>NC_090266.1:20940487-21572094 GCF_040414725.1 Anabrus simplex
GATGCCCATTGCAACGGAACTCCAGATTCAAGCCATTTAATGGCCTGCCATGTGTCCCGACTACAGCCACATCGAGCATTTCAGAAGACCAGCTAAATCAACATATTTGACAGCGACCAATACACCCTCAGACACTTTATAGAAACTTGCAGTTGCTCCGGTCGAAGAATGGGAGAACATCCCCAGGCAGAGATGCGTCAAGTGGTCAGAAATATGCCTCGAAGGTGTGTGGTAGGCATACAGGCCAATGGAGGCCAGACCCGATACTGAAGAGTCTCCGTATGTACTGGTTGGCAATTCAAATTTGGTTTATGGCAGAGTTTAATTTTTGCTTGCAGCATCCAAGTGTACAATGCAACATGAATTCCTGTTCGATGAAGGTTTGAACTGCACACCTAACCAGTACAACTCTCCAACCTGATCTACCTGTTCTTCCTCATGTCCACTTTTGCTAGCAGTTTAATGTCGCACTAACACAAGCGGGCTTTTGGAGACTGTTCCGGGGTATCTGTGGAACGCAAAGGTGAAAGAAGGTGCGGGCTTGAATGGGTCTAATTACAATGTCAAGAATTGAATTAAAACTTTAACAAAGGTTATATTTCTTTCATTGTAAAAAAAAAAATTAACATATTTCCACAAGGGAAAAATAACAATGAGGTACAATGCCAATCTTGAAACCAGATTAGGAAAAATCCAAGATTCAGAACCTTAACACTTTGGGGCTTTAAGCCCCTAGTTTTACAAGTTTACAAATGGAAGAATTATTATTTAGTTAAGGACAGAAAACCCCTAATTCCAGAGCAGTTGCTCCCTAAATCATAATATCAAGCCTCTCAGGGGCACACTTTACAATTACAAAACTTGAAAAAGAGCTAACAGGCTCTCAGGTCTCCAAGCCAACTCAAGGCAACATCAGCTTACAATTACTGGCCTCCCAAGGCCCAATTTACAATTTGAAAACGATTTATACAGGGGTATTCAATACACAACCTACGGGCCCTCATGAAAAAGGAACAGGTTACATAACTGGCCCAAACACAAAATGAATGGAGGCAAACTGCGTTCCAAGATAATGAAAACCAACAGGACTCTAGGCCGATGAAACACAGGCTATTCCCAAACTACTGAGGTGACTCGTATAGAAATTACTTTAACACATTACAATTACAAAACGTGATCACTTCAAACCAAGATGAAAGGGAGCTCGAGAGGGTACCTCACTCTCCATCCCCGGTTCACAGTTAGAGATTTTATGAAGTTTTTACGTTAGCCGGAAGATGATTTACATTTTAGAGAAGTAGGTTACATACTTAAAGATTCAGACCTCTCCCTCGGGTTACACTGCGGAGGTAGCAAGAAAGAATAAAGTTATGTGGCCATTACCTTGTAGATTTTCTACCTGCCGACGAAAGAGGCCGCCCGCCTCCTGCTTAACACACACACTCAGAAAGAGGACGATCAATTGGCCAAGAAACGTGAGAAGTCGCAATTTATAAACCCTCAGGAAAGGTTCAAGATCATTCAAGACTAAACTAGCCACACCCTCTTAATTTTATTGGTTAAATTCAAAAGTAACACTCAAAATCGAACAAAAAGCCTGTGATAGGTAGAAAATTAATTACAGAAATTGATTGGCTAGATTCAAAACCGGCGGAAAGAAAAAGGAAATATTGCCAACCCAAAAATAAATGAACATCGATCAGTTACAAAACCCTAGAAATACAAAACTCCTTTAAATTATAACTTCAACTTCTTTCACTTTGCACCAATGTGCATCATCATAGTTTTTTGGTAGTGTCATCTGTGGAGAAATGTCCAAACTTCTTGATGTGTAGCAAACAAAACTAGGAGAAATTCAGTCAGTTTAGGAAACTTCACAATAACAAAATTACTCAATATTTTAGTGGTGACTACTTCTGACTAAAGTTCCAAGTTGGTGTAGTTTCAGTTTCACTGTTTGACTAATAGAGGAATTGATTTTGGCACTGATATTGAATGTGCGGCATTGAGGTGTACCTCCCAGTACAGACCTCCCCCTTCCCCAAATGTTCTTCCTTGGGGTGACACAGAAGGAAATTTGAGAAAACATATCCAGTTGAAATATTTATAAGTTTCTTTTGAAAGTAGATTTGTAGTAAAAATACTTAAATCCAGTTTTAGAGTGTCTTTGTGGTCGTAGAATATTAAATACATGTTGATAGATTTGACGGCAAGTCCTGCCGCCGCTTCACCCAGGTGAAGGTTGCCCGAACCCCCCCCCCCCCCCCCGAGTACTCTGAGATACACCTCCTCCGCTAATACGAGAGGGGTAGTCGTTTTGATGGTCGCCGCAGATTAGAAGTATGTGTACAGTCCCCAGATGAGTTGGTGGTAGGGTCACCGCACTTCAGCCTTTGCCGGGAAGATGCACTTCGGCGCGCTGTTCAGAAGGAGGCCTTACTAGAGCGAAGAGGGCCGTTTCTTCTCTCTTGTGTCCCTCACAAGATGTTACAATACAGCGGCAGACAGCTGAGGGGGCACTGAAACAGTAAGATCTAGGCGACAGAAAAGTGTTGTTGCTTGAAATTAGAGAGTACGATCTTCATTGGTGATGCAGAGGGGCGGGCGGCGTGGAAGGTTCTTGTGTGCCAATAGTGCGGAGTTGCAGGAGACGGGGGCTTGGTAATGGCCACTAAGGAATTGACAGCAGGAAAACCAGAGGGGAAGATCGTACATACAGATCATACACATAAATAAATAAAACCCTAGGGCAGAAGGCCTTAAATTTAATAAAATATATAACCTTCAAAAGTCCTGCTAAATTTCAGTGGCAAAAAAAGGAACAGCAATTATACAGGTTTCACCTGGGAGCGGTGCACTCTAAAGATCCTCTCTGTGGCTGGATTGCTTACCAATAATGTAACTGGTATCAAAAAATCTAATATAGTGCACGGCCCATGAAATCTGGGGGCAAGCTTGCCCGCGGGAACAAAGTTTCTAACTATGACTTGATCTCCGACTTTTAAATTGGTGGGCCTCCGCCCATGATCATATCTTTCCCAAACCTTTTCATGGGACACTTTAAGTTTGGCCTTAGCCTTCTTCCATAGATGTCTAATATTATCGCGATCTATTGTCTCTGACAAAATATCATTAAGTGACCAAAGGTTAGAGAGCGGCATGTTAGGAACAAATTTAAACATAAGAGAAGCTGGAGTGAACTTGTGGGACTCATGAACCGCCGAATTTAAAGCAAAGGCCAACCAATGCAGGGACGTATCCCACCTGGAATGATCTTCATGATGAAATGCGATGAGAGCCGATCGAAGATTACGATTGACCCGCTCAGCTAGAGATGGTTGAGGATAATACGCCGAAGTAGTTACATGTGATATGGACAGATCAAAACAAAATTTACGGAAGAGGTTGGATGTAAGGCTTTAGCATTATCAGACACTATATATTGACAGGGACCAAAAGAAGCAAATATGTTATTTAAACAAGAAATGGTGGACTGAGCGGTTGTCAGCTTAGTCGGAAATAACCAGGAAAATCTAGTGAAACCATCTACACACACAAGAATGAATTTATTGGCGATCCCCTTTGATTGGGGGAAGGGTCCGACGTAGTCTATATAGAGATGATCCATGGGGCGCGACGCTTGATTGGAAGATAATAGACCTAGCTTGCATGCATTTCAGTGGGCTTGTCAGGCTGATGTGTAGTAGCAACTATTGGCTCGGTGAGGGAAGCAATGGGAAACTACCTCACTCCTCATTTCCCTAGTACGCTTCTTCAGTGACGCCTAGGCTATCTGTTGATAGATTTCAGTGGAACTGTGGAGGATCAAACCAGCCTTCGGGCTGAATACCCAACATACATACAGACCTAGCTTATTCGACAAGGTGGGCTTACTAAGCAAGCAAGATTTACAAGCTTTTACCAATTCACGAATTTCGCCGTCCATACCTTTCCAAATGAACATCTCTTGGATCTTTATCCGAGTTTTGAAGATGCCTAAATGCCCCCCTAATGGGGTCTCATGATAATACTTGAAGATCATAGGCACAAGAACAGCTGGAACCACTACTTTCATCTTTTGATCATGCCTCGACGGGCAATACAAAACCCCGTTCCTCAACACATAAGGGACAACATGTTCCCCAGAAGAAAGGGTTTCCATAATAGGAGCCAGCACAGAATCTTCACGTTGATATTTTTCAATATCCCTAAACAGCATGGGGGTGTCAGTTAGAATGGCATTAATACCCGAAGGTATGGGCGTGGGAAGAGAAGAGCTATCTTCCTGTTCGGTGGTCTCCACATCATGAGAAAACATGCGGCTTTGTCCATCTGCAACAACATTTTCGGATCCTCTGATATGCCTAACATCAAACTGAAAGGCAGAAATCCTGAATGGCCAACGGGCTATACCACCAGTACGACGCGGCCTGGCTAAGTCCCAACCTAAGGCTTGATTATCTGTTTCCAGGTCGAACTTGACATGTTCCAGATAGAGGCGGAATTTCTGTAATGCAAATAAAGCTGCCAAACCGTCAAGTTCATAGATGGAATATTTAGCCTCTTGGGCTGATAATGTCCTAGACGCGTAAGTTTCCTGAAGGACAGCAGCCACCGCCGATGATGAGGCGTCGGTTTGGACAATGAATTTCTTGGAAAAATCAGGCATACCAAGAACAGGGGCATTGCAAAGAGCTAATTTCAGGTCTTCAAAAGCGGCTTGTTGAGACGGCCCCCACTCAAATTTGATGCCTTTCTTACGAAGTAAGTTCAAGGGCGCCGCTCTCTTAGCGAAGTTAGGAATAAATTTCCTGAAGAAATTCACCATGCCTATGAACCTGGCAATACCTTTGATGTCCTTAGGATGTTTGAAATCACGGATGGCCTGTGTTCTGGAATGATCGATAGAAACACCATCGGGCGACACAATTTGCCCTAGGAATGACATGGAAGGTTTAGCAAAAGCTACCTTAGATAACTTCACAGGCAACCTGGCCTTACGAAGGTGATTGAGAACTTTCTTCAGATGATCTAGGTGTTCTTCAAAGGTCTCTGAAAATACGACGACATCATCAAGATAATGTTACAAGTCTTCAAACCTGATGTCGGAAAAGACCCTATCTAGCAGTCACGTGAGAACAGCTGCCCCCGTGGGTAGCACGAAAGGCATGCGGTTGTATGAATACAAGTTCCAATCTGCGGCAAAAGCTGTTGGAGGTTTCGATTCTTCAGCTAGAGGGATCTGATTGTACGCCCGATTGAGATCAAGGATGGCAAGGAACTTAGCCTTCCGAAACCATGAAAAACAAGAGTGAAGGTCAGGAAGAGGTACAGACTGTAACACCACCTTCTGATTTAAAGCCCTATAATCAATGACAGGCCAGAGTAAAGTGTAGCTTCCACCGAAGTCCCAGTCAACATCCATGGCTGTGACAATATGGAAGCTGCTGGGGTATGGGTAGTTCTGAGTAATGACATTCAGAGCACAACTAGTGCATCTGAGTGTTATGAAAGGTGCTGCTCACAGGGTCAGTCGTGCTGCAATAGTACTTTATGACCCAGTGAGGAAAGCAATAGCAAACTACCACACTCCTCATCTTGCCTAGTATGCCTCATTTTGGTGCTGCCATTGGTTTTTGGGGTTTCCTTATAACCGCAAAACCTTTGGTGGTGCTATTCGAGGATCCAACCAGCCTCTGGGCTGTTGACCTGACAGACAGACAATCAATGACAAGCCTGAAGCCACCTTGGGGTTTCGGTACCAGAAAAATGGGGGTTGAATACGCCGACTTAGAGGGTCGAATAATTCCGTCCTGTAACATTTGGTCGATGATCTCTTTAAGAGCCTTTATTTTAGATGGAGACAGCCTATAGGGCTGGTTTACATGGGTAGAGTAGCGAGGCGAGTAGAATGGATAGTAGAGCTACTAGCATCGTGTAAACGACTGGGATAGTAGCAAGTAGAGTAGAGTAGCTAGTACGCAGTAGAGTAGAGTGGGTTTCCGCTGTGGTAAAGTAACTCTACCACTATCCTTCCCCCTCCACTGGAACCGAGCTCCGAGAGCTGGCGGAGAAGGCCGAGGACGCTCGATTTTTCAGTTGGCGCGTCATTCGCCTATTCCATGTGTGTACTGACGGTATTCCGCTGAGTAAACTGAGCATTTTTGTGCGTTTATTTAGTGGCAAAATGAAGTGTACAGAAGAAGAAACATGCAAATTTGTAGAACTGACAGTGAAAAAAGAATGTTTATGGAACATAAACAGCATTATTTACAGAAACTAAAATATGAGACGGGCGGCGGAAGTGGACTTGATTACGAAAATGGGTAAAGAGGGTTTGGTTTTATGGAACTTAAACAGAATTTTTTTAAATAAGATGTACCTACAACCAAGAACTGACGAAAATTCGTAAATCCAAGAAGTCTGGAGGTGGTGCCGCCGACATCTACACTCCCTCTCTTAAGTGGTTTAGTAAAGTATAATTTGCAAGGTAGTACTGAAAGCCGTCCGCCTCTGTGGTGTGGTTAGTGTGATTAGCTGCCACCCCCGGAGGCCCGGGTTCGATTCCCGACTCTTCCACGAAATTTGAAAAGTAGTACGAGGGCTGGAACGGGGTCCACTGAGCCTCGCGAGGTCAACACAGTAGAGGTGGGTTCAATTCCCACCTCAGCCATCCTGGAAGTGGTTTTCCGTGGTTTCCCGCTTCTCCTCCAGGAAAATGACAAGATGGTACCTAACTTAAGGCCACAGCCTCTTCCTTCCCTCTCCCTTGTCTATCCCTTCCAATCTTCACATCCCCCACCAGGGCCCCTGTTCAGCATAGCAGGTGACACCGCCTGGGCGAGGTACTGGTCATCCTCACCAGTTGTATCCCCCAATCCAATGTCTCATGCTCCAGGACACTGCCCTTGAGGTGGTAGAGGTGGGTCCCTCGCTGAGTCCGAGGGAAAAATCAACCCTGGAGGGTGAGCAGATTAATAAAGAAAGAAGAATATTAAAAGCCACAACGTAACATTATAGCTCAGTGATATTAAGGGGAGGTGCACCTTTGGTGGTCAAACAAATGCAGGTGTATTGTCCTATAATGGAGAACAGGCGTCCCTCTTTTCGACGGAAGAAGGATTTTAAAAATACCTAAACCTATAATAGTTTTGAGGATGCAACAACAAATATAAATAAGTGTCAGCTGGATTGTCCCTTCAGATGACGGTTTCTCAAGTTTCAGTGTTACACAGCGTGTTCATCATCTGTCTCGACGTGTTTAAGTTAGACAATGATGCAGGACTGTGTTGCAATGTTTGAGTTGGGAAGAATTGAGAGAAAGAAGAAGAGCTGCTCGACTAAGTGGTTTGTTTTGAAATAATAACATTAAGTTATTTATTAGACCACCTAATCAATACAAAATCGTCTTGGATGATTTACATAAATTTGTTAGCTAATAATGGTTTTTTTTTTTTTTTTTTTTTTTTTTTTTCAAGTACTTGTTAGGTTTTACTATTGCCTGGTTGGCATTGACATTACATGTAATAAATATCATTTTTGGTCCGTATTGATGATATTAGATTGAAATAATAACATTAAGTTATTTATTAGACCACCTAATCAATACAAAATCGTCTTGGATGATTTACATAAATTTGTTAGCTAAAATTTATGTAAATACAAAATCGTCTTGGATGATTTACATAAATTTGTTAAAAATTTATGTAAATCATCCAAGACGATTTTGTATTGATTAGGTGGTCTAATAAATAACTTAATGTTATTATTTCAATCTAATATCATCAATACGGACCAAAAATGATATTTATTACATGTAAGTGGTTTGTTCCGAGCTGTCAGCGGAGAGATGGCGTGGAATGACATTAGTAGACGAATACGTTTGAATGGAGTTTATAAAAGTAGGAAAGATCACAATATGAAGATAAAGTTGGAATTCAAGAGGACAAACTGGGGCAAATATTCATTTATAGGAAGGGGAGTTAGGGATTGGAATAACTTACCAAGGGAGATGTTCAATAAATTTCCAATTTCTTTGAAATCATTTAGGAAAAGGCTAGGAAAGCAACAGATAGGGAATCTGCCACCTGGGCGACTGCCCTAAATGCAGATCGGTACTGACTGATTGATTGATTGACAACAAGCAGTTCCTTTGAAAGCAAATATTACTCTACTATCTACTCTACTCGCCTCGCTACTCTACCCGTGTAAACCAGCCCATAAGGCGGAAATCTAACTGGGATCGAGTCCGTAACCTCAATCTTGTATTCAATAAGGTCAGCAACACCAAGAGTATCAGAAAATACATCCGGAAACGACTGACACAATTTACGAATACTCTCAGCCTGCTCCTCAGGTAGATGCCTAAGGTCTAACAACATCTCATCCTGGGCAGGCGAAACAAATGAACATGACACAGAGTTACATTTAAGCAAAGGAATTTTACAATCATTAGCAAATTTGAAAGTGCACAGCTTGCTCTGAATGTCGAGCACCAGACCAGTGGAAGACATGAAATCTGCTCCTAATATTATGGGGCAAGACAAGTGTTTGGCCACAAACAATTTTACTTTCCAGGTGAATTTAGAAATACGAATTTTGTCAAAGATGAAACCTAAAATTTCTAATGGAGAGGAATTAGCCGAAACGCACTGAACCGAAGACGAACAATAATCAGAAAATTTACAAACAGTCTTTAATTTGGAATACCACTCAGCCGAAATTATAGAACACACACTCCCTGTATCTAATAGAGCAGTGACGGGTTCACTATTCAATTCAACTTTTAAGTGCGGGGGTCTCCGCCGCAATCTTGAGGCATTCTTTTGGGCATTTAAATGACGGTTTAGAAGAACCCTTATCCTTACCCGAGCTTTCGCTGGGTTTAACAGGGGTTAAGCCTTGGGAAATGAACATGCCGACTCAGCCGATGACACTAGTCATTTTCCATTATTGGAGTTCGCGGAGTATGCACCAGAAGTTGAGCAGAAGGGGGTCCTATTGGCATTAGGGCAATTTTTAGCAAGGTGGGTAAACGAACCACATTTGAAACATCCTTGAGATGACCCTGCCCCATTCTTTGTCCCACAGGATTTGATCAAAGGACACTTGTTACAGAGATGTTCCGTAGACCCACAAGCATAGCATTTACGGGTGGTGAAAGTTCGGCAAGGTTGAGGCCGAAAATTATTAGAAGACGGAAGGGGCTCCTTAGTGACTCTTAAGGTGTAGGCATACCGCACTCCTTCGGCTGAGACAGCCATCGCCTCCAATTCTGCCAAGGTTTGGGGACGAGACTCAAAACATAAATAGGATCTACAAGGTGGAGAGATACCTTCCACAATAATTTGCACAATCTGGTCTTCAGGAAAATGCAGGGCGAACACTCAGGTATAAAAATATCTTGGATGTAATCTGCCAGATTTTTGTCCAGACGTTGTACCCTAAAATAGTAGTTCTGTATTAGAGAGGACATTGCCCTAGCCGGAATGAAATTTGCCAGAAGGTGAACATGAAATTCTTCTATGGATGATTTGTCAGCTATAGCTTTAACTATCTTGTCCGATAGGACACCTACAGAATACGGGTACATGATTTGAAGAATTTGGGAGTGGGAGAGAGAAAACACTAGTGCGTGATCCTGAAACTCGACTAAAAACCTGAGAAAAGAAATTACAACATTAGTGGAATTTACAGAAAATTTTGAAATTCCCCTATGCAACATAGCCAGTGGATGGGGAAGACTACTAAAACAGGGTGACATAATTGGTGACGGCCTAGATGGTTGAGAAGCTTCCAATATAGCATTATTCAAGAAGAAAGGTGGAATTTGTTTGGGATGACCAGACTCTGTTTCCAATGAGAAAGATGTTTGTTGCGTTGCTACAGCGTTTCTACTTTCTATACCCTTGGAAGAATCCTCCTCACTTACAATGTTTATCGCATGGGCTTGGTTGGTTTTGGGCGCAGCTGCCCCAGTTAACAATTGACTAACTCTGTTTGACATTTTAGAAAGGTGTTCAACAAGATTACTAGCCTCCTTAGCATGATCTTTTAATTTTAGAGACAATAGATCGCTAACCCTGTTATAAAAATAGAACGGTCTAGCCTGTACTCCTTTAAGTTGATTAGGAGATGGATCACTCACTTCAAAAAAACTAACTACAGATGCTAGCTCAGTGGTATTGTCGGTGATAGTGGAGAGAGCCTCATCAATTACCTTCCTCCCCCAAAGTTGGGATACAAATTGGTAATTCTAATGATTCTTTAAGTTTGGTGGTATCTGCCGCAACCGTGCCTCCAGATTGAACATTTCTAATTAGTATCTCATAGATCAATTTCTCCTTGCGCAAGTAGCCGAGATGGAGGAATTCGTGAGGGCCAGATATGATAGAAAATCTACAAATTTAGAAGAAAGAGAAAAAAGATTCCAGCAACTGAGAAAATTCTTAGAGTTTGATACGGATTTATGTTCAGCCGTCAAAAAGGGCTTAACTGAGACCCATTTAACCACGCTCTGCTACCACTTGTTCTGGGGTATCTGTGGAACGCAGAGGTGAAAGAAGGTGCGGGCTTGAATGGGTCTAATTACAATGTCAAGAATTGAATTCAAACTTTAACAAAGGTTATATTTCTTTCATTGTAAGAAAAAAAAATAAAATAAAGAAACTTAACAAATTTCCACAAGGGAAAAATAACAATCAGGTACACTGCCAATCTTGAAACCAGATTAAGAAAAATCCAAGATTCAGAACCTTAACACTTTGGGGCTTTAAGCCCCTAGTTTTACAAGTTTACAAATGGAAGAATTATTATTTAGTTAAGGGCAGAAAACCCCTAATTCCAGAGCAGTTGCTCCCTAAATCATAATATCAAGCCTCTCAGAGGCACACTTCAAAATTACAAAACTTGAAAAAGAGCTAACGGGCTCTCAGGTCTCCAAGCCTACTCAAGGCAACATCAGCTTACAATTACTGGCCTCCCAAGGCACAATTTACAATTTGAAAACGATTTATTTATTTTTTCTAGGGGCTTTACGTCGCGCCGACACAGATAGGTCTTATGGCGACGATGGGATAGGAAAGGCCTAGGAGTTGGAAGGAAGCGGCCGTGGCCTTAATTAAGGTACAGCCCCAGCATTTGCCTGGTGTGAAAATGGGAAACCACGGAAAACCATTTTCAGGGCTGCCGATAGTGGGATTCGAACCTACTATCTCCCGGATGCAAGCTCGCAGCCGCGCGCCTCTACGCGCACGGCCAACTCGCCCGGTGAAAACGATTTATACAGGGGTATTTAATACCCAACCTACGGGGCCTTCATGAAAAAGGAACAGGTTAAATAACTGGCCCAAACACAAAATGAAAGGAGGCGAACTGCGTTCCAAGATAATGAAAACGTAGAAACCTACAGGGCTCTAGGCCGATGAAACAGGGGCTGTTCCCAAACTACTTAGGTGACTCGTATAGAAATTACTTTAACACATTACAATTACAAAACGTAGTCACCTCAAACCAAGATGAAGGGGAGCTCGAGAGGGTACCTCACTCTCCATCCCCAGTTTACAGTTAAAGATTTTATGAAGTCTTTACATTAGCCAGAAGATGATTTACATTTTAGAGAACTAGGTTACATAGTTAAAGATTCGGACCTTTCCCTCGGGTTAAACTGCGGAGTTAGCAAGAAAGAATAAAGTTATGTGGCCATTACCTTGTAGATTTTCTCCTGCTTAACACATACACTCAGAAAGATGACTATCAATTGGCCAAGAAACGTGAAAAGCCACAATTTATAAACCCTCAGGAAAGGTTCAAGATCATTCAAGACTAAACTAGCCACACCCTCTTAATTTTATTGGTTAAATTCAAAAGTAACACTCAAAATCGAACAAAAAGCCTGTGATAGGTAGAAAATTAATTACAGAAAATTTTAATTGGCCAGATTCAAAACTGGCGGAAAGGAAAAGGAAACATTGCCAACCCAAAAATAAATGAACATTAATCAGTTACAAAACCCTAGAAATACAAAACTTCTTTAAATTATAACTTCTTTCACTTTGCACCAGGGTGCATGATCATAGTTTTTTGGTAATGTCATCTGTGGAGAAATGTCCAAACTTCTTGATGTGTAGCAAACAAAACTAGGAGAAATTCAGCCAGTTTCGGAAACTTCACAATAACAAAATTATTCAATATTTCAGTGGTGACATCTTCTGACTAAAGTTCCGAGTTGGTGTAGTTTCAGTTTCACTGTTTGACCAATAGAGGAATTCACTCAGGCGCTGATTTTGAATGTGCGGCGTTGAGGTGTACCCCCCGGTACAGAGACCATCGGATAGGAAGTGGCTAAGCCTAGGAAGGTAGTCGGATGTCAAAGTGGGAAACCAATACAACCAGCTGCAGCCTGTTTGCCGCTAATAGAAGATTCAGGACCAGCATTGCCTGAATTCAAGCTTATAGTTACAAGATCTGGACTGCTTAGTCAACTCTGTCTGTATGATCTTGTAACACTTCTGTTCTTACCCAAAAACTGTTGCATCCAAATATTACCATCTGCGTTCAACAAAATCTCCACTCGTCTCTCAATAAGCACTGCTTATAAACATAACGTCATATTGGCTTTCTAAACCCCGTATCACGTAAACGGGACTAAGGGGTACACTGCCTATACAAACATTCAGAGTTTGTTTCATAAATCGTTGTGAATCAAATTGGTCTTACATACACAGAGCCTAGGTTTGCCTTTATCTCTCAATGCCACTCATGAACTAGAACATGACTAAGAGAACATAGTACACCATGGACCATAGCAACGACAAATAAATGATCAGATCACAGATTAACTTTCATAATCATATTATTTAATTAGACATACCATGGGAGGAGGCGCACTGAGTTGCAAATCACTTGGGGGTTGTAGATTCCTCTGCCGAGGAGCAATAACATGAAGTGGTGGTGGTGGCGGCGGCGGCTGCGGCTGCGGGGCAGGTGCAGGAGTCAGATGAGGAAGATCAGCCAAATAATCCAAATAATCCAAATAATCGTATTTTAAACTGAAGTTATATATCGGCGTTTGAAACATAGGAACTTCTGTTTCGGAGCTGTATCCATACGCTTCCGCTCTGTTGGAACATACCGACAAAGAGATTATAAACTAGCACTACAATTCAGGTGATATCAACTTACATAACATTACAATGAACTACTGTAAGACATTAACACTAGATAAATCGCTTGCAAAGAGGAGGTATCTAATCAATGCCTAAAGGAAATTCAAACTTAAAAGAATGAATAACAAAAAGAGAGACATAAACACAAATTAATGTGGAGGGAATGAATGTGAGCTTTCTCTACACAGGTTAAGTCAGAAATATGAGCTAAACATGAAATAGACCAACTGAAATAACAACAACATGATTAACGTCCCTTCTTCTGTGATCAGTTCTAAGACATACTAGTCGTTGCCATAAGACCTATCTGTGCCGGTGCAACGTAAAGCCACTAGCAAAAAAAAGACACACTCGGTTCCCAAAAATTACCCTGAAAAGGGATATTTTAATGTTCCAGTAAATTTACAGAAACAGGTTTGTTGCACTTATGTATTCTGTAAGGTCAACGAGTTGCACTGAGGTTCATTTTCGATAACTTGGACAGAGAAATATTCGTCAAGGAGTTTATCACAAGGAAGACAAATCTTCTTAATGAAAATTGTAAAAAGTGTTCATTTTTCGGTACAGATTTCTTAGTTATCGGTGATGATGGTGGTGATTATGTCATCCATTAAGCTGACTTCGATCTTTGGCGACTATGAATCAGAGCTTTCTAAGTGTTTTTTTTTTCTTCCACACTGCCTCCTTTAGTTACCCCAGGGTGGGGGTGGTATCTGCTTTAATGGTGTCTATTCAACATGTCCTCTGGTGGCCAAGTAGTCTTCTGCTAATCATTGTAAGCACGACTGCCTTTTCGAAGGGATGTGACCGCACAACATCAAAGTATATGTACATACATTTACAACTGCCAGGCAAACATTCTTAGCTATTATGGCAATTTTATCATGTTCGTTGCATCAGCAGTTCAAACTCATCTGATGAAGAAGGGATACTCCACTATGTACTGGATGGCTCTGATTGTTGGGTTGTGTTAGTGCAAAGGGACAATTCATTTGAAAAGCAAATGTTATATAGTAATCATGTCTCACAAGCACAGTTACACAGGCCAAAATCTTCCACAGAGTAAAATTTTTTGACAATTCTGAATAACATTCCCGAGGAAGTATTTGATTAAATAGTGTAGTACTGCCCAGATGAAAATTACCATCCTGAAGATAGTTCAGAGTTCCAAGTTCCACCTGAAAATCATGAAACTCAAGATAACCCAGCTGAGTGGATTATATAGTAGAGCAAGTTGTTGGGTTTGATCCTGGCTCAGCCCAGTGGAACCTGAAGGTGTTCAAATAGCTCACATATACCAAAACAAATTATCAACCATAAATTCATGGCCAATAAAATACAAATAAATAATTCGGGATGGAAAAATACAATGTTTTTCTGAAAATACAAAAACCTGTTTTTTGTTTAAACCGGACTTCAAGTTACTTTATAACTATATACACTCATAATACGAGTTAGATAGTACGACCCACATCAGTAACGAAATACAGCACATGAATAGAGAATTATTTCACAGTGGTCAAATACACAGTCCTAGGACACCAAAGACATCGGCAAAAATATTAGTTGAGAAGTTTATAGAGGATACTGTCACAAAATGTCAATGGACTCCTAAGCACGCAAACTAATTTAACTCTGAATTTCTTCATGTTTAGCCAGCTATGAACTTTATGACAGTACGTGAAACAAACTTATATGATGGAATTTGTGATGAGGAAGTAGGACTTGAGGCATATTCACTTTTCAGATTCATAGACCATTTTTACAAGTACGAAAGTATACCATGTGGGAGTATTGACCTGAATTAATAAGATGTTCAAACTTACCGATACCATGCAATAGCACAGTTCAATAATTGTTTGTGCCCCTGATTTTTAAAACCATAAAATTAATCATTGGTGCGATATAGATTTGTCCATTGCATTGCTGTTGAAAACATTATTACTACTCCTTGTTGGAGACATCCATCACATCGTAATTGGATAGTAAACAACAAAACATTTCCTGCTCTTATGTCCGTAAGCAATCACACGGTGCAATCCAGTTTAGTTACAAACACATTTTCTTATCTCTGTATAAATCAGTTTCTTAACCTGATTTCATTTGTTGTGGCTCCACTTCTACTGTAGTAAAATCTAATAATGAAGGAATTGACCTCTTGATAGACACCCCCCGCACTAGAGATTTCCTTACCTCTAAATGAGCTATACAATTCCTTATCTGATGATAGCCGTCATTTTGACTTTTTAAAAATGGACATTACCTTGGAATAAATTATTACCTGCTTCAATTCATCTTGAAGGTGATGTCTCAGAATGTATCAATCGATGAAGCAGCAGAACTTTTCTATTCAGTACTATATTATGGCAATGAATTTTACATCCATTACGGAATTTAAAAGAACCCAAATTCCTGAAGTGGTATAATCATAACCTGAAACCACTGATTATTGGAAAGGAGAAAGCACACGAGTTGCACAAAATATCAGGTCTCAATAGTGCTTATCAGCATTTTTCTAAATTAAGAAATGAATGAAAATCTGAATCCACATCTTGCTAATATAAATTATATCTCCAACTGTGAACAAGGTATTTTTTCCAACTCACAGAAATTCTGACAATATCTCTAAGTTCTAAAAGGTCAGGTAATTTATTCCTTCATCTTAATGAAGTTTCAGTACAGAAGTTTTCACCTACTTGCTCTACTTATTTTTTTCGGTCAATCTCTTGGTTATTAACATCAGTTTGAGAATTTTCCTACTTTTCTACCTACGCTTGCTGTACGTATCCAAGGTTGGTACATACTATTCGTAAATACTGTACACCTGTACAGAACCCTTCTTATCAGACTTTTATCAGCAAATTAGATTCAGTAAACATAAATTTCTTCATTTATACTCACTTAGAGCAGGGTTCCCTTATTAAAATGTAGATTATATATCCTTAAAACAGTTATTACATGTGCACAGTGTCACAACAATGTGAATTCCTATATACACATTTCATTTTTAAATGTTCCACTCCTTGGAGAACTGCACACAACTCCTAGAAAAGTAAAACTTTGCCGCACGAGACAGGCGCAGGATTAATCAAGCACTGTCTACAAATTGGCCCAATAAAAAGAACAGCAAATTTGCTAAACAAGGAGATATTGATGCATTTAATTCCTCATTGTCAAATTTCAGAAATCACTTGCAGAACCTCCATCAGTGGTTACTACTTTCCTGTGCTTACACTATTTGTACTTATTTTTCCTTCTTATACTCCATAATACTTCCCTTTCTTTTTTACTGTGTGTTCTTTCTCTAGAGCATTGTAAAATGATATTACTATTAATGAAGTATTACTGTCAACTCAAAGAGAAGTACATAAGTTATATTCTTGTTAAAAATTAAGCTTTACTGACAAGTTAAATGCCAACTCAAATAATAGTTTTGTAATTTGAAAACTCCAGTCACCAGTGAGCTGATGTCATACAGAAATGTTGCTTCACTACTGTAACGTTAACTAAGCACAAAATAATTACTATTACACGGTAAACTTAACCTCTAAGCAGAGTTTAAAAAGCACTGCAGATTTACGAATGATTCAAATTATTAAATAAATGAGTAAGCTGAGTGAAAAGTTTCAAGACTGATTTTTTATTCCAAATAAGAAGACTACAGGCTTTACACTAGGTTCTTTCACAATGTACAGTTCTTCACACCCAATACATTTTTATAGCATGCTATTAATGTTTCAACACCCCCCCCCCAAAAAATCCTATACTTTTTTTGTTGCTTTTTATAGGTACTTATTTTGTTTTGTTATTGTGTTTCTGTCATGTTCTTTCTTCCTCATTTTGTACATGGCTTAACTTGTACCATAAGCTAAATAAATATTATTTCAAACATGTGAAATTCTCAATTTTTTGACATCTGTCTTAGCACTTTTGATGTGGCTTGTCTGAAGAGAATTTCCTGTGCAATTGTGATTCTTTTTAAGTTTTCAAAATTCCCAGAAATCACATGGTGCCAAGTCCAGGAGTGCGTTCTAGAACTGTCCCGCCAATGTATGCACTGTCACAGCAGTAACGTGCAGTAAGGCACTATCCTGGAGCAACAACCAGAGTTTCTCGAACAATTTTGGTCTCTTCTTCCTCTTATTTCCATGAAAATGGCTCCATAGGACGTCCACAATCAATCTGCTGGGAACCCAGTGTTCTAGGCTCATGAAACTGTTCAGCAAATGCACAACTTTACATCCTGAAGGAGCCGTTCGAAAATTGTTGGGCTGAGGGGAATCCACCTGTTTCCACACAACTCAAATGCACCATAATGACGCATCCATGATTTGTTACATGTCACAATCGAGGTTAGTAAAGACTGTATTGTCTCACACTTCACTACAATATTCTGTGGTCATTGCTTTTGCTCCATGAGCTGGCAGAATACCCACTACACGATGCCTTTGCAGTACGTCTCATTATGTGTTGAGCGCATGTCCAGTGAAGTGGAAACATCACCCTCCAATCATTTTCCACCAGCTCATCGGCTTTGGCAATGGTGACATTCCTAACTACAGTGGATGGCCTGCCAGATCACACGTTGTCCATCGCTTGCATATTGCCATCCTCGAAGTGTCTGCACCAGCAGCACAACCATACGATTCCTGTAGCTTTGCAAACATTTCACTACCACTCTTCCCAAGTTTAACGTAGAATTCAAGAACACATCTCGGCCGTATTTGTACAGATATCTTGACAATATGTACTAGTTACTTTCCTGCACTGAGGTCAAGTGCACAAGATTATGACTCTCCTACTGCAGAATTGTGCATGCCAAAGTACTACGTTCATGAAAAGTTTTGCAGTGTTGATATACCTCATACTGGAAAATATTTTTCTTTTAAGTTTTGAAAGTTATTTATCAAACAACATACAGTATGTAGGCCTATATATAAACCACCATTTCACTTTGGTGTTTACATTTTCACACCACTATAAAAAATACTTTAAACGCAATCACTAGCTTGGAGGTTTTATAGTCGTGCCTTACATGCTTCACATGCTTTTGAATGCACTAACCCGAAACATGAAAATATTCTTCCAACACTTGCTGAAGAAGCCTGTATTATAATGGGGAAAAACTCTCATTAAATTTATGAATGTCAATCTTTTGACTTTGCCACCACTTCTTTCCCAAAAAGTAACTCTTGAAAAGGTCAGGTTTGTGATGAAAAGTTGACATTTAATGGAAGAAGGGAACATGACTAACATGTTGACTTTGCACATCCAAATGCTGCTTTCCTTTTCTTCTTCAGTTAAATCCAGTGCTGAATTCATTTTTAGAAAAAGCAAGTAATCTAAGAAATGAGCTGGTGTTAGAGCCATATCCTATCCGTTTCTGAATTTTTGTGTGACATGATTGTCCTTTGTAGCTTCAAATTCCCTTTGAAGATTTTTCCACACAAGTACTAACTCGGGAATTGTACTGTTGTTTTTCTGAATGGCATCAAGTACAATGGCAATAAGCTTCAAACAATTCAGCATATCCTCCACATTCTGTTTTAACACAAGATTAGAAAATTTTGTATATACTGCTTTATCAACACCTACAACATTTTTGGTCACAAATTTGTAGCAAAGTTGGCCAGCCTTTAAAATAAGTCTCCAGGCAATGTACCATGGTATTCCAGAGTGTTTCACTTGGGAAATTCGATTTCCTGTAACATGCAATAGCAAAGTGGTTGTTACTGATGTACTTCATTACATGTATGAAATATTCTCTCGCATTTGGAAACTGAATGACATTTGCTAGCAGATTTAGTACATGTGCCAAGCATCCGAGTGTGATGATATCCAAATCTTCATAACCTTCAAGCAGAAGACACACTTTTGAAACGTTGGCAGCATTATCTGCATAGACAGAACAAACTTTGCACTTTAAATCCTCCTGACATTTTTGAATGCTCTTTAATAGCCATGTCTGCCAAATAAACTGGCAGTGTGAGAAAGCATGACCAAATGTGTCAATAGTGTTCAGTAAATAATTATCACCAGTTTTGAACAGGAACTGTAAAGCATATTACTGGTTCATTGTGAACATTGACCAACCATCAAACCCTAGACACACACACTTTGATTTTTCAGAATAAGGGAATAAGTTTTCTTTCCCTTTTCATAAATAAGATGAATCAAATTTAAAGAGACATTTTAAAAACAATTCATTTGCTGTTACAACAAAGAATACATCACTTGTCTATTTAATCTCCTGTTTAGTCTAGCCCTGCAGTGTAGGGGGCAATGTGCCCGCCTGCCACCCGGCAGCCCCGGGTTTGATTCTCGGCCGGGTCAGGGGATTTAATTGTAAATGATTACTATCCCTGGCCTGGGGTCTGGGTGTTTGTGTCATCCTTAACGTTCCTTTCCTCACATTCAACACTTTACACTTCTGCCATTTACAAAATACACGCAGGTTCTTCAAATATGGTGCAAATAGGGGCAAAAGATCTTTCTAGGTCGACGCCCCGAAACAAATAGCGTGTAAAAATCTCCTGTTTAAGAATGCACTTAGCCCAGCATACCAGCAGCTTCTCGATGCCCTAGTCAGAAAAACAAAAAGTACGTTGTGTCACCAGCCAACTGCGCACAAAGTCTTCTATGGCTGAGTCATCCTTAAATAGTTTGCCTCCTAGTGTCTCCATGGGTGGTCCAAAGAGATGACAATCACAGGGAGATGTCTGGGCTGTAAGGAGGGTGGTCGAGCAGTGTCCATCTCATTTCTTCCAATTATTGGCGAGTGAGAGCTGCAGAACGGCAGGTGGCATTGTTATGAAGGAGAATGACTTCTCATATTGATTCGTCACATTGTTTGCAGCGATAAGCATGTCGGACCTCACTGAAAAAGTCATAGTGATGGTGCAGTACACGTGCAAACAATCAATATGCAAAATGCCAAACCGGTCAAAAACACAAAGTTGCAAGCATCTCGCCAGCGGATAGCTAAGCCTTGGTTTTAACTGGAGTTGCCTCATCCTTCCTTTGCCACTCTTTACTGGCTTATCTTGACATGGATATTTTGAGGTGTACCCAAGTTTCATCACTGATGACAATGCAATTCAAAAACGCATCCCCTTCATCTGCAAACCTTACTGAGTGCCTTTCGCTAACCAGCAGACGTTTCAGTCAAAATTTGAGGACTCAACGTAAGCACAATTTATGGTAGCCTAGTTCCTTTGTGATGATTGCCTCATAGCTGCCACAACTTAATCCAACGTAAGTAGCAATTTCAGGCATGAAACGTCAGCTAGCTTCAACGACATCATGAATGGCATTAATGTTGACGTCCATAAGGGTACATTTATGCTGCAACTTCGCTGCTGGCACAACGCCAAGCCTCGCTGCTCGATGTTAGGCGATGATGAAACAAACCAATGAATCTCAATCGGTGCTTTTACCCTCGAGCCCGGCTTATAGCTGTGCTGCTGGCTGCTATCCTCGCCACATCCATGGTCTCAAACAATATTGATTTTCGAGCCTGGCACATCGCCGGCTATCCTGTAACTTAGACTGATTGGTTCTTTCAAGGTCACCCGCTCTCCCACTCTTCCTCTCTTCGCACTCTGTACACATGTTCAGTGAATGAACCTGCCTTCGAACGCAATGCGATTTGGAACCAGCAGCATACATATCATCATGAAAGATTCATATGAGATAAAAGGAGTGACGAGATGACCAGCAGCCAGTAGACCTCGTTCTCCATTTCATGAAGAAAAGTGGCCCATTTTATCTTGTTTAAAAGTGAAGTTTCCATCGTTTTTAATTTTCTTTTATTCTGTTGACTATACCGTATGTTTATCTATCTTTGTGTATTTTTAATTTGAATTAAATATATTATTTTACTTCTATCTCAGTGTCTTATTGAATTTTATTACATTTCACTCTTTTTATTTTTAGAGGAAAATAAGTCATTGCAAATTAGATCCACTGCTTATTTTAAATTCGTAATAATTTTTCTCATCATTATCATTTTTCTAATCCTAGTCAGTGGGTTAATTATAAATTTTAATCCACTTCGTCTCATCTCGTACCATCACGGGCCGATGACCTAGATGTTAGCCCACTTTAAACAACAAGCATCATCATCATCATCATCATCATCATCAAACTACGGAATGAAGTGGCAAAAGAATGCTGAACGATTACGTCAATTTTGTTCTTTTATTCTTGCTATGTAGGGGGCCTCTATCATTACAAGCAGGTGATTTATATGAAGTACCCTGTTTTTCATGGAAATTTAGACTGTTATTTTTTTCAAAATGTACATACATTTACCGGGCGAGTTGGCCGTGTGGTTAGGGCCGCGCAGTTATGAGCTTGCATCCGGGAGATAGTGGGTTCGTACCCAATTGTCGGTAGCCCTGAAAATGGTTTTCTGTTGTTTCCCATTTTCACACCAGGCAAATGCTGGGGCTGTACCTTAATTAAGCCCATGGCCGATTCCTTCCTATTCCCAGGCCTTTCCTGTCCCATCGTCACCATAAGACCTATCTGTGTCGGTGAGACATAAAAGAAGTTTGAAAATATGTAAATATATTTTGTTCAGGAGACCTAACTAAAGGCAAAATGAGATACTCCCTAACCCCTTATTTTACATTATTCAAAAGTACACTATTAAATTACGAAATGAAGCATTTGTAACTTCATTCTTCAATCAACTCCTGCAGCAGAAATGCACTGAAAAATCCAGGCGAGGCATTTTACACTTTTTATTACACATTCAGTACACCAAATTATTGTAAGATACACTCGCCAACAGAACTGTGACTCACTCCTCAATAAAATTTTTGGAATTGATTTCGCACTTCAGAAGCTTCAGCAGGAGCTGCATTGTTTCTGCTCGACTACACCTGAGAGCTGCCAGCAGCGTGCGCGCGGGACTGCTGCAGGGTAAAAGCTTGATGGCGAGCAGCCTGGTTATAGCCAGCAGCGAGGGGCTAGGGCGAGCATCCATGTGCCATCAGCGAAGCTGCAGCATAAACGTACCCTAATGCTTTCCTGTGGGCAAGTATCATGGCTGACACTTTCAACCTGTTCATGGCTTTCCTTGAACTCCTAATGCCAAGCAAGTACCACAAAAATACTTGATTTTAAAAACAGCGCTGTCTGTCTCCACAAAATGTCCACTGGTTTCATGCCTTTATTAAGAAATTCAATGATTATGCCTTGTGCAGTCCTCCTACGAATCTGTTGCTCAGATATTGTGAGCAGTACTAATTTATTTATGCCTTAAGCAGTGGCCCGTGGCCCCCACTTACCCTTAACCACGTAGATTACAACCGAAAGAAATATTATCATTCAATTAAATAGCTAACAAGATCATTTGAAAAATACATAAGTAAAGCTAACATTGTGTACCAATGTAAAATATGAAACAACAGTTAAAAAGTAATGAGAAACAATACATTATAATGAAAATAAGTAAGGTAAGTATGGAAACATAAGCATAACCAAAGACTATAGCCTACTATTCATTTATATACTAGGCCTATACATAATAAAACAAATAATATGGTGGTATACAGTGATTACTTAAATACGCACACAAATTAAAAGCTAAATATCATACATATATACACACACACACACCATTATTTGAGATAATGGTGGTAATGATAATAAAAATAACAATTGTAGGAATTAACAGCATATTTTAATGCTGAAATCACAAAGTTATAACTTACGTACTCTAAACACACACAAACTATCATACATCACCAGTCACATGTAACAGGCAGCGGTGTTCAGAAGGAAATTGTAAATAGTCTTAAATTGTTGAATTGTTGAATATGTCCTGTCATGAGCTCGGTGTGTATCCCAATGTCGCGACCTTGTCAGAATGAAGGATTTATTGTACAAGAGTGGTTGATGGGAATAGCAAGGGAAGTATTAAGATCATAGAATGAAGACAGGAAATGAAATTTTGAAGAAATATACTGTACCAGGAACCGCCAGCGGTCTGGAACATAATTTATTTCAGCGTGAGGTACTGCGAGGTAAACAAAGTCACAGCTGGAACTTTCGAGAGAGAGCGAGTAACTACGTCCCGAGCTTCACGCAAGGAAGTGACATTACTATGACGCGCCGATCACGTGTACAGCGCGTGAGGGCATGGAAAGGAATGGTATTAAAGGACAGGGATTCGCCAAGTAAGTCAGTTCATAACTCGCAGCTGAAGGAACAACATGGTGTTGTACACGAGTGACTACGCCGAGGTTCGAACATAGCCGCTAAGAGTGAGGTTCGCCGGTAAGAACTCTGTCGTAATTGTCGTCAAAAGACTTGTATTCAAAGTACTACTTTTGGACTTACAAATTTTCGAAAATTAAAATACGGACTTAGTTTTCACAAACTACTAGGACTATTTCGAGAATGTGTGACAGTAACTTAAACTGTGGTATAATGTGTTTGAACTTCAACTCAGTCGAAAGCAAGTGTGTAGAACTTGTACTCACACCAGATTTATCTTTAACTTGGAACATTTATAATTTAAAATCGGGTGCATATTAACGCAATTTTCCAGTGAAATACATAAATACTTAGTCTTTTAAAGCAAGTAACGCAACGAAAGTGTTTAACTGATATTTAATACAAGTGTGGTTAACTCTAAACAGCATTAAAGCATTCGTCTCAGGTGAACAAGACAGTGCCGCATTAGACGACTTCTCCAAAACACTGTAGCTGTTTGAACATACAAACATGCATGTGTTTAGAACACTTCTACTGTTGTAAATATACCTTTTATTCATACCAACGATTATATTAGAACTGTGTTTTTCCTCTGAAGAGTTATTCCAATAAATGAGCTTTCGTAATTTTGCTGCTAGTGTTAAGAACAGGGAACAAGTGCACATAACAAAATACCGTGCATACATTTATGAAGTGCAAATACGACTTATTTTGAATGGGACACTACCTAGCAATCAGTCAGTTGAACTTTCTCGTGTTCGCTACATTACACAGTGACGCGTGAAATCCTGACAAGTGCCTATTTCTCGTAATTATCATATCTGCCTGCCGCTATACAAGCTGAATCTCAAGTCGACTTGGGACGTGTCAACAAGGGAATGGAACTGCAGTATCAACATGGGATATGAAGCGTGGTGCTATGGTGATGACTTCACGACACCGGCTGGCTATGGTGACCACTTGCTGTTCGCTGACCAGCAGCTGTCAACATTCCAGTCCTGAGTTCCAGTAAAAACAGGTGATATGAAGTGTATTTTAAACCAATTTCAGAACAAGTGCATAAAATTCCACAAAACAAACTTTCTTCTTGCCAAGTGGAATAGTAAAATCAGTGACTTCGTTTAGCGGCTTTACGAACAATTATTACAACGCTCATTGGAAACTAGACTTTTACTAAATTCTAGTTTACGTTATTTTCAAAGTGTTAAATTTTTCATACGTATAAAAAACTTTTAGGGAGAACTTCACAAACTTTGAAAGTGAAAGATTATTTATTTTAAAGTGATATTTAATATTTAAAAAGACTGTAGGAAACAAGTGATATTTATTATTTAAAAAGACTTTAGGAAAGAAGAGAAATTTATTATTTAAAAAGACTGTAGGGAAACAATTCATTATTTGGAATTTGATCTTCTGGTGAAAGACAATCATTTCAGTTAGTTTATGGTGACTTACATAAAAACAAATTATTTTCAAAACCTCAAGATAAAGGCAATCTTTTGTGGATATCATGTTTTTTTAAATCAAGCAAACATTGCATTACAAAAATTTTGTAAAATAACTTGCCTTAATGTTTAAATAATTTGCCAATGAAACAAATATTTCGTGAAAAAAAGCAGAAATAATACAGTAGGAAACATTGCCCATAAATACATGATAACGAATAAATTGAGCTTTAAGCCCAACTATTATTTGGCTCTGCATACGCCTCTCTGTACCTGCTCCCTAAGAGCCGTCCACCCCTACGTAAAGATTCTCATACCCAGATCCCTAATCATTTCCCGGTACAGAGAGAGCTATAATTCATGGCGGCCAACTTAAGGGGCCTCAAAAAGAGATATACCACGCTAGCAACAAATGCGTAGCGATACCCCGCATGTAATAATAAATGAAGGCCAACTTAGGAATTTCGAAAGGAACTGTGCAAGATACTATAGCACGAAAAATAATGGAATATTGAACAAAGTTCTAGTTAGGCTTTACAAAATACAAAGCATAACAACGTATTTTTAAATACCATATTCGAAATAACATGCAAATCTGTTTAGACAACGCTAGGAGACGCAGGCATAGTCAGATGACGCACATTTGATTACCATTTTAATCCTCAGAATAATTAATTTTCAAGTCCCTCATAAACATTTTTTTTTTTTCATCATGGAAAATTTAGTAGCAGTAATTGAAGCTCTTCGCACTCAAATTCAGGAATCGAGTGCTCAATTGAATGCAAAAATAGATCAATCAAATGCTAAGGCTGATCAGGCTAACAAACAACTCAGTCAACAATTAGGTCAACAGATAAAAACCACTTATGACAAAATGGAAGAGGTAGCTAACAACCTCAACTCAAGGTTCGATGAAGCACAAGCTTCTTTAGAAAAAAGATTTACGGAGGCAGATAAATCCATTAATAAGCGATTTGCTGAATCGAATGCTAATCTTGAACAAAGATTTCGCAAAGCAAACACGAATTTAGAAAAGAGGCTCAAGGATTCCAGTGACAAAGTCGAATCTAAATTAGGAGAAATAAAAACTCAATTCGTAGAAAATCTTGAAACATTGAAGGAAGAAGTTAAAAGTCAAGTTATTCAATCCTTTGGTCAAGAGTTCAAAAATGTTCAATCCCTTTCTACAGATTTAAAAGAACTTCGAGCCGAATTTCAAGAGTCTCATGGACATATTTCACAGGCTCAAATAACAATAGCACAAATCCAAGAGAGCCTTAGGGACTCGTACAAATCGGACGTAAACAAACTCAATGCTGAAATGGGACTTATGAAATGCACACAAGCGTTTCACGAGTCAAATGGATAGTACACATACACAACTTACCACTTTTTGTAAGGATGTTCAAGCTTTGAAAACTGATTTACAATCTGAAATCAAAACTCTTGACAACTCATTTCAGATGAAAGTAGATACCCTTACTGAAGAAGTCTCTTCAATTAAGTTAAGAGAAAATTTATCATTTATTTCCAGTCCGGGTACATCTAGAGAGTCGGTTAACACCATGACACTCATTAAAATTCAGGATGACAAACCCACTAAATTTTCAGGTAGAGATGAGTATACTGCTAGGGAATTTCTTCAAAGTGTTGAAGATTATTTTCAAGAAAACCGCATAGGACCAGATAGGCAATTGCGCACAGTATCTAAATTATTGGAAGGCAGAGCATTATCTTGGTTTATAGCCTTTAAGAATAATTTCAAGGCATATGATGATTTTAAAAAGGCATTATTAAATCGTTTTTGGGACACAGAGACACAGTGTAAAAATGCAGTTGTATTCCCAGAAATATAATACATCAGTGAATACATCGAGATATTCAGATTACTGTTTGATGCAATTAAAGAAGATGCAGTACCTGGATCCGCCACTACAGGTTCCAGAACTTATTCAAATAATGACCCTTCAATTTCCATCTCACGTACAGGAAATATTAGTGGCAGCAAACACTCAAACACTTGAACATTTGGATGCTATATTAAGACGACTGGACACGGCTAATACGCAGTCATCTCCAAGGAGTACTAAACCGAAAGGGGTATCTAGCAATTCAGCCGAGGTGCAGACTACAGAAAAAGTAACACCAAGGGAAAACATTGTGAATAGTTCACGTATTCCTCCTCCTAGGGTTAGGAAATTGCACAGACAACCGGATCAGCGACAGCCTACGTACAGGACGAGACCACCATGGAGAAAGCCGGAGATAACTTCCGAAGAAGCCAGAAGCGCTCGGAGGGAAGATCTTGAAAATAGATGGAAAGAAACCACAGAATACATTCGAGATAGAAACAGAACTAATGAGGACTTAGGAGCCACATCACTGGAATACCAAAAACATGTGCGAATTCAAGAAGAAAAGGACAAGGACCCCAAATCAACTGGTGCTATTAAAAAAAAAACTCCGATCAACTAAGTTGGAGATTGCCTGAAAACGAAGAAGGGGACGATCATCAAGTTATTTGTTTCACAGAAGTACAGTATTGGCACATTGATGATACCGAACTATTATTTGAGGATGAACATCAGAATAGGCCCATAATTAAGAGATCCTTACCCGTCATATCTATACGAGTTGGGAACCTTAAGGTAATGACTTTGGTTGACTCTGGCGCACAAGCTTCGCTTATTTCAGACAAACTTATCGATTGTTTGGTGAGAGACACTGTCTTACTAATGCCTGTAGCTCAACTAAAGGTTTGAGGTGTGGTACCTGATCGCAACATTAAATGTAAACTACAAGCATTTGTAGAATTCTATATCAGTGGAAGACATTTTCAACATATTTTTCTTGTCATCTCACATCTCCGTTTCAATGTTGTATTGGGATCTGACTTCATGATCAAATATAAGGGGACTATAAATTACAAATCTAACCTTGTCAGTTTAAGCAACGCTGAGACTGTAGAATTAGTAAACTCGTGTCCTCATCCCGAGGTGATGCAGCTCTTCTCAGGCACACCCCCATTGGAGGTGAGCTGCATGTACCATTCCAACCACATACCAGCCCTCCTGCCATTCCTAAATTTCTGGCAGTACCGGGAATCGAACCCGGGCCTCCGAGGACGGCAGCTAATAACACTAACCGTTACACTACAGAGGCGGACACTGTAGAATTGCAGCTGGTGGATCATTATGATGAGGAAATTCGTGAAGAGGGAACCCCTGCTGAAGAACCCGGTAGCGATATGGATAAACCCGCTGAATGTGAGGATGCGCTAGCCGCGGTAAAGCTATTGAAGATGGGAAACCCTGGAAAGGACGAGGAAATGTCCGTATTTGATGAATGTTCCGTTATCAGCGCTTCTTTATTAGGATCCTTAACCAGTGCAATTGAAGAGCCAGAACTCCAAGCAAAGCTTAATTCGGCTAGACAAGAAGTTTTTAAATTATACCCCAATGTCTTTGATGAGAAACCAGGGGAATTTCAAGGTTTTGAGTATCACCTCAATGTTAATGATAGTTCTCCTTATAGACAGAAGGAATTTATAATGCCTCTAACCCCAAGAAATATGTTCCACAAGGACAGTAGGTAATTAAGACAAGAAAATCCTTCGAAATTTCCTTTTCCAAGGAGAGAGGAACATGTACCAGGAACCGCCAGCGGTCTGGAACATAATTTATTTCAGCGTGAGGTACTGCGAAGTAAACAAAGTCACAGCTGGAACTTTCGAGAGAGAGCGAGTAACTACGTCCCGAGCTTCACGCAAGGAAGTGACATTACTATGACGCGCCGATCACGTGTACAGCGCGTGAGGGCATGGAAAGGAATGGTATTAAAGGACAGGGATTCGCCAAGTAAGTCAGTTCATAACTCTCAGCTGAAGGAACAACATGGTGTTGTACGCGAGTGACTACGCCGAGGTTCGAACATAGCCGCTACGAGTGAGGTTCGCCGGTAAGAACTCTGCCGTAATTGTCGTCAAAAGACTTGTATTCAAAGTACTACTTTTGGACTTACAAATTTTCGAAAATTAAAATACGGACTTAGTTTTCACAAACTACTAGGACTATTTCGAGAATGTGTGACAGTAACTTAAACTGTGGTATAATGTGTTTGAACTTCAACTCAGTCGAAAGCAAGTGTGTAGAACTTGTACTCACACCAGATTTATCTTTAACTCGGAACATTTATAATTTAAAATCGGGTGCATATTAACGCAATTTTCCAGTGAAATACATAAATACTTAGTCTTTTAAAGCAAGTTATCACTTTACAAAAGAAAATATTTATAAAATCCTCCTATCAATACAATTCAAGTCATCTGTTAGATGAAGCAAAGTCTATACATGTTTCAGCCGAATCTCAAGGCCATCTTCAGTAGTAAAACAATTATTACATAATATACAAACAAATTAATAAACGTAATGATGTGAAGTGACAATGATCATGATAAGCGAGTTAAAAACACATTGAGGTGCAAAGTCCTCTCGTCTAATAGATCTTGCTGGCTGTTAAATAATGTCAATGTGACTTGAGACCGACAAGGTCATCTCCATTCGAGACGACAACTTTTAGTTACAAATGTTACACGTTTTATTCGTAGTATTGACGGTCTCACTACACTCCTCAGCATAATGTTTTATTTAACAGCCAGCAAGATCTATTAGACGAGAGGACTTTGCACCTCGGTGTGTTTTTAACTCACTTATCATGATCACTGTCACTTCACATCATTACGTTTTTTAATTTGTTTGTATATTATGTAATAATTGTTTTACTACTGAAGATGGCCTTGAGATTAGGCTGAAACATGTATAGACTTTGCTTCATCTAACAGATGACTTGAATTGTATTGATAGGAGGATTTTATAAATATTTTCTTTTGTAAAGTGATAACCGTCAATACGGAATGAGATTCATAACTTGCAATTTTAAAGCAAGTAACGCAACGAAAGTATTTAACTGATATTTAATACAAGTGTGGTTAACTCTAAACAGCATTAAAGCATTCGTCTCAGGTCAACAAGACAGTGCCGCATTAGACGACTTCTCCAAAACACTGTAGCTGTTTGAACATACAAACATGCATGTGTTTAGAACACTTCTACTGTTGTAAATATACCTTTTATTCATACCAACGATTATATTAGAACTGTGTTTTTCCTCTGAACAGTTATTCCAATAAATGAGCTTTCGTAATTTTGCTGCTAGTGTTAAGAACAGGGAACAAGTGCACATAACAAAATACCGTGCATACATTTATGAAGTGCAAATACGACTTATTTTGAATGGGACAATACCTAGCAATCAGTCAGTTGAACTTTCTCGTGTTCGTTACATTACACAGTGAGTATACAATAATATAGTTTTATTATGAATCCACCTGTTCAATACATTATAATGTTGTTACATTAAAATAACTTCATTAGTTAAAAAGTTTCTAGGATTTTGGACATGATATACATATTATTTATTTTATATTTTAGTACTCTCTCTTCCATAATTTTAATGTATGTTCCTATTAAGCACGTGTAATTGAGCCATGTATACAAGGATTTTATATTTTATGATTTTTGAATAGAATAAGTTTTAAGTTTGTCAAAAGTGTTCTAATGGTTCTTAAGTCTTTGTTACGTAAATAACAATTGTTTGAGATTCGGATTTGGCTGATGATGCTCTATAAGGGAGCGAAACATGTCCCATATATAACTTTTTAACTAATGAAGTTATTTTAATGTAACAACATTATAATGTATTGAACAGGTGGATTCATAATAAAACTATATTATTGTATACTAACAGATTTCAATACGGATTAAAACATGAGATTAGTCACTTGTAATTACACAGTGACGCGCGAAATCCTGACAAGTGCCTATTTCTCATAATTATCATATCTGCCTGCCGCTATACAAGCTGAATCTCAAGTCGACTTGGGACGTGTCAACAAGGGAATGGAACTGCAGTATCAACATGGGATATGAAGCGTGGTGCTATGGTGATGACTTCACGACACCGGCTGGCTATGGTGACCACTTGCTGTTCGCTGACCAGCAGCTGTCAACATTCCAGTCCTGAGTTCCAGTAAAAACAGGTGATATGAAGTGTATTTTAAACCAATTTCAGAACAAGTGCATAAAATTCCACAAAACAAACTTTCTTCTTGCCAAGTGGAATAGTAAAATCAGTGACTTCGTTTAGCGGCTTTACGAACAATTATTACAACGCTCATTGGAAACTAGACTTTTACTAAATTCTAGTTTACGTTATTTTCAAAGTGTTAAATTTTTCATACGTATAAAAAACTTTTAGGGAGAACTTCACAAACTTTGAAAGTGAAAGATTATTTATTTTAAAGTGATATTTATTATTTAAAAAGACTGTAGGAAACAAGTGATATTTATTATTTAAAAAGACTTTAGGAAAGAAGAGAAATTTATTATTTAAAAAGACTGTAGGGAAACAATTCATTGTTTGGAATTTGATCTTCTGGTGAAAGACAATCATTTCAGTTAGTTTATGGTGACTTACGTAAAAACAAATTATTTTCAAAACCTCAAGATAAAGGCAATCTTTTGTGGATATCATGTTTTTTTAAATCAAGCAAACATTGCATTACAAAAATTTTGTAAAATAACTTGCCTTAATGTTTAAATAATTTGCCAACGAAACAAATATTTCGTGAAAAAAAGCAGAAATAATACAGTAGGAAACATTGCCCATAAATACATGATAACGAATAAATTGAGCTTTAAGCCCAACTATTATTTGGCTCTGCGTACGCCTCTCTGTACCTGCTCCCTAAAAGCCGTCCACCCCTACGTAAAGATTCTCATGCCCAGATCCCTAATCATTTCCCGGTACAATACAGAGGGAGATATTTATCAAGAGTTCGAAACACTGACACCAATATAAGAAACTTCCACCGCCCTTTGGGTTTCAGCCAGGAAAGAGCTCTGTAGTTAGGAGTTATATGAGCATCATACTTCAAATTAAAAGAAAACCGAAGACCATGACTTCAATGCTCGTAGTTTCATAATTTGCTACTCACATCAATGTGGACCACGTAACAATAGTCGAGTATCAATACTATCAGAGTAAATAGAGTCTCAATAAGTTTTATCCTGATATTTTGCATCAAATTGTTCTTATACCATTTGAATAGGTGTAGCATCGTGTACATCTGTCTGCAAGTATTACTTAAGTGCGCACACCAGTCAAGAGTTTAGTCAGTCATACTAAGGTTCTTACAAGTGATTAAATTTATTTTCCAGGTTCCGTATTGACAATAATGATCAAAAGAAGAAGAATCTAAGTTGCTAGTTGACTGTTGATGGGAGCAGACGTGTTTGTGTAGCGGTCGGTACTCCCTTATCAGCTTGCCGAGCAGCAAGCGGGACATGGGCAAGCAGGCAGTGAGCTGCGGGGTGCGTGCTGGAATGTGGACCTGCAGCAGGCAGTTACCCGGGGAGTGTTGTATTGTTGGCACTCATTACCACATTACTTGTTATAGGAGGCTTGGAGTTAAACCGGGGCCCTGTTCAACCAGCATCAGAAGAGGTAGTGAACGTGAACGTGAAGTGTATGAGGTGTAGGAGGAACTTAAGATCTGGTGCTAAGTGTGATACATGTGGAAAGCGGTTTCATTTCAAGTGTGGTAAGCTACAGGCCCTGGACAGTGATAAGGAAAGGATGACATGTAACAAGTGTTTCAAGAATGGGAATGTGACTAGCGACAAAGCAAAAATTGACGAACTACAACGAGAACTACATGAAGCAAAATCTCAAGATTGCGGAGCTACAAAAGAAGTTACAGGAAGTGTATATGAGAAATGTAGGCACTCATTCACCTGTGGAGAATATAAAACCTGTAAACTGTGTGGTCATAGGCGATTCTATCGTGCGGCATACAGGACAGGAAAATAGGTAAGTGAAAGTGATGTGTATGCTGGGAATTCGAGCAGAACAGTTGAACAGGAAAATAGAGGAATAACATGGCGGGAATGAGAAAGTAGTAATTCTACAAATATGAACTAATAACACTAGCCAACATGATTTTGCGGTAAAATATAAAATATGTAGTTCTTATAGAAATCGCTGCCCTGATTCCGAAAATGACGCTATATTTTTCCTATCACGTCTAGTTTTGACGCAATTCAGTGTTTTAGTATCTGCATGAATTCGTAAGATGTAATGTTGAGAGATGTTCTTGCACAACTTTTTTTTAGAATACAATTATGTTATTTGATTTGTTATTGTTTGCATTTTATTATAGGTTTATTGCTGTCTAAATTTTCATTTTGTAGTTGGGGGTTTCTAGGTAAATTCATAACAAACTCCCCCAGATACGCAATAGACCGCGAGGTATGTAGGATTGAAGATAAGACAGTTGAGCGTTTGTCTTTCATCTTAGACCACTTAAATGAACAGACGTGTTAAAAGCCCCAGCCCTTATGCAATGTTTATGATGGACTGATAAAGCCATTTCCTTGCAAAGATAACAGTCCAAAAGTATTATACTCACGAGGACGAACTTGTATTTTGTACGGATGTTTCAAATCTTCTAAGTCAACTGGGAGTGAAAGAGTATGATCCTAGTAACTGGCGTGGTTTTAATGACTCTTCCAAAAGAAGTTTAAAGGCTGTTTTGCTTCATAATACAAATGTTCTAGCATCCGTGCCACTTGCACACTCCACAAAAATGTCTGAAACATACGAGACCTTAAAGTTGGTGCTTGAAAAAATTAAATATCACGAGCATAGGTGGCAAATTTGCGGTGATTTGAAGATCATTGGATTGTTGCTGGAACAACAAAAAGGCTATACAAAATTTCCCTGTTTCCTTTGCGAATGGGATAGCAAGGCATGGGATAAACATTGGGATACAGTGAATTGGCCAGAAAGGAAACAACTACAACCAGGATCCAAAAATGTCTTGAATGTAAGTCTTATTGACCGTGAAAAAATTCTACTTCCACCCTTGCACATCAAATTAGGATTGATGAAACAGTATGTCAAGGCATTAGATAAAAGTAGCCTATGCTTCCAATATTTATCCACTAAATTACCCTCATTATCAGATGCAAAAATCAAAGAAAACGTATTTGATGAACCACAGATTCGTAAACTGATGAAGGAAAAAAATTTCACGGACACGATAACCAAAATCGAGAAAGAGGCATGGAACGCATTCAAAGATGTAGTGACTAAATTCTTTGGCAATATTAACGACCCTCAATACAAAGAAATTGTAAGGAAAATGTTGGTAATGTTTAAGGAACTCCGTTGTAATATGAGCCTTAAGCTTCATTTCTTAGCTTCGCATCTGGATTATTTCCCTCCAAATTTAGGAGCTGTCAGTGAAGATCAAGGTGAAAGGTTTCACCAGGACCTCAAAGATGCAGAACAACGCTATCAGGGACGTTGGAATGTCAATATGATGGCCGATTACTGTTGGTCGATTGCATGAGACGACCCTTCTAGAGATCATTCAGGAACTTCAAAAACTCTGAAATTCCACGGAAAATGGGAAAAGACGGAGGGGTGAATGTAACCTGCACATAATGTAAGTAAAAAACTATGTATGTTTAACCATGTAATTTTTATTCAAAGCACGGTTATATTAATTTAAAAGAAACTGTACAGCCAAAACAGAAAAGGCGCTTTATGCTTCAGTTTCACGAATTCCAATATACATTAAAAATATAATACAAACCATCTACTTACTTACAAAGCAGCATTTATGTGTATTTAATGCATGCAAAATATGATTACGTTTTGCAAGCTGAAATTTACATTAATACATCAAATTTAATCAATACCAAGTAAAAACAATTTTACATAAGAACAAAATAACATTTTGTAAAATTGCCACTAAACCAGATGTGATACGCCAAAACTAATTTTTTTTCTCGAATTCTGCGTTAAGAAATTCATGAAACCCACCTATTTTCGTTTTTACCGCACAAAAAAGTTTTTTTTGCAGGCTAGTGTAATTTAAAAAGGCAACAGACTGAATATATAATATGGAACATTTATGATCTAGCGAATTCGATTAAGAGAAAGTTAATTTATAATTACATAAGAAATTTATTTTAACTCAACCTACTCAATACAGAGCAAGATGTTAACATATTGGTTAATCATCGTTAAAAATAGTTGAGACATGTTTCGCCCCTTCTGTGGAGCATCATCAGTCATATCAAATACCTCAAAATTCTACCAGAAGTTTGATTGGAAATTATAAAAATATGTTGCATGAGTGAATACATTAACAAACATTTACAAGATCTTATCATTAACAAAATATTAAATTGGTTAAAAAATGTTACACTAGTGAACCCGTTGGTGAATTTTCACTCGACAAGGCCGTCATATGTACAGTATTGACAATAATGGTAGTTAAAGTCTTATCTGATGCTAAGTTCAAAGAAAGTTTAAAATTTATATACAAATATTGAGAATGAATGCAGAATACATATAATTACAATTTACAGTACGCTTATTTTACATTGTAAAATAATATGGAAAAGCATTCCAAATTTGTATTAATTTCCATTTTTAAAAAATGGAAAAAAAATCTTTTTGGACCTCAATATTAAGGTCCTGGTGCAGTCTAATCAGAAATGGCTTCAAGATATGAAATTTTGTATGCGATTTATGACCAGCTCATGTAAAAATGTTGCATTACATTGTAATTCAACTTGGATGTCTATGTTGACTAATTAAATTTTACACTCAAACAAAATAGTTAGTCGAACTATCCATAGGCTAATCACCATCGTTGGACATTCTCTATGAAGACGGAGTGCCTAGTGCATGTAAACAACAGTTGATATCAGATTCAAAATGAACCATGTTGAAAAAGTTAAAATAACGGCTTGAAATAGGGCGGTTGAAATGTCGTTAAATCTTCCCAGTTGACTAGTGTTTTTTAGTTTTTCTGGTGTTTATGTTGTTAAAGTATGGGATTTCAGTTTTATTGGTTGAATGGGTGAGAGTCGAAAACGTTGTGCGATGTAATTAATGTTGAGCTGTCTTACGTATGTGAAAATCTGAAAGGAAGGAATAAGTCCTTAATTAGTTGAGTGAAATGACAGGAAAAGAGAAAGAATGAATGTGTTAAAGAATTGAGACTGTGAAGTTAAAACTTACCTTAAGTGTTGTTGGGCTGTTACCTTATTGCTAAGAGGAGTGTAAAGCACTGGCTATCACGTCTTGCTCCCTGTATTGTACGTGTGACGTCTTGGTGGAGTGGAGTGGCCCTGAGAAGGCGGGGCTGTGGGCCTGTGATTGGCGCATGGGAAGGAGTTGTGTGTATTGGAGGGAGAACAGGGGCGTGATAAGTTGAACGGCTTAGTGGGGGTGCTTGAAGAGATTGTTTTGAGGACGTCAACTAGTCTAGATTTAACTTATTGAACAAAATTATTAATTGTTCATAAAGAGTGCTTTGGTTGTCTATTGGATCATTTAAGTTTTTATTACTGTTGTATTTTTGGTCCAAGAAAATGTACAAATTTTCGAACTCGGTCATGAGTCTGCCTTTATCTAGTCTTTTTAAAATTTGGAGATCTTGTTCAATTGTGGTGAAACTGTGTCCTGTGTCCTTCATGTGGATGCTCATTGCTGAGTGTTTGTTGTGTTTCTGGGCATTAAAATGTTCTGCATATCTAGTTGTGAAGCTTCTTCCCGTTTGACCGATGTACGAACTATTGCACTCAGTGCATTTCAGCCTGTAAATGCCCGAATGTGAAAATTGATTGTTGTCAGAGTTTATCTTGTTGTGATTGAAGAAAAACTTTTGATTTGAATTTTGGGTCTTAAAGGCAATCTTAATATCATGTTTCCTTAAAGGGGTAGCGATTTGATGTAAGATGGGATTAGTATAGGTAAAGGTTGCATACTTTGATTTGTTCTTCCCGTGGGGAGAGGTTCGTGGTCAATTTCAATTTCACATTATTCATTATTTTATGTATGATTGAGGGATTGTATCCATTGAAACTAGCCATTTCTTTTATGGTATTTATTTCTTTTTTCAAGTTGGCGGTTGACATGGGGAATTTTTAGCGCTCTGTACACTAAACTGTAAAATGAGGCTTGTTTGTGTGACTGTGGGTGAAGAGATTTTTGTTTTATGGTTGTAGGAGTGAACGAAGGTTTTCTGTAAATTTGGAAATCGAAATTGTTTAAGGTCCTGGTCATTGTAATGTAGAGAAAATTGATTAAATTATTGTCCTCGTCCTCTTTGGTGAACTTGATGCAGTTGTCTAGGCTATTTAAGTATGTTAGTACGTCATTATTGTTGCAACTTTTATCTGTTATTGCTAATGTGTCATCGACATAGCGTAACCAAAAACACAATCCATTAATGCTATTTGTTATTTTACTATTTTCGAGATTATCCATGTAAATTTCGGCGAGTATTCCCGAGATGGGATCTCCCATGGCTAGACCTTCTTGTTCGTATATCTTGTTGTTGAAAATGAAATGATTATTATGAAGAACAAAATTTAGCAATTTTAAGCATTCTTCTATTTCTAATAGGCTTACAGTGCCGCGTTTGGAAAGATTACTTCGTATGATTTCTATAGTTTCCTTAACGGGAACGTTCTAGTACATGTTGGTAATGTCGATAGAACACATTATGTGGTTAGGTTGTAAATTAAATTTATTTAAGGCTTCGCATAGTTCTATTGAGATTTTTACAGGGTGTTTGTTGTGGAATGTAAAATCTTTCTTGATAAATCTCTGGAGAAATTGTGAAGTTTTTGTACGTCAGACTATTTCGACTATTTATGGTGGGTCGAATGGGAACGTCCCCTTTCAGTCTGTAAAAGCCGGAACCCAAAAATGTATTTTTGTCCGAGTTTATCATGTTGTGGTTGAACTAAGCCGTTCAACTTATCACGCCCCTGTTCTCCCTCCAATACACACAACTCCTTCCCACGCGCCAATCGCAGGCCCACAGCCCCGCCTTCTCAGGCCCACTCCCCTTCACCAAGATGTCACGCAAGACGTTAGTGACAGCCAGTGCTTTACAATCCTCTTAGCAATAAGGTAACAGCCCAACAATCCTCTTAGCAATAAGGTAACAGCCCAACAACACTTAAGGTAAGTTTTAACTTCACAGTCTCAATTCTTTAACGCATTCATTCTTTCTCTTTTCCCGTCATTTCACTCAACTAATTAAGGACTTATTCCTTCCTTTCAGATTTTCACATACGTAAGACAGCTCAACATTAATTACATCGCACAACGTTTTCGACTGTCGCCCATTCAACCAATAAAACTGAAATCCCATACTTCAACAACAAAAACACAGAAAAAACTTAAAAACACTAGTCAACTGGGAAGACTTAACGACATTTCAACCGTCCTATTTCAAGCCATTATTTTAACTTTTTCAACATGGTTCATTTTGAATCTAATATCAACTGTTGTTTTGTAACGTGCTACTGCCATAACCTCTCCATCGACGTTCTACGAGTTTCTGCAAACTTCGTCGCATGTACATCTCCACATACTCTACAAGTTTATGTTTCTACAAGACTATAATGCAATTGTCTGCTCTGCTTATCAATACTTCTTCCTATCATCAGAATTACCTTACTTTGCTCACCTGTCGTTACCCTCCGACTTTTCTCGACACACTGACCGCTGTCTTTCTGTCTGCCTCGCACCTACTACGTCATCTGCTACGTCACTTGATCTTTCTCGAATGAACTAGTCTTCGCTTCCGGGCGTGTATATATTGGACTGCTTGGCCCGTCTTCGGCAGACTGGCATCATCCTTTGTAAATAGTGTGTGTGTGTGGAGGGACTACGGACCTCGCACGGCTTGCCGTGTGCTGCGCTATTTTCTTCCCTACGAGCTGATGGAATTATTCTGAAAGGACTTTGGTGAGCTAAACATATCATTTGCTAAACTTGTTTTTGGAAACTTTAATACTCGGCCTGTTTCGGCATGTTGAGTGATGGCATGCTATGAAAACTTCCAAGGCCTTGGTTTTGAATTTAATTTATTGCCACCTTCAAAACTGATTAAGTTCAAATGATTCTTAGTGCTGAAAACTTGGTGATGTGGACTGAGCCTAAACATCGTCAAACAGAAAATTTTCACAACTTTAGACGATTCTAAAAAAATCTATTGGCAGATCAGATATTCTCCAGCATTACGCAGTCGGAGTTTCCTTTCTTTTCATCCTCACTTGTCCTTATTGTACTGATCCTCCTTTTTACCCTACCCTTTTTTCTTTTATTAGGTGTGTATGCTTTTTATATTAGGGCGCCCTGGAGGCGTATTTGGGTTTTTTTTTTGTGGCCAAATATTTTCTTGATCTTCATGGTAAAAACTGTACTTGTTGCCTCGAATTTTGGTCAGATAATAATATTTAGAAATATCTTCTGAGGTGATTGTGTGTGTGACACCTCTCTAAACAAAATATAAATAGTAATATTTGTGAAAACTGGTTTTGGTCGAGATTCACGCTGACACAGTGATTCTATTGTAACGATTTTTTTTTTTAATTTTTTTGTCCTAACTTATCTGAGGGTTAGTCCCCTTTCTAAAACGGGGACCCGAGCTGTTTTGTCTTTGTAACCAATGCCTGGGATATTTTTCTCGGACTATATTTTCTTGTTTAACAAGATGCATATTAATATATATATATATTGGTCAATTTTATTCTGTAGGTTTTAGCTTAATTATCCCTTTGATAATTTCCTACAATATCCAGAGTATATTTGAGGATCTGTTTTGTTAATGTGTACTGTATTCTCGTTAAAGCTGCTGTTTCCAATACACTTGGTCATCTAAAAATTTTTAGCAACGTGGTGTTCTTTTTTGATTTTCTTTTTTGGTACCATCCACGGTAAACCTCTCCTACTATCCCTCCCCCAGTACTGCTTCCGCTCACTCTGCTGTTTTCTTGTTTTATGTGATCAACTCCTCGCTGCAGTGTTGCCTATGCACAGACCTCGTTTTGGTGGTTTAAGTGTGTTGCACAATACGTCACATATGGTAGCAGACATTTTTTTCTTCCCCATTTTCATCATATTCTCTTGTTTAAATTGATACACTTTTTTGGTTTCTCCTTAGATCTTTTCGCATTTTGTATTGGTTGCTCTAGTAACACTATGGCTTGCTTTTCGGATAATTTTCGATTGGGCGCCGATAGCGTTTCATCTCCACCCCCACTATATCATACTCGGTCTTTACCTGAGGTTTCGACTAGTAACTTAATCTCCTTCTCTGATACCCCAACATTATCTTCCCGTGTTAATTCTTCCGCTTTGCTCAGTGATTCAGAGGGCAAGCCCTCCTCATTACCTCAACTTCATTCTATGCCTCCCGATCCACATTTCTACCCCCCTCCCCCTTCACTACCTCAATACACGCCTGTTGATGCCTCTCTCAATGTACAGATCATAAAACAATCTCTTGATCAAGTCCCTAAATTACAATCTACTGATCCTCGGAGTTTGACCTTGTGGCTCTTTTCTGCACGAAAATTTCTAAATATTGGTTTAGCTTCTTTTCCTCAGTTAATGGGATTACTGTCCCCTAAAACAACCGGTTTTTTCACAAAATTTTGGGTTGATAATATGTCAAGTTTTTCCAATTGGTATCAACTTCGGAATGCCATACACAACTATTTCTTACCTTACGAAATACGTTGCAAGCTGAGCCTTGAATTTATTCGTCGTCATCAACTTCCCACTGAACCTGCTCATGACTATCTTGATTCGATTACGACCTATAGTGATATTTTAAACATTGCTCACTCGGTCAATGATTTAATTTCTATCGTTCAATTCTACGCTACTCCTTCCTTTCGGCAGCTTTTCGATGCCTTAAATCCTCCTACGTCCATGTTTCAGCTTTTTAATTTAGCTCAATCTCACGCCATTCATTCTCTTGGAGATCTTTCTTATTACTCATCTATCCCCCCTCCTCTCCATTCTCGTCCTTTACCTTCTACATCCGTTTCTTCTGCTAATACTCCTTCTCCCATTATTTGCTTCCGTTGTAAAGGAAAGGGTCATATATCTCGGAATTGTGCTACTCCCTATTCGGGAAACGTAGCTTACCCGCGTCATTAGACAGTAGGCGTAACAATGGGCAAAATCTGTCTTCTGTTCTTCAGTCCCCCTCTACTCTTGTTTCAAATGTTCGATCTTTGCCGTCTGAATTTTCTTCTCAACTTATTTTGACGGAAAATTCGTCATTTTTACCTCCTACTTCTCATATTGTCTTGACTATTAATAATGTCCCTTCCGTCGCTCTTCTTGATTCAGGGGCTGCTGTTTCTTTAATCAGTTTATCTTTCTTTGAATCTCTGAAAAAAGTATTTTCTCACCTTCATTTTCTTCCTTCCACTGTCCGTTGTGTTTCGGCTTCTAATTACCCTATTGATGTTCTTGGTCATATTTCTCTCACTGTTAAAATTCAACATTTTTCTTGGCCGTTTACCTTTCTTGTTGTTTCGGAATTATCTTGTCCTCTTATTTTAGGCTATGATTTTTTTTCCCACACTGGTCTTATTTTTGATTCTAAGAACTCTACGATTTCCTTTCATTTTTCTTCAACGGTTATTCCATTAATTAATATTGTTGATTATCCTTCTTCAACTTCATCCATGTCTCACAGTATCAATTCTATTCATTCTGATCAAATTGATTCCTTGTTAACTGAATTTTCTGTTGTCATTACTCCTGTTCTAGGTACGGTCAAAAATTTCAAGGCTCATATTGACTTAATTGATTCTACTCCTGTTCGTTCATCCCCCTATTTTCTCAGCCCTCCTCGCATGAAAATTTTAAATCAATTAATTGATAAAATGCTTCAGGACAAAACCATAATTCCTTCTTCTTCTAATTATGCTTCCCCTGCCTTTATTGTCGATAAACCCGATGGATCTTCGAGATTTATCGTGGATTATCGTAAATTAAATGGGCGTATACTCTACGATTCCTATCCTATGCCCAAATTGCAGTCCGCTTTTCAACATTTTTCTAACGCCAAATATTACTCCATTTTCGATCTTAATTCTGCATACAATCAAATTCCCCTAGATGACATTAGCTCCCGTTACACTGCCTTTATTACTCCTAATGGTCTTTTTCAGTTTAAGAAAGTTCCTTTCGGACTTAATTTAGGCTCTCAAATTATGCAACGCTTTGTTGATTCACTTTTCTCTGACATAAAATATCAATATTTGTTCCCATTTATTGATGATATTTTGATCTATTCCCCTGATCTTTCCACTCACCTACAGCATGTTCGTGAAGTATTAACGCGTCTTCGTTCCGTGGGTTTAACGGTTAATCCTTCTAAAGTCTTAATTGCTCAAACTTCGATTAAGTTTTTAGGTCATATTCTCAGTTCTAACGGTGTTGCTGTCGATCCGGATAGGGTTTCTGCCATCCATAAAGTCCCACCCCCACAGAACTTAAAGCAGTTACGTTCCTTTCTTGGTATGGTTGGATTTTATGGAAAATATATACCTAATTTTTCCCATATTTCCGAACCTCTTAACTTATTGAAACGCAAAGGCGTAAAGTTTCACTGGGGTGACTTACAGCAAAATGCCCTGTTTAAAAACCAAACTATCTCAAGCTCCTCTCTTACAAATTCCTGATTTTAACATTACATTTGAGCTTTCTACTGATGCTTCCAATGTCGCCATTGGCGCTGTCTTGCAACAAACTATACAGGGCGAAACCCGCCCTATTGCCTATTATAGTCGTTTACTATCACCTGTGGAACGTAAATATTCCGTTTATGAACGGGAAGCACTTGCTTTAATTCTTTCAATTGAACATTTTTCCGACTATCTCGATCATCGCGAGTTTATCGTCAGCACTGACAACCAAGCACTTTCTTGGTTACTTAATAATGCTCCGAAAATCGGACGTACTGGTCGCTGGTTGCTTCGTTTGTCACGTTTCAAATTTTCTTTGAAATTTATTTCTGGTTTTCAAAATTCGGTCGCTGATGCGTTGTCTCGCCTATTTGACGATCATCATCTTGCTGATTCCGAAATACACCACCTTCCGGCTGCTATGGTAAATTCTATTTCTTCTCTTACTGATTTTCCTTTGTCCTTTCAGTCCTGCCAAGACCATCAAAATCTCGATCCATACTGCCAACAATTGAAAACCGATATTTCTTCTAATGATTATTCTGGGCCTTTTCGCATTGTAAATCAACTTCTTGTCTTTAAACCTACTCCTCGGGCTACTCCTCGTCTGGTTCTCCCCTCCGCATTACGCCCCATGATATTTCAATATTTTCATGGATCCCCTACTGGTGGACATTTTGGAATGGCGAAATCTTATTCTCGCATTGCCTCTCAGTTTTATTGGCCCCAAATGCGAAAGGATGTTTTCTCTTGGGTCCGATCTTGCGACCTGTGCCAAAAGCATAAGCCCCAAAATCATCAACCTTTTGGGACATATGCAGCCTCTCCCTCTACTTACCCGGCCGAGAAATTCTATATCGACATTGTCGGTCCTTTGGTCAAATCTTCCAAATCAAACTCCTACATCTTTACTTTATTGGATGGTTTTTCCAAATTTCTTGTTGTACGCCCATTACGTAACATTTCTTCCCAGATTATCATTAATTTACTAACTAATCACGTTTTTCCTCTTATAGGTATTCCTAAAATTCTGGTCTCTGATAACGCGTCAATTTTTACTTCAAAAGTTTTTTATAATTTCTGTTTTTCTTATGGTATCAAAAAGGTCTGTACCTCACCCTATCACCCTCAGGCAAATGTTGTTGAACGTTACCACCGGAATCTTAAATCTTTTCTTTCCATTTTTCATTCCCAAGATCAAAAGTCATGGGATACTGAACTCCCTCACTTTTGTCTAGCTTTAAATGCTACTGTTAATGATTCTACCTCCTTTTCTCCCGCTAAACTCTTCTTGGGAAGAGATCTTCATACTCCTCTATCTTTAAACTGGAACCTACCCTCTTTATTGCTTACCCCTCCTCATTTACTCACCGACTCTCAACTTCGGGAAGCTCTTGGTAATTTAAATCATGCCAGGGACCTTTACCGTAAAACATGTAATTCCCGTCTTCGTCCGCCTAAGTTCAAGCTTTTTGATCAGGTTTTGTTAAAAAACCATCCTATTAGTTCTACCCAACATCATATTTCGGCTAAGCTTTCCCCTTTATGGATTGGCCCATACCGAATTCTTTCTTTCCCTTCTTTGGTTACTGCTCAATTGCAGTCTCTCTCCAACCCTCAGGATATTCGGCAGGCCCATTTTTCCGAACTTAAGAAGTTTTCCTCCTGAACCTTCTTGCGTACTGAGGGAGAGTCCATTTTTGTTTATTATTTGGTATTTGGATTTATTTTCTGTTTGCTTTGTTTGTTCTAGTCCACATCTTTGGAAATTTATTTTTCTCTCTTGGCTCACCCAGTCCCTTTTTTTTTTTTCTTTTCCCTCCACCCACACACACTTTTGATGTCAGACTCTCCCATGCCCCTTTCTTGTATTGTTCTTGCTTTTTATTTTCATGGGAAACTTCCTGTCATTTTTATATTTGGCCACTTAGTCTACTATGTATTGGTCCGGACCGTTTTTCATTGTTCCTACTTCCTTCTTCTTTCCTTTTTCCCTTTCCCTTCTTTTTCTCTGTTTTCCTTGTTTTGCTTGCTTCTTGTTATCCATACTTCTGTTGTTCCTTTTTCTTTTTTCCGATACTGCGTTTCTTCTGGTCGCCGATCATCGATTCCGGTGGAGAAGCTGCTCTTGGACTTCCCTGCTGCTGCTGCTGCTGCTGCTGCTACGCCTACTTGCTTTCGCCCATCCTTCGGATTCCGCCCGGTGGCAGGAATATGTAACGTGCTACTGCCATAACCTCTCCATCGACGTTCTACGAGTTTCTGCAAACTTCGTCGCATGTACATCTCCACATACTCTACAAGTTTATGTATCTACAAGACTATAATGCTATTGTCTGCTCTGCTTATCAATACTTCTTCCTATCATCAGAATTACCTTACTTTGCTCACCTGTCGTTACCCTCCGACTTTTCTCGACACACTGACCGCTGTCTTTCTGTCTGCCTCGCACCTACTACGTCATCTGCTACGTCACTTGATCTTTCTCGAATGAACTAGTCTTCGCTTCCGGGCGTGTATATATTGGACTGCTTGGCCCGTCTTCGGCAGACTGGCATCATCCTTTGTAAATAGTGTGTGTGTGTGGAGGGACTACGGACCTCGCACGGCTTGCCGTGTGCTGCGCCATTTTCTTCCCTACGAGCTGATGGAATTATTCTGAAAGGACTTTGGTGAGCTAAACATATCATTTGCTAAACTTGTTTTTGGAAACTTTAATACTCGGCCTGTTTCGGCATGTTGAGTGATGGCATGCTATGAAAACTTTCAAGGCCTTGGTTTTGAATTTAATTTATTGCCACCTTCAAAACTGATTAAGTTCAAATGATTCTTAGTGCTGAAAACTTGGTGATGTGGACTGAGCCTAAACATCGTCAAACAGAAAATTTTCACAACTTTAGACGATTCTAAAAAAATCTATTGGCAGATCAGATATTCTCCAGCATTACGCAGTCGGAGTTTCCTTTCTTTTCATCCTCACTTGTCCTTATTGTACTGATCCTCCTTTTTACCCTACCCTTTTTTCTTTTATTAGGTGTGTATGCTTTTTATATTAGGGCGCCCTGGAGGCGTATTTGGGTTTTTTTTTGTGGCCAAATATTTTCTTGATCTTCATGGTAAAAACTGTACTTGTTGCCTCGAATTTTGGTCAGATAATAATATTTAGAAATATCTTCTGAGGTGATTGTGTGTGTGACACCTCTCTAAACAAAATATAAATAGTAATATTTGTGAAAACTGGTTTTGGTCGAGATTCACGCTGTCACAGTGATTCTATTGTAACGATTTTTTTTTAAATTTTTTTGTCCTAACTTATCTGAGGGTTAGTCCCCTTTCTAAAACGGGGACCCGAGCTGTTTTGTCTTTGTAACCAATGCCTGGGATATTTTTCTCGGACTATATTTTCTTGTTTAACAAGATGCATATTAATATATATATATATTGGTCAATTTTATTCTGTAGGTTTTAGCTTAATTATCCCTTTGATAATTTCCTACAATATCCAGAGTATATTTGAGGATCTGTTTTGTTAATGTGTACTGTATTCTCGTTAAAGCTGCTGTTTCCAATACACTTGGTCATCTAAAAATTTTTAGCAACGTGGTGTTCTTTTTTGATTTTCTTTTTTGGTACCATCCACGGTAAACCTCTCCTACTATCCCTCCCCCAGTACTGCTTCCGCTCACTCTGCTGTTTTCTTGTTTTATGTGATCAACTCCTCGCTGCAGTGTTGCCTATGCACAGACCTCGTTTTGGTGGTTTAAGTGTGTTGCACAATACGTCACAGTTTACATGCACTAGGCACTCCGTCTTCATAGAGAATGTCCAACGGAGGTGATTAGCCCATGGATAGTTCGATGAACTATTTTGTTTGAGTCTAAAATTGAATTAGTCAACATAGACATCCAAGTTGAATTACGACGAAATGCAACATTTTTACATGAGCTGGTCATAATTCACATACAAAATTTCATATCTTGAAGCCATTTCAGATTAGACTGCACCATGACCGTAATATTGAGATCCAAATTTTTTTTTTAATGGAAATTAATAAAAATTTGGAATGCTTTTCCATATTATTTTACAATGTAAAATACGCCTACAGTAAATTGCAATTATATGTATTCTGGATTCATTCTCAGTATTTGTATATAAATTTTATCCTGTTTTCGAACTTAGCATCAAATAAGACTAACTACAATTATTGTCAATACTGTACATGTGACGGCCTTGTTTTGAGTGAAAATTCACCAACGTGTTCACTAGTGTAACATTTTTTAATCCATTTGATAGGTACGATCTATTACATGTTTTTTAATGTATTCACTCATGCAACATACTTTTATAATTTACAACCAAACGTCTGGTAGAATTTTGAGGTATTTGATATGACTGATGATGCCCCACAGAAGGGGCAAAACATGTCTCAACTATTTTTAATGATGTTTAACTAATATATTAACATCTTCCACTGTACTGAATAGGTTAAAATAAATTCCTTATAAATTAAGATTTATTTCAATACGGAAAAAATTATTTTTTTTACTTGTAATAAGAAAAAGTTCCCGAAGGCAAATGTTGTAATTAGTGGTACACTAAGGCGACCAGATGCATCATGGAAGAAGACTGGCAGATTGAACGATGAGCTTCACTGGGTGGCCGAAAGTTCCAGATCACTCTTCGTAGCAAGCGACTAATCTCATGTTTTAATCCGTAATGAAATGTGTTATTTGTAATAACAAAGTTTTTATTCTAATCCATCTGTTCAATACATTATAATGTTGTCACGTTTAAAATATCTTCATTAATTGACAAGTTATTTGTGGGACATGTTTCGCTCCCTTACAGAGCAGCATCAGCCAGGTCTGAATCTTGAAGAATGGTTATGTTCGTAAACAATGACTCCAGAACTATTGAAACTTTTTTTCACAAACTTAAATCTACTCTATTAGAATATCATAAAATACATAAACTTTGATCATGCCTTAATAAAATGGGCTTAGTATACATTAAAATTGTGGTAGAATGAGTTGTTCTAAGATACTTAAAACAAGTAGCATGTCTAACATATTATAAAGACTTGAAATTCAATTTTAAGAACTAAATTTGAAAATTTATTTGCAATGAGGTCTGGTGAAAGTTTTATATCCCTTAAGGATAAGAGTCTATAAAGATTCAAAAATCTCATCGATCTGATAATTGTACTTGTAACAGGATAATATTGATCTTCATGAAATTTATAAACACTTGTTGTCATTTGACCACGGCGAGTGCTGTTGAATAAATAGCCCTTGTTGACGTCGGTGACCATACGTTGAAATTGCAGATTTAAAAAAGTATGATTGAAAGGGATGTAAATTGACGATCGTGGTTAAAAGTTGTTAAGTACTTTATCTTGCTGTAATTCTGTAACAAGAAAAGGAATCTTGTAAGTAATTGGAAGTTGTGTTGCTAGTTAATTGCGTACTTCTCGAACTTTATTTACCCCTCTAAAGGTCGTTTGACAGTTTGGTGTTAACTAAGGTTGTATGGCGGCTGTTTGCTGTTCCATGTCTACTCCTTGTGTTGTATGAGTGAGGTGGTAGGAGTTGAGGGGAAGGAGTAGAGGTAGGAGGAGAACTGTTAGTAGCTGTGGTTTTGGAAGGGGAATGTCTAGTAGGGTCGCAGAGAGGGGTTGTGTTTTTTAATGTTCCATGATTATTATTTGTTTTGGGGATGAAAACTTTGGCAAAACTGCTTTTTTCTAGATCAAGCGTCTGTAAAAGTTTAGGTAATTGATCGTGTAAAGGATTTCTTATTTCGATTTCGTCATTTAACTTTTTTTCTTTATTGAAATGGATGTATATATTTTCTAATTCTGTTATTAATTTTCCCTTTTCTATCTTTTTTGATAATTTTTATGCCTTTTCCTATAGTTGTAAAATGGTGGCCTGATTCTCTCATGTGAGCACTCATCGCAGAATGTTTGTTGTGTTTTGCAGCATTAACGTGTTCTAAGTATCTTGTAAGAAAGCTAGAGCCAGTTTGGCCAACATAAGAACATTTACAATCTACGCATGTTAATCTATAGATGCCAGAATTTAAATAAGGGTTATTGTTAGAATTTATACTATTGTGGTTGAAAAAAAAAAGTTTCTGTTTCTCGAACTTTACTTATCCCTCCAACAGTCGTTTGACAGTTTGGTGTTAACTAAGGTTGTATGGCGACTGTTTGCTGTTCCATGTCTGCTCCTTGTGTTGTATGAGTGAGGTGGTAGGAGTTGAGGGGAAGGAGTAGGGGTAGGAGGAGAACTGTAGTAGGTGTGGTTTTGGAAGGGGAATGTCTAGTAGGGCTGCAGGGAAGGGTGGTGTTTTTTAATGTTCCACGATTATTATTTGTTTTGGGGATGAAAACTTTGGCTAAACTGCTTTTTTTTTGATTAAGCGTTTGTAAAAGTTTAGTTAATTGTTCGTGTAAAGGATTTCTTATTTCGATTTCGTCATTTAACTTTTCTTTATTGAAATGCTGGTCTAAAGGGATCTTGTGTCTTGAACGCTATATTAACTTCTCGTTTTTTAATAGGATTAGTTATTTGATAAATGGCTGGATTAGTGAATGAAAAATGTTGCGATTTTAGACTTCTTAGTTTTTCGAGAGTAAGATTACTTGCTAACTTTTGTTTTATTTTATTGATGATCCGATTGATCATATTTATTTTGTATCCATTAACTGAGGCCAGATCTTTTATAAATTTGAGCTATTTTCTTAAGTTAGTATCTGAGAGGGGAATTTTAAAGGCTCTATAAACCTAACTGAAAAAAGCCGCTTGTTTTTGTGATTTTGGATGGAGTGAATCATTTTTTATCGTTAAAGGAGCGTATGATGTTTTTTGTAAATATTTGAAATTTGAACCTATATCCTATTCGTGTTACATTAATAGGCAAACAATATCTCCTTACACACAGTAAATTAAGTAAATGTGAAACAGAAGGATTGATTAACTAATTGAAATTTACCTTAAACAATTATTTCACATTTAATAAAAAGATTTACCATCAAACATGCTTGGCAATGGGGGACCCCACATCGGGCATACTGGCAGACATATATATGGACCATTTAGAGCAAAATAAAATAAAAACAAACATAGAAGGACTTTGACTTTGGATCACGTATGTAGATGACACTTTTCTCATAACAGATAGTCAAAAAACGATAGTGAAAAAATTCTAAATTTCTTAAATAATATTGACACAAATATAAAATTTACGAAAGACGAAGGCAACAACTCAACAAACTTCTTGGATATTAATGTAACACGAATAGGAGATAGGTTCAAATTTCAAATATTTAGAAAACCATCATATGCTCCTTTAACGATAAAAAATGATTCATTCCATCCAAAATCACATAAAAAGCCGCTTTTTTCAGTTTGGTTTATAGAGCCTTTAAAATTACCCTCTCAGATACTAACTTAAGAAAATAGCTCAAATTTATAAAAGATCTGGCCTCAATTAACGGATACAAAATAAATATGATCAATCGGATCATCAATAAAATAAAACAAAAGTTAACAACTAATCTTACTCTCGAAGAAACTAATAAGTCTAAAATTGCAACATTTACATTCACTAATCCAGCCATTTATCAAATAACTAATCCTATTAAAAAACAAGAAGTTAATAAAGCGTTCAAGACACAAAATACAAACATTTTTTTTCAACCACAATAGTATAAATTCTAACAATAACCCTTATTTAAATTCTGGCATCTATAGATTAACATGCGTAGAGTGTAAATGTTCTTATGTTGGCCAAACTGGCCCTAGCTTTCTTACAAGATACTTAGAACACGTTAACACTGCAAAACACAACAAACATTCTGCGATGAGTGCTCACATGAGAGAATCAGGCCACCATTTTACAACTATAGGAAAAGACCTAAAAATCATCAAAAAGATAGAGAAGGGAAAATTAATAACAGAATTAGAAAATATATACATCCATTTAGACCAGCATTTCAATAAAGAAAAAAAGTTAAATGACTAAATCCAAATTAGAAATCCTTTAAACGAACAATTACCTAAACCTTTACAAATGCTTAATCTAGAAAAAAGCAGTTTTGCCAAAGTTTTCATCCCCAAAACAAATAATAATCATGGAACATTAAAAAACACAACCCCTCCCTGCGACCCTACTAGACATTCCTCTTCCAAAACCACAGCTACTAACAGTTCTCCTCCTACCCCTACTCCTTCCCTTCAACTCCTACCACCTCACTCGTACAACACAAGGAGTAGACGCGGAACAGCAAACAGCCGCCATACAACCTTAGTTAACACCAAACTGTCAAACGACCGTTAGAGGGGTAAATAAAGTTCGAGAAGTACGCAATTAACTAGCAACACAACTTCCAATTACTTACAAGATTCCTTTTCTTGTTACAGAATTACAACAAGATAAAGTACTTAACAACTTTTAACCACGATCGTCGATTTACATCCCTTTCAATCATACCTTTTTAAATCCAAGTACAATTATCAAATCGACGAGATTTTTGAATCTTTATAGACTCTTATCCTTAAGGGATATAAAACTTTCACCCGACCTCATTGCAAATAAAGTTTCAAATTTAGTTCTTAAAATTGAATTTCAAGTCTTTATAATATGTTAGACATGCTACTTGTTTTAAGTATCTTAGAACAACTCATTGTACCACAATTTTAATGTGTCTCTCCTACTAAACCCAAGTTATTAAGACATGTCACAAAAGATTCTGGATTTCATGATACTCTAGTAAATTAAGTTTGAGTTTATGAAATAATAGTTCAATAGTTTTTGAGTCATTGTTTACAAAATTAACCATTCTTCGAGATTCAGATTTGGTTGATCCTTTCACAAGTTCAATTATCAAATCGACGAGATCTTTGAATCTTTATAGACTCTTACCCTTAAAGGATATAAAACTTTTTTTACCAAATCTCATTACAAAGAAACTTTCAAATTTAGTTCTTAAGATTGAATTTCACGTATTTCAAAGATGTTAAACATGCTACTTGTTTTAAGTATTTTAGAATAACTCATTCTACCACAATTTTAATGTATATCTCCAACTAAGTCCATGTTATTAAGGCATGATCAACGTTTATGTATTTTATGATATTCTAATAGAGTAGATTTAAGTTTGTGAAAAAATGTTTCAATAGTTCTGGAGTCATTGTTTACGAACATAACCATTCTTCGAGATTCAGACCTGGCTGATGATACTCTGTAAGGGAGCGAAACATGTCCCACAAATAACTTGCCAATTAATGAAGATATTTTAAATGTGACAACATTATAATGTATTGAACAGGTGGATTAGAATAAAAACTTTGTTATTACAAATCACTCTTAGTAGACGGCAACAGTAGGATCGACGACAGGGACTTCAACAGGGATGGACTTCATCTGAACCAGCGAGGAGTGGCGAGACTAGATGAAGTCTTTTTGAGGGTTACAGAGTCCTTTTCCACCCAAACGGAGGACAGCGCAGAACGGGCAGCCGAATGACGATCCACGACGGGAGCAGATTCGATGAAGCTACGACAACGGGGCCGCCAACAGGATATTGTGACAGTCAGTGATACCAGATTGGGTAACTTTCTTAGATAGTTGCAGGTAAACTGAGGGTGTATTGGTAATAAAACCGCAAAATTCAAAAACTTAGTTGGTGCGAGTGACCCTGATATAATTATGGGAACGGAAAGTTGGTTATCGGATAAAATATATAATTCAGAAATATTCAGGTCAAAATTTCTAATGTTTAGACGGGATAGAGGGTCGAAAGAAGGGGGAATTTTCATTTGTGTTAGGTCAGAACTAAGCAGTACGTTGAAATGTGTTTGCGATGACAAAAAAATTGGGGTGGAGGTAAATAATGCACGCAATAAACAAAATATAGTCGTCATTGGAGCTTATTGCCTGCCAAAATCAGGTTTAAACACGATCACTTGTCTTTCAGACTTGACATGCGCAAATATAAGTTAGAGGAAAAGAACTATAATTGCAGGGATCTACACCTACCATCAGTAAACTAGGCTGGGTTAACAACGCGGGGCCCATCGCAGGAAGCAGCTAACTTATAAGTGTGGAATAATGGCTTTCCCAAGTCGTTACAAAGAACACACGTAAACGAGCACTTTTAGATGTTTTTCTAGTCAGACCGGATGACATAGTTATATCTTGTGACATAATTGAGGGGATTAGTGACCACAGGGCAGTGGTACTCTGTCTCTCTAGGGAAACTTGTAATACGAGACATGTGGGAATTTCTAAGACAATTTGGTGCTATGCGAGGGGAGAGACTGTAGGTTTTCAAAACTATTTGAGGTAGTGCTATACTAACTGGTTAAAGGAGGGGCAAGGGGATGGATGACATCTGGGAGAACTTCAAAACTATTTTAAATACTGGCCTGAATAAATTTGCTCCCAAAAGGATAATTAGGGAAAATTCAGATCCGCCGTACTAAAACGCGACTAGTAGGAAGCTTAAACGTAAGACTAGGAGAGCGTTCAACAAAAAATAATAACAATGTGTGCAAAGCAGTGTACAGAAGTTTGGTGAAACTTTTGCTAGCAGAAAAGAAAGTGGCTGAAGAGAAATGTCTTGACAATATCCTGAATGAAAATCGAAATTCCTGGAACCCTTTCTTTCAATATATACGAAGATTGAAGGGAGAGAACAAGTCACTCCCTTCTCTTAGTATGGGAGGGGATTTATTGGTGACAACAGATATAGATAAAGCGGAAGGATTAAATAAGCACTACGGAAAGCTTTTTAATTCGGCGGCACAGTTAGTCAGGGACAATCTTCCGAAAACTAAGAATGATTTCCAAATTAAAGCTTCATTATTGTGTAAAGGTCTTTCCAAACTCAGACGAAGTAAATCTTGTGGGCCAGATTCTATTTCCAGAGAGGCACTTAAACTCGGGGCTGAAGCGATCCTACCATATTTACAAAAAATCCTTAATATATCACTGAGCTATATGAAGGTTCCAGAAGATTGGAAATCGGCCATTGTAGTTCCTATTCACAAAGGGAGTGACAAGGGTCTTGAATAACCACAGACCAGTAAGTTTGATGTATGCAAACAAATGGAGCAATTCATAGTAATTATTTGAGGTTTAAATGGGACTCTTTTGGAATGATATTTAAGGGGCAGCATGGTTCTAGGGAAGGCTTCTCCTGCGAAAGTCAGCTCTGTTCCATACGTAAAGATATATCAGATAAGCTCGACAGTGGGTCAAGGATAGATGCAATAGTAATAGATTTTGCTAAGGCATTCGATCTTGTGCCACATGACATCCTCCTTAACAAGTTATCGCGTACGGGCATTGATATCTGAGTTGTGAAATGGATGCGAGAACTCCTCAACGGAAGAACTCAGAGAGTGCGCGTGGGAGAAACGCTATCTTCTCCAACAAGTGTTACATCTAGTGTGGTTCAGGGTAGCGTTATTGGGCCAATTCTTTTCATACTTTATGTATTGAATAGGTGGGTGTATAAATAAATACTTGTAATTTTAAAATTGTATATTGAATTTCAATACGGGTTCATAATGAAAATGATTATTTGTGATCAATCAATCAATACTGATCTGCATTTAGGGCAGTCACCCAGGTGGCAGATTCCCTATCTGTTGTTTTCCTAGCCTTTTCTTAAATGATTTCAAAGAAATTGGAAATTTATTGAACATCTCCCTTGGTAAATTAATCCAATCCCTAACTCCCCTTCCTATAAATGAATATTTGCCCCAGTTCATCCTCTTGAATTCCAACTTTATCTTCATATTGTTATCTTTCCTACTTTCATAAACGCCACTCAAACTTCTTTGTCTACTAATGTCATTCCATGCCATCCCTCCGCTGACAGCTCGGAACATACCCCTTATATCTCTAATATTATTATAATATTTATAGATCCACCTGTTCAATACAATACAATATAATCCAGTATTTCATGTGGTTAAAATTTATACATAATACATAAAAGTAATAGGTACATGTTTCACCCCCTCCCCTCCCCTTTTTTTTTTTTTTTTTTCTTTTTACGGGCATCATCAGCCTATATCAATCTTAAAAATTAATGGATATGGAATCTTATAAACTATAGAGTAAAATGTTGGACAATGATTTCATAAAATGTTGTACTATAACATATAAAATAAGAATATTGCACAGAAAGTATGTTAAAAATACTATAAATTAACAGTTTTTGACAATTAAAACGTGGTTAATCATGAATTTGAGCGTTTAAAACCAAAATGGATCCTGTTCTTATACATCATTAAGACTGTGACGGCCTTGAGTGTAAGCACAATCATCCAAGGGGGATGTTTGTTCCATTCCCATAAGATGAGCTCAAGATAGTAAAATCACTGTCAGTTATTTAAAACAGAAATGTGAACGTATCAAATATGTTAAAATATGTACGGTTGATTTATCTGAAAGTCATAGAAAAGAAAATGGGACTTCTTGTGGAGACGTTGCTAATGATAAAATGTTGTGTCAAAGCTAGCTGATGTCAGTTTAATTATGTTAGTACGGTAATCAATTGGATCCAAAGGACGGTCAAGTGGGTGTTATTAACCCAGTTGAAACATTTGTTGGAAGAAATGATCGAGTTTTTTCCCTGCAACAAAATGTTAAAGAAAGTTAGTTAAATAGTACTGTGCATGAGACTTCCCGTACGTCAAAAATGCCTAAGGCGGTACTTAATCGTACAGTGCGTGTTAAGTACATCGGGCTGTTCCAGTAACGCTAGCTTGACTGAGCTTTCTACTTCTAGTATTATAACGGTGTGGCTGAAGCAGTGTAGGATATGGAGGGGGGGGTAAGGGTGGGCAGATCCGTGCGCGCCACCTGTAAAAAACCTCACGAATTCAGTATTCAGCAAAGCAGAAAATGAAATATTAAGCAAAGGACCAAAACATATTTGGAGCAACACCTCAATACTACAGAAATCTCACAACCGCTGTGACAGAAACAGAATTTGCTATACAAAGAATTCCGCGTGAAATACGGGAAGAAGTCAGGCACGATATTGTAAAAAACTTCCGCAATACATCAGAAGAATACAAGATAACATATCTAATAGTAATACAGCGGACAAAGCGCACATTAAGAGTCTAAAAGAAAAAGTCAAACAAGATAATCTCCTTATAACAAAGGCCGATAAGGGAAATACAACAGTTGTTATAAATAGAGATGTAAACATTCAAAAAACAAAAGATTGTTTCAACAATAATACATTTCGCATTATACGTAAGGATCCCACAAATACAGTACAAAGAAACCTAAAAAATTTGCTCAAAAACACACGTTTTTTACTAACCGAAATTGAAGCAAATAGTCTAATAACAATGAACCCCCAGTTACCGAGAGCAAAAGCTCTTCCCAAAATTCATAAAGAAAACACACCAATGAGAACCATAATAAATTACAGATCTAGCCCTAAATATAATCTTTCCAAATATATTCAAAAATTTCTTAAAAACCATTACTCTTTTCAAGCCAATAAGAGCATACGTAACTCAATAGATTTTTGTAACAAAACAAAGAACCTACAGTTAGAACATTATCACTCCATAGCTTCTTATGATATAACTAATATGTATCCAAATATCCCCACTGACAAAACCATAAATATAATTAGAACCAATCTCAAAACACACAGCAAGTTAAGTACTTTGGAAATCGATGAATTCATGATGCTACTCAAATTTGCAGTTAATAACAACTTTTTTAGATTTCACGATACAATTTATCAACAAACAGGTTTACCGATGGGGACACCCGCGTCTGGCATACTAGCGGATATATACATAGACTACTTAGAATATACTTCAATTTGCAAAAGAAACTGAATATTTTTCTGGTGCAGATTTGTCGATGACGTCTTTGTCATTATCGACAATACAACAACTAATGATAATGCAATATTGGATCGATTAAACGCCATAGACACATGTATACAATTCACTAAGGAATCTGAGAATAACTGTGAACTAAATTATCTAGATCTAACGATTGCTAGGCACGAAAAACATCTTACTTTCAAAATTTACCGCAAACCCACTCATACAATAAATACTATAAAAATGGATTCTATTCACCCTAATCCCCATAAAAAAGCAGCATACCAAAGCATGATTCATAGAGCATTTAGTATACCGTTGTCAAAAACAGATCTCAACTATGAATTACAATTAATTCATGAAATAGCCTGTAAAAATGGTTATAAAAAAGAAGAAATGATTAATTCCATCATTCGTAAGTTCAAATCACGACCCAAAACTACACTGACGAAACCAGAACCTAAAAAAGATTACGCAACTATCACTTTTAATAATACGAGTATATATTCACTAACTAATATCCTTAAGAAACACAATATTAGAATAGCTTTTAAAACTACACATAATAATAGACATATCGTATATAATACCAAATCAGTCAACAATAACAACAAATATCTTCAGTCAGGAGTCTATCGGATGAATTGCAACAACTGTCTAACAAGTTATGTGGGACGTATTGGCAGAAATTTCACGATTAGATATAATGAGCATGTTAATGCCATCAAGCATAATCATTTTTCTGCAATAGGACAGCACATGCACAAGTACAGGCACAAATTCACGGATATAGATAATGATTTGAAAATATTAAGTACAAAACCCAAAGGTCCTTTACTTAATATAAATGAAGAATTGTACATAACATTTGATCAGTATACAAATCTGAACTACAACATTAATGAAATATCTGAATAAACCAATATTTTGTTCAATAAGATTATCCCTATCTTAAAGAATGACTACGTCAGACTAGTCAACAAACAATGTCATATACAGGCTACAGCGCAGACAGCGAACTTGCCTGTCTCCGCCCACACACACGCTGAAACTTCCCCCACTCGTCCCTCCGCTCCCCCTCACAACAGACAACACCAGAACCATTGGTACGAGATGCAATACGCGACAGACAGCCAAGAAACTCACATCACAACCACCCCACAGCAGTAAGTAGATTATTTCAGAACTTATACTATATCAGGTAAAGTTTCACTTCAACTAGAATTTTTAATTCAATTCATTCATTCCGACTTACAGATTTTACCAACTTCATAAAAAGGGAAAGGAACCACCAACATTTACGACATTCAGAGTGAGAAAATTGCAGAACAACAGTCACATCAGACAGGCCAGAATATGTTCAAGTCAATTAAAAAGTGGTTGAGTCATACACAAAGTGTATAAGCATTGCATATTAAAGCTTGTAATTTGAATTTGCATTTATAAAATATAAGGAAGTGCTGTCACTTACTATTTGGACTTAAAAGACGTTCATATATAGCATATCTTACAATGTGTCAAATTACTAATGTTTTGTGTAAAAGGCAAATTTGTGCAGTATTTTAATGCAACAACATAATATAATGCAAGAACTAAGACCAACAGCTATTTTAGACTTTCAGTGTCACAAAGTACATTAGTCACACTTCATAACATTTTAATGTGAATATGTAAAATTTTATTGAAGTCAACACGCAATTTAGTCTACTAAGAACATACATACATACATACATACATACATACATACATACATACATACATACATTATCATTATAGACTGTTATGCCTTTCAGCGTTCAGTCTGCAAGCCTCTGAGAATTTACTAAACGTCGCCACAATCCTCGATTTGCAACTAGTGTTGTGGCCTCATTTAGTTCTATACCTCTTATCTTTAAATCGTTAGAAACAGAGTCTAACCATCGTCATCTTGGTCTCCCTCTACATCTCTTACCCTCCATAACAGAGTCCATTATTCTCCTAGGTAACCTATCCTCCTCCATTCGCCTCACATGACCCCACCACCGAAGCCGGTTTATGCGTACAGCTTCATCCATCGAGTTCATTCCTAAATTAGCCTTTATCTCCTCATTCCGAGTTTCCTCCTGCCATTGTTCCCACCTGTTTGTACCAGCAATCATTCTTGCTACTTTCATGTCTGTTACTTCTAAATTATGAATAAGATATCCTGAGTCCACCCAGCTTTCGCTCCCATAAAGCAAAGTTGGTCTGAAAACAGACCGATGTAAAGATAGTTTTGTCTGGGAGCTGACTTCCTTCTTACAGAATACTGCTGATCGCAACTGCGAGCTCACTGCATTAGCTTTACTACACCTTGATTCAATCTCACTTACTATATTACCATCCTGGGAAAACACACAACCTAAATACTTGAAATTATCGACCTGTTCTAGCTTTGTATCACCAATCTGACATTCAATTCCGTTGGATTTCTTACCTACTGACATCAATTTAGTCTTCGAGAGGCTAATTTTCATACCATACTCATTGCACCTATTTTCAAGTTCCAAGATGTTAGACTGCAGGCTTTCGGCACAGTCTGCCATTAAGACCAAGTCGTCAGCATAGGCCAGACTGCTTACTACATTTCCACCTAACTGAATCCCTCCCTGCAATTTTATACCTTTCAGCATATGATCCATGTAAACTACAAACAGCAAAGGTGAAAGATTACAGACTTGTCTAACTCCTGTAAGTACCCTGAACCAAGAACTCATTCTACCACCAATTCTCACTGAAGCCCAATTGTCAACATAAATGCCTTTGATTGATTTTAATAATCTACCTTGAATTCCATAGTCCCCCAGTATAGCGAACATCTTTTCCCCCGGTACCCTGTCATATGCTTTCTCTAGATCTACGAAACATAAACACAACTGCCTATTCCTCTCGTAGCATTTTTCAATTACCTGGCGCATACTGAAAATCTGATCCTGACAGCCTCTCTGTGGTCTGAAACCACACTGGTTTTCATCCAACTTCCTCTCAACGACTGATCGCACCCTCCCTTCCAAGATGCCTGTGAATACTTAGCCTGGTATACTTATCAATGAGATACCTCGATAGTTGTTGCAATCCTTCCTGTTCCCTTGCTTATAGATAGGTGCAATTACTGCTTTTGTCCAATCTGAAGGTACCTTACCAACACTCCACGCTAATTTGACTACTATGAAGCCATTTCATCCCTGCCTTCCCACTATACTTCACCATTTCAGGTCTAATTTCATCTATTCCTGCTGCCTTATGACAATGGAGTTTATTTACTATCCTTTCCACTTCTTCCAGCATAATTTCACCAACATCATTTTCCTCCTCCCCATGAGCTTGATTGTTTGCAACACCACCATGATGATTTCCTTTTACATTGAGAAGATGTTCAAAATATTCCCTCCACCTCTCCAGTGATTCCCTTGGATCTGTTATGAGTTCACCTGAATTACTCAAAACACTGTTCATTTCCTTTTTCCCTCCCTTCCTAAGATTCTTTATTACTGTCCAGAAAGGTTTCCCTGCTGCTTGACCTAGCCTTTCCAGGTTATTACCAAAATCTTCCCATGACTTCTTTTTGGATTCAACAACTATTTGTTTCGCTCTGTTTCTTTCATCTACGTACAAATCCCTGTCTGCCTCGGCCCTTGTTTGGAGCCATTTCTGGTAAGCCTTCTTTTTACGTCTACAGGCTGCTCTCACTTCATCATTCCACCAAGATGTTCGCCTTTTCCCATCTTTACACACAGTTGTTCCTAGGCATTCCCTTGCTGTTTCTACTACAGCATCCCTGTATGCCACCCATTCACTTTCTATATCCTGAACCTGCTTACTGTCTACTGTTCGAAACTTCTCACTAATCATATCCATGTACTTCTGTCTAATTTCCTCATTCTGGAGATTTTCTACCCTTATTCGTTTGCAGACAGATTTCACTTTCTCTACCCTAGGCCTAGAGATACTTAGTTCACAACAGATCAGATAATGGTCTGTATCATCGAAAAATCCCCGAAAAACTCGTACATTCCTAAAAGATTTCCTGAATTCAAAGTCTGTTAAGATATAGTCTATTATGGATCTGGTACCCCTAGCCTCCCATGTGTAGCGGTGAATAGCCTTATGCTTGAAGAATGTATTTGTAACAGCTAAACCCATACTAGCACAGAAGTCCAGCATCGCTTCCCATTCCCATTAGCTTCCATATCTTCCCCACATTTACCAATCACCCTTTCGTATCCTTCAGTTCTATTCCCAACTCTCGCATTGAAATCGCCCATTAGCACTATTCTATCCTTGCTGTTGACCCTGACCACGATGTCACTCAATGCTTCATAAAACTTGTCAACTTCATCCTCATCTGCACCCTCACATGGTGAATACACGGACACAATTCTTGTCCTAATTCCTCCCACTGACAAATCTACCCACATCATTCGCTCACTTACGTGCCTAACAGAAACTATGTTGCGTGCAATGGTATTCCTGATAAAGAGCCCTACCCCAGACTCTGCCCTTCCCTTTCTAACACCCGTCAAGTACACTTTATAATCTCCTATCTCTTCCTCCTTATCTCCCCTTACCCGAATATCACTTACTCCTAGCACATCCAGATGCATCCTCTTTGCTGACTCAGCAAGTTCTACCTTCTTTCTTCCATAAGCCCCATTAATATTGATAGCTCCCCATCGAATTCCATTTCGTTCGCCAAGATGTTTCCAAGGAGTCCCTCGCCTGTCAAATGGGAGTGGGACTCCATTACTCCCATAGGTCCGAGGCTTGCTTAAAGTGTTGTGAGCTCGGTAAATTCATGAAGCAGGATGCTGCCCTACTTGCACATAGTCCAAGTGAGGATCTCTCCTCTAACGGGTTATGGACCACCGGTGAATTGTGTAGTCCTGGCCGCCTGAGCACAAGGAGGGCCACGACTCAGAATATGTCCAAGATGCCCACTCCCATTCCATAGCAACTGGTATCCCGACTCTCAGGACCACTTACTAGGCCACTCAGCCGTTGCCCATGGTTCACGAACTAGGACGTGACTACAGTAACCCACAAACTACTATCATACTTTAATATTTTAATGTGAACATGTAATATAACATTTTATCAACACGCAATTAGTATATTTTACTGGTAGCTCATTGCTTAATAAGCTTAAAGACGAATTCATTCCGCTACAATTGCATGTGTATATTAAGATATAAGCTTGTTTTGTCACAATTTCAGTTATGATGTAATGTTTTAAATTTTTTTAGCAAGAGTATAAAAAATATTTTAAATAACATTGTTAAACAATAGAGTATGCCATAAAGATCTTTATGAGGCATAAGGTGAAAATGCAAATAAGATTCTAATGTAGCTGAGGATGACCTTGTTAAGAGGTCGAAACCGGTCCTAGACATGTGATAATTTGCATTACATGTAAATAAAAGTATTGATCAGGTGGAACTTTCTTTTCCTTTTATGACAACAGGTGTTGTTGTTGGAGGGCTGTTAGGAGCAAGATGGGCGGCCCTAATATTTGGCGAGGTGGTGGGAGCTTTAGAACAAAAAGTTCTAAAAGTCTGTGGGATTGTATTATGTTTTGAATTCACAATGCCTAATAACTTTGGAGTTAGCTCATATAAAGTATTTTTTGCCTCCGTGGCATCATTAAGATTATGGTCTTTGTTATAGGTTTGGTCTAAAAAGATGTAAAGACTTTCTAATTCATTCATAAGTTTTCCTTTGCCTATACATCTTAGAATAGTAAGATCATTATCAATTGATGTAAACTGGTGTCCTGTTTCACTCGTGCGTGAGCTCATCGCTGAATATTTATTATGTTTAAAGGCATTGTAATGCTCCATATTCCTCGTACAGAAGCTGCGCCCAGTTTGACCAACATAACTAAATCCACACCGAGCGCAAGTTAGTCTGTAAATACCAGATCTCAAAAAATGGCTGTTTTTATAACTGACTTTATTATGATTAAAAACATACTTTGATTTGTATTTACTGTTCTGAAAGCTATATTAGTGTCATATTTCTTCAGTGTGTTCGCGATCTGGTGGATGGTTGGGTTATTGTACGTAAACATGGCGTAACTAGTTTTTTTAGGTTTATCCGGAATGAGATTCGTGGACAGTTTATATTTAACTTTATTAATTAACCAGTTAATCATTTCAACTTTGAACCCATTGAGTTTAGCCAAGTTCCTTATATAGTTCAATTCAATTTTTAAGTTGTGAGGGGAGAGTGGGTTTTTCAAAGCTCTGTGTATTAAATTATAGAATGACATCTGTTTTTGAGAATTGGGATGTAAAGACGAATTATTTATGGTTATAGGAGATTGTGTGGGATTCCCGTAGATTTGAAAATCGAAAGTATTATTGAGGCGCGTGATCGTTATATCTAGAAAATTTAAGGACTGTTTAACTTCGTCTTCCTTAGTGAATTTTACATTAGGGTCAATTTTATTTAAATACTCTAAAACTTCGTCGCTGTTAGTAACATTTTTGTCAATAACGACAAAAGTGTCATCCACAAATCTTAGCTACAAACATATACCTTTTATATGTGCTTCGATTTTCGTATACTCTATTGAATCCATGCAAATGTCAGCTAAGATGCCAGACAAAGGGTCAACCAATGCTAAGCCAGTCTGCTGATAAATCTTTCCATTAAAGGAGAAAAAGTTGTTATTAAATACAAAATTCAAGATCTTCATAAATTCATCAATTTCCAGCTTACTCAGGCTGCTATGTTTTGCAATATTGTCATAGATAATTTTCACTGTTTCTTTAGTAGGTATATTTGGATACATGTTTATGACATCATAGGAACATATTATGTGGTTAGGTTGTAAGTCTAATTTACTTAAAATATCGCAAAATGTGATTGAATTCTTTAAAGGAAGTTTAATAATAAACTTACAATCTTGTTTTAGAAAACCGTGGATATATTTGGAAACTTTATAGATAGGGCAATTAATAATTGACAATTACGGCAATTAATAATAGGACGTACGGGAATGTTGTTTTTATGGATTTTAGGTACCGGTAGGGCTCTGGCTACTGGAATGCTGGGGTTCATGTCGATAAGTCTCTGTTGTTCCTGTTCATTGAGAAGGAATGTGGAGTTCTTAATTACAGATTTTAAATTCCGTTGTATTCTTACGATGCCCGTAAAAAAGGGTGAAACATGTACCTATGACTTATGTATTATGTATAAATTTTAACCACATGAAATAGTGGATTATATTGTATTGTACAAGTGGATCTATAAATATTATAATAATATTTGAGATATACGTCAACTTCAATTCGGAACCAAAATGAGAATAGTTACTTGTAACATACCACTTAGTCGAGCAGCTCTTCTTCTTTCTCTCAATTCTTCCCAACCCAAACTTTGGAACATTTTTGTAATGCTACTCTTTTGTCGGAAACCACCCAGAACAAATCGAGCTGCTTTTCTTTGGATTTCTTCTAGTTCTTGAATCAGGTAATCCTGGTGAGGGTCCCATACACTGGAACCATACTCTAGTTGGGGTCTTACCGGAGACTTACATGCCCTCTCCTTTACATCCTTACTACAACCCCTAAACACCCTCATAACCATGTGCAGAGATCTGTACCCTTTATTTACAATCCCATTTATGTGATTACCCCAATGAAGATCTTTCCTTATATTAACACCTAGATACTTACAATGATCCCCATAAGGAACTTACACCCCCATCAATGCAGTAATTAAAACTGAGAGGTCTTTTCCTATTTGTGAAACTCACAACCTGTACTTAACCCCATTTATCAACATACCATTGAATGCTGTCCAGCTCACAACATTTTCGAGGTCACGTTGCAGTTGCTCACAATTTTGTTACTTATTTATTACTCTATAGAGAATAACATCATCTGCAAAAAGCCTTACCTCTGATTCCACTCCTTTACTCATATCATTTATTTATATATATATAAGGAAACAAAAGTCCGATAATACTGCCTTGAGGAATTCCCCTCTTAATTATAACAGGGTCAGATAAAGCTTCACCTACTCTAATTCTCCGAGATCTACTTTCTAGAAATATAGCAACCCATTCAGTCACTTTTTTGTCTAGTCCAATCGCACTCATTTTTGCCAGTAGTCTCCCACGATCCAATCTATCAAATGCTTTAGACAGGTCAATCGCGATACAGTCCATTTGACATCCTGAATCCAAGATATCTGCTATATCTTGCTGGAATCCTACAAGTTGAGCTTCAGTGGAATAACCTTTCCTAAAACCGAACTGCCTTCTATCGAACCAGTTATTAATTTCACAAACATGTCTAATATAATCAGAAAGAATGCCTTCCCAAAGCTTACATACAATGCATGTCAAACTTACTGGCCTGTAATTTTCAGCTTTATGTCTATCAACCTTTCCTTTATACACAGGGGCTACTATAGCAACTCTCCATTCATCTGGTATAGCTCCTCCGACCAAACAATAATCAAATAAGTACTTCAGATATGGTACTATATCCCAACCCATTGTCTTTAGTATATCCCCAGAAATCTTATCAATTCCAGCTGCTTTTCTAGTTTTCAACTTTTGTATCTTATTGTAAATGTAATTGTTATATGTAAATTTTAATACTTCTTTAGCCTTAGTCTCCTCCTCTACCTGGACATTATCCTTGTAACCAACAATCTTTACATACTGCTGACTGAATACTTCTGCCTTTTGGAGATCCTCACATACACACTCCCCTTGTTCATTAATTATTCCTGGAATGTCCTTCTTGGAACCTGTTCCTGCCTTAAAATACCTATACATACCCTCCCTATTTTCACTAAAATTTGTATGACTGCCAATTATGCTTGCCATCATGTTATCCTTAGCTGCCTTCTTTGCTAGATTCAATTTTCTAGTAAGTTCATTCAATTTCTCTTTACTTCCACAGCCATTTCTAACTCTATTTCTTTCCAGTCTGCACCTCCTTCTTAGTCTCTTTATTTCTCTATTATAATAAGGTGGGTCTTTACCATTCCTTACCTCCCTTAAAGGTACAAACCTGTTTTTGCATTCCTCAACAATTTCTTTAAACCCATCCTAGAGTCTGTTTACATTTTTATTTACCGTTTTCCACCTATTCAATACAACAATCTCTAAGGTTGTTTTACATGTGGTAGAAGTGTTGGCCCCAAGCCATAAAAATTAACAACTGACCAGATATAAACAGAATGAAGAATTCTTAGATCACTTACACTGTATTATACATACCAACATTATTTTATTCTATTTAAAATTAGCGCCATGAACAATTAAAACATAATAATGAATGGAGACTGAACTAAATAATTAAGAGTGTGGCACAAACTAACACTGGCAATATCAGAATTAAGGTTCTTCGACTTTTCCAACAGTTGGAATCTTTATTGAAAGATAGAATGACAGTGCTATGCTATGTAAATAGATTACCATATTTCTGTGGCTTAGTTCTAAAAGGGCCAATGCCATTTTTTATTGAAATTGAGATATTAACTGATACAAACGCGTTTTATCCCGGCTTGAAACATGTTAAAAGGATCAATGTCTATGCTAAGTACTAAACGAACAGTTAACATTTTATTAAATAAGCCCTTGCCAATAATGTTAGATTACCAATAAAGATTAGAGACCTGGCAATTTTTAAAGAATACGATAGAAAAAATTAGCGTTTAATCAGGTGACTTCCACAACGAAAGTCTAAAGTTATTTAAAGTTAGTTGTTAAAAAAAAAAGTTGCAAAACTATGAGCAAAACTTCAAATGCTCATAGCTCAAAAACAGGTTTTTTTGACATATGCCCTTTTAGAATCAAGCCATAGATTTAATTGCGTATTAGACCCCTTTTTGCCCCACTTTTACAGCCATAAATATAAAAAAATGTCATTGTAACAAATGCCAGTTTAACTAAATTTTCAGAATAGTGAAATTATTTATAGGCCCCTTCCCTTTTCCCTATTTAATGTGTATTAAACTATTTCTCTGAAATGAATTTTGAACTTTCAGTATAACGAATTAAAATGTAGCCTTTTTCTTCAAAATATAATTGAAACTTATCCTGTTTTAATCGCCGGGTATTTGGCACAACATGTCTCTATACAGCTAATAGCATATGGCACACACTATACAGAACACAGGCAAAACTACCTGATTACAAATCAGGTGAAAATAAGCAAACTCATGACAATTATGATGAGCAGGTTGACTGCCCAACAGCACGTGAAGATTATCTTATTCAGTTTCGGTGTACCGGTACTGAACGTCATTACGTCATTAATTCAAAGTCATTGGGATGCAAAAATCGGACTTCGAATTAACAGTCATTCGTAATTCAGAAATACCACAACTTGCTGCATCACAAAATACTCTAAGACCCGTTACTGCATGCAATTAACCTTGATTCACAGTTTAAACCTTCCAAATGTCATGGAAAAATCTATTTCCAAAATGTATCCAACACGGTGCATTTACAGTATAAGAAATTATTATATTAACAAAAACCACCTTTCCAATACTCAATGTCCTTTATATTTAGGATAAAACCATTTCATTACAAGTAGGACATGTTTCACTCAATCATAGTGAGCATCATCAGCTATAGATAACATAAACCATGGTGGGTCAGGCCCCTGATCCTGGTATATATATAACGAAAAAAATGTCTAATAAAATTCATATTTTATCAATGTATAACAATTTAAAAATAATCAATAAGATTATATTATGTCTATTAAAACAAATCATTAAAATTGCTTAAAATGTAAACTGAAATGAATGACTTAAAATGTTATTATAGTATGTAGTGATTAGATGTTCGTATAAATCGCTGACCATTATATCTTCGCTCAATTGCATTGGACTGTTTATGGTAAAAAACAGTTATTCACATAAGGGTGAGCTCTTGTAATAAACTATGATGATGTTTTTTTTTAAAATAAACATGATGATGAATACTAAAATCGCATATAATGGTTGAAAAATGAACTTCACTGATGATAAAACGGCGTCTGGATCGGCGTAAATTAACCTTTATGGGACTTCCTTGCGTTGTGTTTCAAACATTATTTTGTGTAGTAATGTGTTAATATTGGTCTCCTAATGGATAACTACTGATCTCGAAGGTGAAATTTAAATCAGGTGTATCCTGTAAAAGAAAAAGGGAGAATAGTATGTGTGTCAGCTGTTGGAATTTAAAGGCTGTACCACTGTAAGGAAATGATAACAGACAGCGCTTACCCATGTATGATTGAAGGGAGATTACTCCCTTGGTTGTTTACTGAGGTTTGATGGTCACTGACTTGCTGCTACGTGTGTTGTACGAATGCGGTCGTGGAGGCGGGGAAGGTAGCGGTACAGTATTCAGATAATGCACTCTGATAACTCACTGACAAACATAACCTCACGCAACAAAAGAAAAACAAAGCATGATTCAAAGACAAGGAGAAATCTATGCTGGCTCTCGTGTGCAAGTGCTTTTATTCATTGGATTACTGTATAGTATGCATTTTATATGCCCTGTACTTGCAAGAAAGTGCCCGACGCCCTTAAAACATTGTGGCTTATCGAAGTTTCCCATGACGAGGATATAAAGTCTTTCGCTTCCGTGTGCACTGCAGTACAGTACAATGACCCCGACCCTTGTACGATTTTCCAGCTAGCACTCCTCTCCTTTAAAATTACAAGTCATTTTGGGCTCAGCGTTAAAAGAAACAACGCAGTTTCATCGGCATTGACAATATCGTTCGGTATGTACAAATTGATTATATGAGCCACCTTTTTTCGCCAACTGTCTGCATCACCAGTGTTTGCCGATCCTATTTCTCTACACACTGCCTGCTCCGTGATATTGCCGTGTTATGTAAAATGCTGAATACAAAAGAATTATGATTTCACACAAACCTAGCAAATTTAGAGCACACTGTAGACACACTGAAGTGAGTGAAAGTGCGGTAAGCTACCCTGTACGTTCCGAAGACGCGTTCTATCGTGAAGCGGATAAATGTTGAATTTAAGTTACTCTGTAAAATACGTTTTTTAAATGTAAAGGCAGTTTTGAATTAAAAGTCTGAATTTTGGTAATGGGACCGACATTGTTCTTCGAAGGATGAATTATCCTTCGAATTAGGCGAGATTTTTAAAGAACCGATTTTGAATTGAGGTTCTACTGTGTGCAGGATTAATTTCTTACACATAAAAAGCAAATTAAAGCCAATTTTCTATTAATAAAAATAAATGTATCTTCAAATATTGGGGTGCGCAGATTGGATTACAGTATTCCAGTTTACAGGACATGGTTTAGGTAGCCATTTTCCATACATGTACGCAATTCGTCAAGCTGGATATAGATTTCAAAGTTATCAATATGTAAGAAGAAACACTACTGGCTGGGTAGGAATGCAACATTTACATCAACAAATGAACGTTACGGTTTTACATCACCACCTTTAGTACTGCATTTCATTCACTCACGTCTCATGACGTGTTTGTTGTTTATCTTTCGTTCAAGAAGCAACGTGTGTATTGATGTGCCAGTTAACTTTTTCCGCAATATGGATCAAAAGAAGCGAAAACAGTTTTCTTTAAAAGAAACATACATACATACATTATCATTATAGACTGTTATGCCTTTCAGCGTTCAGTCTGCAAGCCTCTGAAATTTACTAAACGTCGCCACAATCCTCGATTTGCAACTAGTGTTGTGGCCTCATTTAGTTCTATACCTCTTATCTTTAAATCGTTAGAAACCGAGTCTAACCATCGTCGTCTTGGTCCACCTCTACTTCTCTTACCCTCCATAGCAGAGTCCATGTTTTTTTTTTTTTTTTAATTTGAAATATTTCGGGAAGTGGAGAAAGGAGGAAAAAGAGGAGAAATAGAGAAGAAATAAGGAATCAGCCCTTCAACACTATCTACTTTTCTAAAACAGAAAGAAGATGAGGACAGCAGACTACGAGGAGGTGGACAAAGCTGTTTATACATGATTTGTCGAAATGCGGACCAGAAACATTCTTGTTAATGGCCCACTGTTATGCGAGCATGCACGATCCTTTGCACGTTCACCTTGATTTCTGGAATTTATGGGGAGTACTTGGCTTTATCAGTTCCAGGAAAGATATGGCGTTTCCCACATTGTGAAACTGTACTCAAAGGAAGTTAAGTCTCCATGGAGGATGGAGACACTATCAGCTGCCTTGAAAGAATATTCGCTGGCAGATATTTATAATACAGACAAGACTGCATTATTCAACAAATTAATGCCGAACAAAAGCCTTGAATTGAAGGGAAATAAGTGTTTTGGGGGCAAAAGCTCAAAAGAACAGACGATGTCTCTTTTGTTAAACTCCAGAGGGGCGGATAAACTGAAGCCTCTCATAATTGGGAAGTTAGCAAAGCCAAGTTGCTTTAAGAGAGTACATCTGCCCTTTGAATGCAAGCAAAACAACAAAGCATGAACGACATCAGTGATCTTTGAAGAGTGGTTGTTGTGCCTGGAACGTTGGGTGAAGGCCGAGAAAAGAAGAATTCTTCTCATATTAGACAACTGTTCCTCTCAATTGTGTACCTCGCCATTTGGAGCATGTGAAAGTTTTATTCTTGCCTCCACATACTACCTCAGTTCAGCAGCCACTGGATCAGGGGATAATTCACGTGGTGAAGCAGCATTACCGAGCTTGTGTGGTCCGGCGTATGCTATGTAATACTGCCTCAGAGAGAGACATTAATGTTAACTTACTGGAAGCAATGCAGATGTTCAGTGCTGCATGGAGATCACTGAAAGAAGAGATAATCAGGAACTGCTTTAGAAAAGCGGGAGTGGGTTATGGAGACATTGCAGAAAGTGAAGAGTTGGATGCAGAAACAGAGGAGAACTGGAAGCATCTGTGTGCAAAGTTGGATGTGCCAACATGTGTAAATCTTACTGATTATGTCAACGTGGACTGTGATGTGTTAGTGGAAAAGGAAATCACTGTAGAGTAGATTGAGGCAGATTTTATGTGATAGGATTCTGCGTGATGATGAGGTGGAAGATGATGATGTGCCCCAAAGTGTTCAACAAAGTTTGACTATTGTGCAGGCAACAAACATGGCACGTAGTCTTCAGGATTTTCTTGTCACGAAGGGATGTGCCAGAATCTGTGTTAAATTCAAGTGCAGTGGTTGCAGACTACCTTGAATATTCGTTTGTGTCTGGGAGTGTTCAGAAGAAAATCACAGATTTTTTCAAAAATAAAGTCGAGGAGATAACGTACCGGTACAGGGTAAAATTTGAGATGCTGAAATCTTCTTGCAAGTACCTGTATTATATATCATTAGTTCATGTAAATATATGTATCCTAATTTTCCTCTCATTTAATAAATACATTATTGATGTTTCTTATGTGTAAATTCATGTTGAAATAACACAGATTCTTCAACAGGTTTAGCAATAGGCAAATTCCTATGAATTGACTTATTTCAGTATAACAAAATTTCACTACAGCAAATTAATTTCTGAGGTCCCCAAAATTTTGTTATACTGGTATTTTACTGTATATATCAATATTACATTATGTCATAATATGATACCCTCATCCCTATTCTCTACGGGATCGAGTATGAAGCGAGACGAATATTCGTAGCGAGTTTTTATGACCGTATGCCCTTCCTGATGTCGACCTTATTATTATTATTATTATTATTATTATTATTATTCGTAACATAAAATAACATTTTCCGTCGCTGTTACATAAATAACTAGTATCAGCGCTGTTTCTAAGTTTGGCGATCAAATATACAAATCGGGTATTTGAATCACAGATTAGAAATTTAACTACGTTTTTTTCTTTTTTAGGTGTAAATAAGGATTTAAAGAAAGGAGAAGTTTCAAGAAAAGAGCAGAAAGCACTTTAAATTTTAGTATAGAGTAAAATGAAATGGAAGGCAGTATTGCTAAATGGAAAAGGACAATAAATGGAGAACACTACATTTAGGCCTACGCCTACATATAAAAGTAAATATAGTCAGTATTAATTACTCTTAAGATCACATCATTCGTTACATTTCATTAATTCCTCTGATGATGTTGACATCAGGAAGGGCATACGGTCATAAAAACTCGCTACGAATATTCGTCTCGCTTCATACTCGATCCCGTAGAGAATAGGGATGAGGGTATCGTATTATGACATAATGCAATATTGATACAAAATAACTTTACAGCCAGTCATTTGCCTCTGTGAACTGAGCAGTAGGCCTACCATAGAGTAAACCTGATCACCGTTTTCATTATTTGAAATATAGTCTTGCGCCGCCTACTTCCCTGCTACCAGCGTGTCGTCATTCCAAGGGACGTCATCTTCACTGCCATCTCGTCAGCCAGGCACTGCAATCTAGAGCATTCAAGGTCCCATCTTTTTGAATCTTTTAAAAATAGTTTCATTCCCCGCTATTGAGTCCAAACAGTGTGAATCTATTCCCAAATGGTTTCTGGAGATGGTCTCTGATATTCCCAGTTGGTATATGTGTAGCAGAAGCCACTCCTTTCGAATAAAGCTGTGTAGAAAGCATGCCAAACCACCAGCTGATAACTAGAGTATGTAAATTTCTATGAAACAATTTTCCGCCTTGTCAATACTTTAGATTTTATTATAATTATCTACCGTACATATACTGTACCGCTGAATGAAGAAAATGCGATGTACAAATCGGCGTACAATCATATAAGGAAAAAGGAGAGAAAGAGAGAGCGAAAGAAATAGTTCTGGTCGATGAAAAGCTTCTCCTCCCCTCCATGACATAATCGGCAGCAGAGTAACAAGTAGCAGCTCACCTCGTAAGGTCATTGGCAGCAAGCAGAGGAGCAAGGACATGTTTGTTTGGTACAGACAAGTGTAATTTTGTTTTAATTCTGACAAATTTGGTACCAGCTGAAAATGAAGTAAGTAAAAATAAAATTCTCGAGTCACCCGAGTTGTCTTTCGTAAAAAATAATGTCTCTAAAGTTGCGTTTGCTGGTTGTTTTTATTTTAAAGGAAATTGACGGTTAAAAATAGCTTGCATGGTTGGGTGGATTAAGAGGAGAAATTCTGATTTATATGAAAGGTCTTAGAACTATAGCAGTAAGTTAAGTGACAATTATTGGAATAAAATATACAAATCAGGTATTTGAATTACAGATTAGAAATTTAACTACGTTTTTTTCTTTTTTAGGTGTAAATAAGGATTTAAAGAAAGGAGAAGTTTCAAGAACAGAGCAGAAAGCATTTTAAATTTTAGTATAGAGTAAAATGAAATGAAATTAAATGAAATAGCATATGGCTTTTAGTGCCGGGAGTGTCCAAGGACATGTTCAGCTCGCCAGGTGCAGCTCTATTCATCAGACTCCCATAGGTGACCTGCACTTCGTAATGAGGATCAAATGATGAAGACAACACATACACCGAGCCCCCATGCCAGCGAAATTAACCAATGATGGTTAGACTTCCTGACCTTGAAGGAATGAAACCCAGGACCCCTGTGACCAAAGGCCAGCACACCCATGGTGCCGGACAGTATATACAGTGACTAACTTAACACATTTTATTCATTTTATGAGGGGAGTTACACGTACCATTTTTACAGCATATTAACCTTCCTGCCATTCGTAAATCTCTGGCAGTACGGTACCGGGAATCGAGCCCAGACTCCATTAAGCACCATTAAGCTGGCAGACATTCTTAACTACAAAACACAGACATATAGCATGACTGATGCATGCCTGCAATGCGCAGGTCGGACACTAAACCATTCACCTATTTGACCAAAGTCACCAGAGCTGCAGCAGGCCTAAGGTACAGAGGCGGACATTTCCTAACGACAAAACACAGATGCATCGTATGACTTCGATGCACGTTTTAATTGCGTGGGTCGAACGGACGAAACTATTCACAAATCTGTGTGATGCCATCAGAGCAACAATAACACTTGTATTCGCTTTGAAGCAGAATCATCACTCTTCTCTGACGAATTACGTTGGGGGGGGGGTCTTGTATGCAAGACTTCTTTTTCATTTTCTTCGTCTCCAAAAGCCAGGGAGGGTCTAATATGAGAGAGGGTCTAATATGCAAGTAAATATGGTATATGTGCTCTCCATTTTCAGTAGATAATGTCCACAAAAATGATAGAATAATTAGAAATAAAACTAAACAAATCATCACTTGTCTCCAAAAAATCACCCATTCCTTTGCTTTTCATACCACCAGCACCAATGAAGTTGAGAAAGTCTTGTATTCTATTAAATCCAAAATAAGTGGTGTTGATATTTCTGTAACTTTCATACATAATATTGGCACTATTCTATCCATTCTCACCCATATATTTAATTATTGTCTCAAGACCAGCATTTTACTGACAATTTGGAACTATGCTAATGTAATTCGACAAGATACACGCTCCCCATGGTCATTAACGATTCCTGGAATGTCCTTGGAACCTGTTTCTGCCTTAAAGTACCTATATATACCCTTTCATTTTCCACTAAAATGTTAATGACTGCCAATAATGCTTGCCATCATGTTATCCTTAGCATTCTTCTCCATAAAATACTTTGGGTGGTCGGTAAATCATTCCAATAAGTCAAATAGCAATGACTTCAATGAACATGAACTCAGTCCTAAGCAACTAGCTGGTCGAGAGGTACAAATGACACAGCTCTTCAGGTCATCTACAGTGAAGAACTATACCGCCTCCCCTCTCATTGAAGCAGTCATGACGATACAGATTATGACCAAGCCAGCTTCCACTAAATCCTATCAAATGGACGATATTTTGGTTAAAATATACTCTGAATTTCATCCAACTATGTGAGTAAGCTTAGGCTGTCGAAGTGGCAGTGCTGGAGGGTGCGAGGATAGAGTAGGGAGTGGTACTCTTTGAGCTGAAGTCACTGTCATGAGAAGAAACCATAAATACCTAAAATACATTATTTAAGTGACAGAAACCTTACTCTGATTTCCTGGTGGACTGGACCACTAGCTGGTTAATTTTGCAAGTTATAAATCTCATTCCATATTGACGGTTGTCACTTTACAAATAAAAATATTTATAAAATCCTCCTTATCAATACATAAGGATTTTATTTGTAAAGCTGGTTAACAAACATGCGCGTCCGCATGCACACACTCATGCACACACATATATAATAATAATAATAATAATAATAATAATATTTAGAAGGCATATCACAAGGGTCTTACCACTCTGATAATCCACCTAGCCGCCTCATGTGTAAGGTTCATTAGGTGTACATTTTTGAAGCTTTTTTCAGTCATCTAAATGTACAATAACATGGCCATCCTGCGTTGAAACCCACCGGATTTTGCAGAAGTCCCCTGCTTTACTGAAAACTTCCTTCCTTGTGGAAGGCACGGATTCATTAACGAAAAGTTTGGTGCCTTTAAGAACTTGCTTGGAGTGTCAGATGTGGTCTCATTCATGGTCCCCGAGAGATAACAGGCCTATTTCCTGCAGACACCACGTCAGCTGTCATCCTCTTCATAAAGCCCACTCTGTGACATCGATCTATACTGTTCATAGACAAATAGATGTTCAGTCTATTTTTCAAAGTAGTCAGCACCACAGCATATGAATCCTCTCCAGGGATCTCCCCATGCAGGAGGAGGCACTTCCATCTGCTGTACTGCTCTGCCTCATCAATCAGAATTCCTGTAAATGGCTTACCTCATTCTTCATTTAGCATAATTCGTTGGATATTGCTTCCTGAAAGTCCCAGAAGTCTGAGGCGAGACCAGTTAATGTGTCGTCACGGCTTGTTCCAAACGAGTTTGAAATGTAGCCATTCACTTTTCGAACTTGGATAGATATTCATTTACGGACTTAAACATCATAACACTTCACTGATATTAAAGTTCACAATTAAATAAAACATTAACACACACACAAATCATAAAATAAATGTTATCTTGCTGGTATGGCAGGTGAAAGGCAGAGCACGTTCACTTGCGTTGTACAGCATGCCATCTTCGTAAGTGAGTCTGGGAAGGCTAACCATCCGTCATCCCCACCTGTACCTCATAGAAGTTGCAGTGCACTCTATTTAACATTACGCACTCAGAACATATACTCATTTAAATTTGATCCACCCTCATAGTTTCCAACAAAGACTGATTTCCTTTCTGTCAGGGCAAAGTTGTTGCACAAGTTATACAAACAGAGAATGTTCAAGAGATATTAATCCAATAATATTTCAGCTTTTCTCCCCTTACACTGAAATTATTTGGGTATATTTTAATTTCTCTCATTCAAAGATACAGGTAATGGGAGTGGTGAAAGCTAGGTGTACCTGTCACCAAGTTGTGGTTGAAATGGTATCTGGAAAAAAAAAAAAATTCAATTAATACCACATTTCCCAGCTGTATTAGCAGTGATATATCATTTGTTCTTACAACAACTAGCATTTTTTTCTGAAAAAATTGTGCCCTTATATACTATTTCAGTTCAAGAAAATGCAAACAAATACATACAGTAATGTTACACATCTATAAACAACTTCTTCTGAGTCCCACCACACATTTATAATTTTGAGAAGTCCTCTTCTGTAAGGAACATTAGAAAATAAGTATTCATATGCAAATCAACCTCCTGTTTGAGGTACTAAAATGGGGTTTCCTTGCAGAGTCCCCGTGCTCCACATGCTCTACATCGCTTGGATGGTGCTGATTTCTTCTGAGTTGGAGCTATTTTTGATGGGTAGTGGTCAGTATATCAAGCTGAAGCCTCAAGGAAATATTACAAGTGTGAAGGTTGCCTCCCATTCCAACATTACAATCTGCTACCAGATTTGCCTTTAGTTTTTTTTCTTTCTCTTGTTTTGACAATCTGGTCTATCATGTTAGATTGACAACATACATAAATGCCTTTTGTCAACCTACAATATTCCAGGATTTTATTTGCTGAAGCAAATGTAAGTTCTCCTTCTTACACCTTATTTCCTTGAAGATGTCTAACTGTGCCAACAGCATGGGTGTTGTTTTACAGTAGAGTTTTATATAAAGACTCTAAACTGTACCAGCCATCCATATACAATGTTCCCCACCCATTCAGAAGGTCATACACATACCAAAATCAACCTTCTCACTAAATGGCAGTATTTTTCTTTTACTAGTCTCTCCCTGACATTCTTTGCCTGTAAATATCTTGAAATTCGAACAGTAACCAGTCTCTGAAGAGCACATTTTATACACGATTACATCAAATCTTGCTCATTTGGATGGATTTTGTATAATCTACAAATGTCATCACTGAATCATTGATACAAGGCGGGTTTTTTTTGTCCTGGAACAAACACTAACTTTAATTTGTCCACAAGTAAATCTAAAACAGGACAGCTTATCATTCTCTGTTGTAACACACAGACCTACAAAGGGCACTAGGAAACTTTTGCAATGTGAGTGAACGCTTAAGACTTTTTAAAAATAATTTCATCCACACTCAATACACTTTTCCATACGTCGAAACCAGCCACTGAACCAACTCTGCCAATTTTCTTCGGTTACATTTTCACACTCTTGATCCCATGCTACCAGAAGCCCTTCGTCGGATGCAAATCGCAACCCTTTCAGCTTCATCTTCACTTCTGGGAAGAGTGCGAAGTCACATGGGGCAAGATCAGGACTGCACGGAGGGTGATCAAGCACAGTCAACCCTGATCTGGCAAGAAAATCCATAGCACGATGTGCTGGAGCATTATCATGATGCAAGAGCCAAGTGTTGAGCCGTGACATTGGACGGAGCTGCTTGAGAGCCTGGATGACCCGAGACAGACAAGTCTCACAGTACCACTTCTCAGTAACTGACCTTTGTGTTTCTAGCACAACCCGAGCCAGGATGCCCCGTTTAGTGAAGAATACTGCAATCATCCTTTTCTTCACTGACCTTGACTTTCGCACAGTCACAGGAGCCCCCTCATCTTCAAACAGCCACACCTTGTTCTGGGATTTTGTTGGGACATTGTAATAATAAAGCCAAGTTTCATCAACTGTAACGATGCTACTGACATTACACAAAGTCCCATTTTCAAACTGTTTTAGCAGTTGTCGGGACCATTTCACTCGATGTGCCCTAATGAACAGCTGGTGCAAGGATGTGGAGGGCCTCTTCTACCTGCCGATATGTCAACCCCCTCCCTTGCTGTAACATTTTCCTCACAGCTTCAATGTTTTCCTCAGTCACTGATTCAGACGGTCGCCCAGAACGAGGATCGTCTTCTATCGTCTTCTATCCCCAAAATTTTCCCTTTGGAACTTTTTGTACCAGCGGAAAATTGTTGTCCTATGTGGACAGTCTTTCCCCAGCACAGGAGTCATTTCCTCCAGGCACTGGTCAACAGTTAATCCACGAGCAAAATTGTAGCGGATAATTGCACGATATTCACCTTTAGACCACACTGACATCTTAACTTGCTTCCAATCCCACTGCTTGGTAACAACTGGTGTGAAGGTCACGCCTTGCTGTCTTCTAGACCGGTTTTCACCCCTCTTTTCATCCCTAACCATAACAGGGGTGTCCAGCCAACCATTTTCGGGTATTGCAAAACTTTCCTAGTGGCCCTTGTATTTATTGAAGTAAAACGCTTGAAGGGCATAGTTACACTAAGATAGGCATATCTAACTCTCTAGGCTTAGACCAGTTATCCTGCAGTGCTGGCTTTTTATCTGCGAAATTATTATACACATAGCAAAGTGACATTTGAACTCTTCCACAGTGCAGGAAACCAATGATGTTCCTCATGAGTTTTACTCCTCTGATGGGAATTTGACAAAGATGAAAGATATTTCCAGGCATAAACATTGGTTTCCTTCACTGCACAATCCCAGAACTGTGGTAACCTTCTCTTTACTACAGAGGGCATTTCACAAACTGGTTTACAAATAACATCACAGGTTTATTACCGACAAGTTCTAAAATGCAGTCACTAAAGCTCTTGCCCGTTGATGTTGCACCTTGTGTACATCTCAAATTAACTGTTGGCACTGGCTATTCAGAACTCAAATTGGATTTACTTTCCACACTATCACTTAAACGGAATTTGCCCTCTTTCACTGTAACTCTCAACATCAGTATTCTCAAGCCAATCACGAATAACATCATCTGTGCCACTTCAGGCTGCTGCCATTTTTATTTCCAAGTGATGCGTGGTGAAATGGATTTTGTTTTTTGTATTGCAGAAGTGAGTAACAGTTCAGAATATAAAAACAAAGTTCAGGTAGCTCCTTACATCAAGTGATCAAATTTCGGAACTTATAAAAAAAAACTTGCTGGCTCGGCAACCGTAAATGTAAATCTGTACGCAATCCGTGTGCGGGGACAGAAGTATGTTCACACATTTCAAACACTGGAACGAACAATCCATCAAAGTATGGCATGAGGTCAATGCAAATCATGCACACTTTCTATTATGCCCACCCCTCACCCCCTCTTAAATTTAACACACTCAGCGGCTGACCCAAAGTGCCTAATTCCTATCATTACCCTGTAAGCTACTCTGCCATTGACATAGCATAACAGCAGAATTTTCTTTTAAATCAGGGTCTTTACGGTATTCAATTTTCTAGATTTTAATTATACAAGCGATAACATTATTATTCAATATATTTGTATAAATTTATTGAATACAATACTGGAGAATAACTAAGCAGTTTTTATTAGTATTTTGATTCTGTATATTACTAAACAAAATTTAAAAATAAATTAAATATCCTACCTGCATCATCTTCACCGTCTTCAATTTTCGTGTGAACATTTCTTAAATGTTTTTTTTTTTTCCAATCCGATGACTTGGGCCTTTAACTTCGAAACCACATTTTTTGCATTTGGTCCTCACACCTATTCACGATTCCTTTCCATCTTCATCCAACAAAAGCCAAACAATATCACACTTTCTACCAGTCATGCTGAATTGTTGAGATTAAGTATTCAAAAGCCAAAGCCCAACAAGCAGCATGTCTACATTCCGCCCCAAAACTGCTTCAGTTCCTTGCTTCACAGTCTGCTCCGGCATTTTGAATGGAATGGGAATGCCCATTTGTGGTTCCTTACTTGTTAGGTTAATATAAATAAGAATGATTTAACTGCAGGGCAAGTTAGCCGTGCGGTTAGGGTTGTGCAGCTGTGAGCTTGCATCCGGGAGATAGCGGGTTCGAACCCCACTGTCGGCAGCTCTGAAGATGGTTTTCTGTGGTTTCCCATTTTCACACCAGGCAAATAATGGGGCTGTATGCTAATTAACCCTCTCCGGCCCGAAAGCGCCCGGCTGCATTATTTGCATTCGTCTGCGATCTGTTCGATAGTTTTTTTATTTTTCTCATCAGTGAAGTGTTTATAAGGCATTTATGAACATGCAGTGCAATCTACAAGTCTCAGGGAATAAAGGAAGAGAGATAATATGTCTTGACGTTGCCTAGGCAACGGTCTTGAACTTCCGCGAGCGCGGGTCAGCTGTTTCGTTCGTAAACATGGCGGGATTGAATATCGCGTATATTAAAACTGAGCTGAATATGGGCGAAAAAAGTGACGCACAATCCTTGAGTAGGGGTGCAGGTGAATTTTTAATGAGTGAATAATGTATCAATGAAGATAATTTTAGTGATAACAGTGATATGAATGAAAACGAATATCGATAAATCGGACCTGATGGCGATGCCACGGCAATTCCGGTAACACAAATATTACGTTTCGTTACTCCGAATGATTAAATAGATGATGTTGAACCTCCGGATAATTCGGAAAGAGTATTAGGGGAAAGAGATTGTTTTTTACACGTATGTTAGGAGGAGAAAAACTATTCAGTGACATAGCCTATTGCGCATATAACAATGCAGCCTTCAAACAGTCGCATTCTGGTAAGATAAAAACAGAATGGGAAGACCCTTGCCCAGATGAAATAAAATCTTATATACATGGGAATCATTCCACTTCCAAAATCACGTGATTATTGGTTTTGAGGGATTCAGACAACATGGGAATGTGACAAATGCAGACTGTCTCTGTGTCCAGTATCACGAGGAGGGGGGGGGGGGAACACATTATGACTCAATAAACAGAGAAATGGATGTGATGGTATATTTTCTAATGTTATTGAAAATTTGAATTCATTGTGATCAATAGTTTTTACTGTATTTAACTTTTTCTGAAACAATACGGTCTGTTTCAGTTTTTGCTAAATAATAGGTTGAAACCTGGGGATAAGTAAGCGGAGTGAAAATGCGGACGGGAAAGGGTTAAGGCCAAGGCCACTTCCTTCCCACTCCTAGGCCTTTCCTATCCAGCCTTCGCCATAAGACCTATCTGTGTTGGTGCGACGGAAAGCAAATTGAATTTTTTTTTTTTTTTGCTAGTTGCTTTACGCTGCACCGACACAGATAGATCTTGTGGCGACGATGGGACAGGAAAGGGCTAGGAGTTGGAAGGAAGCGGCCGTGGCCATTATTAAGGTACAGCCCCAGCATTTGCCTGGTGTGAAAATGGGAAACCACGGAAAACCATTTTCAGGGCTGCCGACAGTGGGGTTCGAACCTACTATCTCCCGAATACTGGATACTGGCCGCATTTAAGCGACTGCAGCTATCGAGCTCGGTAATTGATTTTACTGGGCTAATTTTACATTAACACACAGTAAATAAGTAAAGTTCTAGCAATAATTAAAATTACAGATCATTAAAAAAGGCGATGTTTATTAAAACAGGGGCCAATGACCTCTATGTTAGGCCCCTTTAAACAACAAGCATCATCATCATCATCATCATCATTTATTAAAACAACACATTGTTTAAACGAGCAATCTTGTGGAAAACCAACAACTGTGGAAAAGACCATACAGCCAGCTACCCTACACCAAGTGTTGAGTAACAGAAAATAACCAACTTGCTGAGATGCGAGCTTGAGGTTTTAGACCTCAGGCTTTACATGGAATTAAAGAAACCCGGGAAAGGACTCAAAAATACAACAGGCATTGACCGGGAATGGAAATGCGGCTGCCTTCGTGAAAAGTCTGCAACAAAGTCACTCTGCTACCAAAAACCCATCTAACTCCCTGAAGGAGGTAATGACTGAGCAGAGGAGTTCCGTTGGCAGAGTAGAGCCACTGAAATCCACTGGGCAACATCTGTATTCCTTGTTAAGGGCTGTAGCAGATGGCATGCATTCACACATTGGGGGTAGTCTAAAAAAAACATGCCAATAGATATAAAATGCTCTGAACAACAGGCAACACGACAAGTCGGTTGACGTATCTCGTCGTACCAACATGTAGTTGACTCCTCCTCATTCACACATTAATGCTACCAGTTTTATATACTATTGACAATAAGGGCTTAAAATGAAATTAATTACTTGTAACAACAGCTATATGATATTATCAATAAAAAAATTCCACCGTCACAATACTAAAAATTTTAATCTTTGAAACAAAGTTAAAGGAACATTTTTCGTCCCTCTTGGGAACATCTTCAGCCCTGCAAAGAACAAAAGTTAAATGGTAAAGATAAAGGCATAGGTATTTACAATACATATGTCTTCAATAAACTTAAATCTATAAGGTCTATTCAATGTTGAATCTGTATGCCATTTAACTACAAAGTGGCAACATGCAATTAAATATCCACTTGAAAAGCCTTAACCTTTTCACTGCCGAGTTTTGATGAGCAGCCTCTGGGCTGGGGGTCTTTTAAGGAATCAGCACTTTTACAGATGAATTTCTACTGATACTATTAATGGAATGCATATCGTACCCTTAGCCCCCCAGCCCAATACGGGGCCGAGGATGAAGTGAGGTTATATTTTACAGCATATTTTTACGGCCGGACGCCCTTCCTAATGCTAACCTCAGTTGAGAAGATAGCGAATATGAAATGAATGATGGTGAATGAAATTGGGTAAGGAAGTGGAAGGAATCAGCTGTGGTTTAAGAATAGGAACTGTTCCGGAATTTCCTTGGGAGTGTAAAACTGAAACCACACCAAAAATCTATACGCACAACAGCTGTTGGTGGGGATCAAACCCACTAGCCCGCCGAATGCAGAGCTCCATAGCAGTAGTTACTCCGCTCAGAGATATTATTACAGAAATATAAAATTGTTGATCCAAGAACGGGTATTATCAAAATCATTTACATTTGGGGAAAAAAGAATTTATCTGAGGAAGGGGTAACAATTCCGCATAAGATTCATCATTACTACCTAGTCTCGCACTTTCTTGTAGTTTACTATCGCCCCCCATATACTCCCATCTTCATTATCAAAATATAGCTCTCAAGAATCACTATTTATGAGGAAACATTAAATTTCTCCATCAACAAGAGATGAATGTATACTTCAAGACGCCATAATGGCTACACGTTAGCGGGAAAGATGTTCCACTCCAACAAAGCTGAAATATCATCAGATCGCTTTCAAAACATGCGAAATGGAGTGGTATATCTGCCGTACAGAACTTCTTTGAGCATTTCCACGGAATCTCAAAACATGACACTATATCCCATTCATTTGTGAGACTGGTAAAGTACACACTGCACCAAAACGTATATATACGAGTTTGGCAGTGAATGGGTTAAGGTACAGCCCCAGCATTCGCCTGGTATGAAAATGGGTGTGAAACCACGGAAAACCAGCTTCAGGGCTGCCGACAGTGGGGTTCGAACCCAATATCTCCCAATTGCAAAGTAGCTACGTGACCCAAACCACATTGTCACTTGCTCGGTCTCAATATTTACAAAAACATCTTTCGATTCACAATTAAGTATTTATTTATTTTCCACCTAGTCGATACAATGATTGCTTAAGGCAATTTTTAATGGTCAAAAGTGGTACATGTTTCGTATATTATCAACATCTTCAGCCACATAACACTGTTTAGATGAAAAATATATAAAAATTGACAAAGTAATGCTTTAGAGGAAGTGTCCTTAAAATTAACATAAGATTGACAAGATTAAAACAAACAAATAACTCAAGAGAAAATATATAAATTATTTCTACAATAGAAAGCAGTCGTCAAGGAAACACTTGTACAATATTCCATAGAGAAATTGTCCTAATAAATATTCTTTTCTTAATAATTCATGGAAAAAGATCAATTTATAAATTAAAAATTATACAATTTATAAGTAATTATCGAAATGAAGAAATCCTGATATCACAGTACGGCTCTTATTATTAATGTAGATGAAAATATAACTAATTCCTAGTTGTCAAATCTTATTAAGCCTGCTTTCCTTTGGAACAGAAACTCCTTTCATTCTTTCACAGTTTTGCGCCGGGTGTAATATTGATGATGCGTTCTTCCTTGCTCTTGCACCTGAGGAGGTGGAGGAGCGGGGGATATAGGTGTGTCAAGAACTTCCTTGCTGTCACCTATAGCTTCAACTGAGGAGGAATAAGTTGTAGGGCTATCTGTAGGTGGAGAAATTCCAATTCTTTTTTCGTGATCCTTCTCAAGCATTTTCAAATATACTAGAACTCCCCTTCCTATAAATGAATATTTGCCCCAGTTTGTCCTCTTGAATTCCAACTTTATCTTCATATTGTGATCTTTCCTACTTTTATAAACGCCACTCAAACTTATTCATCTCCTAATGTCATTCCACGCCATCTCTCCGCTGACAGCTCGGAACATACCACTTATGATATAGATGTTGATTCCCATAGGGAACATGAAATATTTGTCTTGAATGAGTAAATTTATAATACCAATATAATGGTCTTTTATTGGACATTATAAATTTTCCTGCTAACTCTTTCTTGATTGCCTGCGTTTTGCCCTCGTGTGCTAAGTTGGGCTCATCAGTTGGTACTTAGCACACCTACCAAGACGCAAGGGTAGTGCATACCGTGGAGGCCACTGCACAGGCTACTTGAAGCCAAAAGCAGTGCCGATGCACTATGTCTCACTTCCAAAATGCACTTCATAGTGCATTGACATTGCTGTTGGCTTCAAGTAGCCTGTGCAGTGGCCTCCACGGTATGCACTACCCTTGCGTCTTGGTAGGTGGGCTAAGTACCAACTGATGAGCCCAATTTAGCACACGAGGGTGAAACGCAGGCAATCAAGAATGAGTTACCTGGAAAATTTATGATGTCCAATAACAGACCATTATATTGGTATTATAAATTTACTCATTCAAGACAAATATTTCATGTTCCCTATGGGAATCAACATCTATATCATCTGATGGCCAGGCAGGCATCAATTTTTGGAAGTGAGACAGTCTCTCATAGTGCACTGGCACTGCTGTTGGCTTCAACTAGCCTGCGCAGTGGCCTCCACGGTATGCACTAACCTTGCGTCTTGGTAGGTGTGCTAACTACCAACTGGTGAGCCCAACTTAGCACACGAGGGTGAAACCCAGGCAATCAAGAATGAGTTAGCTGGAAAATTTACAATGTCCAATAACAGGCCATTATATTGGTATTACATACCACTTAGTCGAGCAGCTCTCCTTCTTAATCTCAATTTTTCCCAGCCCAAAGGTTGCAACATTTTTGTAACGCTACTCTTTTGTCGGAAATCACCCAGAACAAATCGAGCTGCTTTTCTTTGGATTTTTTTCAGTTCCTGAATCAAGTAATCCTGGTGAGGGTCCCATACACTGGAACCACACTCTAGCTGGGGTCTCACCAGAGGCTAGATACTTACAATGATCCCCAAAAGGAACTTTCACCCCATCAACGCAGTAATTACAACTGAGAGGACTTTTCCTATGTGTGAAACTGCCTTGAGGAATTCTCCTCTTAATTATTACAGGGTCAGATAAAGCTTCACCTAGTCTAATTCTCTGAGATCTAATTTCTAGAAATATAGCAACCCATTCAGTCACTCTTTTGTCTAGTCCAATTGCACTCATTTTTGCCAGTAGTCTCCCAAGATCCACCCTATCAAATGCTCTAGACAGGTCAATCGCAGTACAGTCCATTTGACCTCCTGAATCCAAGATATCTACTACGTCTTGCTAGAATCCTACAAGTTGAGCTTCAGTGGAATAACCTTTCCTAAAACCGAACTGCCTTCTATCGAACCAGTTATTAATTTCACAAACATGTCTAATATAATCAGAAAGAATGACTTCCCAAAGCTTACATACAATGCATGTCAAACTTACTGGCCTGTAATTTTCAGCTTTATGTCTATCACCCTTTCCTTTATACACAGGGGCTACTATAGCAACTCTCCATTCATCTGGTATAGCTCCTCCAACCAAACAATAATCAAATAAGTACTTCAGATATGGTACTATATCCCAATCCATTGTCTTTAGTATATCCCCAGAAATCTTATCAATAATGAATAATGTAAAGGTGGAACTTTTTGTTGATATCCTAAAACTGTTCAAAGTTGACAATACAGGCTATATATGATATATTGCATGTAATCATTAATGCCAAGGCATATCCTGCAAGCAACATGCACTGTTCTTGACTGGATGATGTGAAAAAGGGGCAAGAACTACCAGATCAAACTAGAACTCAAAAGGCCAAAAAGAATCCAACAGGCCACTATGAACATTGGACGACAGGCCAAAGTCGAGAACTGACCAGTGTGGGTATTTTACGTCTATTTGAGATACTTTCATTACGTATTATATCTTATTAGGTGAGAAAATGCACAGACAACACAGTAGGTTTAGCTGTTTGGGGCATGATAAATAACTGGTTTGTTGCCCAAGTTCATTCTGACAGGTTTGGGATTGCAGTATTGTTATTATATCACAGAAATGCAAGATCACGGCCGATTTAGCCAGAAAAACGTAAATTTTTCAGCTTTGCTTAACCTAGCATTAAAAGGTTATTTTGGTTCAATATTGATGTTATGGTGGAGTCTGACTCATTGGCCGAATGGTCACCCCTGAGGCCTTTGGTTCAGAGAGTCCCAGGTTTGATTCCCCAGGTCAGGAATTTAATAGCGTCCAATTAATCCTTCTGGCTTGGGGCTGGATGTTTCTGTTTGTCCCAATGCATTGCTCTCCATATTCAGACAACGCATTACACTGCTAAACTCCACAGAAACCCGCAATAGTGATTACATCCCTCCACATAGGATTGGCATCAGGAAAGTTATCCGGCCATAAAACAGGGCCAAATCCACACGTGCAACACAGTGGTAGATGAAGTGGAAGACTGATGTTATGCTGGTGTTGTGAAGTTACACACACTATTCAAAATTTAAATAAGCTGAAAACAGTTTACGCACAGACACTACCTCGTGACAGATGACTTCAAGGTTACAATTAAAGCACGCTTCATACAGAGGGCTAGGATAACCCTGTTGTGCTGGTTAATTATTAGAGCTATGATAGAGAAGCTTTGGGAGCTCATGGTTCAGTTCCAGGAGCAGGTTAATCTGCAAATTGAGAAGTTAACAGCTAGGTGTAGTGAAGGAAGATTAATCAACAAATAACTCAGATGCGCAAAAGTGGTAATACAAAATGTGCTCAGGGACAGGCAAAGGTAGGCTATATGAACACATAATTCAGTCACAAGACAGGGATAAGGAACAGATCACTCAAACACAAGAGGAGCTGAAGGTCAATGGAGCCAAGAGACACGCAGAAGTGTAAACGATTAGAGACAGTTTAAGTAACTTGCGTGACAACATGAATTCTCTTAGGATCAAGGTAGACAGCTTAAGGAAAAGTATGAATGACTCTCTCAGAGGCATGTCGAATGAGGTTAGTAACCGAATTGGTAGTGTGAAAGCCAGATGATTGTAAACATGGAGACTTTACAATTGAAAAACGCCGAACAATTAGCTAAGCTGAAGAAAGAAATCACCGACGACTGACAAGGCAGGATGAAGAAAAGAAGGACAGACATGAACTTTGCAGAAGAACTGAAGAGGTGGTTAAGATAGGAAAACCTAAAATAAGAAACTAGATAGACATAATTTAAAAAAAATTGAAAGACAAAATTGATATGGGTCAAACAAAAGTAGATACAGATTATCTGGATCAATTCAGTGGACGGTGAAAGGATGGAAGTGAACCATATTTTGCCTCTATATAAATAGAAGATAACGCATTTTTCCAATGCATATTAAAAAGATAAATGACAAAGCTAAATAACCTACACAGTACTTTATTTTACAGTTATTAACGTACGGACAGTAGGTCCTTAAAATTTGTATCACTACCACAATACATCTCTCCCAATTGTTGCCAAAATTTTCCTCAGGACTGCGACTGAGGTTTGGTTCTTTGACATTTCTAGATCACGGTTTTGAAAGCATCAGGAATGAGTAATACCATTAAACAAAACTATATTTTGCAGATTGTTGGAAAAGAAGCAATTTAAAAGAAAATTACCTATATAAAATCATGGAATAGAATTGCAATACTCACTCGAGCAATGCATTCATTTCCTTTATTTTTGTATTAATAGGATCACACCTTAGGCGCACTAACTCCGTTGCTCTATCCTGCAATTGGATCTTATTACCCAACATGCTCTGACCAGCAAACCTCAGGAGCGTTTGCAGATGGGATGTGTGGAAATTCTGAATCATGCCCTGTAAAGAAAATTCAAATTGTTATACCATGTCATAATAACCACAATTTCAAAACAAACTGTAGTCTCTTTCAGTACCCAGACCAAAATACAAGAAGGTACTGCATTACAAAGTTTACAAATAGGTACACAGTGAAAAACCACATAAAGTGAAAGAAAAGAAAGAAAAAAACAAGTACAGTACGACTTCTCTTTGAATTTCCAAGGAAGAGTGAAAGTCAAGCAAGCTGCATACTAAAGAAAATACATTTTCTTGAATTTGAATGTACAGTACAATATATAAGTACATCTTGTATCTGAATGTAGGATAAAAATTATGTATAATGTCAAACACTAGAGCTTGTTGCACACAAGGGTTACTCGACATTGCCAAATTTTATATCAAAATTGAGTCCGTCAAACAGCAGAACTTCCTTTATTATTCAGACAATTTAATATATTTACTCAGTGTTCTCCCCAGAAGTTTTGTCAGCAGGGTGGCAGGAATGAGTAGCCGGGTAGGGTAAAACTACATGAAAATGAATACGATAACATTTCAATTTACTTTCCTCAGGGCATTAACAATAATAACAGACAGGTGAACATTAACTGTAAAATTGAACTATTTTAGTGTTATTATGAAGAACAAGATTTAACAGAGTAATTTGAACCTCTACTGTTCGTACATAATCATGTGACACCGGGGCTTACCACTCGGTTGTGTGGGGTGCCATATGGGTTTGTGACTACCTGGAATAGAGTGCTTGCATGCGATTCCACGGTAAACCAGACACCGCACGCAGACGACAGTACGTGATATTCAAGCTAAAATTTAAACACCAATATAATTGGTGCAATTATGCTGACAATAATGAAGATTTATCATTAAAATAAACAGTTTTACAGTATTTACATTTTAACTTGGAGCACCCAACGGCTCGAATATATATTAATACAGTATTGTGTAACGAGCACATAACTAGGTTATCCTACCTAGGCGGTCTGTAAAAGCAGTAGGGTGGTGCGCCCATTAAAAAGGTCCTAGGAAAAACACTGTTTACTATTTTGTGATAATAATCACAACATCGCAGCTTCAAGCTATGTTCTCCGAGTTAGTTATGGCTGGGTTGTTAAAGGTAATCCAGGTGCCATATTTCATCTTTCTGAACGTTTAAACTCTTGTATATTTTCCTACATAATTGGGACTAGTTTCGACCCCATATATATTGGGTCATCTTCAGCCACGCTCCAATTGGAAGACATATGCTTACATATAACCAATAATAAAGTAAACAATCTGGTATGTCACAATTGACAATCCACGTTTAAAACATCACATCCAAACTTGAAACCAAATGACATCAAAACTGCTGAGGTTAGTGCCGAACTATGACTGACAGTCACAATCTTCAAAAAAGGAGACAGAACTGACTGTGCTAACTACCGTGAAATAACCCTTCTGTCTATTGCTGGGAAAATACTCGCTCGAATTCAATCCAACCGCCTGATGCCTCTCGCTGCCAATTGCAGCACAACAGATGTGATTTTCTGTGCTAGACAAATGCAGGAGAAATGTAAAGAACAACATCTCCCTCTGTACATGACATTCATAGATCTTGCCAAAGCCTTTGATTCGGTTAAAAGAGATACCCTGTGGAAGATCCTAGCAAGGATAGGCTGTCCTCAGAAGTACATAAATATTTCTAGTCTGCTGCATGATAATAAGAAGGGCATGGTTCTTGTCAACAATAACCCTAGAACCGAGCTCGATAGCTGCAGTCGCTTAAGTGCGGCCAGTATCCAGTATTCGGGAGATAGTAGGTTCGAATCCCACTGTCGGCAGCCCTGAAAATGGTTTTCCGTGGTTTCCCATTTTCACACCAGGCAAATGCTGGGGCTGTACCTTAATAAGGCCACGGCCGCTTCCTTCCCACTCCTAGCCCTTCCCTGTCCCATCGCCGCCATAAGACCTATCTGTGTCGGTGCGACATAAAGCAACTAGCAAAAAAAAATAAAAAAATAAAAAAAATAAAAAAATAACCCTAGAGAAAATTTTGAAATCACAGCAGGTGTGAAGCAAGGTTGTGTGATAGCTCTCACTCTGTTTTCAATATTTGTTGGGACTATTCTTCATCTTGTTGATGGGAAACTACCAAAAGGCACAGAAATTGAATAGAGGACTGTTAGAGGTTTATTCAATCTGTAGACTGCGAGCCAAGACCAAAAAGTCCACAATGTCCATCATTGAACTTCAGTATGCTGATGACAATATTGTTCTTGCAAACTCTGAACAAGATTTACAAGCAATTTTAAACGCATTTGATGAAGCGTACACAAGTATTGGCCTAATCCAAAACGCAGATCCTTTACCATCCTGCACCCAACTCCACCTCCATATGTCCTACAATCACACTCCTACAGCAACCAAACGTTGCTGAGTTGATCAAGGAGTTGGCATCCCCATCTGTATAGACGAGCAAATTGATTTATAAATTTGATGTTCAATAGTAATATGGGTAATGATTTGTATGTAGTTTGAAGGGGAACATTAGTAAATTGAATAGGTATTCCTTTTCATCAGATGTAGTGATCTATCGTTTAATTTGGTTTGATGTGAATGTCTGAAAAGAAAATATTTGAAGTAAATTACTGAGAAAAGAGGGAAAGCTAGAAGATCGAGATTACATATATGGGGTCGAAAGTAGTCCCACTTACAGGCCTATAGGACAATATACTGTACAAGCTAATGGTACTGAATAGGTGGACCCTTCTCCACCCGTTAATAGTGATCAATTGTCAATATGATACATAATGAAATTCATAACTTATGATTTTAAACTCCGCACAGTCTGATCTCAGAGATCAGGAGGTATTGTTTCAGTGTTCCATATTTTGACTATGAGCATTAGTGTATGTTCAGCAAGAATTTGTCCACCTTCCTTGAAAAATTCAGCAGGAATTCCATCTGATCTGCCAGCTTTATTGTTTTTGAGCTGTTTAATAGCATTTTCAACTTCTTGTAAAGAAGGAGCTTCGCCAAGATGAGATTTTATAGGTTTTTGCAGAATTTTCAAGACTACTACTTCGTTGATTTCTGGATGCTTGTTCAGTAGCTCATGGAAATGTTCTTTCCATCGTGCATTAATGGAATTACTGTCTTTTAGAAGAATAGAGCCATCCCTAGATTTAGGAGGGTTTAATTCTTGAGCTGTTGGGCCATATACGGTTTTTATCATGCTGAAAAGAGCTCTAGTGTTGTTAGTTTCTGCTAGATGTTTCATTTCTTGAGACTTCATCCTCCACCAACTGTTTTTCAGAACACAGGTTTTCGTTTGAACATCTGCTTTCGCTTCTTGATATTCTTGTTTCTTAGAGAATGAACTAGGATTGATCTGCCAAGCTTGGTGTGCTGCTCTCTTTTTGTCTAATAGAGTCTGAATTTCTCGGTCATTTTCATCAAACCAGTCTTGGTGTTTGACCCTACGGTGTCCTACCAATTCCTCACCAGCTGATGGTATTGCAGTCTTCAGTGTTACCCAGTGTTCTTCAGTGCTTTCAGGGTATTCATCCAGCAGTATATCACCTAGGAGTTGTTGAAATTTTGCTGTAGTGCTATAATCCTTGAGACGGTCTGTGTTCATTTTAGGTCTCGTAAGCATTCTCTCTTTCCTTCGCTGCACATGGATGTGAAGAGTCATCACAGACCGTATAAGTCGGTGGTCCGTCCAGCTGTCGCCAGCACTTGGTAGAGCCTTAGTGATTAACATGTAACCGGCACTTCAGCGGTTACACAAACACAGATAAAGAGAGGAAAGTACATCAAATTACAAGGTACCTGAACACTATACACACCGTCATCATGTAATGAACTGTGGCGAAAACAGCAGAAGTAAATATCAGTGAGAGCAACTTGACGATAAAAAACAAGGAACGTGGGACGTAACTGGGAACCCTACCAGGGGCATGAATATGTCTAGGTTGCAGTTTGGAAAAATTAACACAGTGATCCCTAATTTTCAAAATATTATTTACAAAATGGACTTCACAAAATAAATAAATTACGAACAGTTTCAGTCAATGCGGAAAATACCGATACACCTTTCGTAAGATACAGATACATGTTCTTAGAGACACATAAGCTATATATATATATATATATATATATATTCTTTGACGAGAGTTTCCTACAAGTTCAAAGAGTTAAGCAAGTATATCTCAGTACAAATCAAATTCTACAAATACAATATTGAAGGTAAGAGGAAGCATCCAATACTATTACATTTTAGAGTAAAATCAGAACTAGCTTTTCGCATCTGATCAAAAGAGTGGCAATTAGGGCAAACTCCTGTGATACATCAATGAAAACTAAATGGGACTTAAAATCGGACAGAAGGCAACAGCGCTTACGCTTAGGCAACCCATGCTGATACCAAGGAGACGTTCACGACGCCAAAAACTTCGGCAGGCCAAGACCAAGACGGCTCAGAGACTTAAGACCTCAGACCTCCCACGAAATGCTGCCTAGCACCTTTTAAAGGGAACCCTGGCCTTGGAGTAGCCAATCAGAACACAGGAGCTTGTCCAGATTGACCAATCACAACATTTTCTTCGGTCACGATGTTTAAATACTTTCTCGAATACAAATGATCACGAATCTTCCATTTCCAGAATAGTCAGAACATACTTTCTAGAATACATAACTAACAAAGACAAACACATCCTGTTCAAAAATGTATATCACAACTTTCTGGACAGTTCCAGTAAATATAGAAATGAGATCTCCTAGTTACAAATACAATATGTTACCAAAATATTTACACTGTACAGGTTAGGTACCAGAATGGAATAAAATATTGTTTCCACTTCCATTATATTATTCTACACCTGTGTCATCTTCCTCCCCCAGAAAGTCGAGCCACACTCGACCATTAACATAATATTACTGGGGGGGGGGAGGCGATCAATTCTGGAAACGTTCTCACTATAGTATAGATTAGTAAAGCACAACCATGATTTTCTTTAAGTTGACTTTCCAACAATAAACAAAAAAAACTGTCACTACACCAGAGGTCCTTTCAGTAGCCTGGAGTTTACAGTTTACCTATAAATTTCAAAAATAATAAAGGTGCTCATTGATCCACCTATTCAATAAATACCACATAAATGTCCACATGGATAGTCACCCTACATTTCAAAATGCCTTTTGAACCTTTTACAATTGCTTTGACTATTTCTACTCTGTCCACCAAAGGATGTACACTCATTCCTTCTGCCCGTTGTTTGTAATCCAGAAACTTCTCACTTTCTTGTAAGACCGTGTTCAAAGCCTCCTTCTTAGCCAGGTTATGGACTAAGTATCTTGCACCAATTTTTCACACCAGACACAGAATTGAGGTTGCTCAGCTAGGCCACAGGTTCTCGCTGTGGATGTGGCTACCGACACGGCCGTTTGCCGCCAGCCTCCATTCAATTTCAGTCCAAACCAGGTAGCTACTTAAGTTGCAGTCCAGTGGTATCTTGCACCAAATAAGCTGATGTGTGAGACACCGTCTAGTCAAAATGCCTCCATTAGGATATTCGTCACAGGATTGTGGTGCCGGATGGTAGCGCCCAAGGCACACAGTGTGCCTCCCAACTTGGCACTTTAGGTTGCCATCAGAAGGAGCTGGTCACTGCAGCCACTGTAACATAAACCAAACCGCAGCAGACAGAGGAATACTTGAGGTAAAACTTTGCTGCTGGGCTCAAAGATCTTGCATAGAGTCACCCAATGGGTGGCTCAATGAGTATGCAGTAGGGTCTCCCCTCACACACCAGGGATATTAGGGCACCTAGCCCTGGGGTAAGCACTATCTATAATCCATTAATTTGACAAGTTTACAGTGGGGGTGAAAGGAAACAACAGGAGTTTACCCTAAGCCTGAAAGTTAGGAGAATAAATTCCAACCAGTGACCCTAAACTAAAACCTACCCAACTTATAATACTAAATCCATTACACTAGAGGATACCTGAAGTATTTACCTACACAATTACTTACAACTACATTACAACAAAACTTATTACCTTATAATAAACTCTTACAAATAGCTTACAACTTGATCTACATTGTCACCAACAATGGTATTTACCCCTCCCTACATGACTTAAGGGACCTTCACCTGGGAGAGGTGGACTCTGCTGATCCTTTTCCTTTCGGGATCACTCACCAAATAATGACACCGGGGTAAGGAACTTTAAGATGGTGGAGGGACCTCGAAATCTGGGGGCCAATTTACTGATAACATAGTCCGCAGCGCTACTGACGGGGTGTGTTTTAACAAACACCTGGTCACCCACGGACAGATTGTGCGGCCTTCGCCCGTGGTTGTAATTACGCTGGACCTTAGCGTAATAAATCGCTAGGTTCTTTCGTGCACGGTGCCAATTAGCACGGATCTTTTCTGGACTGGCATCGTCGGGCAGAAGATCACTAACTGACCACAGATTAGATAGTGGAGAATTTGGAATAAAAGCCAACATTAAAGAAGCAGGGGTTTGCTTGTGGCTTTCATGGACGGCAGTGATAAATGCAAACGACAACCAGTTTAGTGATGAATCGCACTTGGAGCTGTCAGTGGAGTGATAAGCGATGAGGGCGGATTGCAGATTACGATTCACTCTCTCAGCATAATTTGGCTTCAGGTAATATGGCGTAGTGGTTACATGAGCAATGGATAGATCAAAACAGAAATTGTGGAACTGGACAGAAGTAAAGGCTCTTGCATTATCGCTTACCAAAAATTGACACTGTCCAAATGAAGCAAATATCTGTTTCAAGCACGAGATGGTGGTGTTGGCGTTAGCCATACGAGTGGGGAACAGGCACGTAAAACGCGAAAAGGCGTCAACACACACAAGTATGAAACGATGACCATTCCGAGATCTCGAGAAGGGACCGACATACTCTATGAACAATCTCTCCGTTGGGCGAGACACTTGCTCGGATCTGACAAGGGTACGGATCTCACTATCCATGGATTTCCAAACGAAATGCCTACGAATTTTCTCTCTTGTTCTGAAAACGCCCAGATGACCGCCCACTGGGGATTCATGAAAATATTTGAAGAGAGCCGGGACAAGGTTAGTTGGGACTACAAATTTTGGGTCTTTGCGACCGTGAGCCGGGCAACACAAGACACCATTCTTAAGGCTGTAAGGCTTAACATGCTCACCGGATTTCATCCTGTCGATAATAGCTTTTAACTCAGCGTCGTCCTCCTGATGTTTGGTTATATCCTTGAAAAGGAAGGGAGAGTCAGTGGGAACTACACTGGCAAAGGCTGATACTTGTTCAGGACAGTGGTCTGCAGGGTCCGATTGAGGGTCAGAGCTGCCTGGATAGAACATCCTACCAAGGCCATCGGCCACAACGTTTTCCGTGCCACGAATGTGGCGGGCTTCAAATTGGAAAGCTGAGATGCGCACTGCCCAACGTGCTAGACGACCGGCCCTTTGCGGCTTGGCCAGTACCCAACTCAACGCCTGATTATCAGTTTCCAGATCGAAAGGAAGATGTTCCAGGTACATTCTGAAGCTTTCTAAAGGTAAGACAACAGCTAAGGCTTCCAACTCATAAATGGAATAATTTCGTTCAGCAGGATACAGGGTAGCAAAATTGGGAATGAATTTTCGAAAAAAATTAACCATGCGGAACAAGGCCAGAATTCGCCGGCACAGCTATGACGACATACTTACGGGACCCCCTGGGTAGTAGGAGCTTTCGGGTGGGGACAAATCAAAAGTTTATTGATGAATTTTCCCGTTTCACTGTCCGTTTCTTCACACTCCTTGTCTTCCCATCTTACTTCACCGATATCCACATATCACATATTATACTTATTCTATCACTTACATATTTCCATATTATACTAATTTCACTTACCTCTTATAAATTCCTGGCGGCAGACTGTCTCGAACCAACGATCTTCAACTCCGTAGTCCTTCACCTTCTCCACTCGGCTAGCAGGTTACTTGACATTCAAACGTATTAAGGAGATATGTATATCTACATACGTATAGATGCACGTAGTACACCAGAAGTGAAACAAATGGCATTGCAAAGTATTTCGTATTTACCCCAAAAGATGACACACTCGTGTCTCTCTCTCCCCCCCTCAACTGTTGCCAACTTAAATTTCAAACAGAAATGAAAATACATCAAACTGAAGTCACGAGTTTCATTACCACCACACGTTCCTCGTATAAAAGGAGACCATGTATCCATGTTCCTTCCAGTCATTCGGCACAGTATAGGCATACATAGTGGACGTTCAGTACCAACAATATGTCGGCAATTGCCGTAGTAGTCAGCAAACATCAAGAGGAACTGCAGAAATCCACATTCATTCCACGTTCCTCTTACTCTAAATTTGTACTCGGGAAGCCGGGAGTACCGAATAGGAGATTTCTCCCACAGCTTGTATCGAACAAAGAAATGGTCATGGCTTTCCTACGGGAAACCAGACTAATTAAAGACACAATAAAGTGCCCCAAGTGTCAGTCCAACATGACCTTGGAGGACACAAAACAAACAGGCGACGGCGTATGATGGGCCTGCAATAAAGGACCAAGGGAATCGAGGTGCAAAACCACCAGAACCATAGGCCTACGTCAGAAATCTTGGTTTTCCAAAAGCAACCTCACAATTCCCGAAATCATACAGCTGACGTATGAAATAGCGCATAATACGCACTCGGCCGATATAAATCGCGAATACGGCTTCTCCAAAACCACCATCACCGACTGGACAAATTTCTACCGAGAAGTACTCATCAACTATATAGAAACAACATCAGAATCCATCGGCGGCCCGAATACAATTGTCGAGGTCGACAAGAGCAAATTCGGCCGAAGGAAATATTATAGGGGGCACTTCATGGAAGGCCAGTGGGTTTTCGGTGGTGTTTTTTCACCACCGTGGAGGACAGAACGGCCCAATCCCTCATATCCACAATAAAACAGTGGATAAAGCCCGGGACCACCATCATCACAGACTGCTGGAAATCTTACAGCACTCTCAAAAAACATGGATACGAGCACCTGACAGTTAATCATTCAGTCGAGTTCGTAGACAAAGTAACTGGTGCGCACACAAGTACAATAGAATCTACATGGCGCCATGTCAAAGCATCCGTCCCGGAGTATAACCGCAGGAAAAGCCTCTACACCGGCTACCTGACGACCTACATGTTTAATAAACAATGCAAAGTAGCAGGAGAAGATAAATTCAACAAATTTTTAGAAATCGTCCGGGAGATTGACTGGTAAGTCTGAACAGGCTCGCCAACATTCACCACTCCCTTCAATATATCTTCCATGATCCTATTCTCTCAACGCACATGTGTGCAGCACGAAAGGCAGTTCTCGCCGTTCCTCCCTTCGCAACAGACATACCGACGACGTAGTGCCGAGTGATGTTTTAACAGCAAGTACAACTACACGAAAACATTCCACTTGTGCGTTCAGCTCTCTGATAGTGCTCATTATAGTTTTAAGAGGAAGTACAACTAGAAACAAACACTCCTCCCGTCTGTCAGCTCTGTGATGGTGGTGATTACTGTTTTAAGAGGAAGTACAACTAGAAACACTCCTGTCATATGCCCAGCTCTGTGATGGTGCTGATTACTGTTTTAAGAGGAAGTACAACTAGCAAGAAAGAATTCAACATTATACCCAGTCCTGGCTCATCGTACTGATTGTTTTGAAGAGAAACTACAACCACCGAAAACAATTCAATCTCCTGTTCGGTACTCCACCCGTACTTGCACTTCAAAAAGTACTACTATGGCAGCACAACAATTACATCTTGTGCCACTCCTGTCGCAACAGTTCCTGCACTTATGGTGAGTACTCATAAATTCATATCCTGTCTTAGTGATTTCCATACTCCCAACGTATAGTGTTGTTTTCCAATTTGAGACGTGCTGACCAGAAGTGTACTTTCAACAACAGTCGCTCAATTAGCAATGCTGTCACACCTAACCAAACCTGTCACTATCAGTGGTTTTCGGTGGATCACCCCGCTCATTTAGTAATGCTGTCGCACCTAACCAAACCTGTCACCATCAGTGCTTTTTGGTGGATCACAACCTAACCTGTCAATACCAGTGGTTTTTCGATGGATCACAATTGCTTTCGTAAGGGATGCTAGAGGCCTGTTGGCCCCAGACCCCCTTTGCTTGTTCACAGACCAATGGTTTTGCCACTACCCCGACCTACATAATACTCGTAAATTTCGCGAATTCAAGCCAGCCCTATCATAACGCGCCGTTAATATCCATTTCGCAAACCAACAAGCGCAACCCGATGCCCGTTAATTGTGTTACGCAGTCTCAAAAACCCAAATATATAAGACCATTGATTCATACATTTAGCGGCCGCTACAAGTCCTTTCGAATTATCCGCCATCTTTGCAAACATCAACTCGCCAAACACGTCATATATGACGTCATATGAACGCACGAACAGCAGCCGCGTAGCCCGTGCCGGAGAATCCTGGACTTATACCAAACATGCCAATGAATCTGGCTACAACTTTGGCGTCCTTTGGAGTGGGAAAATTCTGGATGGCGGCAGTACGAGACTGATCGATTGAGACACCGCTCCCCGACACAATATGGCCTAAGAAGGACATCTGGGGTTGTGCGAAAGACACCTTTGTGACCTAGAGGGTTAGCCCTGCTTTACACAGTCTTTCAAGCACTTCGTTGAGATGGACAAGATTGTAGTATGTTCCTAACATTTTTACTGACTTTAAAAATATATTAAACTGCATTTAAATTGAAAATTATGAACATTAATATTCATTAAATAAAATACATAATCATCGGACCTTGTACTCACACTTACTTCTTACCTGCTTACTTACACATACGTTATTTGATGGGCGCCAGCTACCACTCAGTGCAGCAATAATAGAATGAGAATCTTGACTATCTCTAGGGTGTGGGGTAATAAGCTTACTTTTGACAGCATACCATATAAGTTCTGGGAAAAGGAGATTGGCGTTCGGTTTCCCCATTAAATTTGAGGTTATGTTATATTATTCTGGAAATGAAACGCTAAAATAATTTGATAGAACAAGATATATTCTTGAAATATTTTCAATAAGAATAGTGAGAACTGCTGCGATTAAAATAGATGAGAATATGAAATTATGACATTGCAACTGAAAGAAACTAGGCATGAATTTGAATTCTTCTTGACCGGACATTCAACAATTTATACGAAATATATCCCTCACTGGTTCAGTTGACTGTACCTTCAACACTGAGTGTAATTACGACGTACTCCTTAGATCTGGTGTTTACTGTAGATGTGTCACGCCTAATTTTTGTGTTGTATCCTTGTGACTGCTTCTCCGTATCATGTGACTTCTTGGTAAGTCTGTATGGTATGACTTCATTGCAAGTGTATCCTATGACTCCATGGTAAGCCTTTGCGTCCGTATCTTCAAGTAACTGACCGACTGAGGCCTCTCCATCTCGTTCAGTAAATGACCAACTGTGGCCTCTCCTTCCAATAAAATAATGACAGACGCTACAAGATACAGCCACCTTTTATAGACATTGGTTGACGCACTTACGTAACCTCCAGAAATAACTATGATCTACACCCACCTCGCGACAAATATTACACCCTATGGCGAACGCGCCCGCGGCACCCTAGGTAACTCCCACGAAGTGAGCTCACCGCTAAATACGCACGATGACGTAGCGATGACTTGACAGTAACTCCAGCAGTATTGCACAATGTAGCAATGTCACATCCACGTCTGATATATAGCAACTCTCACTGTACATGTTTTTAGTTTTAATCTACCCACACGTATATATGCATACATTTAACCACAATCACGTTAGCGACAAGCATTGTAGAATTGAACTGAATAAGAATGATAATACAATAATAGTAATCTCACAGATAAAATAATAAGAAAAATAATATCACAGATGAAATAATAATAAAAATATAGATATCTTGTAACGGGATTTGAACCGTTACAATTTGTTTCTCGAAGGTTTCACTAAAGATCACCAAATCGTCAAGGTATTTATAGACGAACTTGAACTTAATGTCAGATAAAACATAATCCAGTAACCGAGTAAGGACAGCGGCTCCAGTCGCAAGCCCAAATGTGACACGCTGAAATTCATGCATGTTCCAATTGGTCGCAAAGATGCTTGGATTCCTCGGCAAGAGGTATCTGGTAATAGGCCTGATTTAAATCGAAGGTGGTAAATATTTTTGCATTATCAAACCAAGAAAAACAAGAGTGCAAATCAGGAAGGGGGACAGATTGAGGACCACCTTGCGGTTCAACGTCCGATAGTCAACTACAGGACGATAACCACCTTGCGGTTTAGGGACCAGAATAGGCTGACTTAGAAGGGCGTATCACTCCGTCAGCGAGCATTGGATCCATAATAGCCTTAAGGGCTTCCATTTTGGGTGGTGACAGCCGATACGGGAGAGAACGGACAGGTATGTAATCCGCGACTTCAATTTTGTATTCTAAGACATTGGTAACACCTAACCTGTCGGTAAAGACATCAGGGAACTTATCGCAGAGTTTCCTAAATTGATTGGCCTGCTCCTCGGGTAAATGACTAAAATCAAAAGATTTGGGTTCGTCAGAATCTTCAGGAATAGCGTTAACGTCACAAGGCAGAATAGGGGAGCGTTCACACAGCTCAAAGATTCTCGCACAAAATTTAAAATAGAATTTGTTGAACTGCAGGTCCAAAGTCATGCCTGTTTTAACAATAAAATTGGCACCCAATATGAACTGACAGGATAAATCTCTTGCCACTAGAACTGGCATTTTCCATGTGAAACCACGGACTCTAATCTTGACCTCTAGTGATCCTACAATGTTTAATGAGTAGGAATTAACAGTGCAGCAGGTGAAGGACACGGGTTTTAATGTAGGTAACTTGCAAACAGTTTTCATAGAATCGTACCAGGTCTCACTCATCAAGTTGACACTACTCCCAGAGTCTAGTAACGCACAGACAGGTTCATTATTTACTTCTATGCATAAATACGGTCATTTACAAGAAGGTATGGCAGAAATCCAACAAGATTGCAAGAAATGAGCACCAGAGTCAGACTGGGAGCAATCATTAGCCTTAGAATTAAGTAAATCATCCAAGGTACAGTCATGATGACAAAACAAGGAGCCATGCTTTGGGGTTCACCATCAGAACTGCCGGCTAGTCATCTAGAACTACTATTGCCCGTGGGTCCAGAGCCTGAAGTGTTACGTGGGCACTGCCTAGAGAAATGCCTCGTTGACCCACAGTTACGGCAAGAAGTATTGGTGGGTTTGCATTGCCCCAGCCTTGGGACAATCCCGCTTGAGATGAGCCGTGGAGCCACAACTGAAGCATGAACGAGGGTTACCCGAATGAATGCCCTTGAGAAGTTAGAAATTTACAAGTTACAAAAATTTTATAGTGAAAATAGCCTTAATGAGCACATGGCAGAGGACAACCAGTTGTTTAAATTTGTGACCCAATACCCCAGAAAGAGGGCAAAAGAGAATGAGGAAAAGCGCATAAGGGGGAAGTATGATGATAGCATCAGGGGCGGTACTTCCCACCCCTCTTTCCATTCACTGTGCATCCGACGTCAACTCCGCAAACCAGTCGCCGTACAACGCCAGTTGCTTTTGTATCTCCTCAATAGATGCACACCACACTCAATACTTATACCATCATAATGGTAAGTTTTAATATTTTTGCGCGTTGTATTCTGATTTTGTTCATGTCGTAGTCTTTCAGTTAATTTAGATTTCCTTTCCTTCTTACAGACGATTTTAGCTTTATTTCAACCTGGCTGCATAACACACCCATTAACGGAGGGCATCGGCAGGACTACCTCGTACACATGCGATGGGTTTGCAAAGTATGTATGACAGGCGAACACATGACAGGACAGGACAGGAAGGGTTGATGTGTTTAAAAGGAATAAAATAAGTACTTTGCCTTGAAAGGAACATTACGAAAGCTATAATTGTCAGTGGTTTTAGTGTACAGTTCATACTACTCTATGAGTTGAGAAATAAACAACACAAAATACCGGAGAGCTCCTTCAAGACAAGCAAATGTTCACAGCTGATCGTGGTGAGATGGCAGCAACACTATTATTTATGTTTTATTTTACACGCATTAATCTCCGCAGAGCTCCAGCGCGACTGTAGTAGCGTCCATTCGGGAGAGCGCAGGTTCGAGTCCTGCCTCGCCCAACCTGACAGTGATTTTCAGGGTGTCCCATGTTCAACACCAGGCAAATACCGGATAGGTACCTTTGTGATAGGCCACGGCCGACTTCCTTTCCAAATCCTTCCCATTCCCATCCGTGAGGAAAAACGCTAAACTGAGCGCAATCTATTACGTGTCAAAACAAAACAATACAACTTTAATCTCCCACGTTGTGTGTTCGCCAGTCATACAATAACGTTGCACACCCAGGGTATGTTACGGTACATCACATTATGTTCACAGTACATGCCTGTTATCCGTTCTGTGGCTGGAATCAAGGCCAGGAAGCAGCTTGCGCCTCAATATGTACTTGCCCGACTTCACGCCGTCTGATGCGGCATGCAAAACCACGCATGCTGTTCTTATTTATATCTCAAAAAGTAATTGTCCGATTTTTAAAATACTTACATATTTGAACTTGTACGCAGTTGAACTTTTAAGCCAGCTGTATGAATTTGTGCCGTTCCGTTTTTAAATATGAAGTTAGTATCAATATCTCGGTTATTAATTACCCCATGAGACTAAGTAGCACGTTATTTTACAAGACCCTGGGTACCATTTATGAATATGAAAACAGAATGCCGATATCTTTAATGGTTTAGAAGTTATTTCTGTGTAACATGTTAGGTGAATAACCCTGTATATTCTCGAAACCTGTACTAGACGTAATGTTGAGGTGAAAGGTAAATAAAAATCAATAAATAATATTGACTAGGCGGATCATTTACCAACATATTTGTTGTTGCTCTTCAGACGCATCCCTCATTCATGCAACCTTCTTCCTAAACGATGTCCTTTCTTTTATATCCTCCTCCTTGATACCTATTTCTGCCAAGCCATTGTGCACCTGTGCGAGCCATCCCAGTTGTTTTTTTCACTTTTCCTGCAGAAGTATCCCGTTGTCCAATCTCTCAGGGTTCATTCCTCTGATATGCCCATAAACTTCAGATGTTACAGACATGAAAATTTGTATTTGGAATATTCTTTAAAAATAAAGAAACGCGTTTTCTTTTGTTTTCAGAAAATATAATTAAGGTGGATAAATGAACTGAAAAAAGTTGAATTATTTGTATCAGGATACTAATACCTCAAAAACGAAGGATGTTACTGTACCATTATGCTACAGTCCAGATGCAAATACAAAGGAGAAAGGGACAGACAAAATGGCGCACGGCAACTTCAGACAGAATAAATATATGAAAAATGTCACCGAAACTCAGAGATATTGAGACCGCTGTAGAGAAGAAGAGAGAGGGCAAAATTTTGTACTTCAGGCAACTAAGTACATAGAAGAGAAATTGGATTAGCAATCGAAATTCATATTAGCCGGGAATGTTATATTTAATAACAAGAAGCTGTATCCGGATATTTATAGATACGCAATTTTAAAGAGGCTAAATGAGCAATTTAAATATGTATTCTGTCAATCCAATATTGATTTTTACTTTCATGCACAACTGGAACACCATGCAATCAGCCTAAGCTGTGGGAGTAGATTCCCTTGGATGCCATAACGAGACACAGCAGCATCAATGCATTGGGACCAGAAATGACGTCCGGAGAGGCAGTAACCGGCCGCATGGGACACATGTAACATCTGAGAGGAAGGAGGCAGTTTCGGAGGAGTGACCAGATACGAGATAAGTTCCTTGTTTAAAGGTATTTATATCATCAGGTAGAAATATTTACCTTCAACAAAATTCTCAGTCAGATTTATTCTATGTGCCAAATCCTGACCAGCAGTAGTAGACCTTCGTCATAAAAACCACGAATATTATTTATTTTAATTGATATGTATACTGACATATGGGAAGTGATATGGTTATGTTGATGCTTTTAGTGAGTGTATTGCATATCGATATTTGATACCAATCTACTTGGAAAGGCTACTCAGTTATGATTCAGAAAGTATTGGGGAGAATGCATGATATATGAGACGTACAGGAGCTCTAGGAGGCAATTATATTGACAAACATGACCACGCCCATAAGAATTAAAAAGATGGATCCTACTTGAATTATATGAGTATCGCAGAAGCAATATCGTCGAGGGAGATTAATATTGTAACAAATGAGAGGTTGTGAAGAAGATTAATGAAATGAGAAGAATGATGACTAAGAAAAGACAGATTCAAATTGAGTATTAGTGAAATATTGAGATTTAAGTGTTCATGTTTCGAGAGGTTGTATGTAAGGAGAAGATATTGTCAAAGTATATGATATATCGATAGAGGATCGTATTGAGTAACTATTATAGGGCTAGGCCCATGTTGAGAAAAGTGTATTAGTAAGAGAACAGCTGATTTTATGTTAATCTGAAGCACACAGGCCCGGTTTATTCAACGAATGTTAAGTGTTAACTCTGCTGTTAAGGAGACTTAACACATAAATTAACAAAATGTCGTCTCATCAAAAATTGTTAACGCTAACGATTTGTTGATACTTGTGTTAAATTAGCCTGGCAGCAGCCCTGTGTTAAACCTCTTAACAGCTGCTAAAATTTCAAAATGGAGGCATGTAGAGGACGTAAGTTTGAAGCTTTACTGCTGTATGAAGACTATTTACAAACTGAAGAAGACAAAGGACGACCCATACTAAGAAATAACGACTTTTTAGAGTTGTCAGAGTCCCCCTCTGCGGTGTAGTGGTTAGTGTGATTAGCTGCCACCCCCGGACGCCCGGCTCTGCCACGAAATTTGAAAAGTGGTACGAGGGCTGGAACGGGGTCCACTCAGCCTCGGGAGCTCAAATGAGTAGAGGTGGGTTCGATTCCCACCTCAGCAATCCTCGAAGTGGATTTCCGTGGTTTCCCACTTCTCCACCAGACAAATGCCGGGATGGTACCTAACTTATGGCCACGGCCACTTCCTTCCCTCTTCCTTGTCTATCCTATCCAATCTTCCTATCTCCCCGCAGGACCCCTGTTCAACGTAACAGGTGAAGCCGCCTGGACGAGGTACTGGCCATCCTCCCCAGTTGTATCCCCGACCCAGAGTCTGAAGCACCAAGACACTGCCCTAGAGGCGGTAGAGGTGGGATCCCTCGCTGAGTCCGAGGGAAAACCAACCCTGGAAAGTAAACAGATTAAGAAAGAAAGAGTTGTCAGAATGTACCAGGTGGCTCACGGACGCCGTACTTTCTACTTATAAATGTCCCGCATGCATAAGTGATGTGTGGGGGTGTCTACCAACTGATTTTAACAGGGGAACTACTGCCAGCGGGCAGGTTACGTCAGAATATGAAGAGATAAGAATTTTTTTGCTAGTTGTTTTACGTCGCACCGACACAGATAGGTCTTACGGCGACGAATGAAGAGATAAGAAACATAGTCACACTCGCAGCATGTTACTCAGCGCGGCCGGTCGAATGCATCCGTTGCATTCGTAAACATCGTTTTCAACCGTATAGGTTTAGGCTGGTGTATGGTACAGCCGCACTATATTTGCTGTCTGCATATCGGCAATGACTAGTGTGATCAGCAGCGGTGAATACATAGACATTATTTTAAACTGGACAACCTGGTCGGAATGCAACAGAAGCTCCAAACAGACGTACGACTTCTACACACATATTTCGCCGAACAGTATTCGTTTATGTTCCATGCAATCATCTCTTTTATCGAGTTGAATGTCTACACGTGTCTAAATTAATAAGTGATTAAATTTCCTTTTCTGCATCTTTGGCGTGTTAACAAACAGTAGCGGCTATTAGGGGGTGGGGCGTGAAGGGAAAGTCGCCCCCGCCCCTCGCCACTTTGTGGAGTAAACATTACATATTCACTTTAGCCACCTGGAACTTGGAATTAGTATCATTTGTTTTGCTAATTGCTTTACGTCGCACCGACACAGATAGGTCTTATGGCGACGATGGGATAGGAAAGGCCTAGGAGTTGGAAGGAAGCGGCCGTGGCCTTAATTAAGGTACAGCAACAGCATTTGCGTGGTGTGAAAATGGGAAACCACGGAAAACCATCTTCAGGGCTGCCCACAGTGGGATTCGAACCCACGATCTCCCGGATGCAAGCTCACAGCGAATTATTTGTAAAAGAAACGTTATCTGTACAAGCCTTTGTGTCTTATCTGCTAATTCTTTCCTTTATTTTCCTTAATTATTAACATAATTTTTGGCGTAAATAAGCACCAAATGCCGTTCGTCGCGGCTAACCGATTTGTATAGCGCTACGGCAAGTAGTGGAGACTTTGCATGTGCTGTGGGGAAGAGTAGTATAATGTTTTTGCCAAGGTCGTGGACACTGAGTTATAATTCACCGGTATGCCGCACGCATTCGTCAGTCTGGCAGCCTCTTCATTGTCTGTTAGTTCCTTAGTGTGTATTAAAATACTAAATAACTTTTAATTGCATGATCATGCCGTACTTCTATTTAATTGTACCGGCTGAGCTAGCCGTGGAGTTAGGGCCGCGCAGCTGCGAGCTCGCACCCGGGAGATAGTGGTTTCGAATCCCACTGTCGGCAGCCCTGAAGACGGTTATCCGTAGTTCCTCATTTTCACACCAGGCAAATGCTGGGGCTGTACCTTAATTAAGGCCACGGCCGCTTCCATCTCATTCCTAGGCCTTTCCCGTCCCATCGCCGCCATAAGACCTATCTGTGTCGGTGCGACGTAAAGCAAAATAGTAGAATATTTTTTTTACAATTGGTTTTACGTCGCACCGACACAGATAGGAATTATGGCTACAATGAGACAGGGAAGGGCTACGCGTGGAAAGGAAGCGGCCATGGCCTTGAATACGGTACAGCCCCAGCACTTGCCTGGTGTGAAAATGGGAAACCACGGATAACCATCTTCAGGGCTGCCGACAGTAGGATTCGAAACCACTATCTCCCGGGTGCGAGCTCGCAGCTGCGCGGCCCTAACTCCACGGCTAGCTCAGCCGGTACAATTAAATAGAAGTACGGCATGATCATGCAATTAAAAGTTATTTAGTATTTTAATACACACTAAGGAACTAACAGACACTGAAGAGGCTGCCAGACTGACGAATGCGTGCGGCATACCGGTGAATTATAACTCAGTGTCCACGACCTTGGCAAAAACATACCCCTACTACTCTTCCCCACAGCACATGCAAAGTCTCCACTACTTGCCGTAGCGCTATACAAATCGGTTAGCCGCGACGAACGGCATTTGGTGCTTATTTACGCCAAAATTATGTTAATAATTAAGGAAAATAAAGGAAAGAATTAGCAGATAAGACACAAAGGCTTGTACAGATAACGTTTCTTTTACAAATAATTCGCTGTGAGCTTGCATCCGGGAGATCGTGGGTTCGAATCCCACTGTGGGCAGCCCTGAAGATGGTTTTCCGTGGTTTCCCATTTTCACACCACGCAAATGCTGTTGCTGTACCTTAATTAAGGCCACGGCCGCTTCCTTCCAACTCCTAGGCCTTTCCTATCTCATCGTCGCCATAAGATCTATCTGTGTCGGTGCGACGTAAAGCAATTAGCAAAACAAATGATACTAATTCCAAGTTCCAGGTGGCTAAAGTGAATATGTAATGTTTACTCCACAAAGTGGCGAGGGGCGGGGGCGACTTTCCCTTCACGCCCCACCCCCTAATAGCCGCTACTGTTTGTTAACACGCCAAAGATGCAGAAAAGGAAATTTAATCACTTATTAATTTAGACACGTGTAGACATTCAACTCGATAAAAGAGATGATTGCATGGAACATAAACGAATACTGTTCGGCGAAATATGTGTGTAGAAGTCGTACGTCTGTTTGGAGCTTCTGTTGCATTCCGACCAGGTTGTCCAGTTTAAAATAATGTCTATGTATTCACCGCTGCTGATCACACTAGTCATTGCCGATATGCAGACAGCAAATATAGTGCGGCTGTACCATACACCAGCCTAAACCTATACGGTTGAAAACGATGTTTACGAATGCAACGGATGCATTCGACCGGCCGCGCTGAGTAACATGCTGCGAGTGTGACTATGTTTCTTATCTCTTCATTCGTCGCCGTAAGACCTATCTGTGTCGGTGCGACGTAAAACAACTAGCAAAAAAATTCTTATCTCTTCATATTCTGACGTAACCTGCCCGCTGGCAGTAGTTCCCCTGTTAAAATCAGTTGGTAGACACCCCGCACATCACTTATGCATGCGGGACATTTATAAGTAGAAAGTACGGCGTCCGTGAGCCACCTGGTATTTCTAATTACCATAGCCATAATGAACAAGGTACTAGACGATATTGAAAATAGGTTAGAGTTTCCAACAGTCCGCCTCTGTGGTGCAGCGGTTAGTGTGATTAGCTGTCACCCCGGAGGCCTCGGGAGGTCAACTGAGTAGAGGTGGGTTCGATTCCCACCTCAGCAATCCTCGAAGTGGTTTTCCGTGGTTTCCCACTTCTCCTCCAGGCAAATCTGGGATGGTACCTAACTTATGGCCACGGCCATTTCCTTCCCTCTTCCTTGTCTATCCTATCCAATCTTCCTATCTTCCCGCAGGACCCCTGTTCAACGTAGCAGGTGAGGCCACCTGGGCAAGGTACTGGTCATCCTCCCCAGTTGTATCCCCCGACCCAGAGTCTGAAGCTCCAGGACACTGCCCTTGAGGCGGTAAAGGTGGGATCCCTCGCCGAGTCCGAGAGAAAACCCGACCCTGGAGGGTAAACAGATTAAGAAGAAGTTCCCAACAGTGAGGACAAATATCATGAGGCATGATCCGCTTCGGACCACATGGAGGTGACAGGACACTAAAATGCGAACACATTTTACTTAAACTTGTCAGGTCCAAAAAATGTATGAATCCCCTGATTCTAATGCATCGCGTACATACTTGAAGAGTTGCAACCCAGACAATTGGAGCACTGGCCGAGTGGCCATCGTACTTGTCTCTGAACCGCTACGACGCGAGTTGAAGTCCCACCATAGACATACTTTTTTATACAAATTAAATCATTACTTCAGGGAATGCAAAGGTAAAAACGCGAATAAAATAACGAAATTGCAGTGGAACTTTATTTTCTACCTTAAATTAATATATATATATATATATACAGGGTTATTCGAAATGATTGTCGGGGTTACAAAAATTCATAACTCACAGTGCAATTGACGTAGGAATATGAATCTTCTTCTATTGTGTACTGTAACTCATAGTTATTTTGACATACATTACAAATGCTCGAGTCAACATGGCAGCGGCGATGCTTTCGAAGGCGGCTTGGAAGCGCTGCTTCACTTCCTGAATATCCACTGGTAGAGGAGGAACAAATATCTGATCTTTAACATATCCCCACAGGAAGAAATCGCATGGTGTGAGATCTGGTGAACGTGGTGGAAAAGGTAAAAGCATCAGATCACCTTCCGTTCCGCGTCCCATCAATCGTTGTGGAAGTTCTTGGTTTAAAAATGCTCTAACCTCCCTGTGGAAATGAGGTGGTGCACCATCCTGCTGCAGCACGTAATTATCCCTGTCGTCACTCAAGTGGGGTAACAGCCATTCTGTGAGCATGTGCAGGTAAGTCAGCCCTGTTACTGTCTGTTCATTGCAGAAGAACGGGCCACAGACCTTCGTGTTTGAAACGGCACAGAACACATTCACCTTAGGAGAGTCTCACACATGTTCCACATAACAATGGGGGTTCCTTGCACCCCAAATGCGAATGTTTGTTTGTTTACCTTTCCACTTACATGAAAAGTAGCTTCGTCACTGAAAACTACTCTGTGAAGAAAAACATCATCTTCTTCAATCCGTTCCTGCAGTGCCATTCAAATTTGAAACGGAGGGCTTTGCCATTAGCTGTTAGAGCTTGACGCAACTGTAGGCGATATGGTTTCCTTTAGGCGCCTTCGTAACACACGCCATACTGTGGATTGAGGAACTAGCAGTTCCCTGCTACATCTCGTAGTTCATTTCTTAGGACTACGGAGATAAACGCCCCTAATCCCATTCGCATCCGCTTCTGACACAGCGGGACGTCCACTGCTTTTCCCTTTGCATAAACAACCAGTGCGTACCATCTGCGAATAGAGCTGTCGGAAGGAGACTCCTTCCCGTATTTTATCCGAATACGGCGCTGGACTCTGGTAACGGATCGGTGTTGATGAAATTGAAGAGTACAAAAAGGTTTCTCCTTATCGCTAACCGCCATTTTGTTAAACACTGCTATTACTGCCATCTGGTGGTAACTTATGTACTATAGTTGATGCAAAACAAAACTTTGAGAGTTTATCTAATCGTTACTGCCACAATAAAAATGGTACGTTTTCCACGTTTTCAAAAAGAAATTCACGAAACCCCGACAATCATTTAGAATAACCCTGTATATATACATACAGAGAAAGAGATCCAGCATTAAGTGTGAGAATGTTTAGGTCTATATTAATTTCAGGTAGAAAATAAAGTGTACTGCAAATTGCGTAATATTTTTGTTCCAATTTTTATCTTAACGTTCCCTCAAATATCAGTTTCTTCTTCTTTATCTGTTTATCCTCCACACTCAGCGACAGATCCCAAATCAACCTCCTAACACTCTTACAATCAAAGCTAATAATTTTAAAGTAGTTGGTAAACAAATCATAGAAGGCGATGGAAATATAACTCAACTTAATATACAACCTCCTAAAATTGCAGCGTCCTGGAGCTTCAGACTCTGGGTCGGGGATGGAACGCGGGAGGATGACCAGTACCTCGCCCTGGGAGGATTGGAAGGGATAGACAAAGAGGGAAGGAAGCGGCCGCGGCCGTGGGAAACCACGGAAAACCACTTCCAGGATGGCTGAGGTGGGTATCGAACCCACCTCTACTCAGTTGACCTCCCGAGGCTGAGTGGGCCCCGTTCCAGCCCTCGTATCACTCTTCAAATTTCGAGGCAGAGCCGGGAACCGAACCCAAGCCTCCAGGGGTGGTAACTAATCACACTAACCACTACACCACAGAGGGGGACATATTACTCTATTTTGTGCAACAATTATGGCTTCGACGAGACTCGAATTCACGTCTACGAGGTTCGCAAACAAGTACGGTGACCACTTGGCCACCACTCCGTTTCACTGTGATGTAACTCCCAAATATATATGCCTTGCATTGGAATCAGGGATATATCAATTTTTCAAAAGTTATTGGGTTGCGGACCTGACATGTTTAAGTAAAATTTGTTCGCCTTTTCGTGTTCAACCACCCCCACTTTGTCCGAAGCGGATTCTGTTCAATGGCATCTGACCTCATTTTTTTCGAAAACGAAACCGTATTGACTTAAACCCTTATACACGAGTTTCCGTTGAGTGTCTCGCCACAGGTACATTGAAGCTCTGTGAAATCGGTTGACCGCAGGGGCTGGCCTCTACATGTTAAATATTATGCTTGAGACACTTCATGTAATTGTAGGCGACTATGTTCACGAGTGCAAGAAAAAGTGTGTAGAATCCTGCAAAGAATTCCTGCTGCCACTGCAGCATTAATAAGGTGTCATATGCTATCTACTGTTGCGTTGGTAATCGTCCTTCTGTTGACTCTGAGTATCGTATTATAATAATGACAGCTTTCAACAAACATAGAACATTATCCAGTATCTACTGATATTTCCTGACAAGGTCCCAGACAATAATATTGCCTACCGGTGCTATAATTCTGCAATAATTCAACTGATGCTTCAGTTTCACCTTATGCTCACGATTTCATCAGCGGCCTTGAACATGCTGTATTTATGACATTCATTTTTGTGCTTGTGTTTCACGCCCTCATGTCGTTGGCTTTATGTCATTGTCACTTTGGTATTCCACTAACAATTTTAAATGAACCATTTTAATTAGAATTTTTAAAGGAATAAGTTTTAGTCTCTGACAAAATAGTTAATGGTTTAATCATGGACAGCGTTTCCATTATCATGTTTGTATAATGTATCATTTTTCACATTTTTATGTACCGAATTTTAGTAACTGGCTAAACTTTTAGCTTCCATATTAATATAAGGTGTACTCTTGAAGATTATTTTTAGGCTGAAGATGCCCTAAATTGAGGGCGATACATGTCCCATTTAACTGATAAGCTGTTTATGTAACCACTATAAGTGGAAATTAAAGTATTGAATAGATGGATTAAAGAACACCTTTATTATTTTTGAACTGAGTGGTATGTTACAAACCATTATTCTCGTCGTTATTCCGTATTGAAAACAATTTATTGGGCATCATCAGCCTCGTTCAGATGGAATGAACAAGGAATAGAGGTGGTGGAGGGGATAACTCTCCCCTCCTTAAGAGGAATATATGGCATTCATTCGCACAACACGTCAGAAAAACGTATGGTGTTACTGTCAGGGTTAAAGAACACCTTTATTATTTTTGAACTGAGTGGTATGTTACAAACCATTATTCTCGTCATTATTCCGTATTGAAAACTATTTATTGGGCATCATCAGCCTCGTTCAATCTTAAAACACACACTGGTCTGAAGAATCTTAACAAATTATATAAAACGTACTGATGAACACTTAATGGTGATTATACATTGGTTGCATAATGATTACAGCACAAAAAATATTGAATAAAATAAGTACATATACTAAAATCACTTTGAAAAATTAAAACGTTCGTCACATTGTGTCACACTGTATTTTTAAAAATAATCCATGTCTGACACTGAAATGGATCTTCTTGATAAAAAGCTTGAACAATATATTTCACGCCTTGGGAACAGATTATCAAAACCAAGGCTTCACAGGATAAGAAAAGTACAATTAAAAGATACAGTATGTGATGAAATTGAAGTCTAATATTTAAAATTAGGATGAAAATACGTAGTCGACTTGGAGGCGGTATAGATTATTATTTTTTTTTTTTTGCTAGGGGCTTTACGTCGCACCGACACAGATAGGTCTTATGGCGACGATGGGATAGGAAAGGCCTAGGAGTTGGAAGGAAGCGGCCGTGGCCTTAATTAAGGTACAGCCCCAGCATTTGCCTGGAGTGAAAATGGGAAACCACGGAAAACCATCTTCAGGGCTGCCGATAGTGGGATTCGAACCTACTATCTCCCGGATGCAAGCTCACAGCCGCGCGCCTCTACGCGCACGGCCAACTCGCCCGGTAGGTATAGATTAAGACATCTTGGAATGTTGGATAAAAATCGTAGTATGTCGAGAAGTGCTAAAAACATTGAAGAATATGTCGAAAACGCTGCTAAAATTATCCAATAAAAGAGGGTAGGTCAAATGACAATTTCATGTAACCAGAAAATGTCTCATTTAGACGTGGATATCCGTAATAAACAATGTTATCACTCTGGAATGCAACAGAAAGCGAACTTGACGGCGGGTAATTAGGTCGAGAGAATATCACTGAAAGCTATTTGTTGAAATGGGTACTTACTCATTCTCAAGATGTAACATATGTCCTAATGTATCTGCAGCGTTAGTCTATTTGAAGTTCCTACTTCTAGTGTCGTATCGATACAGTAGAGGTGCTGGGGAATGCTGAGGGGTAGAGGGTGTAGGCGGAGCTTCATGTGCTGTTGTCAGTATAGGAGGGGCGTTATTTGGAAGAGCAAGTATGGGGTCGGTGTTTAGCGAAATAGAGGGAGTTTTTAATTCTAAGGACTTAAATATCTGAGGGCAAAAAATACAGCCCAACATATCTATGGAAACATGGATAGATCATATAAGAATTGTAATTTGCTCAAAAGAAACAAAACCCATGATTAAGACACCTATGACTCCACAAGCTGATGAGATCTTCACCACAAATGAAATTGCAAAAGCGATACAGAAAATGAGGAATAACAGAGTAGATGGAATAAGAAGTGAACACTTAAAGCAGGCAGCACAAGAATACCTACCGATATGGACCTCCCTTCTAAATAAATGTTTAGAATTAGGAAGTATACCAGACGAATGGAGAAAGTCAAAAATCAAGCTGTTATACAAGGGAAAAGGAGACACAGGGAACCCAAACTCGTATAGAGGAATAGCGTTGGAATCTACATTACTGAAACTCCTAACAGGAATCCTCGCCAAAAGGCTGGCAGAGAAGCTAGAACCCCTTCTACCAGAGAAACAGTTTGGTTTTAGAAAGGGAAGGTCCATGACTCTGGCAGTAGAAAACCTGTTGGAACAAATAAAACAGATGATAGAAAGACCAAACTATATGTGGTTTTTGTTGACTACTCAAAAGCCTTCGATACGGTCAACAGAAAGGTATTAATAGATAAACTGGAGGAACTAATTGGAAGAACGAGCACAACGACCCTGATATCGCATATACTGGCAGAAAACTACATACAGATAGATGATGGAATATGCATATCTGACTGGCTGTCACAGAAGAACGGTGTCCTCCAAGGCGATCCACTCAGCCATATCCTGTTTAATGTTCTCACGAACGATGTCACCAAAGGAATGGCAGGAACAAGCACATACGTATACGCTGATGACATGGCCATCGTAGCGACAGATATAGATAAACTGCAAGTATCTCTAAACACACTATATGAGTGGGCGGAGAGAAACGACATCAGATAAACGAGGAGAAGACGGAATTGGTAGCATTTAGGAAAGGAGGAAGACTCACTGAAGCAGAGAACGTCAAATGCAATGGCAAACTACTCAAGAGGGCTAACCCTTTTAAATATCTAGGTAACAATTCAAACAAGGGGAAAGAGTTTCAGTTTACATATAAGATCTAGAGCAGTGGAGGCCACTAGAGCTATGAATGAAATCAGAAGCATCACACAACTATCGATTAGCACAGCTATGGACCTGTTTAGATTAAAGATACTACCTGTTCTGACGTATGGCCTAGAATTAGCAGGAGAATACCTCGCGTACAAACAGCTGGAAGAATTGGAGCGAGTAAAGGCCAGATACCTGAAGAGAATTTTAGGAGTCCCACAGAATGGAAGATCGAGGCTAGTGTATGAGCTTACCAGGGAGACCTTCTTAATAGAGGATCTGAGATGCGAGCTCATACTTTCAGCTAGTACCAGATTCAAACAGCTTATACGAGATCTGCATGAGAAGAAAAACAACATACCGGAGGACTTCTATGCAACATCTGCTATGCAAGACAGGACCTATGTGGAAGCTAATCATGATATGCGACACCTGACGATGAGATTGGCGATCCATGGTTTCCACCACAAGGTGTGCTGCAACAAATTATTTCACAAACCAAATGACGAATGTGTGTGTGAGTTGTGCTTGGAATTCTGTGATAGATACCATATTGTAAAATGCAGGAATAGACAGAAATCCATCGTAGCTTATCGAAAAAGAAAAGTAATGTAACGATATTCTGCACGGCATGTGCGCGTTTTCAATAATAAAAATAAATAGCTGAGGGACTTTACTATGGTTCGGATTGGCCGTATTTAATAACTTACGCGTTAAAATATGTAGCGGACTTCTGACTTCCGTGTCATCATTAAGATTACGATCTTTATTTTATGTCCTGTCCAACAAAATGTATATACTCTCTAATTCACTCACAAGTTTACCTTTGCCCGTCTTCCTGATTATGAGATCTTTTTCTATTGAAGTGATACGGTGTACAGTATCTTTCATGTGGGTGCTCACTGCCGAGTATTTATTGTGTATTTCTGCATTGAAATATTCCATGTACCTTACATAAAAGCTTCGTCCAGTCTGTCCAACATATGATTTTCCGCACTGAGAACATGTTAATCTGTAAACTCCTGAACCTAAATGTCTATTGCCATAATTAATCTTATTAAAATTAAAAAATATGTTTTGAGTTGTGTTAATCGTTCGAAAGGCTATGTTCATAATATATTTATTGAAAGTATTCGCAGTGTGGTGGACTACTGGGTTACTATATGTGAAAGTGGCGAATTTAGTTCTTTTGGGTTTGTCAGGTATGAGATTCGTGGATAACTTGTTTTTGATTTTATGAATTAAGCGGTTTACCATCTCGACCTTAAACCCATTAAGTCTGGCTAGGTTTCTTATGTAGTTTAACTCATTCCTTAAGTTAGCAGGGGAAAGAGGGATCCTTAGTGCACTGTAAATTAAACTATGAACAGATGCTTGTTTCTGGGAACCAGGGTGTAATGAGGAATTATTTATAGTTATCGGAGAATGTGTAGGCTTTCTATATATCTGAAATCCAAAAGTGTTATTGGTTCGTGTAACTTTTATGTCTAAAAAATTTAAGGAACCCTTGTCTTCATCTTCCTTAGTAAAACTCAGGTTAGGGTCGATATTATTTAAATTTTCCAAAATCTCACTATTGGTAACATCTTGATCAATTATTACGAATGTATCGTCCATGTATCTCAACCATAAACAAATCCCTTTAATATTAGTTTTTATTTTTGTGTGTTCAATTGAGTCCATGTAAATGTCACCTAGGATGCCTGATATTGGGTCACCCATTGCCAAACCATTCTGTTTATAAATTTTTTTGTTAACTGTAAAATGGATAAGAGATGTAAAAGAGATATGGTGATAACATTTGTAGATTTCAAGAAAGCTTATGATTGCATCCATAGAGAATCTCTGTTTAAAATTTTAAGACACCTTGGACTACACCCCAAATTAATAAACATGATAAAATTGACTCACCAATACCAAATCAAAAGTGAAGTTTAGGGGTGAAACATCAGACATTTGAAATTAAAACCGGACTACGGCAGGGAGATGAGCTCTCACCACTGTTATTTAATTGTGCTCTAAAAATGGTAATGAGGGAATGGTTTAGGAAATGTCGCCCCAAAATAAAGATTGACCAAAAAATCAAAACAAATTGCCTGTGGGTTTCACTGACAATTTAGCATTACTAGCAGTGGACATAAAAGCAAAAACCCAGATATCAGAACTTCAAAACATTGCAAATAAAATTGGCCTCAAAATATCATTTGAAAAAACAGAAATTATGCCCCCAAAACCAAAACAACTAAAAGAAGTTAACCACAAATGGTAATAAAATCAAAATAGTAACTCAATTTAAATATCATGGAGAAGTGGAGAGGTGCCAAAACTGAAGACGTCCTTTCAAGTTGTGATCCTGTGTTAGAGAAGGACAATTATGTGGTGACTGTGAGTGGTACAAATGACATTGCTGCAAATGAAGGTGAGGAACTAATTACGACCCTCAGAGGTAAGATTTCCAAACTACCTGACTCAAAACTAATTGTAGTTAATGTGCCACCCAGGTATGACCTTTTAGAGGACTCATGTGTGAACAAAGCTGTACATGATGTAAATATAAAAATCAAGAGATTATGTAAGAGTTTTAGAAATGTCTATGTAGTAGATACTTTAGGTCTTGGCAGGCAAACGTTCACTAGACATGGGCTACATCTGAATGGTAATGGAAAAGCAACACTCTGTAGACAAATTGCTACAATTATCAACAGAGATTTGCAAATTAATATGCACTTAAGAAAACCCGTATCACTAAACTGGCATATACAGGGAAACTTGCCAGAAAACCCAGATCCTTAAATCAAGATCTATGTACAAGGATCTGGGTTCCAGTGACGTTCTCAACTCACAGTCAAATGTTACCCAATTGCAACAGTTAAGTTTTCGGGAGGAAGGGGGTCTGAGATTGCTCTTGGTAAACTGTCAGAGTGTAGTAAATAAACAATTAAAATTCGGTACACTGATGGAATTTTATGAGACTGATGTGGTGATAGGAGTGGAATTGTGGTTGAGAGAAGGGGACGGTAATAGAGAAGTATTTCCAGAAGTGTATCGTAAGAGACCAAGGAGTTAAAAAAAGGAGGGGGGCTGTTGATTCTGGTGAAGGAAACTTGCTGTTCACATGAATGGTTTACCGATGAAAGGGACGAAATATTAGGGATAAAATTAGTTAGTGATAATATGAAGGTGGGAACTATAGGAACATATAGGCCTGGAAGAGAGGAAAGAGACATGGAAATATTAGAGAACATAATAGATTATACTCATAAAAACAATAATAATGATATGGTAATAATTGGGGGGGATCTAAACTTGCCTGAAGTTGAATGGAATGGAGATGCAAGTGAAGCCCATGAACAGAAACTGGCAAATAAGTTAATTTGGGAGGGAGGATTTACACAAGTACTACAAGAACTGACTCTTCTCAATAACTCGCTAGATGTATTCTTGGTTAAACCATGGGAAATTGTTGATAAAACTGACGTAATTGAAGGAATAGGTGACCATAAGGCTGTAATAATGGATGTAGGGGTCGTACCAAAAATGCTTAATAAGAGGGTCACACAAGACAAGAAATTGTGCAGAAAAACTAAAGTTGATGAATTTGGGACTTACCTTAAATCACAATTCAGTTGTTGGATAAGTGAAGGGAGTAATGTGGATACACTTTGGGCTAAATTTAAAGGAATCATTTGGGAAGGAGAGAAGAGATTTGTACCTGTTAAGAAGGGTAAAATGACCTCAGACCCTGTTTATTATACAAGGGAAATAAAAAAATTAAAAAAGAAAATGTAGAATAGTAAACAGGAAAATCAAAGAGGGTAGGGAGAATAAAGAAACTAGAAAACAGCTAATGAGGGAACTGAATAGAGTGAAAAAGGAAGCAAAAGAGAAATATATGAATGGCATACTTCAAGAGGGTAATGACCACAAAGAGAAATGGAAAAAGCTGTATTCATATATCAGGAATCAAAAAGGAAAAGGAATCCAAATTCCTACAATGGTGGGAGAAGGGGGTTAACACTATTTAACAGATACTGGGAAAGCAAATCTATTTAGTAGGGAATTCAGAGATTCAGTAGATGATTGTCAGGAGTTGGAAACACTAACAGAAGATAGAGAGGGAGAGACACAGAGGGAAACAAGAAACTTCTCATTCACAAATGAAGATATTTTCAGAGAAATCCAACTGCTTCAGCAAGGAAAAGCAGCAGGAAGTGATCAAATTACTGGGGAGGTATTAAAGACAATGGGGTGGTACATAGTGCCTTATTTAAAATTTCTCTTTGACTATGTCATAAATAATAGTGTAATACCAAAAGAATGGAAGGAATCTATAAGAATAGCAATTTATAAAGGAATGGATGATAAAAGGAAACCAGAGAACTACAGACCAATCAGCCTGACCAGTATAGTTTGTAAAATACTGGAGAGTTTAATATCGAAGTACATCAGAGGGATATGTGATTATAAAAATTGGTTCATGAGGAGCAAGTATGGATTTAGAAAGAAATTTTCTTGTGAGGCACAACTGGTGGGATTTCAGCAGGACATCAGATCAGTTGAATCTGTATAGCCATAGATCTTTCCAAAGCCTTTGATGGAGTGGAACATGGAATATTATTAAAGAAACTGGAGGGAATAGGATTGGATGTAAGGGTTAAACGTTAAATTCAAGGGTTCAGAAAATTAAAGTAGGAAATAATATATCACAGGAAGAGAAAGTTTGGAAGGGAATTGCACAGGGTAGTATAATCGGTCCGCTAATTTTCTTAATATACACAAATGATTTAGGGAACAATATAACATCAAAAATAAGATTGTATGCAGATGACATAACTGTTTATAGGGAAATAAATAACATTGAGGATTGTTCTGAATTACAAAGGGACCTTGAGAGTATCCAACAATGGGCTGAAGAAAATAATATGAAGGTTATTGGAGGCAAATTAACTGTTACAACATTTACAAACAGGAGCTTTAAAACTGAATTTGAATATACTTTGGATGAGGTAGTTATCCCAAAAGATGGCAAGTGCAAATACTTAGGTGTGATATTTGAAAGTAATCTGCACTGGAAGGGTCATGTGGATGACATTGTTGGGAAAGCATACAGATCGTTACATGTCATAATGAGGCTACTTAGAGGATGCAACAAAGAATTAAAAGAAAAAAGTTACTTGAGTATGGTTCGTCCATTATTGGAATATGAAAACAGTGTTTGGGATCCTCACCAAGAATACCTAATAAAAGAAATAGATGGTGTGCAGAGGAAAGCACCAAGATTTGTAACAGGGGATTTCAGGAGAAACAGTAGTGTATCAGAAATGTTAGAGGAACTTGGGTGGGAAACTTTAAGTAAGAGAAGGGAGAAAACTAGACTTATAGTATTATATAGAGCCTATACAGGAGAAGCATGGAGAGAAATCCGTGAGAGGCTTCAGTTGGAAAATAATTATATCAGCAGCGAATGGGGTAAATTTGCATTCATTGGGAAGGGCGTGAAGAAGTAGAACAGTTTACCACGGTTAGTGCTTGCTCCTTTTCCAAAATCTGTACAGATATTCAAGAAGAGAATAAACAGCAACAGAGAAAATCATTCGACCAGTGCAGGTTATTGTAAATTTAAAAAAACAATGTATGTGAATAAATAATTCCATCCCCTGGTCTAAGGAGTGTGGACAGCCAAAGTAGGGGACTGCCTGTAGGGGTGAAGTACAGTGGGGACTTCTAGGACCCTGGGACCGCTACGATAGCTGTGAAGGCCCTTCAGGAACTCTGAAAAGTGGTGGCAAAAGGGGCTCCGGTTAAGACGCAGCAGGTCGTTATGCTACTTAGGTTCCAAAATTGTAAAAAAAAGTAAGTAAATAAATGCAATGTAAATTTTACTCTTATACCAGTTGCATACTATTATTTGAAGTGATTCCACAAGCTGTATATGAGTTGACTATGTTTGTAAGTATAGGAGATATTATAAGTAGAATTTTGTAAACAATATAAATTTATTACGGATGATCTGTTTGTTTAATAGAAAAAATTGTTAGCGTAAATTGTATATTATTGTATTCTAGAAAAATGTTGTTCTTCTCTTGTTAATTTAAAATTTAGTGCATGACAATGTATTTTAGTGTACCATTTGCCACCGAGGTAGACACCTCAATTGCAAATAAGGAGATTTTGATTTGAAGTAATAACACATAACCTAAATGAAAAAAATCTCAATCCAAACAAGAACAAATAGATTAGCTAAAGCACAAACGTAAATTGTATATTATTGTATTCTAGAAAAATGTTGTTCTTCTCTTGTTAATTTAAAATTTAGTGCATGACAATGTATTTTAGTGTACCATTTGCCACCGAGGTAGACACCTCAATTGCAAATAAGGAGATTTTGATTTGAAGTAATAACACATAACCTAAATGAAAAAAATCTCAATCCAAACAAGAACAAATAGATTAGCTAAAGCACAAAAAGTAACGTGGGATATCTACAAAAAATAATGCCTATCAATTAATACAAAAATAAAACACTACAACACAGTTATAAAACCAGAAGCTACATATGCAGCAGAAACATGTTTTTACCTAAGTAAACAATCAAAGACTGACAGACTTCAGAAAATTGAAAGGGAGATTGGAAGAGCCTGCATCAACAAAAAATACCAGAAAGATGGACAGTGGTGGTTAATACCTGACAATGTCGTGTACAAGGAGCTAGAACCCATTACAGATACTATGCGTAAAAGGAGAATGGGATTCTTTGGACATATCGTGAGGATGCAGGGTTCGAGACTTCTGAAACAACTAGTACAACACAATCTCTTCCCAAAAAATATCACAACAGGATGTAAATGAATCAGGGAAGTAAGAGAGGATCTGAAGGAAATAGGCCTTACAACAGAAGACACCACAAATAACATAAAATTGAATACAAAACTCAAGAATACAAACCTTCGATTTACCCTTACACAAAACAACCCAACAATACGCATATTTTCAACTGAGGAAAGGGCACGAAGATCGGAGCGTCTGAAAAAGTACTGGGAGAACCGCAAAGCCTGAACAATCCCTTCAAAGAGACCTGAACAACGGACTGACTAAAGTGATCCTATGTGGTCATAAAAGAAGTAAAATAATTGTTGTCCAGAACAAAATTCAAAAGTTTCATGAACTCGTCAATCTCCTTTCTACTGAGGCCAGTATGTTTACAGATGTTATCATACATGTTAATTATGTCACTAGTCGGAATATTTGGGTACATATTATTCACATCAAAAGAGCATATTGCTTGATTTGGTTGAAGATTAAATTTGCTTAAAATCTCACAAAAATCTATTGAATTCCTTAAGGGCTGCTTGTTATTAAATACGTAATGTCTCTTAAGGAAGCCATGAATGTACTTAGAGGCTTTATAAGGTGGACTTTTATGGCAGTTGATATTAGGACGCATTGGAATATCATTTTTATGTACATTAGGAAGAGCTCTTGCCACTGGAATATTCGGATTCATATTTACGAGTTTCTGCTGATCTTGTTCATTAAACAGAAATGTCAAACTCTCTATTATTGTCTTTAAATTACGCTGTATGTTCACCAATGGATCTTTATTAACAACCGTGCACCCATTACTGTTAAAGAAATCCTCTGTTTTTTTAATATATGTTTCTTTGTCAAAGAGAACTATTGATACACCCTTGTTGGCCTTAGTTACTGTATGTATTTGACCACACAATAGTGGAATAAACTGTATTGAATACAAGATATTAAAATTACTCATTGTGTAAACTTTGTGATGAGTGGTATGTTCCGAGCTGTCAGCGGAGAAATGGCATGGGATGACATTAGTAGATGAATAAGATTGAGTGGTGTCTTTAAAAGTAGGAAAATCAGAATATGAAGATAAAGTTGGAATACAAGAGGACAAATTGGGGCAAATATTCATTTATAGGAAGGGAAGTTAGGGATTGGAATAACTTACCAATGGAGATGTTCAATAAATTTCCAATGTCATTGAAATCATCTAAGAAAAGGCTACGAAAACAACAGATAGGGAATCTGCCACCTGGGCGACTGCCCTAAATGCGGATCAGTATTGATTGATTCTGAAAATCTCGTAAAATGCATCCCACACATCTATATATGTAAAATAAGAGTTGTCTGTACATTGCTCAGAATTTAAGAAGGGTGCTATTTCTGTATCGGTCGTGGCCACAGTAATAAGGAAATACACTTTTTCTTTTTCCGTTATTTCTGTCTGTATGTATGTACACGCATCACTACAAAACGGCTGAAGAGAATTTAATGAAAATCGGTACGCAACCTCGGGGAATAAGTCGCTACAATCTAGGCAATAAATAATTTTATTCACGCTGAGGGAAATGGTAGTTTAGGAAGGGCCTAAAATTTACATTTCAGATATTTATGTTATTAGTGGTCGTAGCTTAATGAAAATCGGTATGCAAAGTCGGAGAATAAGTCGCTACAATCCAGGATAAAATAACTTTATTCACGCTTATTGAAATGGTAGTTTAGGGGAATACTTAAAATTTGATTCTTAAATATGTTATTAGTGGTCCTGTCAATAAATACTACGTAACTAAAGTTATATAGTATTAAATTTCCTATCATTTATGTCATACATTTTTACCGTACCGGCTATGATAACACATATTCGTGAATTTAGATTTTTGTTGCTTAAGTCCATATAAGCGCCGAGTCACGAGAAAATGGGTGAACATATTTTAATGAAAATCGGCACATAAAGTCGGGGAATAAGGAACTACAGTCTACACTATAAATAATTGTATAAGATACCCTAATATCACAGAGTCGAAAGAAAACTAAATGTGAAGGCCTAGAATACAGAAAACTCAAAACTGATCAACAATAACATTACATTGACCATTGTTTGTTGTGATGTGCTTTGTGTATTTTATTCCCCCTCATCAATTATATGAATGGCATACTTCAAGAGGGTAATGACCACAAAGAGAAATGGAAAAAGCTGTATTCATATATCAGGAATCAAAAAGGAAAAGGAATCAAAATTCCCACAATGGTGGGAGAAGGGGGTTAACACTATTTAACAGATACTGGGAAAGCAAATCTATTTAGTAGGGAATTCAGAGATTCAGTAGATGATTGTCAGGAGTTGGAAACACTAACAGAAGATAGAGAGGGAGACACACAGAGGGAAACAAGAAACTTCTCATTCACAAATGAAGATATTTTCAGAGAAATCCAACTGCTTCAGCAAGGAAAAGCAGCAGGAAGTGATCAAATTACTGGGGAGGTATTAAAGACAATGGGGTGGTACATAGTGCCTTATTTAAAATTTCTCTTTGACTATGTCATAAATAATAGTGTAATACCAAAAGAATGGAAGGAATCTATAAGAATAGCAATTTATAAAGGAATGGGTGATAAAAGGAAACCAGAGAACTACAGACCAATCAGCCTGACCAGTATAGTTTGTAAAATACTGGAGAGTTTAATATCGAAGTACATCAGAGGGATATGTGATTATAAAAATTGGTTCATGAGGAGCCAGTATGGATTTAGAAAGAAATTTTCTTGTGAGGCACAACTGGTGGGATTTCAGCAGGACATATCAGATCAATTGGATTCAGGAGGTCAGCTAGATTGCATAGCCATAGATCTTTCTAAAGCCTTTGATAGAGTGGAACATGGAATATTATTAAAGAAATTGGAGGGAATAGGATTGGATGTAAGGGTTACAGGTTGGATAAAAACATTTCTACATTCAAGGGTTCAGAAAGTCAAAGTAGGAAATAATGTATCTCAGGAAGAGAAAGTTTGGAAGGGAATTGCACAGGGTATACGCAAATGATTTAGGGAACAATATAACATCAAAAATAAGATTGTATGCAGATGACATAATTGTTTATAGGGAAATAAACAACACTGAGGATTGTTCAGAATTACAAAGGGAACTTGAAAGTATCCAACAATGGGTTGAAGAAAATAATGTGAAGGTTAATGGAGGCAAATCAACTGTTACAACATTTACAAACAGGAGCTTTAAAACTGAATTTGAATATACTTTGGATGAGGTAGTTATCCCAAAAGATGGCAAGTGCAAATACTTAGGTGTGAGATTTGAAAGTAATTTGCACTGGAAGGGTCATGTTGATGACATTGTTGGGAAAGCATACAGATCGCTACATGTCATAATGAGGCTACTTAAAGGATGCAACAAAGAATTAAAAGAGAAAAGTTACTTAAATATGGTTCGTCCATTATTGGAATATGAAAACAGTGTTTGGGATCCTCACCAAGAATACCTAATAAAAGAAATAGATGGTGTGCAGAGGAAAGCACCAAGATTTGTAACAGGGGATTTCAGGAGAAACAGTAGTGTATCAGAAATGTTAGAGGAACTTGGGTGGGAAACTTTAAGTAAGAGAAGGGAGAAAACTAGACTTATAGTATTATATAGAGCCTATACAGGAGAAGCATGGAGAGAAATCCGTGAGAGGCTTCAGTTGGAAAATAATTATATCAGCAGCGAATGGGGTAAATTTGCATTCATTGGGAAGGGCGTGAAGAAGTAGAACAGTTTACCATGGTTAGTGCTTGCTCCTTTTCCAAAATCTGTACAGATATTCAAGAAGAGAATAAACAGCAACAGAGAAAATCATTCGACCAGTGCAGGTTATTGTAAATTTAAAAAAACAATGTATGTGAATAAATAATTCCATCCCCTGGTCTAAGGAGTTTGGACAGCCAAAGTAGGGGACTGCCTGTAGGGGTGAAGTACAGTGGGGACTTCGAGGGCCCTGGGACCGCTACGGTAGCTGTGAAGGCCCTTCAGGAACTCTGAAAAGTGGTGGCGAAAGGGGCTCTGGTTACGACGCAGCAGGTCGTTCTGCTAATTAGGTTCCAGAACGGGTAAAAAAAAAAAAAAAGTAAATAAATGCAATGTAAATATTAATCTTATACCAGTTGTATAGTATCATTTGAAGTAATTCCACATACTGTATATCAGTTGACTATATTTGTAAGTAGTACAGGAGATATTATAAGTAGAATTTTGTAAACAATATAAGTTTATTAAGGATGAGCTGTGTGTTTAATAGAAAACATCGTTAGCGTAAATTGTATAATATTGTATTATAGGAAAAATTTCTTCTCTTGTTAATTTAATATTTAGTGCTTGACAATGTATTTTAGTGTACCATTTGCCACCGAGGTAGACACCTCATTTGCAAATAAAGAGATTTTGATTTGATCTCTGATAGTTGGGATTATTGTTGCGTACCGAGTATTTTTTTATTTTCTTTACATCGCACAGACACAGACAGGTCTTATAGCAACGATGAGATAGGAAAGGGCTAGGAGTGGGAAGAAAGCGGCCGTGGCCTTAAGGCACAGCCCCTGCATTTGTCTGAAGTAAAAATGGGAAACCACAGAAATCAATCTTCTTCAGGACTGTGACAGTAGTGTTCGAACCCACCATCTCCCAGATGCAAGCTCACAGCTGTATGCCCCTAACCGCACGGCCAACTCGCCCGGTCGTACCAAGCATAACATCCTGCCTGAATATTGGCGGGAATTAGCTTGGGAGTTAAATAACTTTCTTCTTTAGCATACCATTCCTCTGGTTCATAAATTTTCAGATACTACTGGTACATAACACACTGGTTCATCATAGCATTCGAGCTATTCACTCCCTGCTCCGAGGCACTGACTGGAATGAGCAGTGTGCACACTTACAAAAATAATGGCGGAGGAGTGTTCACGGCTATCTGCAACCTGGTCATTCCAGCACTGAGACTTTGGACTAGTAGATCGACACCGTAGTACTGTTACAAACCATTATTCTCGTCATTATTCCGTATTGAAAAATAGCTAATCACAAAGTTTATACAAGAAGTAATTTTTAATATCACCTATTCAATACAATTTATTCCACTATAGTGTGGTTAAATACACATGGAAATTGCCAGAAATTTGAAGGGTACATGTTTCGCACACTATTTATTGGGCATCATCAGCCTCAATCCATCTTAAAAGACACATGGTCTAAGGAGTCATCATAATTTACGTAGAACGTATTGATGAATATTTACAAGTGTTAATACTGTGGATGCAAAATGTTTACAGTAGAAAAATATTGAATAAAACAGAACTTATACTAAAATCACTTTGAAAAATTTAAATGTTCATCTAAAAGTAATTGCACACATTGTTTTTAAAAAGTAATCCATGTCTGACACTGAAATGGATCTTTTTGATCAAAAGCTTGAACAATGTATATTGAGTGATTAGTATACCAGGCAATGTATTCACTGGCATCTTGGAAGGGAGGGTGCGATCAGTGATTGAGAGGAAGTTGGATGAAAACAAATTGGGCTTCAGTGAGAACTGATGGTAGAACAAGTTCTTGGTTCAGGGTAGTTGCATGGGTTAGACAAGGCTGTAACATTTCACCTTTGTTGTTCTTAGTTTACATGGATCATCTGCTGAAGGGTACAAAGTGGCAGGGAGGGATTCAGTTAGGTGGAAATGTAGTAAGCAGTCTGGCCTATGCTGACGACTTGGTCTTAATGGCAGATTGTACCGAAAAACTGCAGTCAAATATCTTGCAACTTGAAAATAGGGGCAACGAGCCTTTCAAAGACTAAATTGATGTCAGTATGTAAGAAATTCAACAGAACTGAATGTCAGATTGGTGATACAAAGCTGGAACACGTACATAATTTCAAGTATTTAGGATGTGTGGTCTCCCAGGGTGGTAATATAGTAAGCAAGATTGAATCAAGGTGCAGTAAAGCTAATGCAGTGAGCTCAGAGCTGCGATCAACAGAATTCTGTAAGAAGGAAGTCAGCTCCAGGACGAAAATGTCTTCACATCGGTCTGTGTTCAGATCAACTTTGCTTGACGGGACCGAAAGCTGAGTGGACTCAGGATATCTTATTCATAAGTTAGAAGTAACAGACATGAAAGTAGCAACAATTATTGCTGGTACAAACCGGTGGGAACAATGGCAGGAGGGTACTCGGAATGAGGAGATAAAGGCTAAGTTGGGAATGAACCAGATGGATGAAGCTGTACGCATAAACCGACTTCAGTGATGGAGGGTAAGAGAAGTAGAGGAAGACCATGACGATGATGGTTAGACTCTGTTTCTAACGATTTAAAGATAAGAGGTTTAGAAATGTGTGGTTTTTATTTGTACCGGTATATAAATTACAATTTATGTGTTTTCATTTTTAAAGGGTACAGTTTGACGTTGTCTGAGAACTGCAATGTTCTACAGGCATTAAAATTTTTTTTAACTGAATTAGCCTTTCAAAGACCAAACTTATGTCAGTGGATAAGAAATCCACGAGAACTGGATGTCCGATTAGGGAAACAAAGCTGGAACAGGTAGATAATTTCATGTACACTGACTGACAGAGCAAATGCAACACCAAGAAGGAGTGGTTCAAAAGGGATGAAAGTTGGGGAAAAAGCAAAGACGGCACGGACGAATAATTGATGTTTATTTCAAACCGATATGCAGGTTACACAATCCGCATGGCATCGACTCAGTAGGATGTAGGACCACCGCGAGCGGCGATGCACGCAGAAACACGTCGAGGTACAGAGTCAATAAGAGTGCGGATGGTGTCCTGAGGGATGGTTCTCCATTCTCTGTCAACCATTTGCCACAGTTGGTCGTCCGTACGAGGCTGGGGAAGAGTTTGCAAACGGCGTCCAATGAGATCCCACACGTGTTCGATTGGTGAGAGATCCGGAGAGCACGCTGGCCACGCAAGCATCTGTACACCTCGTAGAGTCTGTTGGGAGATGCGAGCAGTGTGTGGGCGGGCATTATCCTGCTGAAACAGAGCATTGGGCAGCCCCTGAAGGTACGGGAGTGCCACCGGCCGCAGCACATGCTGCACGTAGCGGTGGGCATTTAACGTGCCTTGAATACGCACTAGAGGTGACGTGGAATCATACGCAATAGCGCCCCAAACCATGATGCCGCGTTGTCTAGCGGTAGGGCGCTCCACAGTTACTGCCGGATTTGACCTTTCTCCACGCCGACGCCACACTCGTCTGCGGTGACTATCACTGACAGAACAGAAGCGTGACTCATCGGAGAACACGACGTTCCGCCATTCCCTCATCCAAGTCCCTCTAGTCCGGCACCATGCCAGGCGTGCACGTCTATGCTGTGGAGTCAATGGTAGTCTTCTGAGCGGACGCCGGGAGTGCAGGCCTCCTTCAACCAATCGACGGGAAATTGTTCTGGTCGATATTGGAACAGCCAGGGTGTCTTGCACATGCTGAAGAATGGCGGTTGACGTGGCGTGCGGGGCTGCCACCGCTTGGCGGCAGATGCGCAGATCCTCGCGTGCTGACGTCACTCGGGCTGCGCCTGGACCCCTCGCACGTGCCACATATCCCTGCGCCAACCATCTTCGCCACAGGCGCTGCACTGTGGACACATCCCTATGGGTATCGGCAGCGATTTGACGAAGCGACCAACCTGCCCTTCTCAGCCCGATCACCATACCCCTCGTAAAGTCGTCTGTCTGCTGGAAATGCCTCCGTTGACGGCGGCCTGGCATTCTTAGCTATACACGTGTCCTGTGGCACACGACAACACGTTCTACAATGACTGTCGGCTGAGAAATCACGGTACGAAGTGGGCCATTCGCCAACGCCGTGTTCCATTTATCGTTCGCTACGTGCGCAGCACAGCGGCGCATTTCACATCATGAGCATACCTCAGTGACGTCAGTCTACCCTGCAATTGGCATCAAGTTCTGACCACTCCTTCTTGGTGTTGTATTTGCTCTGTCAGTCAGTGTATTTAGGATGTGTGCTCTTCCAGGAGGGTAGTATAGTGATAGGGATTGAATCAAGGTGCAGCAAAGGTAATGCAGTGAGCTCGCAGTTGAAATCAACAGTATTCTGCAAGAAGGAAGTCAGCTCCTGGACGAAACTATCTTTACATTGGCCTGTTTTCAGATCAACCTTGCTTTAAGGGAGTGAAAGCTGACTGGACTCAAGATATCATATTCATAACAGACATGAAAGCTACAAATAGGTGAGAACAATGGCAGGAGAGAACTCTGAATGAGGAGATTAGGAATAAGTTAGGAATGAACTCGATGGATGAAAATGTATCCATAAACCATCTTCGGTAGTGGGGTCAGGAGAGGCGAATGGAGGAGGATAGGTTACCTATGAGAAAAATTGACTCTGTTACAGAGGGTAAGGGAAGTAGATGACGACCAAGAATGATTGTTAAGCAGACCCTACACGGTCAGTAATATTGAGTCAATAATACTGACAGCACGCATCAATAGTGTAGCTACATTACATGACCATTATTACTGTCAATATTTTGGTCAGTACTAGTGCACTTACTTACCACTGCGGTATTCTCACTTTACAAATAAAAAGTCAATAACCATCAATACGGAATGAGATTTATAACATGCAATTGCGGTATTATATCAAAATTGATCGTACATGACGGGCATGTGTAGCTATCATATTAGCACTCTGCACGAAACGCAGTGTTAAACGTAAATGATAGGTTAAAGATTGGCGTAGGAAAAAAGAAGAGCATTCTCATATGAAGTTGTTGAGGGAAATACAATACACCGAAGCAGAAGATTATCAGAACTATCTCCGAATGAGTGTACTTTTGCAAAATTACTAGGAATGGTAGAGCCTTTTCTAATAAGGCAAAATACAAACATGCAGACCTGTTTATCGGTGGCAGAGAGATTAGCGGTGACATTGAGGTATCTTGTAACTGGTAGAAATTTTGAATATTTAAAGTCTTTTGCTATAATGTCACCAGTTTCCATCAGTACAGTAGTAGTGGAAACATGTGAAGTATTGTGTTATGTTTATTCTGGCAGCGTTCCATATAGTTCGATAGGCCTACTTGGCGGTTTCACAAGCACCTCTACATGGCCTCGGTGAGAAACGCATTTGTCTTCCATAGCTGCTCCGTTAATACTGACAGAAATAATGACAAGCGCACTCACACGGTCAGTGTAACTGTCAGTATCCCCACCACTCTACAGTACTGACGCTCACAGATCACGAAATCCAGATCTGCTTCAGTACTGGCTTTCATTCCATCATTCCAGTCCACACACGATCAGTATTACTGTCAATATTTTTCGGTACTGACAATTTTATTGACCGTGTAGGGTCTGCTTTAGACTCAGTTTCTAATGACTTAAAGAGGTATAGAACTAAACGAGGTCAGAGAACTAGTTACAAATAGAGGATTAATAATAATGTTATTTGTTTTACGTCCCACTAACTACTTTTACGGTTTTCGGAGATGCCGAGGTGCTGGAATTTAGTCCCGCAGGAGTTCTTTTACGTGCCAGTAAATCTACCGACACGAGGCTGACGTATTTGAGCACCTTCAAATACCACCGGACTGAGCCAGGATCGAACCTGCCAAGTTGGGGTCAGAAGGCCAGCGCCTTAACCATCTGAGCCACTCAGCCCGGCGAAAATAAATAGAGGATTGTGGCGGCAGTTAGTAAGTACACAGAGGCTGGCAGACTGAATACCGAAAGGCATAACAGTCTACAATGAAGTTGTATGTCTATATGAATTCAGTTAAATTCTGAGCAGAAGAATGGAATGCCAAAATTGGAACATAAAAATCTTTGTTGGCCTGCGAGATGTAAAGATCCTAAATTTTGTGGGGCGGGGTGGGGGTGAAATGTGATGTCACTGTTGCCTCAAGACAGGATATTGCGTGCCATTTCCGTCTGCTTAGGAGTCACATTTTTACAAGACTTACTGTGCACTGCTATCTCCACCATCACTGCAAATCAATCAACCAACAAATCAATTTATCACCACTAATATTTGCATTCAGAGCCATTGCCTAGGTGGCAGATTCCCTATCAACTGTTTAACTTCCCTAGACTTTTCTGAAATGATTTCAAAGAAACTGGAAATTTACTAAAAATCTCCCTTCAAAAATTATTTAAATCCCTAATTCCTCTTCATATGCACAAACAAATATTTGGCCCAATTTGTCCTGTAGAATTTTAACCTTGTCATATTATGTTCTTTCCTACCTTTAGAAACTCCAAACAAGCTTATTCACTTACTAAACTCATTCCATACCATGTCGTATGCTTAGTCGAGCACCACGTCTTATTAATCCCAAGCTTTCCCAGCTCAAAATTTGCAACATTTTCAAAACAACAATTATTTTTAACGCACAATAAAATGGTGACAACAAGTGCTGGGAAGGCTTCTTAGATTATACAGCCATTAAAGAAGAGAACATACAAGTTCTTGACACATGTACAGCATTAAGCCAACAATAAAAGATAGTAATAAGTACTGACTAGGTGGACTACAAGTTTTAAGTTATCGCTGATAGACTGCTTAAAGTCAATATGGAGCCAAGTAAATCAAACCATTATGATTTAAATGATAAACAACTATTTTATCTGAAATCACCCAGAAAAATATCATGCTGCTTTTCTTTGGATCTTTTCCATTTATCGAATCAAGTAACCCTGGTGAGGATCCTATGCAATGGAACCATACTTTAACAGAGGTCTTATGAACCCATGGATTCGTGCATATGTGATCTGTGTGGTAAACTTTGTGAACAGCTTATAAATCTCATATTTTGTCCCGTACTGACTTAACACAACTAAACTTTGTGAATGGTACCACACTGACTTACACAACAAGTGGATGAAATCAATTATGGAATATGCAAAAGCCAACGTATTGATACGGTACCAAGATGATGATGATTGTTGTTTAAAGGGGCCTAACATCGAGGTCATCGGCCCCTAATGGTACGAAATGAAATGACAAACAAAAAGTTCAAAATCATCCACTCATCAAAATAAAAAAATGTCATGAAGAATGAATGGACGTGAACCCAAAACAATCAGTGGATCAGACTCAAAAACGATCATAAACAATAGTATTACTGATCAAGGGACCACTTGTAAAGCACAATCCCGAATCGAGGATGCTTGATGTCTAAAGGGGTCCAAAATCCAGGCCAAAGGTCCCTAAGAATGGTACTTATCGCTAGTAAAGGAGAATCATGGTATTTCTCAAGTTGCGGTACTAATCAAAGGTAGCGTAAACTCACGGTGTTCCAAATATTATGGTACTACTCACAAGTATTGTACGTCTTACACGTAATGCAGACCTATGATGTTTCTCACACAATGGCACAACTCTTAGCCAACGCAAACCGATGAGGTCCCTCACCTATGTGTACTAGTCACGGGCGCCGGTATTCCTGTGGTGTTCCTCACATAGTGGGTACTAATCACAGGCAACGCAGACCCACGGTGTCGCTCATATAGTGGCACAACTCACAGGCAACGCCCAGCCCCACCGTGTTGCTCACATGGGTACTGGAAACCCACAGGGGAACCACTCTTTTCTGCTACTAATTACAAACCTATTTCGTACCTAATACAGTGGCACTACACGCAAGTAAAGGCGACCCATGGTGTTCCCCGCGTGATGGTACTAATCAAAAGTAGTTTCATGGTTCCGAGACAATCATCCCTTGGTCGCCCTTTTTAGTCGCCTCTCACGACAGGCAGGGGATACCGTGGATGTATTTTCCGTCTGCATCCCCCACCCACAGGGGGTAGAGAGAGAGAGAAGAAGAAAGAACGTCACTTCGAAAAATGAAGTAACGAACGAAGAAAGGCAAGGGCCACGAAGGGCGTGAAAATGAAAGACTCACTTGGCCTCGAATGCTGTAATACTGTCGGGGTCGGAAAAGAACAAGAGTTGACCAAGGGAGGTCGGACAGGATAGACGAAAGTGAGGAGACTGGCACAAGTAAGTGGAAGCAATGCCAAGACTCAGCTAAGGGCCCCATGGTCGCCAATCCAAACTCCCAAGTTGAGAGCCCCTTGGGCCCCTTTTAGTTGCCTCTTACGACATGCAGGGGATACGTGGGTGTATTCTTCATCTGTGACCCCCACCCACAGGGGGTAGTTATTTTTCTTAAAATAACTGTTTTTACAAATTTTTACCCATTCCTGCAATAAAGTTTTCAGCATTCTTGCATCCTTGCCATGTTTCAAAGGAGGTGAAGAAATTCTTCAGTGAAAACATGCAGATGCTAATCAGGCCAGGGAATTTTCCATACATTAATCCCATAGGCTATGCGACAGTTCCACAAAAATCAACATGACAAAAGTCTCTAATTAGCCTAACTGGAAATAAGTATCATGACAATGAACTTAAAAATAACTTAGGCCTATGCACTCAAAGCACGTAGAATATATGCTAAATCATAATGTTACTCGCAAAACAGAAAGGAGGATATATTAGCCATTAAGAAAGATTAAAGGTACGTAGTACATGATTAATTTGCACAGGACTGAAATTTGACTGAACATTATTCAAAGTGTAGGACACCTTTAGAGCTGTTAAGAACAGTACCTAATAGAACTGGATCAGGCCCGTTAACAATTTTGGTTAATTTGTTAAGATGAAAGTCAATGATGGCTTCGTTGATATAAGCTGTAAGTTTCCCAATCTGTCAAACATAAGGTAGCAATTTACGAAAACATTGCAGTAGTGCATACCTGAAAAAGAGCAAACTGTTATTTTTCAAGTACATCTAAGTTCTAGTTTTGTTTCAACACAGGCCAGAGCAAAATGTAGCTTTCGTGGAAGTCCCAGTCTCATTTAGGTCTGTGACAGTATGGAAACTCCTGAGTGGTGCTATTAGAAGTACAACTAGTGTGTCAGGGTGTTTTGAAACGGGTTCATAAGGTCAGTCAAAGGGGACCTCCCGCATGTGGGGGGCGGTAGAATAACTTCCATCATACCCCCTGCCTATCACAAGAGATGACTAAAAAAGGCCTCAGGGGCTCACGTGAGAGCATGGGTTGGTGACCACAGGGTCCATTGCTCAGTTTTGCCACTGCTTCCACTTACTTGTGCCACACTCCTCACTTTCATCTATCCTATCCGATCACCATTCGTCAACTCCTTGTTCTTTTCTGATCCCGAGACATTAGGTTTCCGAAGCATAGGAAGTCTCCATTTTCATACCTTTCGTGGTCCTCATCTTTCTTTGACATATATCTTCGTTTCTGTACGTGTAGGACCCCATCCATTTTATCCCTTCTGTTTAGTACTAATAGAAGATGGTTGCCCAGTTGTACCTCCTCTTAAAATAATAATCACAACCACCAATAGGTCCTAGTGTTTTAATAAATTTGTAGCTTGAATTCGATAGACTGGAAAACTTAAAGGTTATAATACTTTGGGTTAATTGAATAAGCAAATAACACCCAATAACCAAAGCTGGATGCAATCATACATGGTAGAGCCCAACCAGAAGGTTGTGGAACAACGTAAACTAGCAGGGAAGGAGAGGAGTGGAGGTGACAGAGTGACAGCCAACTCCATATTCTACAGTGAAGTTACGGGCAGGACAGCTTGTTATGGACCGAACTGATACCCGCCCGAGGTGGGGGACTGTGACGGACAAGTCCATTCTGCAGACTGAAACTACGTCTGTATGCAAGTACCAAGACTTCATGGCTGAGCTCTACACTAGAATATCAGAATGACTCCGGCACATGAAATTTGTCCCTCGACTTTAAGGAAGCAAGAGCTCACAAGTTTGAATACCAATAAATCACAAAGTCAGTACCAGCACCGTTCTCCAATGAAATTAATGAAGAATGAATTTGTGAGAAAAATTAGTTCAGCTTCTAAATTAAAGTTCAGAGAAAAATTCGGAGGAAAATATTATCGAAGTTCAATGGAAGGAAATTGAATAATGATTTTCCAACGATTCTGTATGTACACAGGTCCGGACAGTTCTGAAAGTGCAACAAAGGACAAGCAAACAAACAAACAAATGGTAGCGGTAACAGAACAGAAAATCAGATTAGGAAAACGACTACTTCACGACAGGCTTATGAGAACAAAAATAGTGGGACGAATGGTAGCGTGAGAACGAGTATGCAGACTGTATTTCGCAGATTTAATGATCTGCAAAAGGTAAAGGAGCAAAAACTGAAGCAAAACCAACCCAATTTATGGCGAGATTTAATACACCAAAGCACTTCTCAAAAACTCTAACAGTGCGTTAACGTTAAACCGAGGTATTTTGAATAACCTAAATTAGCAAAAGGGACTGTCAAATGTTGACACACAGTAGTGATTTTCTTCTTCCCATTAAACGAACTATTCGCTGAAATGCAAAATAAGTGTCTAATTGTTCTCCAATGTAACACCGCGAATTAAATGCAAAATGAAACGTTTAATAAATCTGTCACTTGTTCGTAGAAAGTAAGAAAACAAAACTGTACAAAATCCAGCACAAGTTATAACCTATTATACTACTCCCGTCGTGTCGAAACAGGGCGTGAAATAATAATAATAATAATAATAATAATAATAATATAGTTTCATGCTTAGGACACTTTTATAAGAAATCTTACCTTTAGATTTTCTTCTTCAGCCATCTGCTTCTTCCACATTAACAGTACAGAAGAAATGAAGATGCCACTGGATCTATAGAAAAACCTATTTTCTAAGAACGATGTATATGGTTCGAATTCAAATGTAACTGAACCTTTTAATTTTACGTATAAAATACGACCAGCAAAATACTCTGACAAGTTCAGAAGACCTTGTCACATAAATCAATCAAGCGTCTCCCCACCCCTCCCGCAGGTAGACTGCTGACACTTCCCAACCAACACAAACGTATCATAAACCAAATCGGTAAACAGACACCCATCACCGACAAACACTAACACGCAACTGCTCGCTGCAAAGCAGGGGGGGTGAAACTCTTCTTCTTCTTCTTCTTCTTCCTCTTGGTTAGTTGTTGGACATCGTCGTAAGACGCTACGTCCAGTCACTGGTTTGCGGGTTAATTAATGTCGGGGAGAGGTGCCAACAGTAGAAGAAAGTAGTACACTACGAAAGAGGAGGGAGAGCTATGTAAAAAAGCGAATTGCAACGGTTAATGATGAAACATAGGAAAATACCAATGATATATAGGCTAAACGATCAGGGAAGAACACAAAAACACTGGGACACAGGGTTCTAATTCTTCACGTCTGTGTGGTCTGTCACGACGTCTTACTACAAACAAACAAAAACCGGACCACATATAAGGGTGAGTATGTGCAAGTCCGTACCCAGAGGAAAGGAAAAGGTTACAAATGGATGTTACATACAACAAAAAAATTGATGATTAAGTCAACAACGTGAAAAGTCGGTTAGGACACGAAACACGAAACGTTTAACGGCAGTTGGTAACCCTCATGAAAAAGCTTACCTATGCATTCGCGACGGTGATGTTCATATGTCTGACAGTGAAAAAAGATGGGAGTTACAGTTAGGGATGGGCTGCGAACGGAGTCGCGAAGAGTCGAGACTGCTTCCTCTGGAACCGACACTCTCGACTCCAGTGTCGACTCCACTTATGCACTAACGCCATCTAACAAGTATTGTCGGAACTGCTTGGAATTATAGTTCCACGTTCGTCTCTTGGTAACTTGTGATACGATGAATACAAGATGATTATTAGCCAGCAAACATTAAATATTGTTTCGGGATTTTATCATCGTTGGTGTTAATGTTGTAGGTCTATTTTGGTGACGATGATGATAAAGATGACGATAATAGTAGTGGTAATAATAATCTGACAGTATACCTTTACATAATTGCCAATATTATCTTCAATTAGCTCAGCTCCGTGGTGTAGGGAGCAAAGCATCCGCCTGTCACCCGGCGGCCTCGGGTTCGATTCTCGGCCGGGTTAGATTTTTAATTGTAAATGATTAATATCCCTAGCCTGGGGCATAAAACAGAAAAAAGAAGCGAGTGCTTACAACAAATACTTTACCAAACATTGTGCGTCATAACAGCCACCTCCGCAGTCTAGGGAGGCCCCGGGATCGATTCCGGCCAGGTCAGGTTTTTTTTATCTGTATCTCAGGTTTCGAGATGACGGTGAGGTAGAGACCGGGTCTAGAAAGCCAAGAATAACGGTCGAGAGGATTCGTCGTGCTGAACACACGTCACCTCGTAATCTACTGGCCTTCGAGCTGGGCAGGGGTCACTTGGTAGGCCAAGGCCTACCAGGGCTGTCGCGAAAAAGGGCTTTTGTGTATAGTAATAATAATAATATTGCAACAAGACTTCACGTGGTCCTTGAATTATAACGAAAACCTACAACCCGTTTTCCAGTCACTGACCGGGTCAGGAATGGAATGAATGAAGCCCCCATTCTGCGGCGAGGATAGGAATTGTACCAGCTGCCGAGGCCTGCTGCACTCCTCTGTGGCAATGATGAATGACTGACGGATGAAATGAAATATTGGAGAGTATTGCTAGAATGAAAGATGACAGGGAAAACCGGAGTACTCGGAGAAAAACGAATTTCACGTGGAGTGACCGGGATTTGAACCACGGAATCCAGCGGTGAAAGGCCAACGCACTGCCACCTGAGCCACGGAGGCTTTAGAAGCCTTAATTTATGTTCGAATTATGTTAGCGGATTTACCCATATTAGATTTGTTTTCATCGTTCATGTGGAATTCATAATGATTTACCATCGATATCTGTTTATCAATTTCCTGATCACGACAAATAAAGACGTGAAATTAAATGTCCGTGGTCTGCTATGCCGATACTTTCTGACTTGACACGTTTAGTTTTATTTCAACTACACCATTACGCTCGTCGTCTTCGCGAACGATACCGTACTTCACTCTACAGTACTCTTAAAAAACCCAATGGGCAAATGAGCAGGCACATGTATGATATTTTCCGCGCCTCGGCACGCAAGCGGCCCCGAAATGAGCGTCAAGTTCGCTTGGAGTCGTCAGGCTTCATGCGAAGTGACCGTGCGGCCCCGCAATGCGCATCAGGGTAACGTGGAGTCGAGAGGCTTCGTGCGAACCGAGACCGGTGTTCGGAGTCGATGGAGTCGACGCTCTCGATTCCAGGCTTCAGTCGCGCCCATCCCTAGTTACAGTACTGACTACTCGGCCACATGGACAGAAGGTACTGTCAAGAAAAGTAAGGCAAGAGAGATGTGTAAGCTTACAGACACGATTGAGGCGGAGGCGGATGTGTGGAAAGTGCTCCTACAATTCTATTACAATAGCCGTATGTTTTACTTGGAAGGAGGGGAGGGTAAATATAAAAGTATATCTTCCTGTAATGACTGTAACAAATGCTTCAAGCGGACATTTTGTCCCACGTCTGTTATTAAATCGTCAATTTTCTTAGAAAAGGTGCGACATTGGTCGATAAAATTAACATTGGAATTACCGTGTAAAGCCGGGACAGAGGGAAATGCTGAAAGTGGTGCGTGGGAATCCGAAGGTTGCCCGTGGGGACTTGACTTCCGTGATGTAGATGCAGGCTCGTTAGAAGTAGCAGGTATCAAACGCACGACTGGAGTGCCAGAATGTTCTGGAACCGTCTTCGGATTACTTATCAAATTGAGATATGATGCCCTGTCATAACCTGGTTTAACGGGTGGGCGGGAAGGGTTACTAACCACCATAGTAAATTTACGCTTTCGAGGGAGAGTTTCTTCCGATTGAGATGGTCTATTGGGTAAAGGAGGAAAATGTTGGGGCATCAGAAGGGGGTTAGATAGGGACTGTAATGGGGCAAAATAGTTTTTCACTTCTAAATATGATTTGTTTTCAACACTCATAATGCGTTTAATTTCTTTTTGTTGTTTGTGGATTTCACAATGTTCTGCTCCCGCAGGATGATTTCCGCCACAGTTAGCGCATTTAACGACTTGGTGAGTGCAATCTTCAGTAGAATGAGTAAGGGAACATTTTCCACATCTCGGCTCCCTGGAACGACAATTAGTAGCGGTATGTCCATACCGCTGACATCGTTTGCATAATAAAGGAGAGAATATAAAGGCCTGAACCTCTAAAATGACTTTAAAAATGGACACACTTTTCGGAAGGTGAGAATGTCGGATTCGGAAATAGTAGTGTCTACTCCCCGTATTACCCCTACTCGCTGAATATTCGAGGACGGAATAAAAGCTGTCAATTTCTTTTCTGTAAGAATGGGATGAGAAAGAAAGGCGTTTGCAGCCTTACTAGACATGAAAGTAACTTGAATTTTATTTCTTCCCTTCCTATGGATGGCCTTGACGTCACCAATTTGCCTCTCGTAGAAAATCCGACCCAGAGTCATAGGGTGAATATGTCCTATTTTATTTTGAGATTCAGTCGATTCGACAAATACTATGTAAGGGCCAAGATGAGTGTTAGAATAGGTAGATACAGGAACGTGCGGACGCTGATCCTTGTCACGTATTGAATCTTGAGAACTGTCTCGTTGGGTATCAGTATTACTAGCGTCCATGTGTAAGTCCTCACGCACGGCATCTTTACCAATATCAGGAGGTCGTCCTAAAGGGCCACCGCCACTATCTACAGACATAGTATTCCAAAAGGGGATTACACTATACTAGCACCGGAACAAACACAAAAGAAAAATTACTAGGATACAAACACAAACATAAAACACTCTACTTATCTACAGACGGGAAAAAGCCGCTGCACCAGTGACCGGAGCGAGACGTGTGCACTGCACAACAGCCGAACACCGAATGGGGTGAAACTCTAATAGGGCTTTTGGTTCCAATCTGTAGCTAGCTTCAGGTAGTTTCAGTCACTTTTTTTAGATAGCGCTGGAGATCATTCATAACGTGTAGATAGTTATGTACAGGTTCAGTAGATGGAACGCAAGTAAGCATGAAATGAGCGATGTTAATAATTAAAGGCAGTTTTTTTTTCGAAGTGAAGTATTTCAAGTCTAAACTCATTAGTGGGCCCTTCTAACAAATTAATTAGTCATATAACGTCAAGCATTGTGGAAGTAAGATTGCTGGATTGCATCGAATTCGACTTTACCCAATCGATTAACCTTGTTCGAACCTGTATCGATTTTAAGCGATAGTTCCCATGCTGCTATTGCTTTGATCTCGGCTTTGATTGTGTTGTAATTTGGCGTTCTATTCTATCCATGTGCCTGCGTTGTTAGAAATAGAAATCCAGCAAACAAAACGAGGAGAACAATGGATAGAAAGAAAAACTGTTTCGTTTCCGGGTGTGGAAATAGAGGAGGGTGGCCAACAATGTGACAAAAAATACATTTCAGTTTCTACAAATTACGTATTGCGAAAAAAATAAGGTGTTACACTAGGAAAAAAAGAGCCCATATTTATTTTTGAAGATAAACCCTTGAAAATACATTGTTCTTTCTTCTTATGAGAACAACCTCCTTTTTACTAAACTATGACATTTGTCTCATTGTACCCCACGTATGGTACACAGTGAGACACCTGCATGTACACAATGAGACAAATATATAAACATCGTTCACACGTACTTTAAGTTTACGTATTATCCTCATTACATTAAATTCTGAAGAGGGTGATATATTTACAATATTTTATGTTGTAAGAGAGCGATATATCTTATGTTGTAGGATAAGGAAAATAAACATTAAGTAAATTGCTGAAAAATAGATGTTTCCTTGTATATTTTTAACAAATAGGCTACAACTATGAAACATTATAAAAACAGCATAATTTAGTGGTAACGAACCACACTATATACATAGTTATGCAAAAAAGGAAAACGTATAGACCTAATCACTGAATATTCAAGAGTCTCAAATCAATTTCAAACGAAATAAATGCTTGCTGCCTCTTTGTAGTTCCAGGAACGAAGGGCTTGGGCAAAATCATCTTGATGTCATTTGACGAAACAGATGCCACATCAGGGTTATGAGGATGCACAAATTTCGTCCCTACACTCTTTTGACATTTCCTCAAGAAGCTCACCTCATAATCACCTTCATCATCTTTTGGTGCAGTCACCTCTCCAATGTAAAATACACTCTTCTTACTAGGAAACTCAACGAGAACATAATCACCATGAGCTGGTTCTCGGTCAAGTTCCTCAAATGTTGTAGGATCTAATGAAAGAAGATCGCCAATATCAAGATCATCATCTGTGTCATATAAATGAAGAGTTGTATCAACGTTTATCTCATCTTCATCACTTGTGGAGTCAAAATAAATTTTTCTCGTAGTTTTTTGTTTTTTCTCTTTTAATGCCTCACATGTTTTCTTCGCTTTCTGTGACCTCTCAGCTAGAGCAAGTTTCTCCGGTGTATCAGTCGCAATAATGCTTTTGCATTTTCTGCGTCCCTTCCGTTGATTTGTTCTTGCTTTAGCCCTTGGATAACCTAAGGCATTGCTAGGACTCAGTAAAAATCCATTTCCCGTCTTCTCAGAAGCTGGTGATTCGTTAAAAGACTCTTCTGCTGTCACAGCACTAGTTTCAGGAGTTGAAGATGCAGCTGTTTCTTCAGAAGGACTTCCAAGGTTAGCGTCGGGTCGATCCATGGCCAAATTCATTAGAAAATCTTGTTCTGTGAAAACAAGTCTATTCAGTGGGAATATGCCCGTCTTTCGAAAACCAGAGAGGATGTTAGCAGGTGTCAAGGCATTTTCGTGAGCAAATTTGACAAAGGAGGCTATCTCATAGATGGTGACAGGACATCCTGGATGGTGAAGCATCCATGAATCCATTGCTGAATTAATTTGTGCTTTGAAAGGATAATACACAGACACATCTAACGGCTGCATACGGTGGCTGCAATGAGACGGGAGTGTAACTACGGTAACACCGTTATCTTTTGCAATATCAAGGGCTCGGAGAGAAAGGTGGCTTTCATGATTGTCCATGATGAGAATTGTTGGATCATCCTTACTAGAACGGGAATGCTGTACGAAATGCATCATTACACTCGCGAAGAGTTCTGCTGTCATCCAACCCGATGGGGTGGTAAGACCTAAGGTGCCTGGCACTCCACCATTAACCATATGTTGCTTGAAGTTCTTCCTGGGAAACACCATAACAGGAGGAATTGAATTTCCTGCTGCATTCACCGCGCAGCATACAGTGACAAGTATTCCACGTTCCCCACTCACAATCTTCCCTACTTGCTTAGATCCCTTTTCTGCAATGACTTTTTTCGGCTGATGGACAGTTGTAACAGCCGTTTCATCCAAATTGTAGGTTCTGCTTCCATCAGCAACATTTGGAGAACGCCTCAGGGCCTCTTCATAATTGTCAAAAAATATATTGACGTGTGGATTGAATGCAGTGGCTCTGGATATACTGCAGCTCTCGGGCTGTCTGATGCTGACATTCGGATTTCTTGTTAGGAATCCACTCCAGCTCTCTATCTTTCAGTCCAAGTTGTAGGAATGGTAATTGAGTTTGTAGTTGCCATTTCATATGCTATATTGCGTAAATCTCTAGTGGATTTTCCATAACACATCCTCGAACAGGTAATGATATAATCAGCTAATTCTTTTTCCTGCCCTGTTGTGAAAATTTTCCTTACGTCATACCTAGGTGTCATAGATCTGTGAGCAAATGAACCTGCAATCTTTCTTTCCGCAGCCACATATCTATATAATGTTTGGAAACTAATTTTGTGAAGTCTGCCAGCTTCACGCAAGGATAGTTTATCTATTAAAACTGCATTTACTGCGGCTCGCATGTCTTCGTCTTTAAATAGTCCCCTGTCTGTTTTCCTTGTCGATTTCCTTGGCATGATGAACCTAATTTTTAAAAACAATGCGTGTAAGGAGGGTGTGTGTGTGTGTGTGTGCACCTACAACAGCACAAGTCCTAAATACACCAAAGACAAACAGAGAGAATTCGCACAGAAGTGTTCCATTCTGTAACATTTCATAACCTATATGGGATTTATTAAAAAAATTGTACGCACACTACTCACACAAATCTTATACTCATTACTCTTCAAGAATTAATGGACTACAATTAATTGTATTCGAACCACAGCGTAAAATGCATGACCTAATATTATCGTGTGTTTATGGTACACAATGAGACATCTCAAATGTGATTAATGGAGCTGTGTCTCATTGTGTACCAGCAGACATCTCTACAATATTTCTCTTACATTTGACATTAACTAATAATCTAAATACACTCACAGTAAGAGAGAAGCATACAGTTTCAGTCACAACAGCAACAAAACAACAATTTCGTGAAGTTACTGCACACGAAGACCACAACTGCATAACAAAATCACAACTTTTGCGCCATAAAAACACACATGCAAGGAATACTCAATAACCAGTGGAGCCAACCTTATAATTTATGCAGTACAGAATTATAGTTGTTTGTACATCTTCCACAAGAAAGCAGCACCCGCTAACTTAAATATGGCACTGGCCAGAGGACTTGTCTCATTGTGTACACTGTCTCATTGTTGACCACCCTCCGCCTACCTCACGGAATTCTGACGTGAAGTTTCATCTCCACCCGAAATCCGAAGGAAGGTAAGAGGTTATATTTATGTATATTTCAAAAACCTGTGAGATCATATTTTACGGCATAACATCACGTACAAATTGCCGATTTTGAATTATCTTATACATAACTATTCTGTGTCTAATCACTAACGTTTACTGTTACCATTTTACTCATTCTATTAAATTATATAGATTCAGCGTTTCTAATTGTACTTGTATAATTTGTTGCAGATTTAAGGAGTGGGTGGCATTTTGCCAAAACGAACGGTTGTCGGGGCTGACGCCGAAGGACTGTACGCATTTATACGTCTGCAGTGCCCACTTCACTAACACATACTATCAGAACGAGTTACTGGTGAGGCTTAATAGGAATGCTGTACCTTCACTTCGTGCACCTTCTCATCCCCTCAATCATGTTCCCTATGTATCTCCACCTGTCCAGCCTACTCCTCCTGTCTCCCCGATTCCTGTAGAACCTTGTAACCCAACTCCATTTCTGTCCTCAAGCAATCTTGAGATCCATCCTTCTTTGCCCAGCACCTCTACTCCTACACCACGCTGTGTATCTCGCCTTCCCTTTGGTCCTCCAATCCCAGATGTCTCCGATACAAGTCTAGGATGCCTACCACTTGAGGAATCTTCCGAGCCTTCATTTGTAGCCTCTTCTGTTACTGATTCAGTTATTAATGATACTGATGCAGGAAGTACCTCATTATCAACTGGCTTAGGGAAGAGAAAAAGGAAGAGGTTGACCTTGTCTCATCTGAAGATGCGTACTAAGGCAGAGTTAACTCCTTTAAAGGAAAAACTTTTGAATTACGGTCAGATGAGAGACAAGGCCTTCTTTCGGTTGCAAAAGAAGTATCGGGCTAAGAAAAAGAAGCTGAGAGATATTTCCTTTTGTAAAAGCAAGCAGTTTTTACAGAAGCAAATGTCAACTTCTGCAGCTACTATTTTCAGTTCACAATTACGTTGCTCGAAGAAGAGACCGCGGGGAAAGCGCTGGACCATAGAAGAGAAGATCTTAGCACTGTCTGTTTATAAGAGGGGCCCAAGATGTTATCCAGTCCTGAGTAAAGTTTTTGTGCTCCCTTGTAAAAGGACACTGCAATCCTTGATTAATTCTGTGCCCTACACTGCTGGGATCAATGATGCCATCTTCACCAATCTCAAGCATTCACTGAAGGAAATGTCGGATCGTGACAGACTGTGCTATCTCATCTATGACGAGATGTCACTGAGAGAGGGCCTGCGTTACAATTCGAAATTTGATTGCATTGATGGTTTGGAGGATCGTGGACACCTTGGTAGGACTAACCTTCCGGCGAAGTATGCTCTGGTGTTCATGCTTCGTGGACTGGTACGGAAGTGTAAGCAGCCCGTTGCTTTTTACTTCAGTAACAGTGGGATGTCATCAGTGTACCTAAGCAAGCTCATCCTGGAGGTGCTCCGTGCTTATTTTGATGCTGGAGCCAATGCCATGGCTACGGTGTGTGATCTTGGTTCCAGGAACAGAGCAGCACTGAATGAACTCACGGGAAAGAACTTTTTATCAACTGATGATCCAGTTTTCTCCTTCCGAGGCAAGAGCATTGTCACCATTTTTGATCCTCCCCATCTCCTTAAGTGTGCCCGGAACAGTCTCTTGAAATATGATGCAAAAATTGTTGTCACGGCTACCAGCTTGCAGTTTGAAGGAATAGCAAGCATTGGCGGCTCGTGATGATAAAAATGGGTGGGGCACATTCAACATATTAGGAACACTAGGAATCAATTAAATCAATTAAATTAATCTTACCTTTTTATTTCTTGTATATAAAACTGCGATTGTAGGTTCTATTTTTATCTTTGAACACTTGATTTATGCTAAGCTCTGGTCTTGCTCGGCCCATTTCATTAGCTAATAATCTTTTTTCGTAATTAAGAGATTTTGTTTGTAAGTAGCTCACTTGATTCATTTTAAAACACTTATGCTCGCACAGGAATACAGTCAGATACATCACACTAATTTTCACACACTTTTCAGACTTACAATGAATATCGACACATATGGACACGATTAATCTAACAGACGTACAAGGTAAGCACAGGTTTGCTACAAACACTACTTTTGCACGCGTTAATAATGCATATGCCGACAAGAAAGTAGGCTGTAGGAGAAGTAAGTTTAAAATACGAACTAGCGCTGAAGTGTCACGTCGTACAAATACTGTGACCGTGTCAATGGAATTTGCCATAACCCCCTTCACCCCTCACAGCTCGCGGAATGAGGGGATGATGTTCAGGTATAAGAACGAGTCGGTCCCATCCAGGATTAGACCTTTACTATGTTGCCTATTTTAGTCCAGGGCAGCTAGAACAAGAACAACTATGTTGAATCATAGCCTCTTGAACTCACTGAAGTGACAGTGGTCGTGCATAATGTTGTTCTGATTTTATAATAGTTTTAATCGGTGGAGGGGCACGTGACCATGTGACCTAAAGGCAGAACCGCGCCTGGTAGCAAGCTGGAAGCACATAGCGGCAGTATATGAGGATGACAAGAAATTTCCATTTCATGCACTCAAGAAACTGACCGATACACACATAGCACCTGATTCCCGTGCAAAGATGAATGTCAGCATTGCTGCCCATGTCCTCAGTAACACTGTTGTTTGTGCCTTGCAAAATGGAGTTCGAAATGGTGAGCTTCTATTTCTCATGGAATTTTAAGTGTACGGGCTGTAGAAAATTACTCCTGACGATCAATATTTAATGTCCAGTTTCATTCATTCACATTATTTATTTCAGGCTTCTTGCCATCGGCTGGCCTTGCGACTGCGCAATACTGCAAACTGTTTGATGACTTAATGGACTCCTTCAATGGATGTTTGCCGTACCCTATGAGTGAGTACAATTGTAGCATATAATAGGAAGGAGCAATTATACGTAGGTGACAGAAAGTTACTAATAATTGTCACATATCACTGACTTGGTTTATCTCGTACTTTATACAGACGGAGCTCCACTCAAAGTGCGATTGGAATTTAACAGTCCACATTGGGAGATGTGGGAAGAGGCCGTAAAATGTTTGGACTCTTTGATTTTCATAGTACCTTCCAGGGTTGTAGGTCAGTCTCCAAAAGAGAAGAAAATGCCCTTCCAGCATGCTTGGATTACATCCATTAAGGCTATGAAGCTTTTATGGACAAATATCAAGTCTTTAAACCGCATCTGTGAGAACTTGGCTGCTGAGGTTCGCTATTTGCAGCTGAGGTATCTTAATCAGGATGCTCTTGAAAATGTGTTTGGGTTAATTCGATCACATTGTGGTTGCAATGATCATGCCACAATGTGGCAGTTTGTAGATGCACTGAAGACCTGCATCATCAATGGTTTGGCATTTGGAGACATCCTGCGAGGTTCCAATTGCATGAACGATGATGCAGAGCTTCTGTCCAATTTACAACAGTTCCATTGTGTTGGTCATGAACCTAATGTGCCTGAAGATAACAATATACCTACTTCCAAGCCTGTGGATGACATAATGCCTGTCACTGTTGATTCTGATGAGGCGAGATATCCAGGTGACAGCGTTATGCGCTCTACAGCCTATGTTAGTGGTTGTATTGCAAAGAGGCTCTGGGACCTTGGTCCCTGCGAGAGTTGCAGGTCAGTTTTGTGTTGTGCTGACACAGATCTTTTTCTGCATGAAGTCATTGACTCTCGAGAGAAGGAGCCCAATCAAAGACGCTTGACATATCCCTCGGAAAGTCTTATTTCTGCTGTTGCTTGGGGCGTGACTCTCGTTGAGAAAATACTTGATGCAGATCGAAAAATGGCAGATTTGATTAAAACTCTAGCAGGGAATTTGGAAAGGGAGATTGAATTTTCTTGGCTTCACAATGTTGGTTGTGGCCATGGCAATATTTTACTGCAGACGTTTGTCAGAGTTCTTTGCTTCATCTGTGTAACTTGGTGGTGCACCAAGTATAATAGGGAAGTCAAAGAATATGCTAAACTTCAGCGTAAACTAAAAAAACTCAATGTATTATAAGCTTCAGTGGTTCCGTATCTTCTAAGTAGGCTATCTGTCTTGGTCTGATACTAGAAGTTCTATGTTTTTATAATGCACTAGAGTCCCGTTAATCCGAACCCGTTAATCCGAAAGTCTGGTTAATCCAAACTGAAATATTCATTTTTTTAAACAACCTTATTGAAATGAAATAACACATTATAGAATGAAGATTTACTTGCATTTTATTAGTCATATTTTACAAGAATAACTTAATGGAAACATAATTAATCATCATAAACCATCAATCACTGGTCGTTTATCTTTACAAAGTGTGTTTATTTCTTTTGCCTTAGTGATTGAAACCTACTCGAAGATGCAGTGTTAAACCAGCGTCTCATAAACATCACATCAGTAAACGCTAACGAATGGACATTCCAAATTACAGTATGTATTCTACTGTATTGTAGACACTATTTTCCTCAGATGGTTGACGCGCTGACCTTCTGACCCCAACTTGGCATGTTCGATCCTAGCTCAGTCCGGTGGTATTTGAAGGTGCTCAAATACGTCAGCCTCGTGTAAGTAGATTTACTGGCACTTAAAAGAACTCCTGCGGGAGAAAATCCTGGCACCTAGGCGTCTCCGAAAACCGTAAAAGTAGTTAGCGGGATGTAAAAATAATAAGATTATTATTAGGAAATATTTTCCAGTTAATCCGAAAATTTCGAACAGACTCCGGTCCCAATTAGTTTGGATTAACGAGACTCTGCTGTATATGTATTTCACCATGGGATGCTCCCGAAGATTGTTTATACTAGGAATTCATATTTTGGAACGTTCAATTTCAGAGAGATACACTTCCCTTGCAATTCCACGCCCTCTTTTAGTGGTTAAATGAGTGGTGGTTGTGGTAGTGATTACTTTTTCAGGGAAGTAATTTAATTAAAATGAACCATTAAAGTTAAGTAATACATTGAAGTGATATTTTCTTCTCTTTGATACTGTTCTTACAATTCCTTCATGGCTACATATGTATTCAAAACACAAAAGAAGCCAGCAGCTTTATACTTTTATGTGACTGGTGATATGATCACACCCTTGAGACCTCGAGTTCTTCTTGGTATCCAAACCCGAGTAACATGACGTTCCCTGTAAGTAAATCACATGTTCATTGAACTCAGTTACAGTTGTCACCTTCGTCTCAGTCATGTGATTTGGCTGTAACAACCCTGTGTGAAGTGTTTTTAAAACATAAATGACCTATAGAGAAGTGGTACTATGAATATTATCATTTCCCACCCGTGTGAATTTTGTGCAGGATTATCGTGCATTAATCAAACTTATCATTGTAAGTGTCAAAATTGCCATGTGATATGTCGGTGATGTGTGAAATTGTCTTTCTGATATTTTCAAAAAATGTTCATATTGATATCAAAGGTTAAAATTTTACTTGCCCTGCAAATTGTCATGTATTGTGCACTAACTGTTGTGCTGAAGATGCGTACTGATGTACGATATTCAAGACATTGTTGACAACGTATCACAAAATTCACCCAACTGTGCTTATAAACATACCTACTGAATTGAACTGCAGTTACAGATAGGCTTCTATTTCACTGTCTTCTACACTTGTTGTGGAATTTTTTCTGTGCTTAATGTTAAAATTGTGAATGTGATACTTCAAGTTAATATTTTATTCTACATTGCTGGTCACTTTTTATTTCTGTGTTTTATAGTAGAAATAATACACTTCTGTCTCCTTATTTTGTTTGTATCATTATTTGTCAGTCCTCAAATCCTGTATTTCTTGTTTGAGCACAACTCAGGGATGGAAGTGAAATGACTCTATAATGATGTATTTCTATATATTTCATGTGTCAGTGCATTTAATTCTGTTATTTTTATTTTCAAATGGTACTTGGATATTGATGTGATACACCATTCTCTTGCATATGCATATGCATTGCTCTGCTGTCTTGGTTTTGAAGGGATTTCTTATTTATTATAGTATCAGCTTTGTGTTAATGTGTCATTCATTTAAGTTAAAGCTGCTTTGTGGTGTGAGGTTATGTTCTCAATAACATAGTATGCCATACGAACTAGGGGTATCAGATCATTATTTACAACATAGTAAGTACTTGAAAATAAAAATATATGAATTACAATGTATTGGGCATGGAAATAGTAGAAATGCATTCTAATCGACGAATGGTACGGGGTGGGGGGTAGCGGGAAGATGTAGGGAAGGGGGCGGCACGGGAAGGGAGGGGGCTTTAAGCATAACCGGATGTGCGTCACTGCGCCGGATGTTAATTCTCCGCGCTATCTGTTGATAGTAATACTAAGGTATTGCACCAGAATGAACACTGTGGCGCTATCTCGGAAAAGAGACTAAAACTACTAGCGCCAAGTGGCTTAGAACCGAAATTTATCATTGAGTTTCATCTCTATTCTATTCTATCCTCTTTGCAGCAAAGAGAATGGCTCGAAGAGTCCCAGACCATCGCCCTCTACAATGACTCCGCTAATACGCCTTCCCAATAAAGCAATATGAGCGATATGGGCCTAGTTCTCATTTTTACCACCGAGCGCTGCTTCGCTGACATTGAAACACGATTGTTCATTACAGTACACGTTAAGTGTTTTGTATATTTCTGTTCAAATATATAGCCAATCACTCAATAAACATATTTGAATCACACTTTACACCTTCATAAAGAAATTCAGTGAAGAACGTACCACTCTGCAGCGGAAGAACCGTACAAAATAATGTTAACGGTGGGTAGTAAATACTGTAGAAAATAAATAATTTCACATACTTTTCTGTTTAAGTGTATCGCGTTCTCACGTTCAAATCTTTCAAAGATCTCTGTTATTTATGTGGCTATGTTATTTAAGAATACAGGAATAGCACACTCATAAATAACTTCACTCAATAAATATGAATGTCCGATTTCAGGATAACTGAAGTGACGTAAATAACGCAACACGGGCACTAAATAGTCACTCATAGACGCAACAGGATTTTCATGCACAAATGGTTGTGCTTTCAATACAAAATCATGAATAACTTTCAAAATCCACAGTGGCAAATCAGATGGGTACTGCAGCCTGCTGTTTTGCAATCTCTTTTATAAATCAACTTAGTTAGCACTGTTAAACACCTTGGTCTTGTAAAAAGAATCAAGCAGTGGTACCTGCATTTAAAAATCGTGCATATCTGTATACGAATGGTCTTTTAAATATTCTAGGGCTGTTATTACTTCAGTTGCGAAAATATATTTCGCGCGCCGCACATTCATTTTCTTAAACTTAGACGGCTCGCTGTTTTTGCATGTAGGAAAAATGAACCGGTTTCACAGTTTCATTTGATTGCATCTGATGCAGTTTCTTGATATCATTTATATCCTGGGAACCATCAAACATAGATTTTTTGAGTAAAGAATTTCTCACTTTTCAGAATGTGCCACTTGTCGAAAACAGGAAGAGGCATTTCACTATCAACAGGATGACAGATCTTTGGTTTAATGTGTTTTCAAGAAGACATTCTTCTTATCCTGCTAACATTAGTCTTATGCTTATCACTCACAATGCGCAACACGAAAAACCGCAAGCTTCGACTTCCTTTATTGTTTTTAGTGCTAAAGTATGTAACCCTGTACCTAAAAGCCTTCTAAAGAAGAAAAATGCTTCTGTAACCTTTATTTTGTAGTCACAGCAGAAATTAGAAAATAGAAATGGTTATTAACTAGGGTAATTCGATTTCTACTTTCGCTTGCATGGCAGTCATCTTGAGTCGTTTTTATTCGCTCAATATGGAATTAAGTGTTTCTCTGTTGAAAGAAGGTGTCGAGTTTCTTGACATATAACATCTCCTGTTCGATGGACTGCCAACAGTCACAATCTCTCTGCTTCATTTAGGCACTGACTTTCTGCTAAGAGACGCTCCTTTACTAAGTGTGTTATTCCAGTCTTGCAGTTTATATCTGCTACGTAGCGTGGAAGTGTGGACTTATTCGGTGTGGCAAACATATCGTTTCGATGATCTTGAATTAAAATTTGGCGAGAAATCCTTTCTTGAAATAACATTTAGCCATTTATGATGTTGTTACTCGTTGAGAGCAAATTCATGAAACGAAATCCCACTTCCCGATCTGCTTTTCATCTTACATTAAGGCACACAGCACTAAAAAGTATTATGTACATACACATTAAGACGGTTCACGACCAAGGAAATAAGCCAAATAAGGTAAACACAGGCTCAAATAACACCAGCACTCATAGCAATGATCACCGAGCGTGTCTCGTCAAGCAGACTAATGCCAACTTCCCAGCACTCCAAGCGCCTGAACTGGTAACTACGCCGTGTTCGTTCGTTTACACGTGTGACTGGGCGAATGAGAAGGCGTATTAGCGCAGTCATAGTAGAGGGCGATGCCCAGACGTAGTGAAGTCTCTTCTTTCTTTCTTCTTCTTCTGTTACTTACAATTTGATTGGGCTCGGTATTTAACTAACACCCAGTTCCAATACTGTATGAGTGAAACACTTCACAACACTCAGAACAACTTATGTACGATTACTAATAGACACATTATCTCACAGATTTTAAAGCTGGTAAAACTGTAAACTTCTTGGTATTTATCATGTGGGGATCGTACCTTAGTATGTGCAAGTAATGCAACTATTCAGAAAGTACTTTAGGACAATGATCGTTTGCATTTTTCTACACCTGATGGCAAGAAAATAGTCCACAAGAAAAGGATAGGAACAGACGACTTCAAAGAAGATGATATACGTCTGAACATAAGCGAATTTTACGTGATGAAAAAACTGTACCTACACTGGACAAATTGAAGCGTGTTTTAAAATCGGAAAAGATACATGACTGTAGCAGAGATTATCTTCGACGGTTATTTTGTGTTGTTCATATTATGTCCTATGTGTGTACGCTTATTGGAACAGTATATTTTTATTTTTTATTCTTAAAAATATGGTTTACAGCTTGGGTAATTTAAGTAGTTCCATTTAACTCAATGCTTAATACTTTTGGCCACTTTCCATTTACTTCCGTTCTTTTAATTGCATTGCGCTTCCGGCTTTAATGAAAGAATAACCACAATCGAAGAGCCTGACTGCAGCTACTTGCAGTATGTGTTAACGCCAGCTTGACAGCCGGCATGTCTGTCAGCCAGCTGCGCGTGCGTTTGTCCTTGATTCGTCGGGTAACATCGGGATGAACCGAAACAAGCTGCGCGAACAACTCTAGCCGAGGGTTCTTTTCTTTGTTGTCGGTTAATAGTAGGATTGAAAATCTAAATCATGTGGTTATAAGGGGAATAGACCTAGGAGTAAGCACTAGGACACAAGGTAGTATATCTTCACGCCGAAGTGGTCCATCTTGGCGTCTTGCTACTTTGACAAACTGGAACGGGTCTACAATTGAAGAGGACATAGAATATAACTCAACTACTAAAGGATCTAGTATTGAGGATGGGATAACACAAATCAGAGGGTTTTAATGTAGATATTGCTCAATATGTATGTGAAAATTACAAAGAACCTGTGTTATTACGAACGACGTGTTACCCTAAACCTTACCTAATGAATCTGGATCTTTCTAACAAGAGAACAACACACTATGACACATGTGATAGAGTCGACAAATGACAGTAGCAGTGCGAACAAGGGTCTGAATACCTGTTGGAGTTGTATATTAAACAAAACCGAATCAAATCTTAACTAGGCATAGTCAGCAGTGTGATGTACGACTTTTTAAATGACACATCTATTAATGAAAACGTTAACCGGATGGAATTTCTTATAGTATGATTTTTCGTATCATCTAAAAATCTGTTCACTACGTATATTACCTCCGGTGTCGAACTGTAAACAAGACAATCAACACTTGTTGGAAGCTCTAGTCATAAACGTATTAGACTTGTAAGTAACCGTGTTCGAGCCTGAATATATAACCGACACTGTAGAATGAGGTGATCTTCATCCGCCTCATTTGAACCACACTGACATATCGGTTGGTTGACAATGTTGAAACGATTCCTATACATGGGCGTAAGCGCATGGTTGAAACGTAGCCTAATAATATTTATTATATGACGCCGTGTGTATGTTGTTCGTTGATATCAGTGTTGGATTGGCAGAGAGGGTTGGATTCTGTGATAGAATTTCCCTTTTACTCTTGCAGTTTCATTCCATAACTGTTGCCATGTTGTTTTGTGATGTTCCTTTAGTATTGGAATTAGATCAGTTACTGGAGTCATAAATGTCATTGGAGGGGCGTTGAACAGTGATGCTTCTTTGGCAGCTTTATCCGCTTTTCTTTACCGGGAATATTTTTATGCGCCGGAATCCATATAATCGTAATCTGTATACCAGTATTATGTAGGTCATATAGTAGCTGCTAAACATTATAAACATACCAGTTAAGCGTGAATTTAGAGGACTGGATCGATTTGTAATGCTGATAGAGAATCTGTGAAGATATTGGCATTCGAAATTGATTCGTGTTTTATATACAGGAGTGTTTGTCTTATTCCTATAAGTTCTGCTGTGAATATAGAGAAATCCGGGTGAAGTTTATACAGTTCAATGTGTTCTATTCTTTCATAACAAAACGTTGCGCCTACTCCGCAGGAATTCTTAGATCCATGAAATAATGACCAATATTAGAATAGGATAAACGAAGTTTTTTCGAGGTTGATCAAAACGCAGAGGTTTCATACAGCATCAATGTAAAACTAGTAGTTGTAGCTTTTATAGTATCTGGGTAGTATTGGACTACTTCATACGATACTGTATAATGGGGGAGTTTCGCGCTCCTTATGATATTGGTTTTTAATGTCGATACATGTTGGAATACACTTATTATAGCAGGGTTTTTTATCTCTTATATTATACGAATTTTATCTTTCATACACTAGTTGGAGTTTCGGTACAAAAGGATTAGACACTGTTACTAAACATCGTAGTAGGTACTTGGAAGCAAGGTACTGCCGGCGAATATGGAGTGGTGTTTCTCCCGTTTCCACTTGCAAAGCATTCGTCGATGTATATTTTAATGCACTAAAACAAATGCGTAATGCTTGGTGTTGTATAGTATTTAGCTTATTCAGTGTTGCGGGATTAGCAATATCAATAATATGTGCGCAATAATCTAATCTTGAACGAATTGTAGCGCAGTACACTGACTTGTCTGTTGTAGGGTCTGCCCCCCATGATCGTCTTGTTATAGCTTTGAGGAATTTTATATAATTAGCCGCCGTATTTCTGAGGTAGTGAACATGTCTAGCAAAATTTAGTTCGTTATATAGGATGATGCTAGATATTTATGACGTGTATTTATCGGTATCTCATAGGAAGCCACTACTAGTAGTTCAGTGTTGTAGATCCGTTTCTGCGTAAAAATGAGTGTTGAACACTTAGATGGAGGTAGTGATAAACCATGGGCACCTAGCCAGTTCTGTACTTCAAGCATTACTTTAGTAATAGTATTACGGGCACTATCAATATCTCTCTCTGATATGTAAATGACTATATCATCCGCATAGAGTAAGATATGGGCATATTGTAGTACCGGTTGTTTTAGGTTTGAGAAATACAAGGCAAGTAATATGCCACTAAAAATATTGCCCTGTGGAATTTTATCCGTAGCCTGACGTGAGATAGGTGGAGAATAAGGGTGTTTTATTATAAGCGTTCTATATGAAAGTAGGTTTCGGAGTAGTGTGATGAACGAAGTAGGAATGCTTTTGGATGATAATGAGGCCCATAACATATGGAATGGGACGGAATCAAACACCCCCCGTATATCCAGAAAGATTGCAATTGTGTGGTATTTGCGTGTTTTAGCAAGCAATATGTCAGTTAGTAGTATATTAATGGCATCTTATGAACTGCGACCTTTAAAATATACATATTGGTATTTGGGAATTAATTCATGGTATTCTAAGTACCATAAAAACGTTGTAGTATTATTTTTTAAAAATGTTTTGCGTATACAAGATGCTAATACTATTCCACGAATATTCTTGTGATCATTCAACGGTAGCCGTGGTTTGGGGATAGGTGTTAAGACAAATTTATTCCAGTCGTCTGGAGGTGTAGAAGTTTGTAGGATTTGGTTGTAGTGATTAACAAGTGCTTGTAAGGCCTGATTGGGGAGTGCTTTTATCATTGTGTAATTAATGTAATCCGGACCAGATGTGGATGTTTTATATTTTTGTAACGTAGCTGTAAGTTCAGTGAGGATGATGTTCTGTAACAAAACTGAAGATGATCGTGTAGAATCATTGCTTTTAGGGATAAACCGTGGGACCACCGTATTCGGAGTTAATGAGTAAAGGAATTGTTCCAATATATCGGGCGGAATTAAAGGTCTAGTAATTTGTGTGGAGACACGCGTCAGTGCTCTGACCGCGTTCCATAAACTTGTTACTGATATATGTTTATGGAACGAATTGATAAATGTTTGCCAAGCTTTGCGTCTTTTTGGTGGAATATGCGGCGTAGTGTAGTAGTATGTTGTTTCAGCCGAATATTCGCTCAGTTTAATGTTTTCCGATAGATTTGAAAAAGGCGTTTCCGTTTAAGAATTAAGTGGTGGCATTCATCATCCCACCATCTGAGGCCACCAAAATTGTGGGAGTGTGCGTTATTTGTTGGTTTAAATGGGTGATAACATTCCAGATATTGATTTATAATTTTGTAGAGAGTATTGTAATTAAACTCATCATCTGTGTGTTTTTCAATCTGTTCGAGTATAAACATCTTGAACGCCTCGGGATCAAACTTATGTAAAGAGCGTGTTGTACTCGTTACCTTATGGTACCATGGGGGTTTCACCATTGATCCTGAACCATGAGTGATAAATATTGGAAAGTGATCACTGCTATGGGTATCACTTAATGTTCGCCAGGTAGTTGTGGATGCTATGTTATAGCTGCATAATGAAATATCCACTGCACTCGGAGGTGCTCCAGGGGGGGTTAATCTGGTCGGTGACCCATCATTGAGAATTACTAGGTTACTTTGCTCTAGTGCATTCAAGAATTTAGTTCCCCTAGGTGTATCTACTTGGGCACCCCATTGGGTATGGTGAATATTCATGTCCCCTAAAATAAGTAGCTGGCTGGTGTCAGGGAATTGCTGAAAACATTGTTGCCATAGCATATATTATATATATTGATCAGGTGGGCAATATATTTATGACATGTATATTGTATATTGTATGGTACGGCAGGTACGGGCTAGGAAAAGCGGCGGCCCGAAGGGGCTGGATGAAGGTCGCATTAAGCGAAAGATACCAACACCAATTAACAACGATATCTCGCCAAGCTTCTTTAATTACAAGTTCGGAAACTTTAACTGCTTTAAAAACATCAAGTAACAACAATTTACAATTAAGAGGATAATACCCGTATATACATTCAGAATTATTACAAAACACTAATGAGGGAGCCAGCCCTCTCTGCCAGGTACAAGTTCACATGCATACGTGAAGGGTTTCGCTTTGCAACTTCCCGAACATAATATGAAAGACCTTCAAATCTTACAATAAGGTTGAGAATAAATTAAGCATGGCCTTCCGAATTCTTAACCAACGCAACGCCCGAAGGCACATAGAATTCCGTAGTGGATTACAATAACGTAGAAAAGCAACACCTACTAAACCCCACTATGGAATGTTTCGGCCATGAATATACTTTCTTTAAACTGAATCAAATACATCAACTAGAAATCTTAAATAAAGATCGAATCCAAAGCACAAAGTTCCTATCATTACACAGTGACAAGCCTCGTTTTTACCTCAGGCACCTTAAATTTCGACATCTTAAGGGGACAGTACAATAGCAAGATCCCTCTTTCTCTCTTACCTCCGCGCTAGCGTGCCGGGTTCGAGGGGCTAGAAGGCAAGCCCAGAAGATAACAGACTGCTCAGAGTGCCAACAGCCGAATCGCCCGGCCGGCCGAGGAGAACGACCGCGAGCCGAGCAGCGGTCACGTGGACCGACACTCCCCTCTAGAAGAGAAGGGAGTTGCAGAGGGGCGCGAAGCAAGAGAGATAGAGAGAGCTCGGAAGGGAGGGAGGACTCTTCAGGGCGAGAATACTTCTACATTTCCCTGAAGACATGCGGAACGGGCAAAAATACATTTATTCCATAAGAGGGGCAAGGATAGGAAATAAAATACATGTAAATACATCAAATTACACAATACATAGTACAGCTTGCAAGCACATACACTGTAAAAACACTGGAGAAAGATAGTCTGGGAGGGGGATCACAGTTTACACGGTTCATTGTATATTGTTAGATATTATACCAAGTACATATGTGTTAAGTATTCGGTATTGGGGATGAAATAGCTGACATGTGAATGATTGATGTATTAGAAATGCTACTCTATCATACCCCGGGCCGTCTTTGCGTTCAATTTGGAAATAAGGTATATAAAAAACATTATCGGGCACAAGCCAAGATTCTTGGAGGACTACTACAGCCGGTATTGTATCTTTTATCAATGTTCGAAATTCATGATATTTATTCCGAATACTTGTAGCATTCCATTGAATTATTTTCATTGTCTTGATTGAATAGGAGCTGGAGGCTGTCGCAGAATTGTCCAATCATGGATAACACATTAGATTGATCCTTAAGTAATGGTGGTAGTAGCAATATGAGCGTATGTGGGCAATGTAGAACTTGGTCCTTTTGCGTATCACGTTTAGAGGGCAAAGCAGCAGGGTTTACCGCTTGCTGTGATAAGTGTTGTCTCGCTGTAGATGGGATCGGCTGAGGATTTGAAGGGGGTTTTGCTGAGCCGGCATTGATGCCTGCCGAGGAAGTTGATAGTGTTGCAGAATTTGCATGTGTCCCATACGATCATATCTGGGAGTTGGTTTGGGTGGCAAATCTTGAACAATAACCTGTGTAAACTTCCGCTTACGCGGAGCTTCAACCACAGTTGGAGTCACACGAGTATGTAGGGGGGGGGGGATTTTGAAGAGTATCCTGTGGAGCTATTGTCTGTGGGTATAGACGCGAAGCAGCCTCAGAAAAGGATACATTCTCTAGGCACATTATTTTTTTTATTTCGACTTGGCGTTTGTGTACCCCACATTCAGTTGATCCCGATACATGTTGCTTATTACAATGCAAACATTGTATTACATTAGATAGACAATCAGCTGTCGCGTGATTTAATGCACAATTCCTGCATCTAAAGCCGGAATATTGACAATTTCTTAGACTGTGGCCATATCTTTGGCATTTCGCACAAATAATTGGATAAAAAATAAATGGAGTAACTTCTAACACAACTTGAAAACTAGATACATATTTAGGAAGATGTTTCGCACAAAAGACAACTTTGACTGAGCCAGTCGGCACATATACTTCCTTCCCCTCTTCTATAGTCTTACGATTTAGCCTTTGTACAGAATGTACCTTTACATCACTTTTAATTAAGGCTAATATGTCAGCTTTTCTAAGATTTTTCTCAACCCCTCTAATTATACCAATCCGAAATAGGTTTGAATGTGGAATACATGCATGTAAATTGTGTGAGGCAAGATAACTACTCTGTAAAAATGAGTTAGCATGAAAGGCAGATAGAAAAGTGATCTGAGTCCTGTTTCTCCCTTTTGGTTGAATGGAGTGAACATGGAAATTATTTTCATGTAGAAGTCTTCCGAGTGCCACTGGGTGTAGGCTGCCAATATTATTCGTGTTTTACCGGACACAAATACGATACATGGTCCTTGGTGATTAGTTGGGTAGTTATATGAAGCAAACTTATTGTTAGTGTTTTAGTAGTTGAATTATGAGCATTATTAGGTGTAGGATTATTAGTCACGGAGATATCCTTAAAGTTATTTGCTGAATTTTGATTCGTCTTCACTGTTTCTTCATGATCTACATTTTCGTTAGCTGAAGGATCAGGTTCTTCACTTCCGCCACTGTCACTATCCATGTTGTCCCACTCTGTGCAGTCTACCACTCTTCAAGCACTAAGTAGAAAAGTCTAGAACCGACTCGATACCACCGCACGCGCTATATAACCGCACCACTCAACAGAGTGAACGAGACTGAAGTTTCTTAAACACTACTGAGTGAACGGTCGTTCATGAACGAACTGACTCTTTTGAACAACTTATTGGAGAGAGTTAGCTCTCTCATTGAGAGTCGACTCTTGTAAGAGCTAGATCCCTCTTTGCTCCTTGAGAGCTAGACGTTCAAATACAAGTCGACTCTTGTATGAGCTAGCTCCTTGCTCCTTGAGAGCAAGTACGAGCCGACTCTTATAACAACTGCGACTCCGAGAAAGAGCTAGCTCGTCACATCGACTCTCGTTCATTTCTAGCCAATACCATGCTTCAGATAATCACGTGTCATACAGATGCGCTTTCTTTTTATAGGCTAGCCTCTTCCCGCAGTCAGTGCACCAGTGGTTGTGGTCTGTCTGCCATGTATGTTGTTTGTGCCATAGTTCTGGCAGCCTGCTACCAAATAGAGTAGGGACAATACTTGATACTCAGCCTGATATCGAGGGACAGCTATTAGAGCTCTCTCTAGCGGATGGACCTGAGAACTACTGATTCTGTCATAAGAGCACGTGTATTTGTGTGTGAAGTTTGTGGTGTTATTTATGCGTTTTCAGTGAGTTGACATAATTAAATAGTAGCGTGTGTCATTCCTTGATATCTCCTCTCAACCTGAGGGGAAAGGTATGTGCTGTGTTTGGCTGCAGTAACTATGAAGTAGAGAAGATTGCGCGGTTTTTCTCTCGTTTCCGTCGTGACAAGCAAATGTAAGTAATATTGTGTTTGCATATATATTTTTCCAGTGACAAAGAGATTTTTATAGTACTTCATAATCTTCTGATCTGCTCGACCCATATTTCAACTGGCTTAAAATATAATACGCATATTTTATTGTATAGTGCAGCAGTTAACCTTCAATACCGATGTGTTGTAAGTGTGAATTGTGGGTTTTGAAATGTCACAGGAGTGATTTGGATAAGGTGTACAAGAAAGAAAAACGTTACGCTTATATAAGGATTATAAGATCTGTTAAGATCATTTCCAGGCCAGCGACTTTAAAAGTCCTGAACAAAATATGGGTGAATTAAGAAATGTACAAATTTTAATGAATCAATATGATGATGCAAATTTGCTTTACCCTAATGTAATAGCAATCATTGCTTATAGGGAAGTTTTGAATGTTTTTGAGGCTAATTTTATAGATTTTCTTTCTGTTAGTAGGCTTTATGTTAAGAGGAAAATTGTCCAGCTTTTAAATGTTAATTCATTTCATCATGTGTGTAATGAATGTGCCAATATTTTTATTGACAAGTGTTTTAATGTGATGATAAAATGTTTTTAAATGAGAAAAAAGAAAAATCTAACCATAAAAGTTCAGGCAGGAAAGACAAAGCAAAAATGTAATGCATAAATGAAAGATCAAGACATTTCACAGCAGTCCATTTCACATCTTGTTTATATGCCTAATTTTAGTCTTTGAATAATAACCTTTCAAATAATTCTTCATTAATTTATCCAGAATTGCTTTAGCAACTTCGAAGTTAATATCTCAATAACACTTTCTTTCTAGACGTAATTTATTTATCCATTTTCGTATATACATTTCCATTGATATTTGAATTTAGCGCTACTTTTCAGGTCAAATCACTAGGCACGCCACCGTCGAATTGTCTCCCATTTTAACAAGACGAAATCCGTAAGTGTCGCGTATTGTCTCAACTGTATTTGCTGCTACCTAACGAAACAATAAAATGAAATAAACATGTCATTGCGCAATACTTATCTGTTCACTACATGCACTCATAATCTATGATGGATGTACTGTAGATCCAGTAGGTTAAGAGCAAATAAAGGACACCAGGTTCGAGTTAACTATCCTAAACTAAGCACGAACAACAGACACTATCCAGAATACTGAATATACCACCCGGCAAGTAGAGAGGACGTATATTTTTTCTGAGACGCACAATAAATGATTTAGACTAGAATGCTGAAACTGAGAAACACACACAATTACTACTGATCTGCATTTAGGGCAGTCGCCCAGGTGGCAGATTCCCTATCTGTTGTTTTGCTATCCTTTCCTGAAATGATTGCAAAGAAATTAGAATTTTATTGAACATCTCCCTTAGTAAGTTATTCCAATCCCTAATTCCCATTCATATAAACGAATAAGTGCCCCAATTTGTCCTCTTGAATTCAAACGTTATCTTCATATTGTGATCTTCCCTACTGTTTCTGCCTTAAAATACCTGTACATTCCCTTCCATTTTTCACTAAAATTTGTATGACTGCCAATTATGCTTGCCATCATGTTATCCTTACCTGCTTTCTTTGCTAGATTCAATTTTCTAGTAAGTTCCTTCAGTTTCTCCTTACTTCCACAGCCATTTCTAACTCTATTCCTTTCCAGTCTGCACCTCCTCAAAATGGTACCAAATTAAACACTTTTCACACTGGACACCATTCTTCACTCGCTTCTTGTTTACACCACACTTATTCCCGATTATTTCGCAAGAGAACCGTGAACTATCTTCACTTACATCCTTCGCTGACGCCATCTTGAAAAAAGAGACCATCTATCTCCCCATACTCAGCCCCGATGCTTTTGGTACCCAAGGCGTCTGGAGGTTACAGGACAGTGATCGATTACAGGGAATTAAACCGTAAAATCATTATGCAATCAGTTCCTTTACCTGATTTTCATACTTGCTTCTCTTGGTTCCATGGTGCAAACTTCTTTTCGACATTCGATTTGAATCAGGCATACAACCTCTAGATGAGGAATCCATCCCTCTTATTGCATTTGCCACCGACTGGATCCTATATGACTGCACGAGAATTATTTTTGTGCCATCGACAGGAGCGGCAGTGCTCACTCGATTGTTCGATTCTGTGTTTGGGGATGTGAAGTTTAAATTTGTAAAAATTACCTTGATGACCTGGTCGTTTACTCATCGAATTTTGAAGATAATCTTAAACATGTCAAGGAAGTCATTGAAAGACTAAAGAAAACAGGTTTAACAGAAACAGTGAAGCTTTCTAAAGCGAACTTTGCCAAATCACAGATCTCTTTTCTGGGTCACGTTCTATCCCCACAGTGTGTTTTCATAGATCATGCCCATACTCATGCTCTGCATGACTTCAAACCTCCTAAAGATGTAAAATCAATCGCTAGATTCATTGGCATGACCAATTGTTTAAGAAAGTTTGTCCCTAATTATGCAGAATTTGCTGCTCCATTGAATTCATTGCGTAGGAAAAATGTCAAATTTGTATGGGAACGTCCTCAACAAAGAGCCTTTTGAGGCCTTGAAAAACGCTCTTAGCAATGCTCCAGTCTTGCAATTCGGGATTTCAATAAAAAGTTCCTCATCCAAACTGATGCCTCTGGGAAGGCTATTGCGGGAGTCCTATTGCAGGAGTCAGAAATGGGTAGAAGACCTATCGCCTACGCGTCTAGATCTCTTTCTCCTACCGGGCGAGTTGGCCGTGCGCGTAGAGGCGCGCGGCTGTGAGCTTGCATCCGGGAGATAGTAGGTTCGAATCCCACTATCGGCAGCCCTGAAGATGGTTTTCCGTGGTTTCCCATTTTCACACCAGGCAAATGCTGGGGCTGTACCTTAATTAAGGCCACGGCCGCTTCCTTCCAACTCCTAGGCCTTTCCTATCCCATCGTCGCCATAAGACCTATCTGTGTCGGTGCGACGTAAAGCCCCTAGCAAACAAAAAAAAATCTCTTTCTCCTCTGGAAAGGAAGTATTCAATCTAAGAACTGGAATGTTTAGCGGTACTATTCTCATTAGAAAAATTTTGTGTTTACGTTGAGTACGTAAACTTTGACCTAGAAACCGAGAATGAGACTCTTTCGTGGGTTCTTTAGAGGCCCAAAAGAACTGGAAGATTGACGAGGTGGGCCCTGAGAATTTCTGCTTTCAATCTTAACGTTCGGCACATCCGTGGAACGGAAAATGTAATCGCTGACGGGCTTAGTCGCATGTTTGATGGAGAGGAGTTTTGTGAAAATTCTGAAGAGAATTGCATATCCCCAGTTGGCTGGGTAATGGTGAATCCTAATTTGCCTAATCTTCCCATGTTGTATCAGGATATTGGTCTGCATCAAAAATATGACCCCCAATTGAAGGGAATTTGGGAAAGAATTAATTCTGGAGAAATTATTAAACCCTATTCCTTGGTAAAAGGTGTGCTTTGTTGTCATTACCGTCATGATAGTAGGATAAATATTGTTGTATCAAAAATGTTTATTCCTGGCATCTTCCAGTATTATCACGATAGTTCTCTGGGTGGACACTTGGGGTAATTTCAAAACTAGGTTGAAAATTAGAGAGTTCTTTATTTGGAAAAACATGGATCGGAATATCAAGTCCATGGTTAAATCTTGCAAGACCTGCGGTATCAATAAACCTAGCTTAAACAATCTTGTGGGGTTGTTGTCATCGACTCAAGCTTCCAGAGCTATGGAGCGATTGTTTACAGATCATGTGGGACACCTTCCGCGTTTTGATCACGGGAATATTCACGCATTGGTATGCATTCACCAGGTTCTGATGGATCTTTCCAACCAGGTCGACTAATGCGCAGTCTATGATCTCCTGTTTGAATTCTATCTTCGCCTCTTTGGAACGCCTAAGTTTTTGGTCTTAGATAATGCTAGTGGGTTTACTAGCCACTTGTTCAGGAAGTATTTGTTTGATTTGTGCACTTCGCATGTGACAACAACTCCCTATTATCCTAACCCATCGTATTTAGAGAGATTGAATAGGAATTTAAAATCAGCACTCATAGCCTACCACCACTCGAATCATTCCAAGTGGGATACATGTCTACATTAGTTGTCCTATGCCTTCAACACTGCTACCCATGTCTCCCATGGTAAGACCCTAAATTAGCTCCCAGATTCCAAGAATCTTGTAGTAGTCTTTAAGCTCGGTATCTATGCTCGTCAGTGATCCTATTGCTAAAAGGGTACGAAGAGTGCATCTATCCCAAGTAAAAGCGGCTTGATGTGTTACGTGTCATTGTGTTGGGTTCTGATTTGAAATTTTTAACGGAAAGTTTCGTGGTAATTAGCCTGTTAATAAGCATGATAGAGCTTGGTGATGGAAGTACGGAAGTTTAAAAGTATATAGGAAAATATTTAATATTTATTTCCACCTATTTAATACAAGATGTTGGCATTTAAAACATTTTAAATGTGAAACATGTTTCGCCTCTTACTGTGAGGCATCTTCAGTCACTATCAAAATCTTATTATTTTTGTCAAGCAACAGGTTAAAATTATCCTAAAATGTGTTTGATAATGATTGTAGGTGAGATAAAATTTTTACAGTTATTGTAAAAATATTCTTGAAAACTAAAAAACTAATATAATGATAAACTCATGTGTAATTCACTTGAAGAATAGGACGTCATCTGATGGTATAGTAGCAAGAAGATGGCTTGAAGCCTTAGTCAATACCAGATATCCAACACATAGTGGAAATCATATAAAAACATTACAGTGAAGAAATACAATACATTCAAATGATATTTAAAAACTAGTAGATTCTTAGGTAGTACGTTTAACTTCCTGGCAACCGGAAGAAACTTCAATTATGTCAGAATTTTAATAATTTTAATATTTTAAAATAAAGTGTTCAAAATTCCCCGCCTTTTAAACAACATATCAGTGTTTCCCTTATAAATTCCAATTTTAAAAGAATTTTCGTACTTTTCCTTTTTTAAAGTGTGTATCAAACATCCAGCTACAAAATGAACCTCGATCATTAACATAGACTATAATTCGAATTTTTGTTTGGGTTTTTATTCCGAGCACCAGAAAATATTAATATATTTGTAAATAAATATGTTATATAAAATCTAATTTCAATCCCATTGATCTGAATGAGGTACAGATTGTAGTACAACACTATGGGAGGAAATTCTGAAAAATTCATAATTATCTGTGAAACAGTAAGGGAGGTATGAAGGAAACCATTAAAAAGGCGGGAAATTTTGAACATTTTATTTTGAAATGTTGTAATTAGAATTTTGACATTATTGAAGTTGCTTTTGATTGCTCTGAAGCATGCCAATACTGGGTTATGTGCAGCATTTGTCATCTACGTTTGTAGCATATATGACAATCGAATGAATATTGGCCTATTTTCCCTGTGTTAAGCTAGGTCTCCCCATTAAAGCCGTAGTCAATGTTTGAAGTATAAGTAAAATAACATGCTAATATATAGTGAATAAATATGAAATAAAGTACATTGTTGAATATAAAATGTAAAAGAAAAACATTCCAAATTTTGCTGGGCAAATATTATTTAACGTTAGTGTATATTTGCCCGTGAGGTCAACAGTTCATAGGTTATATATAAATTTGATCGGCGAGATTGTGTTGACACGAAGTTTGTAGTTAGCTCAAATTTATTTTAAGGCATCCAAGTAAGTGTGTAGAGATGATGATGAGCTGTTATTCTCTACGTTGGTATGATTTTGGCGCGAAGGTTGAATGGCTCTTGTTTTCTTCATCGGATGACAATATATTTTTTCAAAACATTGATAGTGGAATTTATATTATTGAAGATATTGTGGAAGTTTGATGGGGCTGTTGAATTATTGTTGTGATTGGTTGGTTCTGAAATGAAGAAAAACTGTAGTTAATTTTGGTGCGAATGAAAAGAAAAAATCTTGGGAATGTTTTGTCAAGGTGTTGTTGGAGAGAAGTTGTTGGTGTTTACCTATGGCGTTGTTGGCCCGTTTGACTTGTTGTGTGAAGCGTTATCAGGATACTAGTGATCTCTAACGTTTTTACTCCTTGTGTTGTATGTATGCCGTCTGTGCGGAGGGGGTGGGTTGAAGGGGGCGGGGTTGTAGGCTTGTGATTGGCGAACGGGAGGGAGTTGTGTATAGCGGGGGAAGCTGGGGGCGTAGAGCATTTAATGGCTTAAGTTTGGCACGTGGAGGGGAATTAAGTAAGTTGGGAGGGGTAGGGGGTGTGATGTAATTGTTGACGTGGAAGGAGTGTTTATTGATACCGTTTTGAAAATATTAAAAACGTTTGTCCTGAAAGTTTACTTTATTGAATAATGTTACTATTTGATCATATAAAGGACTTCTATTGTCTATTGGATCATTTAAATTCTTATTAGTATTGAATTTTTGATCCAAAAATATGTATAAATTTTCGAATTCGGTCGTGAGTCTACCTTTTTTAGCCCTTTGAAAATTTGAAGGTCCTGTTCAATTGTGGTAAAGTTGTGCCCAGTTTCTTTCATGTGATTGCTCATTGCTGAGTGTTTATTGTGTTTCTGAGCATTGAAATGCTCGGTGTACCTAGTTATGAAGCTTCTTCCTGTTTCCACTTTCAGTACGGAAGAAAAATGAATTTCATCACTTGTAATAGTATGGAACTTGTCGTATAGGTATGAATTCAAGGAATCCGTGTATCGATGTAACTATATTTTGGATAGTTCTTATTTTGGGGTGACGGATGGGATCTCCTTGATGTAGCGAAACATAAGGTGCAGCGTTATTAACAAAATACGCTACTTGTGCCATATGCTTTGAACAATCAACTGTCTACACGACACTTATTAAATTGTGTGAACTATCCGTACAAGTGACATTTTGTGGATTAAGCATCTTACTGTTGAACCCTCCTTTATTGCTAATGTGCCAATGTCGTCATTGATAATTTTGCCATTGTCTATTTGGAACTGGTATTCTACACCATTGGTAGTATCGGATGACTAAAACCTTGTATCTGGTAAACTTGGGTTAATTTATGCATGACCGCTCTGAACTGTTTGAATATTTGTCAACTACTCTGTCTAAACGTGGCAATTGTGACTTTTCGTCACATATTTTACTGTTTGGGTGGTTCTCCTGCGAGGAATCGTTACTTGGTGGACAGATACATGGACTTCTACGCCATCTATCGGTGTGCCTAGCAACTTATCTGGGTGGTTCGGCGGTCTCCGCTAGGGCGTGTAACGGTGTCGAGACTGTGTCGCGCCATGTGGCGGAGTGTGGAATGCATCTTTTGCCGGTGGAACTTGCTCGTGTCTGGAAGAAACTCGCCATGGCTTACGGCTACGTTACAATTCAAATTATGATTATTAAGACTGAACCGATTGGTACAGGTATCGGTTAAGTACGGCGGGTATACCTCGCCTAGCGAGGAAGACTAAATGTGTGGTATTAGTACAGTATTTTAAGTACCTTTGTGTGTAGTATAATGTAAGTTTTTTAAATATTCTTAGTTGTAAGTGCATTAGTAATTAGGTATAACACGAGTAGGTTACCTGAGCATGATTGATCACCGTGTAGGTACACCGTTGGTTTCATTATTGTGTATATTACTTCTTGGTGTGATTTTCTGTATTCAATAAGTGTTTTATTGTATGTGAAATTAGGCCATGGTTGTGTGATTTTACTTGAAGTGTACGTTGTGTAATAGCGTAGTGTTGGATTTGCTCAAGGTAACCGGCAAAATTCGTCCTTGCTTTTTCCAAATCTTGTGTTTTCCTTTGGTTTATTCTTATTTCTGATGTACCTGCGTGTGTTTTCCCTGAGTTTTATTCGTGTGCTGTTTCATTTCTAAACTTCATATCCATATTACTGTGCTTATTGTGGTGCACATTATTGTCTTTCCTCTGATGTTGTGATTCTCATATTATTTTATGGGTGCTTTGTTTCGTGTGTTTCGGCCTCCTGTTACTCGTGTTCCGACCTAATTACTACGCTTGCACTGAACTCACCCCTTTTTTAAAAACTATATTATTATTATTATTATTATTATTAGTTACATTTTTCGTAGATTTTTATTTCGTTGATAGGTAGGGTTAGGAAATAGTATTGTATATTTCTGCATTACTGCGGGTGGTTTTATTTATTATTACCTCATGATATACGGATACCTACATTTATTTCAAGATGTAATTAATCAACAATGTTATGTTTTGGGGTTTTAATTGAGGGCTTTTGGCAACCCTAGTGTGGAGCGATCGTAGCTTTGGCCTTATCTACTCTTCATATTGTTGTTGCTTATCTTACCTTATCGTCGTGTGGCAGTTACGCAACTGATTTTGGATTATTGTCTCGTTGGGTTTTGTGTACGCTGGTATGAGCCTCTGTGAATCTTATGTAGGATTGTTTTGCGGTATTGAGGCGGTATCGTGTGTTGAATTCCTTGTGATGTGTGTCCTGCCTCATTACGTTATGTATTTCGGGTCGTGTTTTGTTAATTACCACATCTACTATGTGGGGTGATTTAGTTCATAAATTATTAGTGTTGATTTTATTTTAATTTCCTTGCAATATGTGTTTTCATATTGGTCTGTGGTTGCGTGGAGTCATTTTATCTTCATACTTTGTTTTATTTACGTTATGTGGGTGTTACGGAGAATGATCCTTCCACTAGGATGTGTCAGAAGCCCTCTGTTAAATAATTCGTTGTTAATTTTATCGGCAGCCCTGAAGATGGTTTTCCGTGGTTTCCTATTTTCACACCAGGCAAATGCTGGGGCTGTACCTTAATTAAGGCCACGGCCGCTTCCTTCCAACTCCTAGGCCTTTTCCATCCCATCGTCGCCATAAGACCTATCTGTGTCGGTGCGACGTAAAGCCCCTAGCAAATAAATATTATTAAAATTTTAAGTTTGTTTACGAACCCCCTTTTTCGTAACTTGTTGAGTTTAGCTGTCTGGTGCACCAGGATATTATTTTAAAAATGAATAAACTGTTTTATTTTAAAAGCTATTAATTTTATTTATATCTAGATTATTTATTTTACCGATTTTCAGGGATCCCAATTAAATTTTCATTCCTTCAAGTTCATTTTATGTATTGGTGGTCTAAGATTCCTTTTATTTGATAATATGTAAACATGAATTTCCTTTCAAGTATATATTTATTTTAAAATTTTAATGTTGGTGTCATTTGAGGTATGTCCGTCGCAATTCCTTGTGATCCCCTCCTCTAATCTCATTTGATGGGTAAGGCTCTGCACTCTTCCTTTGTTTCCTTGCTCCCTTATTTACTTTTGAAGTGTTATTTATTGTTTTGCTTCCTTGCTCCCTTGTTTTTATTTTGACTTGTGCGCACTTCCCCATGACGTTCTCTTCAGAACATTATTCACCCATCATTTTATGGGGGTGTTGCAAAGGAAATCTGTGTCTGGTGATCTCATCAAGTTAAAATGATGTGCAAACATATTGCGTATATGGTCATGCATTTGTGTATAGCCGTGGAATTAACATTTCAGTGAGTGAATTGTGATTAAATTTATCTAATTATTAATTCTCGATAGGTGTGAATTTATTTGGTGAGCTGTTATGGTAAAAGATTAAATCTTGAGAACGGATGTGATTCTCGGTTTGGTAATGTGTCTCGAGCATAGTGATTCACTGGTGTGCATGATGGATGTCTATATGAGGATCTTACGGTGATTAAATGTTCCTTGTTCTGTTGATATTGACGCGGTATGTGCCTAGATTAAAAAAGGAGATATTACTCACATATCTTGTGCATGTTTATTGTAGTGCAGTGATGTGGTGGTGGTATATGTATTCTATATCTAAGTTTCTGTCACTAGTTATGTTCGGAGATGTTTATACCTTTTAATAATTGATGTATCCTGGATATGATGTGAGTTCACCTGGTTTGGTGTAGGTTTGCCTATTTGGAGTGATGGTTCTATGGGGCTAGCTTGGATTATTTACTTGTCGGTAACTATGTCCTTTGAATGGTAATAATCTATGGGAGAATTTGGGTTGTAAATCTTGTGATTATGGTCATCCTCTGCCATTAATCCGAGACTGGCTAGTTGTTGTGGAGTACTGTCGGTGGGATGTAGGAAGGTGTACCTGCTTGCTATGTGCATGAACCATGTGTTCTTACAGTGTCTCAATTTCTGGATTCCTGGCTGATGAGCTTTTCAATTTAGACGAACTTGATGTCATTCCCTTAGGGCCATTTTGATCTTGAGTTTTACATTATATTCTACACACGAAACATGTGTGCTTTACCTCATTTCGTGTTTGCTATGTTACATATAATGTTAGACTACCTGTTTAAATTTTGTAAATTATTTCTGTTCCCCGTGCAAATTTAAGTCATGATGTTGGTTTCGTGTTTTGAAAGGTCATAAGTATTCAGCCTGTGCACCGCTGTTATCATGATTAGCTGAAGTTTTTGCTCGAAATTAGCACCTATTTACCATTGTACTGTTCTGTTTGGAGTTGTAGATTTCATGTAACGTACAAGGAGTATTGCCTCTTCTGTCCGTTGCTGTGTGGTTAAAGTTGAGATGGTGAAAGGATTCATGACCTGAGGAGCGTACCTCCTTTTTAAACCTTAATGGTATGGTTTCTGATTCCTTGTTTATATGAGTGGTGTTTCTATACTGTGGGATTGATTTCGGGGTGATTTTGGGGTGGCATTATGGTTTCGTCTTGAGGTGACTGGGTTCCCTTGGAGCCATAATGGTGACTGTTGTGGTGATTATATTGGGGTGGGCACACTGTGATTTGTTAGCATGTTGTCGAGGATTATGTTATATCCTTTACCTTCGGGGCTGACTCATGTACACTGGTGGTCATTGGTGTGGTATCGTATTGTTATTGGTGGAGTGTGGGTTTTGTTTATGGTGTAGCGTGGACACTAAGGGGAGGTTGTACATTGCCTTTCATATGTTTCCTTGGTGTCGTGGTAGATTTGGCGAATGCTCATTTAAATGTATCTGCAACTCATTTTGGGTGATATTCTTTAGTTTAATATACTTACTCATTCTGTGTATGGTTTTGGTTCTACTTCTTATGTTCTCTGGCATAACCTGTTCTTTAGATGTCATCTTCGATTTAATTTGTGGTGCTATAATACTCATTTGGAATTAACATACCTGTCTATGGTATTTTATCGGGGAGCTTGATACTGGTTAATATTGTTATTATAATAACGTGCCGTTCGGTGATATGGCTGAATAAGTATGGGATTATTTCGCTCTTTTCAATCGGTACTGAAGTCATCGATCCTCTGTTTGGTTATGGGGCCTGGTAGTGGTGTCTTCCCTTTTTCATAGTTGCATTGAGCTTTGTCTATCGATCTGGCTCGTTTACTACCATTTATAGTTATTTACCTTGTTTCCGGTGCATTTGGAAGAGTACCTGTTTCCTGTGAATATATAGTGTGAGTCTACGGATTTCACTTATCATTAGAGCGGTTTTTTGAGCCGAGATTCCTTTGGGATAATCGGTAGTGAATCGTGCTAGGTGTCTGCTCCTTATTTTCTCTGTTGGTCACTTAATTGAGGTGGATTTCTTACCTTCCATTTAATTGAGTGGTCCATTAAGGATGCATTTGTTGAATGATTCTATGAAGTTGGGTGAATTGTGTGATTTCAGATTTGTTTTCCCTCCTGAGTTTCCTCTTGTCATTTTCTGTCCCGGTACTCCTATGGTGTTAGTGAAGGTACTGCTTGAATTATTATTCTCCTCCTTAAATATGATTCTGGGCCTGGTAATTGTTGATAGTCCGGTTGTTGATGACATACTTAAACGCGTACCCTCCATCTGATTAAATTCAAAAGTCTCCAACTGTTGCTGCTTATGTTGCCCTTGCCTTGAATATCGTTACCTCTAACTCTAGGGTATCTTCTTTTACTAAACCTTGTTATTTGTGTGCGTCATTGATTAATTACTGCAACTGATCCTTGTCCTTCACCTTGTCAGTGAGGTTATGCATAGTGTGATATGGAAGTCGAACCTGTGTAAGTTGAACAATTATTTAACGCCCCTGATGTTGATTTTGGGAATTTTCGAAGTTTGGTATTACTGAGATTACTCACTGACTTGTGATTTCACGGTGTGACGTTGGAACTTAATTCGAATTGATATATAATTTTATTCCTTATGCTTACACTATGTATGATGGTTAGATTTATGCCTTCTCTGGATCATCCCTGCTATGTCGTACTTGCATTTTGGTGTTTGGTGTGATGTTCATGTTTGGATGGTTACATATCTGATGATAAAGTGATTAGTGTGGTAAATGTTACTTAATTATTACTGCAGTATTTGTTGCACTGACTCATTACTTGAAGATATTCATGTTTCCATATATTTTCCTTCTCTTTTCTTTCATACTGTGTCCTTCTCTGTAAATTTACAATTGCCAAAGAATCATGTCTTTCTCTAAAATTGAAGCCCCAAAATTATTTTAATGAGAGAACCATTACTATGTTTCAAGAAATATATGACATGTTTTTCTCGTGTAGGATATGTCAATTGAAATGTTATGTTATGTTATGTTATGAGGGAGCCCTAGTGATCCGTGTGCTCCTTATTCTAAGTTAACTGTTTCGGTGTGATGAGATCATTTCCATGTGGAGATATGTGTTCATGTGATACGCAGTGTGGATCCGTGGACTTAAATGAACATTAATGCCCTGGAAAATATGGATATCGCTCCTTCACTAATGATCTTAGACATATCTTAACTGGCTCGATACCTGTTACCGCTGATTACATCAAGAAGGGACCTTCTTCTTGGCTATTTAAGTTGGTTATGCTGAGCTCAGTCTATGCATTCACGCAATTTGTGGCCTATTGACTGAGCTGGACTTTCGTAAAATGCATTTCCTCATACTCTGTTCGCTAATTGTGCGTTTCCTAGTGGGCGAACGATGTACTTGCTTTCTTGGTCCGTTTGAGCACTGCTGCCATCTGCCTACGTGAAGTGGAAGTAGCCTTATGATCGTCGACTGCGTAAGAACGACAATCAGTGCAGTTCAGTTGTCGTGATATCTGTTTTTAAGAAGGAAGCTTGCCGGCTAACGGATCTGGTGGACTATTAAGTTGTACAACTACTAAATGAGAGCTGTGGAGATGTTGCTTGGACTGGATCCAGGGTAGAATAATCGTCTCCCGGGCGATTAGGCCTGAAATGTTTGTTTTTTATTGGATATTCTTCCGACCTTGTATGTACGTACCTGAATCTTCTTGTTCTACGAATCTGGACTGATCCTTGGATGCAACAAGGGTACGTTATATTGAGAAGCAAACAGAAACAGTTTTGGTATAATAACTATGTGGAAAAGAGGGTTATCAATTTATACCTCAAGTAATTCTGATTTATTCAGAAACATTCGAAATTCAGGTCATAATAATTTCATTGTAATTACTGGGTTGTAATTGGGGTTTCAAAGAATTTGTAAATCTGTAATTCGGTTTGATTTTTCACTTTGAAATAATTTGAATACTTCATAAGGTAAACTTAAATGAATCTATACTGTAGGAGATCCTAAGGACCATTGGTTGTTAATAAGTTATTGGTATAAACATCTATTTGGTGGTTTAAGTTGATCTTGTTCAACTCTTTCGAATTATGGTTGTTATCTTGTGAATTTCGCAGCCACCCTTTCTGGGGGATAAGCTATTAAGCCGTAAAACTTTTCTAGTGGACTGCTCGGATTGTTTGGGTAGCTATCTTTGTATGTGTGGCCCATGATTTGTTGCTGCGTTACCGAGTGTAAAATGTTGGTGGGCGTGTACTCTGTTGGGTTTGACATGTGAGTGTCGTTCCTTAATATTATGACACTTGACATTCGCCGATTGAAATGAAAAATGTTCCTTCTGTGCTCGGATATTTGATCTGCTCTGTTGATAATTAAGTCTGATTTACTGTGGCTCTTGTGGTATTGATATTTATTGTATTTGAGCCTGGAATATTTTCCAGTGGGCGTTATTTGAATTATGTTTGTTTTTGGTCCTGTTTGATTGGACCTTGGATACCGTTCGTGTTTCATTACGTTTTTAAATTCTAACTACGATCCGAGTTAGTCCCTTAGAAATTGTTCCCTTTTTCATATCTTAAACTGAAGTTCTCGAAACCAGTGAGACTGGTGTTAAACCATGCTTCTCTTTTACTGATCTCTAATTGTTGATACCTGAATGCGATTAATATATATTAAAAGCTGTTAAGCACTGTCGGAAGTATTTTTATCAATTCATTTTAATTAAAATATTCACGTCTGGAAAATTAGTGAATTTTGTTTATCATTTCAGCCAAAGATTAAATAAAATTAAGTTTTAATCGTTCCACAATGCCTCGTGGACCCTTGCTTTCACACACTGCGACGATCTTACCTTGAGATCTCAGACGGTAAGTTTTCCTATTTATTATAATCGTTGTTCTGTTGTTATGATCCCTGGTCGTGCGAACTGCTCTCACTACGTGCTTTCTGTTTGGTTGTGAGATGCCTACTCACTCTATCTATAAAAGCTTGAGTGAGTGACCTTGATAACGAACAAGTCAAAATATGCATAAACATAACATCATCATCAGTAAAAGTTAAAAACATAATAACAGCACGTGCGCACTCTAGGCTTAAGCATAAGATTTCGTCGTTACAGTTATGCATGTTTAGACTTGTCGGATAGATAGAACGTGCCATTATAGAAATACATGTCTAATCTTGTCGGATAGAGACATAAAGCTGTGCCCCGACAAACAAAGAAGAAGAGGAGAAAGCCATAACAGCCTACGTATAGCCGCCATCTTGCGCAGTAGCCTCTAAGCTATCCTTCTCCGTAAGAGCCTGTGAATAGTCGCATCTTACGCAGTAGGCCCCTGAGCCAGCTTTCTGCATAAGAGCCTGTGTATAGCCGCCATCTTGCGCAAGCGTTCTTCAGCCGCCCATATGTAGCAACCAACCTGTGCAATCGCCCATAGCCGTTATCTTTCTCCATAAGAGCCCATATATAGCCGCGGTCTAATGCAATCCCTTATAGCCAGCATCTTTCTCTATAAGAGCCCATGTATCGCCGCCATCTTGTGCAATCGCCCATGGCTGTCATCCTTCTCCATAACAGTCCGAGTATAGTGGCCATATTGTGCAAACGCCCATGGCCGCCATTCTTCTCCATATGAGCCTGTGTATAGCCGCCACCTTGCGCAACATATTCCCAAACTACTGAGGTGGCTCGCATGGAAATATCTTTAACATATTACAGAAAGGTTGTAAAACGTAGTCACATCAAAGCAAGATGAAGGGGAGCACGAGAGGGTAACTCACTCTCTATCCCCGGTTTGTAGTTAAAGATTTTATGAAGTTTTTACATTAGCCGAAAGAAAAGTTACATTTTAGAAAATGATTAAGTATTACATAATTAAAGATTCGGACCTCCACGTCGAATAAAGCTCCGGAGGTAGCAAGAAAGAATGAATTTATGTGGCCATTACCTTATAGGTGTTCTGCTGACCGAAGAAAGAGGCGGCCCCGCCTCCTGCCTTAACATACACAGAGAAAGCCGATGATCAATTGACAAGGAAACGTGAAACGCCGCAGTTTATATACCCTCAGGCAAGGTTCGAGAGCATTCAAGGCTAATCAGGACACACCCTCTAATATTTACTTGGCTGATTCAAAGTGAACAAGAAATGCGGGATTGGTTGAAAATTAATTAAAAACTTTCGTGATTGGCTAGATTAAAAATTGGCGGAAAGAAAAGGAAGTATTGCCAACCCAAAAGTAAATGAACATAGATCAGTTATGGAAAACCTAGGAATATGAAACTTCTTTAAGTTACAAGTTCTTTCACCTTGCACCAGAGTGTATGATAATGGTTTTTGGTAGTGGCATCTGTAGAAAAATGTCCAAACTTCTTGATGAATGGCAAGCAAAACAAAGAGAAATTCAATCAGTTTAGGGACTTTCCGATTAAAGTTCCAAGTTGTTATGTTATCAATTTCACCTTTTCACCGATAGAGGAGTTCATTAAGGCGTTTATTTTGAAAGGGCGGCGTTGAGGTGTACCTCCCGGTACAGACATCCTCCCCCCCCCCAAATATAATTCCTTGGGGTGATACAGAAGAATTTTGAGAAAACATTTCCAATTGACAAAACATTTTCTAAGTTACTTCCGGAAGTAGATTTGTAGAATCAATCACTACTGATCTGCATTTAAGGCAGTCGCTCAGATGACAGATTCCCTATCTGTTGTTTTCCTAGCGTTTTCTTAAATGATTGCAAAGAATTTGGCAATTTATTGCACATCTCCCATGGTAAGTTATTCCAATCACTAACCCCTATTCCTATAAACGAATTTGTGCCCCAATTTGTCCTCTTGTATTTCAACTTTATCTTAAATTGTGATCTTTCCTACTTTTAAAGACACCGTCCAAATTTATTCGTCTACTGGTGTCCTCCCGCGCCATCTCTCCACTGACAGCTCGGAACATACCACTTAGTCTCCAGAGTCTTCTCAGCCCAAACTTTGCAACATTCTTGTAACGCTACTCTTTTGTCGGAAATCGCCCAGAAAAAATCGAGCTGCTTTTCTTTGGATTTTTCCAGTTCCTGAATCAAGTAATCCTGGTAAGGGTCCCATTAACTGGAACCATACTCTACTTGGGGTCTCGCCAGAGACAAATATTCTCCCTTCTTTACATCCTTACTACAACGCCTAAATACTCTCATAACCATGTGCAGATATCTGTACCCTTTATTTACAATTCAACTTATGTGATTACCCCAATGAAGATCATTCCTTGCATTAATACCGAGGTATTTACACTGATCCCAAAGGGAACTTTCACCCCATCGACGCAGTAATTAATACTGAGAGGACTTTTCCTATTTGTGAAATTCACAACCTGACTTTTATCCCCGTTTATCATCATACCATTGCCTACTGTCCATCTCACAATATTATCGAGGTCATTTTGCAGTTGCTCACGATCTTGTAACTTATTTATTACTCTGTACAGAATAACATCACCTGCGGAAATCCTTATCTCTGATTCAACTTCTTTACACATATCACACGCATGTATAAAAAACATAAAGGTCCAATAATATTGCCTTGAGGAAAGCCCCACTTAATTTCTACAGGGACAGATAAATCTTCACCTACTCTAATTCTCTGAGTTCTATTTTCTAGAAATAGAGCCATCCATTCAGTCACTCTTTTGTCTAGTCCAATTGCACTCATTTTTACCAGTAATCTCCCATGATCTACCCTATCAAATGCCTTAGACGGGTCAATCGCGATACAGTCCAATTGACCTCCTGAATCCAGGATATCTGCTATATCTTGTTGGAATCCTACAAGTTGGGCTTCAGTGGAATAACATTTCCTAAACGCAAACTGCCGTCAATCAAACCAGTTATTAATTTTGAAAACATGTCTAATACAATCAGAAAAAATGCTTTCCCAAAGTTACATACAATGCATGTCAAACTGACTGCCTGTAATTTTCAGCTTTATGTCTATCACCATTTCCTTTATATACAGGGGCTACTACAGTAACTCTCCATTCATTTGTTAAAGTTCCCTCATGCAAACAATAATCAAATAAGTACTTCAGATATGGTACTATATCCCAACCCATTGTCTACATTATATCCCCCGAAACCTTATCAATTCCAGCTGCTTTTTTATTTTTCAAATTTTGTACCTTACTGTAAGTGTCATTGCTGTCATAGGTAAATTTTAATACTTCTTCAGTATTACTCACCTCCTCTATCTGGACATTATCCTTGTAACCAACAATCTTTACATACTGGTGGCTGAATACTTCTACTTTTTGAAGATCCTCGCATACAGACTCCCCTTGTTCATTAATGAGTCCTAGAATGTCCTTCTTGGAACCTGTTTCTGCCTTAAAGTACCTATACATACTCTTCCATTTTTCACTAAAATTAGTATGGCCACCAATTATGCTGGCCATCATGTTATCCTTAGCTGACTTCTTTGCTAGATTCAATTTCCTAGTATGCTCCTTCAATTTCTCATTACTTCCGCAGCCATTTCTAACTCTATTTCTTTCCAACCTGCACCTCCTTCTTAGTCTCTTTAGTTCTCTGTTATAATATAGTGGAACTTTACCATTCCTTACCACCTTTAAAGTTACAAACCTATTTTCACATTCCTCAACAATTGCTTTAAACCCATCCCAGAGTCTGTTTACATTTTTATTTACCGTTTTCCACTGATCATAGTTACTTATTAAAAACTCACTCATGCCTGTTTTATCAGCCATATGGTACTGCCTGATAGTAATAATTTTAATACCGGTACCTTACTTTCTTTCACATTTATTTTTAATTACCACAAAAACAGCTTCGTGATCCCTAATACGATCTAATACTTCGGTTTCTCTATAGAGCTCATCTGGTTTTACCAGCGCCGCATCCAGAATATTCTTCCCTCTATTTGGTTCCATCACTTTCTGAATCAGGTGCCCTTCCCATATTAACTTATTTGTCATTTGTTGGTCATGCTTCCTGTCGTTTGCATTACCTTCCCAATTGACATTTGGTAAATTGAGATCACCCGCTATGATCACGTTCCTTTCCTTATCGTTTCACACATAGCTGATTATCTTATCAAATAATTCTGAATCAGCATCTGCGCTACCATTTCCTGGTCTGTACACTCAAAAGGTATCAAGTTGCCTATTATCTTTAGGGATGGGCCTTACCCTTAGAATTTCGTGTTTGTCATTAACTTTTTCGTAGCTTACCAATTCTTCTTTCATCAGAATGAATACTCCCCCTCCTACCATTCCTGTCCTATCTCTACGATACACCCTCCAGTTCCGTGAGAACATATCTGCATCCATTATATCATTTCTCAGCCATGATTCAACTCCTATTACAATATCTGGTAAGTATATATCTATCAAATTACGGTACTTAATTCTATTCCTTTCTTTACAATACTTCTACAGTTGAGCACTAACTCTTTTATGTCATCCCTACTTGATTTCCAGTTCCCTGTTCCCTTAACACCGCTAACTTGGCCACCCTGTTTCCCTGAATGTACCTCCCTATAACCCTTGTAAACAAATTTCCTAACTTATATGTACCACTGCGGTTTAAGTGAAGGCCATCTGAGCGCAGATCCCTATCTCCTACCCACCCATTAGGATCTAGTAATTTCACCCTACACAGTATTCCACTGATAACAATCTCCGCTTCCTTAAAATTCAGCCGTGCTGCATTTACCAGATCCCACACATCCCCAACTATGTTCGTATTTATACCTGCTTGTCTTACGTTGTTAGTACAACGTGAAACACTACCACCTTCTCCTTTCCCTCCGCCTTCTCTTCCACTTTCCTCAACATCTCCTTAACGTAATTCCTGGATAACACTCTACCGTGGTTCTCTTTACTCCACACAGTGTCCAGACATGTCTAACGATGGAACCCCCATGACCAGAGTCTCAACCCTACCCACCTCATTTGATTCCCTCCCCGACTGGTCAGCCCTATCTTTCCTGACAGCTGCAGAAGCTACTTCCTCCTCCCTTTTCTCCATCCCATGACCCTGTTCCACCTGTCTTTTCCTATCCACTACTCCACATTTCCCTTTCCTACCTCTTCCCTTTCCCCTACCTCCACACTTCTCTGCGACAGTTTCCTGTTCCTCATCTTCCCTCGGTTGTTCTACCTGCAGTGACTCGTAGCGAATTCTCACTGACACCTGTCCTGAATTTTGATCCTGAATGGAGCACTTAGCCTGCAATCTCCTTCCCCTTAATATTAGACCACCTGTCTTCCACAAATCCCCCCTTTCCTTCCCATCCCTCGATTACTCCTACTGTATCCTGTACATTATTTGAGGGAGGCCTACTTTCCTTCCTGTCCTCTGAGAGAATCCTAATTATCTCCCTCAAGCTCTCCAACTCCTCCCTCATACTCCTTAATGCCTGGCCACACCCACAGTTCCTACACTCCCACTACTTAGCTTTTTTTACTAAATAGTGAAGAGAAAATTAGAAAATAAGATAACTTATTCTGTGAAAAATAGAAATGAAAGGAAAGAAATATTGCCTAGGTTAGTTCACAAAGATCACACGACTGTAAGTGAATTAATATAGGCTACTACTACACTACAATACTACTTCATTGTACTATTTTTATTCCTACAACATGCTAACACGATGAATATTGCTGTTAATTACTGGAAACAGAGAATAATACACAAGAATGACACAATTCTCAACTGCAGTTAAGTCTACCCTAATTACAACAACAGAATTTTAGTAAGAGAGTTACTACAGATACCACAGAATCGGTACTATACTACACAAATATTTCACAGTAATAGAATAAACACATTACTTTCTAATAAGATGTTATAATACACTACAATCATTTTTAAACTACGTTCACGCTAAGTACAGATACTACAATACACTACAATAATATTAAACAACTTCCAGCGGGGTTCAAATCTCGGTCACTCCATGTGAGATTTGTGCTGGAGAAAGCGGAGGCGGGACAGATTTTTTATCCGGGTACTCCGGTTTTCCCTGTCTTCTTTCATTCCAGCAACACTCTACATTCTCATCCACCGAGCTCGATAGCTGCAGTCGCTTAAGTGCGGCCAGTATCCAGTATTCGGGGGATAGTAGGTTCGAACCCCACTGTCGGCAGCACTGAAGATGGTTTTCCGTGGTTTCCCATTTTCACACCAGGCAAATGCTGGGGCTGTACCTTAATTAAGGCCACGGCCGCTTCCTTCCCATTCCTAGCCCTTCCCTGTCCCATCGTCGCCATAAAACCTATCTGTGTCGGTGCGAAGTAAAGCAACTAGCAAAAAAAAGCATTCTCATTTGATAGCATCTATCAGTCATTAATAAATATCACTTTGGGAGTGGCGACCCCATCGTACTAATAGCCTATATTCACTTCATTCATTCCGTCCCTGACCCGGTCAATGACTGGAAAAGAGGTTGTAGGTTTTCATTTTCATTACCAAGCAAAATCAGAAAAGAAATTTACCAGTAAATTTCGAAATTCGCGAAACTACTCAAAATTATAGAATAGGCACTCTAATTTCTAATAAGTTACAATACTACACTACAATAATGTTAATACTACGTTCAGACGTATCCTAGCTTCTTACTAAGCACAAATAGAAATGAAATTCCAATTAGGCCTAAAATTAGGTATTCGCAAAAACAACCGGTAGGTACTCAAAACTTACCAACAAAGTTAAACACGTATACAGATTAATATTAGTACTACTTTTTACTACTATGCTGTAATAGTAATGAAACCTGCCGTTTGCACAAAAATACACACAAATATAACAGGCAAAATACTATCTAGTATATCGTATCTACACTAAAATTCTCAACTGAAATGCAGTTATGTGATCTTTACAGATAGTGGATTACTATTATTTTCCCTACTCTGCGGGATGGAGAATAAAAGTGTTCTTAAATGCTTAAAAATATGAGGTTATTTATAATAATTTCTCAAAAGTATTTCTGTCTAAACTACGCCAGGGACTTCAATTGCAATTATTGGAATGTAGGAACTTTATTATTAGCTAACCGCTCATAAATACTGAAATGTCGAGGGTGTGAAATATAAATTACGGATACTTTAACTGCCTACTCAGAACTACAAATGATCAGAATACAAGAATCAGCTGATTTTTATTTATATTGTTTTGATACAATACACGCTTTGTTCACAACTGTAGCCAACAATGCCAATATTTGAATAAGAAGAGCGACAATAATCAATAACAATTACGACTGTTGACTATTTCGCCAGTGAAATACTGTGTAATCTGTTGCAATCCTTTCTTTAAACAAAATTTAAAACAGTATCGCGTTATTAAAAGAAGTTATTACCTTCGTGATAGGTGGGACCGTTGAACTGCTATTTGAAATACGGTACCCTGTCAAATGCCTGCCCTAATGGATATAACTGCTGCCGAAGTTACGACTCTTTTTAATATCCCGCCTTTTAAAGTATTTTATCAACAAACCTATTGATGTTTTAATAATGTTATTAAAAAGAAAGAGATATTTTTTTCTTTCACGCAGACCGAAATTACAGGTTGTAATCTAGCGAACGCCTACGGAACTACTCACTGTGAAAACTGTAAATAAATACCACCTACCGCAGATTACTACAACAAACATTAAACACAATTATTTGTGAAGCTAAATGTATCACACACAAAAAATTTGGTAAATTTCTACAATTATTAACTACTTTATCACTGAGGTAACAGAAAAATTTGTAGATCCAAATTTAGAGTGTCCTTGTGTTCGTTGAAGAAAGATTTAACGGCAAGATCTGCCGCCACTACCGATACCCAGGTGAGGTCGCCCGGACTATCCCCCCCCCCCCCAGTACACTCAGATACACCTCTCCCGCTACTATGAGAGAGGTAGTCGTGGTGATGGTCACCGCAGAATGGAAGTATATGTGCAGTCCCCAGATGTGTTGGCGGTAGGGTTACCGCACTTCAGCCTTCACCAGGAAGATGAACTCCGGCGCGCCGTTCACAAGGAGTCTTCAATGGAGCGAAGTGGGCTCTTTCGTCTCTCTCGTGTCCCTCACAAGTTGTTACAGTACGGCGGCAGACAGCTGAGGGGACACTGAAACAGTAAGATCTCGGCGACAGAGAAGTGTTGTTGCTTGAGATTGGAGAGTACGGTCTTTATTTCAAAGACAGGGGGGCGGGCGGCGTTGGTGGTGATGTGTGTGTGAACAATGCGTGGATGCAGGAGACGGGGGCTTGGTAATGGCCACCAAGGAATTGACAACAAGAGAACCAGAGGGGATACAGGGGGCCAAGTGGATGTAGTTTTCACAGATTTTAGAAAAGCATTCGATAAAGTTGATCACGATGTACTTTTAAATAAATTACCTTATTATGGACTCTATCACAGCTTAATAAAATTATTTGCATCATATCTCTCTGATAGACAACAATTTGTGTCTTATAAAGGATTTGAATCTGAGTATTAATATACTAGATCTGGTGTCCCACAGGGTTCAAATCTTGGACCATTACTCTTCTTACTACTTATTAATGATCTTCCTAAATGCGTGAAGTATTCAAACATATTGCTATTCGCAGACAATGTAAAAGTTCACAGGTGGACTGTAGATTTCTTCAGAAAGACCTCAATAGCATATCACATTGGAGCGTTATTAACAAGTTAGATTTTAACATTAACAAGTGTCATGTAATGGTATTTTCCAGGAATAAGAATAAAATTAGTCACTCGTATAATATTTTGAATACTAATCTGTCATCAATGAATTTTATCAAGGATCTTGGAGTGCATTTTGACGCTAAATTGACGTTCTCTCTGCACATAAACGAAGTAGTTGCAGATGCTTACAGAATATTAGGATTTATCAAGAGATGCACACGTGACTTCACAAATCCCGAGGCAATAAAGCTATTATACAATTCCTTTGTAAGAAGTCGGCTGGAATATGCACCAACCATTTGGAATCCCACCTTTAAGCTATATGAAAACAAAGTTGAAATGGTGCAAAACAAATTTCTTAGATACCTTACGTACAAAACAACTAATAATTATCCTAAATTTGATTCGTATGATGACTTAATGAAACAACTTGGCTATAAGTCCTTAGCAAAAAGACGAATAATTGCAGTTCTTCTATTTGTCTACAAATTATTTAACAATCTTATTGGTAGCTCTAACTTGCTCTCTCTGTTCAACTTGTCTGTCCCTAATCCATCCACACGCCCGAAATATGTTACTTTCTACTGCTCTAGATCAAGAACCCAACATCATAGTAATTCACCAGCGTTAAACTCAATGAAAATATTTAATAAATATAGCAATGAGTATAGAATAGATATATTTGCAACTACATACACATCCATAGTAAAACAATGTAAACAAATAACTTAATTGTTTTCTGTTCTAAGTTAAAATCCCACTTTGCTGATTCCATTTGTTAACCTCATAACTTTAGTTAATATTCTAGTTTCTAGTTATACCATCTAGCTCATCATCATTATTATCTTCGATAACATCACTACCATCATGTATAATTACAGTACTAATGCAGCTTTAAAGCAGTTCGTAAATCACTTTAATTGTAATATTTTAAATACCTTGTTATAATATGTGCATATGTAACTGAATATTTGTAATACTATGTTACTGAAGAAAAGTGTATTTTTTATTTCATTTATGACCTTATTTTACAAGGACTTTCATAAGAGGTATTATAATTTTAATATTTGTTTTTATCTAATGTAATAATATATGTATATGTGTTTCACATCATTAGGTTTGTACCTGTCTGAAGCACAATAAATAAATACATTAATAAATACAGATCATGTACAAAATATAATAACATAATCGGGCAGAAGGCCTCGAATAATAATAAAAATATATATAACCTTCAAACTCCTGCTGAAATTTAGCGGCTAACGAAAATAGCAAATCAATTATACAGGTTTCACCTGGGAGAGGTGGACTCAAGATCCTCTCTGTGGCTGGATTGCTTACAAATAATGTAACATGTGTCAAAAAATTTAATATAATGCACGGCCCATGAAATCTGGGGGCAAGCCTGCCCGCAGGAACAAAATTTCTAACCATGACTTGATCTCCGACCTTTAAATTGGTGGGCCTCCGTCCACGATCATATCTATCCCTAACCTTTTCATGGGAAACTTTGAGATTGCCTTTGGCCTTCTTCCATAGATCTCTAATGTCATCGGGATCTATTGTCTCTGGTAAGATATCATTAAGTAACCAAAGGTTAGAAAGCGGAGTGTTAGGAACAAATTTAAACATAAGAGAAGCTGGAGTAAACTTATGGGACTCATGAACCGCCGAATTTAAAGCAAAGGCCAACCAATGGAGGGACGTATCCCACCTGGAATGATCTTCATGATAAAATGCGACTAGAGCAGATCTAATGTTACGATTGACCCCCTCAGCCAGAGATGGTTGAGGATAATAAGCCGAGGGAGTTACATGTGATATAGACAGATCAAAACAGAATTTACGGAATAAGTTGGATGTGGATGCTTTAGCATTGTCGGAAACAATATACTGACAGGGGCCAAAAGAAGCAAATATGGTATTCAAACAAGAAATTGTGGACTGAGCGGTTGCCAGCTTAGTCGGAAATAACAAAGAAAATCTTGTGAATTTATTGGCGTTCCCCTTTGATTGGGGGAAGTGTCCGACGTAGTTTATAATAGGCGTTCCATGGGGCGCGACGCTTGGTGAGATGATAATAGACCTAGCTTAGTGGACAAGGTGGGCTTAAAAAACAAGCAATTCTTACAAGCTTTTACCATTTCTCGAATTTCGCCGTCCATACCTTTCCAAATGAACATTTCTCGGATCTTTTCCCGAGTTTTGAAGATGCCTAAATGCCCCACTAATGGGGTCTCATGATAGTACTTGAAGATCATAGGCACAAGAACAGCTGGAACCACTACCTTCATCTTTTGGTCATGCCTCGACGGGCAACACAAAACCCCGCTTCTCAGTACATAAGGAACGACATGTTCCCCAGAAGAAAGGGTTTCCATAATAGGAGCCAGCTCAGGATCTTCACGTTGATATTTTTCAATATCCCGAAACAACATGGGGGAATCAGTTAGAATGGCATTAATACCCGAATGTATGGGCGTGGGAAGAGAAGAACTATCTTCCTGTGCGGTGGTCTCCACATCATGAGAAAACATGCGGCTTAGTCCATCCGCAACAACATTTTCAGATTCTCTGATATGCCTTACATCAAACTGGAATGCAGAAAATCTGATGGCCCAGCGGGCTATACAACCAGTACGACGCGGCCTCGCTAAGACCCAACTTAAGGCTTGGTTATCTGTTTCCAGGTAGAACTTGACATGTTCCAGATAGAGTCGGAACTTCTCTAATGCAAATAGAACTGCGAAACCCTCAAGTTCATAGATGGAATGCTTGGCCTCTTGAGCCGATAATGTCCTAGACGCACAGGCGATAGGTCGCGTTCCGAGTTCTGTTTCCTGAAGAAGGAGAGCAGCTACGGCCGATGATGAGGCGTCGGTTTGAACAATGAATTTCTTCGCAAGAACAGGGGCGTTGCAAAGAGCTTATTTTAGGTCTTCAAAAACGGCTTGTTGAGACGGTCCCCACCGGAATTTGACGCCTTTCCTACGGAGTAAGTTCAAGGGCACCCCTCTGTTAGCGAAGTTAGGAATAAATTTCCTGAAGAAATTCACCATGCCTATGAACCTGGCAAGACCTTTGGTGTCGTTAGGAGGTTTGAAATCACGGATGGCCTGTGTTTTAGAATGATCAATAGAAACCCCGTCGGGCGACACAATATGTCCTAGGATTGACATAGAAGGTTTAGCAAAAGCTACCTTAGAGAACTTGACCGTCAACCCGGCCTTACGAAGGCGATTGAGTACCTCCTTTAGATGATCTAGATGTTCTTCAAAGGTCTCCGAAAATCCGACGACATCATCAAGATAGTGAAACAAGTATTCAAATTTGATGTGGGAAAAGGCCCTATCTAGCAGTGTAGTGAGCACAGCTGCCCCCGTGGGAACCCCGAAAGGCACGCGGTTGTACTCCTACAAGTTCCAATCCGTGGCAAAAACTGTTAGATGTTTCGATTCTTCAGCTATAGGGATCTGGTTGTACGCCTGATTAAGGTCTAAGATGGTGAAAAACTTGGCTTTTCGAAACTATGATAAACAAGAAAGAAGATCAGGAAGGGGCACAGATTGTAAAATTACCTTACGATTTAAAGCCCTTTAACCAATCACAGGCCTGAAGCCACCTTGATGTATCAGCACCAGAAAAATAGGTCGAATAATACCATCCTTTAACATCTGATTGATGATCTATTTAAGAGCCTTCATTTTAGGAGGAGGCAGTCTATAAGGCGGGAACCTAACTGGAATCGATTCCGTAACCTCAATCTTGTATTCGATAAGGTCAGTAACACCAAGAGTATCGGAAAATACATCAGGAAACGACTGACACAATTTACGAATACTTTCAGCCAGCTGCTCAGGTAGAGACCTAAGGTCGAACAACATCTCATGCCGCAATTCTGAGGCATTCTTTAGGGCATTCAAATGATGCATTAGAAAAACATTTATCCTTACCAGAGCTTTCGCTGGGTTTAATAGGGGCTGAGCCTTGGGAAGATGGACCTGTTGACTCAGCCGATGATACTAGTCATTTTATATTATTGCAGTTCGCAGAGGGTGCACCAGAAGTTGAGCAGGAGTGGGTGCTATTGGCATTAGGGCAATTCTTGGCAATGTGAGTAAACAAGCCGCATTTGAAACATCCTTGTGATGACCCTGCTCCATTCTTTGTCCCACTCAATTTTATCACTGGGCACTTGTTACGTAGATGTGCCGTCGCCCAACAAGCGTAGCATTTACGGGTGGTGAAGGTTCGGCGAGGTGAAGGCCGAAAATTGTTAGAGGACGGAGGGGATTCCTTCGCAACACTTACGGTGCCGGCATACCTCACTTCTTCGGCTGAGACCGCCATAGCCTCTAATTCTGAAAAGTTTTGAGGGCGCGAAGCGAAACACAGATACGACCTATAAGGCGGGGAAATACCTTCAACAATCATCTGCACAATTTGATATTCAGGGAAATGAAGAGCGAATACCCTGATGCAAAACTTAATATCTTGGATGAAGTCTGCAAGGTTTTCATCCAGTCGCTGTACTCTGAAATAGTACTTTTGGGTTAATGATGACATGGCTCGAGCCGGAATGAGGTTAGCCAGCAGATGGACGTAGAAGTCTTCTATGGAATATTGCTCAGCTATTGGTTTAACTATTTTGACCGAGAGGAACCTATAGTGTAAGGGTAAATAATTTGAAGAATTAGGGAATGAGAGAGAGAAAGCACTAGAGCGTGATCCTGAAATTCAACAAGGAACCTGAGAAATGAATTTACTTCGTTAGTGGAGTTTACTGAAAATTTAGCGATTCCCCTAAGCAACATAGCCAATGGATGAGGCAAACTATTAAACCCAGGTGACATAATAGGTAATGGCCTAGAAGGTTGAGAAGTCTTTAACACCGCATTATTTAGAAAGAAGTGTGGAATTTGTGTACGATGATCAGAATCAAATTCTAATGGGGCAGAAGTTTGTTGAGTTGCCATGGATTTCCTACTTTCTACAACTGTGGAAGGACCCTCTTCAACAGGGAAGTTGATTAAAGGGGCTTAATCGGTTTTGGGAGCAGCTGCCCCGGTCAACAATTCATTGACTCTATTTGACATTTTTCATAGATGATCAACTAAATTACTAGCCTCCTTAGCATGATCTTCTATTAATTTCAGAGACAATAGGTCCTTAACCCTATTATAAAAATGGAACAATCTAGGCCGTACTCTTTTACGTTGGTTAGCAGATGGATCGCTTACTTCAAAAAAACAGACTACAGATGCTAGTTCCGTGGTATTGTCAGTGATAGTGGATAGAGTCTCAACAATTTCCCTTTCCCCCAAAATTGCGACACAAATAGGCAATTCTAATGACTTTAAGTTTGGCAGTATCTGCCGCAACCATGCCTCCAGATTGGACATTTCTAATGAGTAACTAATAAATCAATTACTCCTTGCGCAAGTACCCGGGATGGCGGACTTCCGCAAGGGCTAGACATTATGATAGAAAACGTACAAATACAGAATATTTCCAGCGACCGAGGAAACATTCTTACAGTTCGGATCAGTTCCGATTCTAGCCGACAAAAGGGCTTACTTTAGACCCATTCAACCACGCTCTGCTACTACTTGTTGCGGGGGTACCCGTGGAGCAAAAAGGGGTTAAGGAAGGTGCCGGGTGAATGGGTCTATCTACAATATCAAAATTAATTTACAACTTGAACTGAAGCTTATATTTCTTTTAGAACTGCAAACTTAACAATTTTTCATAACAATGAAACAGAAGGTGCAATGACAATTTCAGAAATTGGAATATTCAAGATTCAGACCTTGAAAATTCTGGGCTACAAGCCCTTAGATTACAATTCCAGAGATACCGGATCAGGTTTACAACTTTAATTCAAACAAGGAATCATTTACTCAAGGGCAGAAATCCCCTAATTCAAAGGCACTTGCTCCCAAAGTACAATATCTAGCCTTCCAGAGGCACTCGTTACTATTACAAAACTTGAAAAGAGCTAACAGGCTCTCAGTTTCTTACAGCCCGCTCAAGGTAATATTACATCAAACTATTACAATCTCTGGCATCACAAGGCACGAACCTCAAATGGAAATTGCTTAATACAGGGGTATCTAGTACCCAACCTACAGGGCCTTTGCGAAATAATATAAGGTTAACTAAAACGGTCCTAACACAAACTGAATGGAGGTGAACACTGCGCTCAAAATAATGATATATTAAAACCTATAGGGCTCTCGGCAGATCAAACAGGGGCTATTCCCAAACTACTGAGGTGGCTCGCATGGAAATATCTTTAACATATTACAGAAATGTTGTAAAACGTAATCACCTCAAAGCAAGATGAAGGGGAGCTCGAGAGGGTAACTCACACTCTATCCCCGATTTACAGTTAAAGATTTTATGTTTTTACATTGGCGGAAAGAAAAGTTACATCTTAGAAAATGATTAAGTATTACATAATTAAAGATTCGGAGGTAGCAAGAAGGAATGAATTTATTTGGCCTTTACTTATAGATGTTCTGCTGACCGAAGAAAGAGGCGGCCCCGCCTCATGCCTTAACACACACACACACACAGAAAACCGATGATCAGTTGACAAGGAAACGTGAAACGCCGCAGTTTATATACCCTCAGGGAAGTTTCGAGAGCATTCAAGGCTAATCAGGACACACCCTCTTAATTTTTATTTGGCAGTTTCAAAGTGAACAAGAAACGCGGGATTCATTGGAAATTAATTACAAAATTTCATATTTGGCTAGATTCAAAACTGGCGGAAAGAATAGGAAGTATTGCCAACCCAAAAATAAATCAACATAGATCAGTTATGGAAAACCTAGGAGTATGAATCTTCTTTAAGTTATAAGTTCTTTCACCTTGCTCCAGGGTGCATGAACATAGTTTTTGGTAGTGTCATCTGTAGAGAAATGTCCAAACTTCTTGCTGTATGGCAAACAAAACAAAAAGAAATCCAATCATTTTAGGAAACTTATCAAAAACACTATTCCATAATTTTTTAGTGGTGACACCTTCCGATAAGAGTTCCGAATTCTTGTGTTATCAATTTCACATTTTGACCGATAGAGGAGTTCATTAAGGCGGTTATTTTGAATGCGCGGCGATGAGGTGTACCTCCCGGTACAACAACAATAATAATAATAATAATAATAATAATAATAATAATAATAATAATAATAATAATAATAATAATAATAATAATATAATATATTATTAATATTAATAATATATTATATATATTAATATATTAGTAATATATAATATATTATTATTATTAATATTATTATTATTATTATTATTATTATTATTATTATTATTATTAATTATTTTGGTGGATCAGCAGAGGTGAAAGAAAGTGCGGGCTGGAATGGGTCTAACTAAAAGTCCGAAAGATGAATTTAAAATTTAAATAAAGGTTATATTTTCAACTGATAACAAGATTTAACACTTTTCACTAGGTGAATAACAAAGAAAAATCAGGTACAATGCAACTTTACAAACGAAAGCACAAGTTAAGTGGTTTTTAAAATTCTGGGCTACGAGCCCCCAAGTTTAACAATTTCTGAGCTCTCGGCTCACATCCACAAATTACCAAAGGGCAGAAAACCCCTCATTACGTGGAACATTTGCTCCCACCTCGTAATGTCAAGCCTCATAGAGGCACCTTTCAAAATTACATGTTGCAAATACTTCTAACTCATAACGTTACAAGCTATCTTTGTCACCGTCAAATGATTCCACTATTATATGCTTTTTCAACTAGAATATCTACAAACTCACAATTTACAACATTTGAGCATTACTTCAAATTTTGAGATGGTCCATAGAGATTCTATTTGAAACTGTTCTTCAACTTCTATTCTACAACTTCATATCCTCAACGTGTTCTACAACTTCACCATATGCCTCTGACTTTCGTCTTTTATCTTCAAGATCATGATTAACTTCGGATCTCTCGACTAACTTTGACTTTTATTCTCTCTTCTTTACTTTGATTATATACGATTTTTCGCCATCGTCTAATTATAACCGCCAGACTATCAACTGTATTTTTATGCAATCTTACTACTTGTTGTATAACAATCTGTTGTTTTATCCATTGCACTTATTTTAGCAGCCTTCTAATGTTAATTTTGTTAATACTTCCACTATTATATCTCATCACATTGTATTTTTTAAACCATCATTGTTATTTTTAATGTTATTTTACTTCAAATCTCTTCTCAAGATATTGACAATAGACTTTTTGGGAAGTTGCAAGAGGTGTTACTGAATGTGACAAAGCAAACTATATGTTTTTATCCCCCCCACTTTTTTATTTTAAAATATTTTTGACTGTTCAATTTCACCCCATGGTTCGGGGTCACTTTGAACATAGAGACATTTGTCTACTCTGTGGAAGTCATACCATGTACTGGTCAATGACACCCCTATCATATGAAAGAGCATAGTATTTTGTACATAAATGTAGTTTTGAAAGTAACTTATTTTAAAAATTTGAGTATTATTTATGAGTTTTCTTTAACGACCTCAAATCTTTTCATACAATTATGGATAAATTTTGCTAATAATGGAAATGAGTGCTAACCTACTTATGAAATAAGAAAATTATATAAAAACAGGCCTTTTGAAAACAAATTGAATGACTTTAATCATAACAAACCATCAGCCATCACTGAACAGCTGATCTGTCAGTGTCAAAGGACATCGGAACTGCTGTTCAAAGCTTGGTTCAAAGTCGCCCCTTAAAAGACGAGTCTTCATATTTTATTTTTTTATGTCACCAAAGAATAAATATAAAATGTTTTGCTTTCTGTAAATGTCCATTTAAGATGTTTACCTTGCCCACAAAGACTCGTTTTGAATTCTGAAACATAAAATACTTCTAATATTAGGCAAATGTATTTGAGGTTAGAAAAAAGAACGACATTTCCAGAATGTATTTTATTTTCTGGAGTTGGTATACTACGTTATTTCATATCGACTGTTAAATCAGCTGAAAGTATCGATTATTGGCGATTTTTAACGCTTGTAACTACAGTTACTTATCTACGCAGACGAGTGCAGCATTAAATTTAGAAAAACGCTAAATTACTGTTCAAAGTCACCTCGCCGTTCAAAGTCACCCCACTTTACGGTACCACTATTAGTTAACAAATTTATGTAAATCATTCAAGACGATTTTGTATTGATTAGGTGGTCTAATAAATAACTTAATGTTATTATTTCAACCTTTCAAAATACCAGAAAGAGCTGACCGCTCTCAATTTTTCAAGCCTATCAAAAGGCCATAAACGGATTTTACTACAAACTGCCCTCAAGGCACACCTACAAAGAAACAGGGGTATCTTGTACCCATTCTACCGAGCCTTAGTGGACAAATGTTAGGTTAATAAAAACGACCCAAAACGCAAAAGAAATGGAGGCGTGAATTAGCACACCTATATACACATTTTGAAACCTAAGTGGCGCTAGGCCGATACACAGGGGCTATTCCCACACTATATAGGCGACTTGTATAAGAAAAGTTTATCACATTAGGAAAGTTTAGAAAATCAGTTACGAAAACATAGTCACCTCAAGTCGAAATGAAGGGGAGCTCGAGAGGGTAAAGCACTCTCTATCCTCGATTTACATTTAAAGTTATATGAAGATTCTACATGTTTCAATGGATTTTTTACATATTAAAGATTTCAGACTTGCCCCGAGTGTTAAACTGCTGAGCTTACAAGAAATAAAGATGTTAAACCGCCATTACCTTTGCTGAAGAGCTGCTGCTCGAAGATGTTGTTCGAGTGGCTAAGAGCCGAGAAAATCAGCAGTTTTTAAACCCTCGTGGAAGATTCGAGACCTTTCATGAATAATAAAGACACACCCGCTGAACTTTATTGGGTAGCTAAGAGTTACACATGGAAATTCGAAGAAGAAGCCTCTGATAGGTGAAAAATTAATTACAGAAATTACTGATTGGCTAAGTTCAAAACAGGCGGAAAGAAAGCTTAATATTGCAATCCACAAATGAAAGAACAAAACTTAGTAAGGACCAAAACTTATAAATACAAAATTTCTTCAACAAAATTTCCTTCATTTCGCACCAGGGTGCATAATCATAGTTTTTTTGGGTAGAGACATCTGTTAGCGAATGTCCACAGTTATTGATCCATAGAAAACCGAACACGTTGAAATCCACACAGTATAGACAACTTTGTAGTTCCAAAATTTATAGTAGAGACCTCTTCTGAGAAAACACATGAATTAATACAGTTCTAAAAGTTCACAGTTTCTCGGGTAGAGGAGGATTTTAAGGCGGAAAATTCAATTTTGGGGCGTATAGGTGTACCAACCAGTACAATTATTATTATTATTATTATTATTATTATTATTATTATTATTATTATTATTATTATTATCATTAATATTATTATTATTATCATTACCGATTTTTTTTGTAGAACAGAGAGGTGAAAGAAGGTGCCGGTTTGAATGGGTCTATCTACGATAGTCAAAGATTAATTGAAAACTTTAAAATAAAGGTTACATTTCTTTTTAGATATTACATTTTTACAAACAACATGGTTTCCGGTGCAGAGGTAGTTTGTACAAAATAAGAAAAAACGGAAAAGACAAGAATTGGTAATTGACAATTTGAGTTTCAAGCTCATAATTTACAAAGGTCCTAACATCACTAATGTTGCGTTTAGTTAGATAGGCAAGGAGACGAATCTCCCAATTTGTTTCACAGGAAATTCTAAATCACAATTTTGAAGAGCACTTTGCTCCAAAGGTTACAAGATATGACCTTCCAAAGGCACCCTTCATTATTTCACGAATATCTATTACATTACAAAAGAGCCTCTATGCTCTATAATTCAATGAAGGAGACAGCGCTCCCAAACCCTAACCGCCTACTCCAGGCAACCATTAACTATTACAATTTGGATTAGTGCACCTTTGCCTCTCTAGGCACAACCTACAATTTACAACACCATATCAATGACCTTTTAAGTTTACACAGCGGTACCTAGTACCCGTTCTATTGGGCATTATTGGAAATCAACAGGTTAAATTACGGCCCCAAAAGCAAAATGTATGGAGGCAGACACTAGAGCTAGTTGAAATCAGGAGGTTAAAACCATACTTGGGCTTGTGGCTCGACGATGCAGAGGCTAATCCTCAATTCCTGAGGTGACTAGATGGACAAGTAGAGAGCGAAAACGGTTACACAATCATAGTCACCTCAAGATCAATTGAAGGGGAATTCGAGAGGGTAACGCACTCTCTATCCCTAGTTTTCAGGATAGGTACTTATGACTTACTTGAATTTTTACATGAGCAGGAATAACGTTTACATTTTTGGGAATTGACTGTTACATAGTTAAAGATTGGAAACTTCCCCTTGAGTCAGCTTGCGGAGAGAACTACGGAGATAAAAAAATGGTGGCCATTACCTTAGCTGATGTTCTGTCTGCCGAAGAATGAGGTCCCCGCTCCCTCTCTTAACACACACACACTCAGTGACGCGACGATCAATGAGACAAGTTAGCCCGAAAAAGCGTCAGCTTTTATACCCGAGAGGAAGGTTCGAAAAGGCTATGGACTAAAACCAGACACAGCCTCTCATTTTATTGGCAGATAAAAAAGGTACAAGAAGCGTCTGAGTGGCTGAAAAATAAATACACAAAATTTCTGATGGGCCAGACTCCAAAGATGGCGGAATGAGTAAGAAGTGTTGCCAAACCGCGAAGTATCAAAAATAAGGAAATTCAATTCCGTTCAGAAAACATATAAACACTAAATTTCTTTAAATTTCTAGTTGTTCCACTTTGAACCAGAATGCCAGACATCAGTTCTTTAATAGAGACATCTATGGAGAAAAGTTCAAACTTCTAAAAATAATTGTTGTAAACTGTGATTTACCAAAAAAACATCCAGTCAATTTAGGAAACCTTAAAATAACACATTACTCTATCACTTTAATAGTGACATCTGTTGATCAATGTCCTAACTTCTTGCACTAGTTGTTTCAATTTTTATGCGATACCTAGCGTTCTTCAAGGTGCTTCCTTTAAATGCACGCGGTTGAGGTGTACCTCCCGGTGCAGACCTCCCCCACCCCCGAAAAAAGTCTCTCCTCACAGTTGAAGTTGTAATATACTTGTTAGAAAAAACTAAGTTCTGACGGACATTTTCTTGAAAAGGTTCATCCTAGAGAAAAATATTTTGAAAACCAGGCTTGAAGTCTTCCCGCAGTAGTCTAAGTCCGTGATGCCTAGTTCAAGTTTGACGGCAAGAGGGGCCGCCGCTGCCGATACCTGGGTGGGACCCCCCAACTACCCTCAGATACACCTCTCCCGCTACCATGACTGGGGTAGTCATGGTGATGGTCGCAGCAGACCAGATGAAGAGGTATTGTTTCAAGATGGGTTGACGTTTGGGTTGCCACACCTCAGCACTTGCCGGAAAGGATGGAGCTCCGGCGCACTGTTCGGAAGTAGACTGGACCAGAGTGGTGTGGGCCTTACCCCACGCCGGCATCGTTCGCCAGATGTTGAGACATGGCTACCGAAGATTGAAGGGGCACTGAAACAGTAATTTTCTCGGCGACAGAGATTGTTTGATGAAGATTGGGAGTACTATTTTTAATATTGCAGGTTGTGATGAGGCGGGCGGCAATGAGTATGAATGTGCGTTTAATTGGCATGGTTTTGGAGACGGGGCCTAGGTAATGGCCACCAGACCATGAATGCCTGAAACCCTAAGTAGAGGTGAAGGTTGTACAAATCAAAGTATTTACACAAAACGGTTCTCTTGTGGTCGGGGCAGAAGACCTCCCTATTACAGATAAGTTACCTAATGAATTTTAAGATTCCATACAGTTACCAAAATAATAAAAATAACCTGCGGTTACTGCCAAGATTTAGTGGCTTATGTTATAAAACAAGGAATTTATACTGCTTTCACCTGAGAGAGGTTAACTGTAACTATCCTCTCCGTGGCTGGGTTGCTGACCAATAGAGAGACGGAGGTTAAGAAATCCAAAATAATACATGGCCCATGAAATATGGGGCAAGCTTGCCCGGAGGTACGAAATTTGTAATCATAACCTGATCTCTGACTTTTAAATTGGTGGGCCTCGTCCACAATCATATCTCTCTAACCTTTTCATGAGAAGCTTTAAGGGTACTCTTAGCCTTCTTCCATAGATCTCTAATATTATCGGGATCTATTTTCTCTGGCAATATTTCGTTAAGTGACCAAAGATTAGACAGCCGCGTATTGGAGGCAAACTTGAACATGAGAGATGCCGGAGTGAACTTGTGGGACTCATGACCTGCCTAATTTAAGGCAAAAGGTGACCAATGCAACGAAGTATTCCAGCTCGAATGATCTTCATGATGAAAAGCAATCAACGCCGATCGAAGATTAGATTGACCCTCTCAGCCAGAGATGGTTGAGGGTAATAAGCAGAAGTTGTTACATGTGAAATAGACAGGTGGAAACAGAATTTTCGGAATAAGTTGAATGTGAAAGCCTTAGCATTATCGGAAACTATGTACTGACAAGGACCAAAAGAAGCAAAGATAGTATTTGGACAAGGAATTGCAGACTGAGCGGTGGCCAGCTAAGTCGGAAAAAACCATGATCTAATGAAGCCATCTACAACACCAGAATTAATTTTTTTCCGTTCCCCTTTGATTGGGGTAAAGTCCGACGTAGTCTATATATAGACGGTCCATGGGGTGAGATGCTTGATGTGATTGAAATAGCCCTAGTTCATTGGACAAAGAGGGTTTACTAAGCTAGCAAGATCTACAAGCCTTAAGCATTTCTCGGATTTCACCCTCCATACACTTCCAAATGAACATATATATGATATATGATATGAACATGAAGTGGTTAAGTGTAAGAAAGGGCCGGGAACCCTAACTTCGCCACAATAAAGACGCTTAAATAATAATAATAATAATAATAATAATAATAATAATAATAATAATAATAATAATAATAATAATAATAATAATAATAATAATAATAATAATAATAATAATAATAATAATAATAATCTTTTCCCGAGTTTTGAAGATACATAAATGCCCTCCTAATGGGGTCTCATGATAGTATTTGAAGATCATGGGTACAAGCACAGCTGGAACCACTACTTTCATCTTCTGATCGTGCCTCGAAGGGCAACGCAAAACTCCGTTCCTCAACACATAAAGGGCAACATGTTCCCCAGAAGAGATGGTTTACACAATGGGAGCCGGCACTGGATCTTCCCGTTGGTATTTCTAAATATCCCGAAATAACATAGGGGCATCAGTTAGAATAGCATTAATACACGAACGTATGGGCGTGGGAAGAACAGAACTATGTTCCTGGTCACTGGTTTCAACCTCACTGGAAAACATGAGGCTTAGTCAATCAGCAACTACATTTTCTGATCCTCTAATGTAACGCATATGAAGTTGAAATGCAGAAATCCTGACAGCCCAACGGGCGATACGTCCAGTACGACGAGGCCTAGCTATGACCCAACTTAAGGCTTGATTATCCGTCTCTAACTCAAATGTGACATGTTCTAGATAAAGGCGGAAATTCTCTAGGGCAAACAATAATGCCAAATCCTCAGGTTCATAGATAGAATATTTGGCCTTTTGAGTCAATAAGGTCCTAGAAGCATAGGCGATGGGTCGCCTTCTGAATTCGGTTTCCTGCAGAATGACAGCGGCAACAGCCGCTGATGAGGCATCTGCTTGGACTATGACTTTCTTAGAGAAATCGGGCACGGCTAATACAGGGCCGTTACAGAGAGTTAATATCAGGTCTTCAAAAGCGGCATGCTGAGACGGCAAGCATTCCAATTTAACGCCTTTCCTATGCAGTTTGACAGTCAGCCCAGCCTTCCTAAGGTGATTGAGGACTTCTTGCAGATGATCTAAGTGTTATTGAAAGATCATAGAAAACACGACATCATCGAGGTAATGCTACAGATAATCGAATTTGATGTCAGAGAAGCCCCTATCTAGCAGACTAGTAAGAACAGTGGCCCCAGTGGGAAGCAGAATAGCACGCGGTTTTATTCATACCAAGTTCCAAACCGTGGCGAAAGCCGTTAGAGGTTTTGTTTCTTCTGCTAGACGTATCTGGTTATATGCCTGATTAAGATCAAGCATGGTAGAGAACTTGGCCTTCCGAAACCATGAAAAACGTGAAGGGGCACCGATTGTAACACCTCCCTACGGTTCAATGCCCTGTAATCAATAGTAGGCCAGAAGCCACCCAGGGGTTTCGGCACAAGAGAAATGGGCGATGAATACGCTGACTTAGAATGTCGAATGATACCTTCCTTTAACATCTGATCGATGATTTCCTTAAAAGCCTTCTTTTCAGGTGGGGACAGCCTACAAGGCAGAAGCCTAACTGGAATAGAACCTGTTAAATCAATCTTATATTCAATAAGGTCAGTAACCCCAAGGACTGACACAACATTCTAATACTTTCAGCTTGTTCCTCAGGTTGATGCCTAAGATCTAACATCTCGCTCTGAGTAGGCGAAACAGGTGAACATGTTACAGAATTACATTTCAAAAGGGGAATATTACAGTTATTAGGAAACTTGAAGGTGCATGACTTGCTCCGAATGTCGAGCACAAAACCCGTATTAGACATGAAATCGGCCCCCAGTATTACAGGACAAGATAATTGTTTAGTACAAACAATTTAATCTTCCAAGTAAACTTTGAAATGCGAACTTTAGCAAAAATGGAACATAAAATTTCTAATGGAGATGAGTTTGCCGAAACACATTTCACTGACGATATAGAATAGTCCGGAAATTTACAAGAAGTTTTAAATTTAGAATACCACTCCTCCAAAATAATGGAACTCACACTTCATCGGTCTAATAGAGCCGTTACTGGTTCCTTATTTACTTCAATTTTCAGAAATGGCACGAATACTGTGGTCTCTGCCGAAATTCTGAGGCATTCACTAGGGCCTTCAAATGATAAATAAGAAGAAATCACACTCTTAATAAAATGTTTACTTGGTTTAACGGGGGATGAACCTTGAGAAGGTGAACATGCTGACTCAGCCGATGACACTAGTCATTTCCTATTATCAGGGTTAGCAGAGGTAGCACCAGAAGTGTAGCAAGATGGTGTGCTGTTAGGCTTAGTGCAATTCTTGGCAAGATGAGCAAATGAGCCGCATTTAAGCAACCTTGAGATGGACCTGCTCCGTTTCTGGTCCCACTAGGTTTTATCAATTGGCATTTGTTTCAAAGATGTTCGGTTGATCCACATGCACAACACTTGCGAGTGGGAATAGTCCGGCGAGGTGGTGGCCGAGAACTGTTAAAAGATGGAGGGGCTCTTTGGCGACTCGTGACGTATCGGCGTACCTTACTCCTTCGGCTGACACAGCCATTTCCTCTAATTCTGAGAAGGTTTGTGTTCGCGACGAGAAACACAGATACGACCTATAAGGCGGGGAAATACCTTCAACAATCTTCTATATAATTTGATCTTCGGGGAAATGAAGAACGAATACCCTGGTGTAAAACTTAATATCTTTGATGAAGTCTGCAAGATTTTCATCCAGTCGCTGTACTCTGAAATAATACTTTTGGGTTAATGATGACATGGCTCGAGCCGGAATGAAGTTAGCCAGCAGATGTGCGTGGAAGTCTTTTACGGAAGATTGCTCAGCTATTGCTTTAACTATTTTGTCCGAGAGGGCACCTATGGAGTATGGTAAATAATTTGAAGAATTAGGGAATGAGAGAGAGAAAACACTAGAGCGTGATCCTGAAATTCAACAAGGAACCTGAGAAATGAATTTACTTCGTTAGTGGAGTTTACTGAAAATTTAGCGATTCCCCTAAGCAACATAGCCAATGGATGAGGCAAACTACTAAACCCAGGTGACATAATAGGTAATGGCCTAGAAGGTTGAGAAGTCTCTAACACCGCATCATTTAGAAAGGAGGTTGGAATTTGTGTACGATGCTCAGAATCAATTTCTAATTGGACAGAAATTTGTTGAGTTGCCACAGATTTCCTACTTTCTAAAAATTTGGAAGAATCCTCCTCAACAGGCAAGTTGATTAAAGGGGCTTAATCGGTTTTGGGAGCAGCTGCCCCGGTCAACAATTCATTGACTCTATTTGACATTTTTAATAGATGATCGACTAAATTACTAGCCTCCTTAGCATGATCTTCTTTTAATTTCAGAGACAATAGGTCCTTAACCCTATTATAAAAATGGAACAATCTAGGCCGTACTCTTTTACGTTGGTTAGCAGGTGGATCGCTTACTTCAAAAAAACTTACTACAGATGCTAGTTCAGTGGTATTGTCAGTGATAGTGGATAGAGCCTCATCAATTTCCTTTTCCCAAAAAAATGGGACACAAATAGGCAATTCTAATGACTTTAAGTTTGGCCGTATCTGCCGCAACCATGCCCCCAGAATGAATATTTCTAATGAGTAACTCATAAATCAATTCCTCCTTGCGCATGTAACCGGGATGGAGGACTTCCACGAGTGCTAGACATGATGATAGCAAACTTACAAATTTAGAAAATTTCCAGCGACCGAGAAAAATTCTTAGATTTCGGACCGGTTTCGATTCTAGCCGACAAAAGGGCTTACCTTATACCCATTCAACCACGCTCTACTACCACTTGTTACTAGGGTACCCGTGGAGCAGAATGAGGTTAAAGGAGGTTCAGGGGTGAATGGGTCTATCTACAATATCAAAATTAATTTACAACTAGAACTGAAGGGTATATTTCTTTTAGAACTTCAAACTTAACAATTTTTCATAACAATGAAACAGAAGGTACAATGACGATTTCAGAATTTGGAAAATTCAAGATTCAGGCCTTGAAAATTCTGGGCTACAAGCCCTTAGATTACAATTCCAGAGATACCGGATCAGGTTTACAACTTTAATTCAAACAAGGAATCATTTACTCAAGGGCAGAAATCCCCTAATTCAAAGGCACTTGCTCCCAAAGTACAATATCTAGCCTTCCAGAGGCACTCGTTACTATTACAAAACTTGAAAAGAGCTAACAGGCTCTCAGTTTCTTACAGCCCGCTCAAGGTAATATTACATCAAACTATTACAATCTCTGGCATCACAAGGCACGAACCTCAAATGGAAATTGCTTAATACAGGGGTATCTAGTACCCAACCTACAGGGCCTTTGCGAAATAATATAAGGTTAACTAAAACGGTCCTAACACAAACTGAATGGAGGCGAACACTGCGCTCAATTGACAAGGAAACGTGAAAAGCCACAGTTTATATGCCCTCAGGGACTGATCAGGACACGCCCTCTTAATTTTAATTTGGCAGATTCAAAGTGAACAAGAAATGCGGGATTGGTTGAAAATTAATTACAAAATTTCGTGATTGGCTAGATTAAAAACTGGCGGAAAGGAATGGTAGCATTGCCAACCCAAAAATAAATGAAAGATCGGTTACGGAAAACCTAAGAATATGAAACTTCTTTACGTTATAAGTTCTTTCACCTTGCACCAGAGTGCTTGATCATAGTTTTTGGTAGTATCATCTGTAGAAAAATGTCCGAACTTCTTGATGAATGCAAACAAAACAAAGAGAAATTTAATCAGTTTAAGAAACTTAACAAATACACTATTCCATAAATTTTCAGTGGTGACATCTTCCGAGTAACGTTCCAAGTTGTTGTGTTATCAATTTCACGTTTTGACCGATAGAGGAGTTCATTAAGGCGCTTATTTTGATGCGCGGCGTCGAGCTGTACCTCCCGGTACAATTATTATTATTATTATTATTATTATTATTATTATTATTATTATTATTATTATTATTATTATTATTATTATTATTAGTATCGATTTTTTTCGTAGAACAGAGAGGTGAAAGAAGGTGCCGGTTTGAATGGGTCTATCTACGATAGTCAAAGAGTTGTTGAAAACTTTAAAATAAAGGTTACATTTCTTTTCAGATATTACATTTTTACAAACAACATGGTTTCCGGTGCAGAGGTTGTTTGTACAAAATAAGAAAAAACGGAAAAGACAAGAATTGGTAATTTAACATTTGAGCTTCAAGTTCGTAATTTACAAAGGTCCTAACATCACTAATGTTGCGTTTAGTTATATAGGCAAGGAGACGAATCTCCCAATTTGTTTCACAGGAAATTCTAAATCACAATTTTGAAGAGCACTTTGCTCCAAAGGTTACAAGATATGACCTTCCAAAGGCACCCTTCAATATTACACGAATATCTATTACATTACAAAAGAGCCTCTATGCTCTATAATTCAACCAAGGACACAGCGCTCCCAAACCCTAACCGCCTACTCCAGGCAACCATTAACTATTACAATTTGGATTAGTGCGTCTTTGCCTCTCTAGGCACAACCTACAATTTACAACACCATATCAATGACCTTTTAAGTTTACACAGGGTTATCTGTTACCCATTCTACTGGGCCTTTATGGAAATCAACATTTTCAATTACTGGCCCCAAAAGCAAAATGTATGGAGGCGGACACTAGAGCTAGTTGAAATCAGGAGGTTAAAACCCAACTTGGGCTTGTGGCCCGACGATGCAGAGGCTAATCCTAAATTCCTGAGGTGACTAGATGGACAAGTAGAGTTACAATTTAAAGCGAAAACGGTTACACAATCATAGTCACCTCAAGATCAATTGAAAGGGAATTCGAGAGGGTAACGCACTCTCTATCCCTGGTTTTCAGGTTAGGTACTTATGACTTACTTGAATGTTTACATTAGAAGGAAAAAGTTTACATTTTTGGGAATTGACTGTTACATAGTTAAAGATTGGAAACTTCCCCTTGAGTCAGCTTGCGGAGAGAACTACTGAGATAGATAAATGGTGGCCATTACCTTAACTGATGTTCCACCTGCCGAAGAATGAAGCCCCGCCTCCTCTCTTAACACACACACACTCAGTGACGCGACGATCAATGAGACAAGTTAGCCCGAAAATGCGTCAGCTTTTATACCCGAGAGGAAGGTTCGAGAAGGCTATGGACTAAAACCAGACACACCGTCTCACTTTATTGGCAGATAAAAAAGTTACATGAAGCGTTTGAGTGGCTGAAAAATTAATACACAAAATTTCTGATGGGCCAGACTCCAAAGAGGGCGGGATAAGTAATAAGTGTTGCCAAATCGGAAGTATCAAAAATAAGGAAATTCAATTCAGTTCAGAAAACCTATAAACACCAAATTTCTTTAAATTTCTAGTTGTTCCACTTTACACCAGAGTGCCTGACATCAGTTCTTTAATAGAGACATCTATGGAGAAAAGTCCAAACCTCTAGAAATAGTTGTTGTAAACTGATACACGAAAAATACAAAAGACATCCAGTCACTTTAGGAAACTATAAAATAACACATTACTCTGTCACTTTAATAGTGACATGTGTTCCTCGCCACTCTTTCGTGTGACAGCCCACATGTGTGCGGATGACCTAGCTCAACATGTAGGCTGTCTCGCCTGTATTCCACTGCCGGGACGGAATCCATAACTCGGCACATATTTCGCTGATTGATTGACAACTTGTTTCCTCTGGTTTAATACTGTTCACACCGTACTCTAATCTACACGTGCAGAAGTACTGAGTCAACACTAGGCTTGAGATAGGTTAGGCCTATCTCCTCCTCTCCCAACTCTACTGTACTACAGCAGCCAAAACAAACTAACTAACAATCCCAAAGCAAAATAAAACAGGCTAACAAACAGCAAACAACCTCATTGTAAGGAACACATTACTGCTAACATATTAATGAACTAAATCTACTAAATAGAAATATAATACCTAATGTATGAAGGAACACTGAACAACTATAAGAGAAACATAATGCCAAACTTATAACTATTGTCGCCCTTACTTCTTAGCGACTTAACCTCTATAATGTTCTATAAAGTTGTATTATATACTTATATGGTTACAAAATATCGTTCTTATTAACTCATATATATCTACTATTTCCGAGATCTCTTGTTGCACAGTCATCATATTACATCTGTGCTGCGCTTGTAACTTACATTGTCATCATGTTTTGCTTATTACATTTTTCTATTTCCATACTACCTCTCATTCCTCTAATAATACTTACAGTTACAAATTACTTGTCTATCCTCATGCTCATCTACATCATATTTACTATCATTTACTAACACTGATATTACTTTCAGTTATTGCTAATCTCATTTTAATTTCTTTCTTCCACATGTTTCTTAGAATACATAAAAATTTAGCTAGTTTTCTTGGGGTGATCCATTCTTTATTTAACAATTTGGTTATTGTATAAAATTCTTTCTCTCTTTCTACTTTGAATTTATATACATCTCCAAGGTATTTGGTTCTCAGTGCATCCGTTCCCTTACATGTTCTCAGTCAATGGGCTTCTCCCATTATGTCGTCACAAAATAAACAATTATTTACGTTAAGGTTCTCTCTTAGTCCCTTATTTTTGTATAAACCCAAAAGCCACCACAAGACACTTCTTAGTTCCCTATTTGGGATTCTTTGTTTTCTTATTGACATGTTTTGGATAATTCCACAAAATTCTACTAGTGTTCTTTTAGTTTCACATTCTGCCCTAATCATCTGTCTCTCTATGTCCTTCACTCTAATCGTTAATTTTTTAATGAAGCTGTTATCTTTACCGTCCATCTCCATATCCCAATATAGCCCGATTCCTATTTTGTCTAGCATACTTTTTACTTTCGATAACCAATAATCCTCATCCAAGTGTCTCATCTGGTGCTGGTAAGCTAGGTTTAATATTTCCCTCCCCTCTCCCCTTTTTAATCTCAACCAATATTTTACTATTTTCTTACTTATGTCTGCTTGGATGCTGATATCTCCACATATAGTTCTCACTCCATTATTTGCTGAACATTCTGGTAGACCTATTATTATCTTACAGAATTTGTTACTTATGACATCTAGTTCTTTTATGTCAACTTCTATACCCCATATTTCAACACCATACAGTGCTTTTGATACCACAAGAGCATTAAAAACATTTTTATGTACATTGTATTCTAAATTAGGCATCTTCTTTTCTAAAGCCTTTATACGTGATAGGGAGGCCAACCCTTTTATCTTTGCATGGCGTATCTGTTCCTGGTGCAGACTGGAAAGAAATAGACTTAGAAATGGCTGTGGAAGTAAGGAGAAATTGAAGGAACTTACTAGAAAATTGAATCTAGCAAAGAAGGCAGCTAAGGATAACATGATGGCAAGCATAATTGGCAGTCATACGAATTTTAGTGAAAAATGGAAGGGTATGTATAGGTATTTTAAGGCAGAAACAGGTTCCAAGAAGGACATTCCAGGAATAATTAATGAACAAGGTGAGTGTGTATTTGAGGATCTTCAAAAGGCAGAAGTATTCAGTCAGCAGTATGTAAAGATTGTTAATTACAAGGAAAATGTCGAGATAGAGGAGGAGACTAAGGCCAAAGAAGTAATAAAATGTACATATGATAACAATGACATTTACAATAAGATACAAAAGTTGAAAACTAGAAAAGCGGCTGGAATTGTTCAGATTTCTGGGGATATACTAAAGACAATGGGTTGGGATATAGTACCATATCTGAAGTACTTATTTGATTATTGTTTGGTGGGAGGAGCTATACCAGATGAATGGAGAGTTGCTATAGTACCCCCTGTGTATAAAGGAAAGGGTGATAGACATAAAGCTTAAAATTACAGGCCAGTAAGTTTTACATGCATTGTATGTAAGCTTTGGGAAGGCATTCTTTCTGATTATATTAGACATGTTTGCGAAATTGATAACTGGTTCGATAGAAGGCAATTCGGTTTTAGGAAGGGTTATTCCACTGAAGCTCAACTTGTAGGATTCCAGCAAGATATAGCAGATATCTTGGATTCTGGAGGTCAAATGGACTGTATCGCGATTGACCTGTCTAAAGCATTTGATAGGGTGGATCATGGGAGACTACTGGCAAAAATGAGTGCAATTGGACTAGACAAAAGAGTGACTGAATGGGTTGCTATATTTCTAGAAAATAGATCTCAGAGAATTAGGGTTGGTGAAGCTTTATCTTACCCTGTAATAATTAAGAGGGGAATTCATCAGGGCAGTGTTATCGGACCTTTATGTTTTCTTATATATATAAATGATATGAGTAAAGGAGTGGAATCGGAGGTAAGGCTTTTTGCGGATGATGTTATTCGCTATAGAGTGATAAATAAGTTACAAAATTGTGAGCAACTGCAGCGTGACCTCGAAAATGTTGTGAGGTGGACAGCAGGCAATGGTATGATGATAAACGGGATTAAAAGTCAGGTTGTGAGTTTCACAAATAGGAAAAGTCCTCTCAGTTTTAATTACTGCGTTGATGGGGTGAAAGATCCTTTTGGGGATCATTGTAAGTATCTAGGTGTTAATATAAGGAAAGATCATCATTGGGGTAATCACATAAATGGGATTGTAAATAAAGGGTACACATCTCTGCACATGGTTATGAGGGTGTTTAGGGGTTGTAGTAAGGATGTAAAGGAGAGGGCATATAAGTCTCTGGTAAGACTTGGATGTAAGATGGCGACTACTGTGTGTGAGTCTGTGATATCCGTAGTAGATAATGGTGTAAGGTGCAGTGAAAAATGTGGCAAATGCAGAAGAGTAGTTAAAAATGGGATTCTATGTCGTAAGTGTGATGAATTGTACCATTTTCGTTGTGCAAATATTGTAAATAGGACTGATATTGAGGAAAGTGAGTGGCTGTGTCCCGAGTGTAAACAAACCGATAGTGAGGCAGAACAACAAGAAAGAGAGACATATGAAACTATAATTAAGATTTTAGGAGTGCTACAAGAAGATTTATGCGCTCTGAAACATGAAAATGAAAGCTTAAAGGACAGAATAAAGAAACTGGAAGATAAAGAAGACATTGGAGAAGAAAGATTGCCGTGGACGGAAGTGACTCGTAGCCATTTTAGGCCTAATGTTAAACATATGGGAGAAACTACGTACAACTCAAAACCGGGAAAAAACTCTTTGCAGTGCCAAAATAGATTTCAGTTACTTCAGCAAGTTCCAGAAGAAGACATACCAAGTTTTTCAAATATTTTAAATCCAGTGGAGGTAACCTACAGAAGAAGAAAACCAACCGAAAGTCAAGATCGCCAAAGATTCATCTCTACGCAGACAGTCAAGGGCGGGGTATAGCAGAAGGCATCAAGGATGAGCTGCAGAATCCAGAAACTGAGGTTTTAGGACTAATAAAACCAGGTGCCAAAACTGAAGACGTCCTTTCAAGTTGTGATCCTGTGTTAGAGAAGGACAATTATGTGGTAATTGTGAGTGGTACAAATGACATTGCTGCAAATGAGGGTGAGGAATTAATTATGACTCTCAGAGGTAAGATTTCCAAACTACCTGACTCAAAAGTAATTGTAGTTAATGTGCCACCTAGGTATGACCTTTTAGAGGACTCATGTGTGAACAAAGCTGTACATGATGTAAATATAAAAATCAAGAGATTATGTAAGAGTTTTAGAAATGTCTATGTAGTAGATACTTTAGGTCTTGGCAGGCAAATGTTTACTAGGCATGGGTTACATCTGAATGGTAATGGAAAAGCAAATCTCTGTGGACAAATTGCTACAATTATCAACAGAGATTTGCAAACTAATCTGTACTTAAGAAAACCCATACCACTAAACTGGCACATACAGGGAAACTTGCCAGAAAACCCAGACCCTTAAATCAAGATCTACGTACAAGGATCTGGGTTCCAGGGACGTTCTCAACTCATGAGTCAAATGTTACCCAATTGCAACAGTCAAGTTTTAGGGAGGAAGGAGGTCTGAGATTGCTCTTGGTAAACTGTCAGAGTGTAGTAAATAAACAATTAAAATTCGGTACATTGATGGAATCTTATGAGACTGATGTGGTGATAGAAGTAGAATCATGGTTGAGAGAAGGGGTGGGTAATAGAGAAGTATTTCCAGCAGGGTACACAGTCTATCGTAGAGACCGAGGAGATAAAAAGGGAGGGGGGGTGTTTATTCTGGTGAAGGAAACTTATTGTTCACATGAATGGTTTACCAATGAAAGGGATGAAATATTAGGGATAAAATTAGTCTGTCATAATATGAAGGAGGTGGGAATTATAGGAACATACAGGCCTGGAAGAGAGGAAAGAGACATGGAAATATTTGAGAAAATAATAGATTATACTCATAAAAACAATAATAATGATGTGGTAATAATTGGGGTAGATCTAAACTTGCCTAAAGTTGAATGGAATGGAGCTGCAAGTGAAGCCCATGAACAGAAACTGGCAAATAAGTTAATTTGGGAGGGAGGATTTACACAAGTAGTACGAGAACCGACTCGTCTCAATAACTTACTAGATGCATTCTTGGTTAAACCATGGGAAATTGTTGATAAAACTGAGGTAATTGAAGGAATGGGTGACCATAAGGCTGTAATAATGGATGTAGGACTGGTACCAAAAAGGCTTAATAAGAGGGTCACACAAGACAAGAAATTATACAGAAAAACTAAAGTTGATGAATTTGGGACTTACCTTAAATCACAATTCAGTTGTTGGATAAGTGAAGGGAGTAATGTGGATACACTTTGGGCTAAATTTAAAGGAATCATTTGGGAAGGAGAGAAGAGATTTGTACCTGTTAAGAAGTAAAAAATGACCTCAGACCCTGTTTATTATACAAGGGAAAAAAGAAAATTAAAAAGAAAATGTAGAATAGTAAACAGGAAAATCAAAGAGGGTAGGGAGAATAGAGAAACTAGAAAACAGCTAATGAAGGAACTGAATAGAGTGAAAAAGGAAGCAAAAGAGAATTATATGAATGGCATTCTTCAAGAGGGTAATGACCACAAAGGGAAATGGAAAAAGCTGTATTCGTATATTAGGAATCAAAAAGGAAAAGGAATCCAAATTCCTACAATGGTGGGAGAAGGGGGTGAACACTATTTAACAGATACTGAGAAAGCAAACCTCTTCAGTAGGGAATTCAGAGATTCTGTAGAAGATTGTCAGGACTTGGAAACGATAACAGGGAGAGACACATAGGGAAACAAGAAGATTCTCATTCACAAATGAAGATATTTTCAGAGAAATCCAACTGCTTCAGCAAGGAAAAGCAGCAGGAAGTGATCAAATTACTGGGGAGGTATTAAAGACGATGGGGTGGTATATAGTGCCTTATTTAAAATTTCTCTTTGACTATGTCATAAATAATAGTGTGATACCAAAGGAATGGAAGGAATCTATAATAATACCAATTTATAAAGGAAAGGGTGATAAAAGGAAACCAGAGAACTACAGACCAATCAGCCTGACCAGTATAGTTTGTAAAATACTGGAGAGTTTAATAGCAAAGTACATCAGAGGGATATGTGATGATAAAAATTGGTTCATGAGGAGCCAGTATGGATTTAGAAAGAAATTTTATTGTGAGGCACAACTGGTGGGATTTCAGCAGGACATATCAGATCAGTTGGATTCAGGAAGCCAGTTAGATTGCATAGCCATAGATCTTTCCAAAGCCTTTGATAGAGTGGAACATGGAATATTATTAAAGAAATTGGAGGGAATAGGACTGGACGTAAGGGTTATACGATGGATAAGAACATTTCTAAATTCAAGGGTTCAGAAAGTCAAAGTAGGAAATTATATATCACAGGAAGAGAAAGTTTGGAAGGGAACTGCACAGGGTAGTATAATCGGTCCGTTACTTTTCTTAATATACGCAAATGATTTAGGGAATAATATAACATCGAAAATAAGATTGTATGCAGATGACATAATTGTTTATAGGGAAATAAATAACATTGAGGATTGTTCAGAATTACAAGGGGACCTTGACAGTATCCAAGAATGGGTTGAAGAAAATAATATGAAGGTTAATGGAGGCAAATCAACTGTTACAACATTTACAAACAGGAGCTTTAAAACTGAATTTGAATATACTTTGGATGAGGTAGTTAACCCTAAAAATGGCAAGTGCAAATACTTAGGTGTGAGATTTGAAAGTAATTTGCACTGGAAGGGTCATGTTGATGACATTGTTGGGAAAGCATACAGATCGTTACATGTCATAATGAGGCTACTTAAAGGATGCAGCACAGAATTAAAAGAAAAAAGTTACTTAAGTATGGTTCGTCCATTATTGGAATATGCAAACAGTGTTTGGGATCCTCACCAAGAATACCTAATAAAAGAACTAGATGGTGTGCAGAGGAAAGCAGCAAGGTTTGTAACAGGGTATTTCAGGAGAAAGAGTAGTGTATCAGAAATGTTAAAGGAACTTGGTTGGGAACCTTAAGTAAGAGAAGGGAGAAAACTAGACTTATAGGATTATATAGAGCCTATACAGGAGAAGAAGCATGGAGAGATATCCGTGAGAGGCTTCAGTTGGAAAATAATTATATTGGTAGAACTGACCACAAGTACAAAATTAGAAGGAATTTTAGCAGAAGCGATTGGGGTAAATTTTCATTCATTGGGAAGGGCGTGAAAGAGTGGAACAGTTTACCAGGGGTAGTGTTTGATCCTTTTCCAAAATCTGTACAGATATTCAAGAAGAGAATAAACAACAACAGGGAAAATAAATGAAATGTTAGAGGGCATTCGACCAGTGCAGGATATTGTAAATAAAAAATGTGTGTGATTAAATTAATTCCATCCCCTGGTCTATGGAGTTTGGACAGCCCAAGTAGGGGACTGCCTGTAGGGGTGAAGTACAGTGGGGACTTCGAGGGCCCTGGGACCGCTACGGTAGCTTGGAAGGCCCTTCAGGAACTCTGAAAAGTGGTAGCAAAAGGGGCTCTGGTTAAGACGCAGCAGGTCGTTATGCTACTTATGTTCCAAAATGGGTAAAATATAAATATGTAAATAAATTCAATGTTAATTTTAATCTTATACCAGTTGTATATTATTATTAGAAGTAATTTCACATACTGTATATGAGTTGACTATGTTTGTAAGATATTATAAGTAGAATTTTGTAAACAATATAAATTTATTAAGGATGATGTATGTGTTTAATAGAACAAATTATTAGCGTAAATTGTATAATATTGTATTCTAGGAAAAGTTTCTTTTTCTCTTGTTAATTTAAAATTTAGTGCTTGACAATAATGTATTTTAGTGTACCATTTGCCACCGAGGTAGACACCTCATTTGCAAATAAAGAGATTTTGATTTTGATTTGATTTGATTTGAAGACCCCAACTAGAGTATGGTTCCAGTGTATGGGACCCTCACCAGGATTACCTGATTCAAGAACTGGAAAAAATCCAAAGAAAGCAGCTCGATTTGTTCTGGGTGATTTCCGACAAAAGAGTAGCGTTACAAAAATGTTGCAATGTTTGGGTTGGGAAGAATTGAGAGAAAGAAGAAGAGCTGCTCGACTAAGTGGTATGTTCCGAGCTGTCAGCGGAGAGTTGGCGTGGAATGACATTAGTAGACGAATAAGTTTGAATGGCGTTTATAAAAGTAGGAAAGCCACAATATGCAGATAAAGTTGGAATTCAAGAGGTCAAACTGGGGCAAATATTCATTTATAGGAAGGGGAGTTAGGGATTGGAATAATTTACCAAGGGAGGCGTTCAATAAATTTCCAATTTCTTTGAAATCATTTAGGAAAAGGCTAGGAAAGCAACAGATAGGGAATCTGCCACCTGGGCGACTGCCCTAAATGCAGATCAGTATTGATTGATTCCACAACCCATTCGCTGTTAGTATCATTCCTAGATATTCTAATTTATTTACAACTTCTAATTCAACACCATCTAACCACCATCGCCTTTCATTTCTTTTTAATTTATTTCCTCTTTTACAAACCATTACTTTTGTTTTCTTGGTATTTATTTTCAAATTCCATGTATTACAGTATTCTACCATTTTTAAGGTTACTTTGCATACCGACTGGTGTTAGTGAGAGCAGCAGGATGTCGTCTGCGAAGACTAGGCCGGGGATCTCTTTATTGTATGAGCAAGGGCTAGTCCTATCCTCCTTTCCTAGGCATTCTATTACATCATTAATAAAAAGCAAAAAAAGTATTGGTGATAATTTACATCCCTGCTTAAGTCCAATTTCGAGTGGATCTTGCCTATCATTAAATCTTCTTTAACTTTAATTGAACATATCACTTCGGCATATAATTCTTCTATGGCTTTAATCATTTTAACTGACATTCCTATTCCAGCCAGCTTCACAACGACCGCCCGTCTGCTAACTGAATCAAAAGCTTTTTGTAGGTCTATTGCTGCAATGTATAATCTACCACCTTTCTTTCTTATGTACTTGTCCATTAATGTTTTGATTATAAATACATTGTCAGTAGTTCTCATTCTTTTCCTGAATCCTGATTGGTATACCGAGAGAATAGAGTAATCTTCTGCCCATTTCATAATTCTTTTAGCTAAAATCCCAGTGTAGATCTTACTTAGTGAGTCCAACAATGTAATCCCCCTATAGTTGTTTGTATTCGATCTTTCTACCTTTCTTTTGTAGATCGGGCAATTTACTCCTTCCTGCCAAGATCTTGGAATGTTTCTTCCCTCAAATATTTTGTTGAATATTTTAGTTATTATTTCAAGCATCTGACCGTTATTACCTATCTCTTTCCAGAATTCATACGTAATTCCATTAGCAGCAACTGATTTTCCGCCCTTCCCTTTTTTCATTACATCTAGTACCGTACTTCGTCTGTGGTTATTATATCGTCTAGTATAGGCAGCGTGAACTCTACATGTCTCAGTATACCAATTTCGTTTTTGTTCTCTTCCCATATGTCATTACCCCCTAATAACCCCTTAAAATACGTTAACCATTCCTCATTGGATATGTTTACTTGATCACAACTTTTATAACCTTTACATATTGTGCTAATTTTGTTCCATACTTTCTTCGTTTGATTTTCTTTACAGTACTTAAGTAATATTTTTGACTCTTTGTCCTGCCATTTCCTTTTCCTGTCGCTTATTAAATCTGTGTATTCCTGCCTCTGTTTACACAAATCTCGTAAAACCTGAGATCCCTCATTTCTATACATTTTTAAAGCCTTGATCGCTTGATTTTCTTCTCTTTACAGTCCTCTGTATACCATACATTTCCTTTATATTGTCTACTCTTACTCACAACCATTTTCTTACCAGCTACTTCTATTGATCTTTCAAGCATTCTTATTGCTTCACCTAAGTAGGGAGGTACATTCAGGGAAACGGGATGGCCTAGGGAGCGGTGATAAGGGAACAGGGAACTGGAAATCAAGTAGGGATGACATAAAATTGTTAGTGTTGAACTGTAGAAGTATTGTAAGGAAAGGAATAGAATTAAGTAATTTAATAGATATATATTTACCAGATATTGTAATAGGAGTTGAATCATGGCTGAGAAATGATATAATGGATGCAGAAATTTTCTCACGGCACTGGAGTGTGTATCGTAGAGATAGGATAGGAAGGGTGGGAGGGGGAGTGTTCATTCTGGTGAAAGAAGAATTTGTAAACTACGAAAAAGTTAAAGATGAGACACATGAAATTCTAGGTGTAAGGCTCATTTCTAAAGATAATAGGCAACTTGATATATTTGGAGTGTACAGATCGGGAAAGGGTAGTACTGACGCGGATTCGGAATTATTTGATAGGATAGTCAGCTATGTGGGAAACGACATGGAAAGAAATGTGATTGTAGTGGGAGATCTGAATTTGCCAGATGTCAATTGGGAAGGAAATGCGAACGACAGGAAGCATGACCAACAAATGGCAAATAAGTTAATATGGGAAGGACAGCTGATTCAGAAAGTGATGGAACCAATCAGAGGGAAAATATCCTGGATGTGGTGCTGATAAAACCAGATGAGCTCTATAGGAAAACTGAAGTAATAGATGGTATTAGTGATCATAAAGCTGTTTTTGTGGTAGTTAAAAATAAATGTGATAGAAAGGAAGGTCTTAAAAGTAGGACTGTTAGGCAGTACCATATGGCTGATAAAGCAGGCATGAGGCAGTTTCTAAAAAGTAGCTATGATCGGTGGAAAACGGTAAATAAAAATGTAAACAGACTCTGGGATGGGTTTAAATAAATTGTTGAGGAATGCGAAGACAGGTTTGTACCATTAAGGGTGGTAAGGAATGGTAAAGACCCACCTTATTATAATAGAGAAATAAAGAGACTAAGAAGGAGGTGCAGACTGGAAAGAAATAGAGTTAGAAATGGCTGTGGAAGTAAGGAGAAATTGAAGGAACTTACTAGAAAATTGAATCTAGCAAAGAAGGCAGCTAAGGATAACATGATGGCAAGCATAATTTGCAGTCATACGAATTTTAGTGAAAAATGGAAGGGTATGTATAGGTATTTTAAGGCAGAAACAGGTTCCAAGAAGGACATTCCAGGAATAATTAATGAACAAGGGGAGTGTGTATGTGAGGATCTTCAAAAGGCAGAAGTGTTCAGTCAGCAGTATGTAAAGATTGTTGGTTACAAGGATGACGTCGAGATAGAGGAGGAGACTAAGGCCAAAGAAGTAATAAAATTTACCTATGATAACAATGACATTTACAATAAGATACAAAAGTTGAAAACTAGAAAAGCGGCTGGAATTGATCAGATTTCTGGGGATATACTAAAGACAATGGGTTGGGATATAGTACCATATCTGAAGTACTTATTTGATTATTGTTTGGTCGGAGGAGCTATACCAGATGAATGGAGAGTTGCTATTGTAGCCCCTGTGTATAAAGGGAAGGGTGATAGACATAAAGCTGAAAATTACAGGCCAGTAAGTTTGACATGCATTGTATGTAAGCTTTGGGAAGGCATTCTTTCTGATTATATTAGACATGTTTGCGAAATTAATAACTTGTTCGATAGAAGGCAATTCGGTTTTAGGAAGGGTTATTCCACTGAAGCTCAACTTTTAGGATTCCAGCAAGATATAGCAGATATCTTGGATTCTGGAGGTCAAATGGACTGTATCGCGATTGACCTGTCTAAAGCATTTGATAGGGTGGATCATGGGTGACTACTGGCAAAAATGAGTGCAATTGGACTAGACAAAAGATTGACGTAATGGATTGCTATATTTCTAGAAAATAGATCTCAGGGAATTAGAGTAGGCAAAGCTTTATCTGACCCTGTAATAATTAAGAGAGGAATTCCTCAAGGCAGTATTATTGGACTTTTATGTTTTCTTATATAGATAAATGATATCAGTAAAGGAGTGGAATCGGAGGTAAGGCCTTTTGCGGATGATGTTATTCTCTATAGAGTGATAAATAAGTTACAAGATTGTGAGCAACTGCAACGTGACCTCGAAAATGTTGTGAGATGGACAGCAGGCAATGGTATGATGATAAACGGGGTTAAAAGTCAGGTTGTGAGTTTCACAAATGGGAAAAGTCCTCTCAGTTTTAATTACTGCGTTGATGGGGTGAAAGTTCCTGTTGGGGATCATTGTAAGTATCTAGGTGTTAATATAAGGAAAGATCTTCATTGGGGTAATCACATAAATGAGATTGTAAATAAAGGGTACAGATCTCTGCACATGGTTATGAGGGTGTTTAGGGGTTGTAGTAAGGATGTAAAGGAGAGTGCATATAAGTCTCTGGTAAGACCCCGACTAGAGTATGGTTCCAGTGTATGGGACCCTCACCAGGATTACCTGATTCAAGAACTGGAAAACATCCAAAGAAAAGCAGCTCGATTTGTTCGGGGTGATTTCCGACAAAAGAGTAGCGTTACAAAAATGTTGCAATGTTTGGGTTGGGAAGAATTGAGAGAAAGAAGAAGAGCTGCTCGACTAAGTGGTATGTTCCGAGCTGTCAGCGGAAAGATGGCGTGGAATGACATTAGTAGACGAATAAGTTTGAATGGCGTTTATAAAGGTAGGAAAGATCACAATATGAAGATAAAGTTGGAATTCAAGAGGACAAACTGGGGCAAATATTCATTTATAGGAAGGGGAGTTAGGGATTGGAATAACTTACCAAGGGAGATGTTCAATAAATTTCCAATTTCTTTGAAATCATTTAGGAAAAGGCTAGGAAAGCAACAGATAGGGAATCTGCCACCTGGGCGACTGCCCTAAATGCAGATCAGTATTGATTGATTGATTGAAGTTGTTTTCCTCTATCATATACTCCATGCCTATTCTCAGAATTTCAAAGGTTTTACCCCTATAGTAATCTCTAAATTGTTCTCTCTTTTCCTCACTCCACCTGTATCTTACTAATTTTCTCTGTTCATAGTTAAAGAATTGTTTGTCTACTTTACTATCTTCCTCTCTCAGTAGCCGAATAACAACTGGGAAAAGATGGGACGCTGTCAATTTTTTTTACCTGGATTTCTTTAATAAGAGTTAAAGCCTCTTTAGATGCCAACACTAGGTCCATAACACTCCCTCCTGACTCCACTATATATGTTAGGTTGCCTGATTCATCTCCCGGCCATCCCCCATTTAAGATGTACAATTCCTCTATCGCACATATTTCTAATAATTTCTCTCCATTTTTAATACACTTTTTGTCTTTGCTTGTCCTTCTTTCTATTAATATTTCCCCGATTTCTTTATCATATAATGGATTATTTAAGCCAACCCTTGCGTTGAAATCACCCATTATAATTATTCCAGCTTCTTCATTTACTAATTTTATCTGATTTACTGCATCAACGAGCTCTTCAAAGAAGTTTTTCTTCTCAAATGGGGACCCTGATGGGTGATTGTAACCAAAGCCAATAAACATATCTCTCCCCTTTTGATTTCCTTTTTTAGTTTTGACCCAAATCATTTCCTCACATCCTGATTCCCATATCTCCACTTGCTTGCAAATTTCGTCTTTTACGATAACTGTTATCCGTCCTGGGTGACGCACTTTCGGACTCCTTTTATATTTTGTTTTACTCCAGACCTTAAATCCCGGTATTTTCACATTTTTTGCTAGGCGGCAACCATGTCTCTACTATCCCAATAATCTCACTCTCTCTCATTAAATCTATGAATTCATCATTTCCCAGTTTACTTAATATACCCTCTATGTTGATTAATCCCACTACCCAGTCTAGTTATTTGTTCATAAGTATATCTGATGCTACCAGGGCCTTACTTCTCGTTATTCGTGCTTTTTCTAATTGTATAATAGATCCACTTGGGGAGCTAATTATTTCCTCCTCTAACCCTCTAGCTTCCTCAGACCTTGTCAATCCTTTCTTTGCCCATATGTCCTTTAAATTTAACGCTGGCTTACGTTTCTTTTCTTCTTTTCTCCCTGAGGTGTCTTGCTTCCTCTGGACCACTTCTTCTTCTTCTTGGGTTGATCTCCTGGGTTGGTGATGTCTAGTTTCTGTCGTCACAACATCCAGTTCATTGTACCTGCTTGGTAGGTTTGCACACGTACCTGTTGACTCAGGAGTGCTGGCGTCACTCACTGGACTGCTGTTCTTCCGCTTAGCTGACGTATCAGGGCACTGTCCTAGCTCACGGAGCTGACCAACTGTCCATGACCTGCTCCACGAATCGGCCGATATTATGAGTCTGTTTCCACGTATAAAGGCTTTTAATCCCGAATGCCTAGCTTTTCCTTGATGAAAACGTAGTGTTCGTACATTCTCCATTTCTTCCTTGTCGAGATCTTTCTTGATCCATACCTTCGTGCCTTTCAGGTTTCTCGTGTTTTCCAAAAATTTTCGAGCCTTCAAACCAGATACCATGCAGACTTTTACTGGTCTTTTCCCCATATTTCTTCCTAATCTAAAGGCGTTATCAATATCACTCTCATTGCACTCTATTTTCAGACTCTCTCTGATTAGAGAAAGTATTCTATATATCAAGTCATTAAAGTTATCTCTTACTGGTTCTGCCAGTCCGTAGATTATTATGTTTTTCTTCCTATCTTCTTTCGACCGTGTTTTTTATTTTTCCTCGAGTTTCCTTAATTTTTCTTCTAGCTCCAGTGCTTTCGTCTTCATACCATATATTTCGTTTTTATTTTGTGATACACTCTCTTTAATATCCTTCAGTTCTGTTTGTATAAATGATTTCAAGTCTTTGAATTCATTTTTCTGTTCCAGTAACATTTCTTTGGGCTTTTCTGCATGGCATTCTTGCATGGCCTCTTTTGATCTTCTCAATATTTTCCCATGTCAGGCCAGGGCCGGGATTCATCTCCACTCCGCCAATCACTAATAGTACCATCACCACCACTAATGACACTACTGTATAAGTGATGTTGAGATCGTTTTTCACCGTTTGTAACGACTTCACCCTGCTTCGGGCCTGCCATCTGCCTATAGCACATCTGTATTGTTCGATTGTAACTCCCATGTTCGCGCACTTCTATACTTCTCGCACGTTGAGCACTACGTTCGTTCACCTCGCTAGCTGAATTGCAACTGCTTGACGGATATATTCTTGAAAAGGTTCATTCTAGAGAAAAATATTTTGAAAACCAGTCTTGAAGTCTTCCCGAAGTAGTCTAAGTCCGTGATGCCTTGTTCAAGTTTGACGGCAAGAGCGACCGCAGCTGCCGATTACTGGGTGGGGTCCTCCGGACCCCCAAGTACCTTCAGACACACCTCTCCCGCTACCATGACAGGGGTAGTCATGGTGACGGTCGCCGCAGACCAGATTTAGAGGTATTGTTTCAAGATGGGTTGACAGTTGGTTTACCGCACCTCAGCACTTGCGCTCGAAAGTATGGAGCTCCTATGCGCCGTTCGGAAGGAGACTGGACCAGAGTGGTGTGGGCCCTTACACCACCCCGGCATCGTTCGCCAGATGCTGAGACACGGCTGCCGATTATTGACGGGGCATTGAAACAGTAATTTTCCCGGCGACAGGATTGTTTGATGGAGATTGGGAGTACTATTTTTTAATATTGCAGGTTGTGATGAGGCGGGCGGCATTGAGGATGAGTGTGTGTTTAATTGGCATTGTTTTGGAGACGGGGCCTGGTTAAAGGCCACCAGGCCATGGAAAATCGGAATCCCTAAGTAGAGGTGAAGGTTGTTCAAATCAAAGTACTTACACAAAATGGTTCTCTTATGATCGGGGCAGAAGACCTTCCTATTACAAATAAGTTACCTAATAAATTTTAAGATTCCATACAGTTACCAAAATAATAAAAATAACCTGCGGTTACTGCCAAGATTTAGTGTCTTATGTTATAAAACAAGGAATTAATACTGCTCTCCGTGGCTGGGTTGCTGACCAATAGAGTGACGGGGGTTAAGAAATCCTAAATAACATATGGCCCATGGAATCTGGGGGCAAGCTTGCCCGAAGGTACGAAATTTTAATCATAACCTGATCTCCGACATTTAAATTGGTGGGCCTCAGTCCACGATCTTATCTCTCTCTAACCTTTTCATGAGAAGCTTTAAGGTTACACTTAGCCTTCTTCCATAGATCTCTAATATTATCGGGATCTATTTTCTCTGGCAATATTTCGTTAAGTGACCAAAGATTAGAGAGCCGCGTGTTGGGAGCAAACTTGAACATGAGAGATGCCGGAGTGAACTTGTGGGATTCATGAACTGCCTAATTTAAGGCAAAAGGTAACCAATGCAACGAAGTATCCCAGCTCGAATGATCTTCATGATGAAAAGCAATCAACGCCGATCGAAGATTAGATTGACCCGCTCAGACAGAGATTGTTGAGGGTAATAAGCAGAAGTTGTTACATGTGAAATAGACAGGTGGAAACAGAATTTTCGGAATAAGTTGAATGTGAAAGCCTTAGCATTATCGGAAACTATGTATTGACAAGGACCAAAAGAAGTAAAGATAGTATTAGGACAAGAAATTGTAGACTGAGCGGTGGTCAGTTTATTCGGAAACAACTACGAAAATCTAATGAAGCCATTTACAACACCAGAATGAATTTCTTTCCGTTCCCCTTTGATTGGGGTAAAGTCCGACGTAGTCTATATATCGATGCTCCATGGGATGAGATGCTTGATGTGATTACAATAGCCCTAGCTTAGTGGACAAGGAGGGCTTACTAAGCTAGCAAGATCTACAAGCCTTAACCATTTCTCGGATTTTACCCTCCATACTCTTCCAAATTAACATGTCTCTGATCTTTTCTCGAGTTTTGAAGATGCCTAAATGCCCTCATTATGGGGTCTCATGATGGAGAGATGGCGTGGGAGGACATCAGTAGACGAATAAGTTTGAGTGGTGTCTTTAGTGGGAGAGATCACAATATGAAGATAAAGTTGGAATTCAAGAGGACAAATTGGGGAGTTAGGAATTTGAATAACTTATCAATGTTCAATAATTTTCCAGTTTCTTTGCGATCATTTAAGAAAAGGCTAGGAAAACAACAGATAAGGAATCTGACACCTGGACGACGGCCCTAAATGCAGATCAGTAATGATTGATTGATTGATTGATTGATTGATTGATTGATTGATTGATTGATTGATTGATTGATTGATTGATTGATAGTATTTGAAGATCATGGGTACAAGCACAGCTGGAACCACTACTTTCATCTTCTGATCGTGCCTCGAAAGGCAACACAAAACCCAGTTGCTCAACACCTAAGGGACATGTTCCCCAGAAGAGAGGGTTTACACAATGGGAGCCAGCACTGGATCTTCCCGTTGATATTTCTAAATATCCCGAAATAACATAGGGGCATCAGTTAGAATAGCATTAATATACGAACGTATGGGCATGGGAAGAACAGAACTATGTTCCTGGTCACTGGTTTCAACCTCACTGGAAAACATGAGGCTTAGTCAATCAGCAACTACATTTTCTGATCCTCTAATGTAACGCATATGAAGTTGAAATGCAGAAATCCTGACAGCCCAACGGGCGATACGTCCAGTACGACGAGGCCTAGCTATGACCCAACTTAAGGCTTGATTATCCGTCTCTAACTCAAATTTGACATGTTCTAGATAAAGGCGGAGATTCTCTAGGGCAAACAATAATGCCAAACCCTCAGGTTCATAGATAGAATATTTGGCTTCTTGAGTCAATAAGGTCCTAAAAGAGTAGGCGATGTGTCGCCTTCTGAATTCGGTTCCCTGCAGAATGACAGCGGCAACAGCCGCTGATGAGGCATCTGCTTGGACTATGACTTTCTTAGAGAAATCGGGCACGGCTAATACAGGGGCGTTACAGAGAGTTAATATCAGGTCTTCAAAAGCGGCATGCTGAGACGGCTTCTCTGACATCTAGCAGACTAGTGTAAAGTGTTGGCGAGGTAAATAAATGAATAAATGAGTACGGAACCTAGTAGCAACCTATTTCTAAGATTTATTAACTAAGCACTACAATTACAGATTTACTCACACACAGACGATAGCCGAGCCACAACTTACACAAGCACACGGTTACACACTTACACGATTCGCGCTCTCTCTCATGTCCGATCTGTTATGACACACATACACACAGAGCCATCGATTATTTAAAGTACACTCTCTCAACCACTCAGTCACACTCGATAGCGCTGTCACGGTCCACAGCCTACACGACAGTCTCGCAGGTCGGGGTAGTATCCGCTGTTCACTCAATCCGTCGAACTCCGCAGTCTTCACACGTCGGCACCCAGTGTTCTCTTCGCGCTACTCCAGAACACCCGAGGTTCTTCTCCAGCAGCCGGCCCCAAGAGTGACACACGCAAGGCGTCAACGAAACAGGAACGAGTCCTCGGCTCCAACAGGCACATACTCCATCAGGCTGACACCTCAGCCCAGGCTATCACTGACTGCACTCTTCGCCAACTCACACCAGCGAACTCAATCTCGCTCTCACTCACCTACTCACTAAGTCTCACTGACTGTCACTCCAAGTTACTCCTCTCCTTATATACCTGTTCTGGGCCTTCCAGAACAGTCCGGATGTTAGGTGTATCCTGGAACCTCGCGAGATAGAAGACTCCAGATTAATATTCGAGTCATTTCCCCTGCTGTGGGACCGCGGACGGAGGCGAGAGGGTCGGCCTAGCACCAAGTGTTGCTCGTGATTGGCGCTCGAGCGTAAGGGGGTGGGGCCGATACGATGACGCCCCCGGTGCGTAGCGAGTTGGCATGGCGGACGCCATAACCATTACACTAGTAAGAAAAGCGGCCCCAGTGGGAAGCAGAATGGCCTTTCGAAACCATGAAAAACGTGAAGGGGCACCGATTGTAACACCTCCCTACGGTTCAATGCCCTGTAATCAATAGCAGGCCAGAAGCCACCTAGGGGTTTCGGCACAAGAGAAATGGGCGATGAACACGCTGACTTAGAATGTCGAATGATACCTTCCTTTAACATCTGATCGATGATTTCCTTAAAAGCCTTCTTTTCAGGTGGGGACAGCCTACAAGGCAGAAGCCTAACTGGAATAGAACCTGTTAAATCAATCTTATATTCAATAAGGTCAGTAACCCCAAGAGTATCTGAAAATACATGAGGAAAGGACTGACACAACATTCTAATACTTTCAGCTTGTTCCTCAGGTTGATGCCTAAGATCTAACATCTCGCTCTGAGTAGGCGAAACAGGTGAACATGTTACAGAATTACATTTCAAAAGGGGAATATTACAGTTATTAGGAAACTTGAAGGTGCATGACTTGCTCCGAATGTCGAGCACAAAACCCGTATTAGACATGAAATCGGCCCCCAGTATTACAGGACAAGATAATTGTTTAGTACAAACAATTTAATCTTCCAAGTAAACTTTGAAATGTGAACTTTAGCAAAAATGAAACCTAAAATTTCTAATGGAGGTGAGTTTGCCGAAACACATTTCATAGACGATATAGAATAGTCCGGAAATTTACAAGAAGTTTTAAATTTAGAATACCACTCCTCCAAAATAATGGAACTCACACTTCATCGGTCTAATAGAGCCGTGACTGGTTCCTTATTTACTTCAATTTTCAGAAATGGCACGAATCCTGGGATATCTGCCGCAATTTTGATGCATTCACTGGGACTTTCGAATGATAAATTAGAAGAAATTTCACCCTTAATAGAATTTTTACTTGGTTTAACGGGGGCTGAACCTTGGGAAGGTGAACATGCTGACTCAGCCGATGACACTAGTCATTTCCTATTATCAGGGTTAGCAGAGGTAGCACCAGAAGTGTAGCAAGATGGTGTGCTGTTAAGCTTAGTGCAATTCTTGGCAAGATGAGCAAATGAGCCGCATTTAAGCAACCTTCAGATGGACCTGCTCCGTTCCTGGTCCCACTAGGTTTTATCAATTGGCATTTGTTTCGAAGATGTTCGGTTGATCCACATGCATAACACTTGCGAGTGGGAATAGTTCGGGGATGGTGGCCGAGAACTGTTAGAAGATGGAGGGGGCTCTTTGGCGACACGCAACGTATCGGCGTACCTTACTCCTTCGGCTGACACAGCCATTTCCTCTAATTCTGAGAAGGTTTGTGTTCGCGACGAGAAACACAGATACGAACTATAGGGTGGAGAGATACCTTCAAACATCGTCTGCACAATTTGGTCTTCAGGGAAATGAAGAGCGAATACCCTGGTGTAAAACTTAATACCCTGAATAAAGTCTGCCAGGTTATTGTACATCCTCTGCACTCTAAAATATTACTTTTGGATTAACGATGACATAGCCCTAGCCGGGATGAAGTTTGCCAGGAGATTGGCGTGGAAGTCTTCTATAGATGATGGATCAGCTATTGCTTTAACTATTTTGCCCAAACGGACACCTACAGAATAAGGGTAAATATTTTGATGTATTTGGGAGGGAGAGAGAGCAAACACTAATGCATGATCTTGGAATTCTTCTAAAAGTCTTAAGAAGGAAATGACTTCATTAATTGAATTTACTGAAAACTTGGAAATTCCTTTAAGCATCATTGCTACGGGGTTCGGTAAGTTGCTGAAACTGGGCGACATAATAGGGGTCTGCACTGGAAGTGAATAATGTTCGACCACCACATTAGTCATAAAGAACGATGGAAGTTGTCTTAGATGACCATACTCTGTTTCTGATGGGGCAGATGTTTCTTGAGTGGAAATAGATTTGCTACTCTCAATAGATTTACTAGGATCCTCTTCCGTAGATAGCTTTACCATAGGAACTTGGTCGGCGTGTGACAGTATTAACAAGTTTGAGCCTCCCCTATAACCTTTTGGACTGGTGCTAGCGCCATTGAAAATAGCGTCAATCGGCTTTACGCCAATATACCTTTTTTAAGTTTACCAAATGTGGAGTTCGTTCATGTAATTGTGCTGGTGAATGTTTCCGCCTAACTGCGCATGCGCCGGCTGCCGCCAGGTGTAACTAGTCCTGGGCTCGCCAGCGATAGCGGGGGCAGTTCCCTGCGAGAAGCCATGATGGGTGGAAGTGTGTACTTGTACTACGATATGGCGTGGTGGGTTATTCTGAAACCACCGTGATTTCACATTTAATGGGAATGTATCCCTGCCGGACTTGCTAGACTTGCTGTTGACCATCTACCGTACCTTTAGAATATAATTTTGGAGGAAGGCTTCTTCTGGATTCTTCGTAACAAGATGAAGTTCTCTGTCCTCGTGGTAACCTACTTCAACAACAATGATAAGGTATGGAGTTTAAAAAAGGTAGTGTCTGAAAGGAATGTACCTGTGTTAGATTTCCCTCATTCGCCGTGAAGAAGAAAATATATGTGTTTTCGGGTGTGGTAGAAAATAATAATAATAATAATAATAATAATAATAATAATAATAATAATAATAATAACCCGTGTGGGGATTTACCGGTTACCTCCATCAGGCGCGTCTCATTGGAATTGGAGAAGCACGCTGGATCTGCCGCCAGCAGAGTCAGAGGGTAGTAGGGGAAAAAAATACCACCGACCGTGAAAAAAAGCTGGTCCCTTGCCAGGGTTACGGCGAAGACTGGTAAATGACCAGACGCAAGAAAACATCTTGAGGCAACCTCTAGGGCTAACAACCCTAGTTGTAAAAGGATGGGTACCCGTCCAAAGCAAAGTCAAGTCAAAAAGCATGATGGCACAACATTTCAAGAAACATACCCCAGGGGGTAAATCTTCGGATAAATCCCTCGTCGTGATCGCCACGGCGCACGAGTCTCGTTCGGATTCTGGGGGAGACTCAACATCATGCAAGAGACGAGTCGGAGCGTCTCGGTGTACACCAAAGAGTCAAAAACTCAGGCCAAAATCTAAAACCTTTCTAGCAACTTTCAACATAAATTCACTTACACAAACTGGCAAGCTGAAAACCCTCACCAAAGCTCTTAACGAAAATCAGATATCCATAATGGCCCTACAGGAAACAAGGTGCCCAGATGAAGAGATTTTTGAATCCGAAGGCTACCGAATTTTCAAGAGCAAAGCGCAAAGAGGAATCCTCAATGGAGCTGTGATGCTTGGAACCGCGTTCGCTGTTAGAACCAAGATCCTTAAATCGGTTGCAAATTTCGAACCTGTGAATGACAGATTGTCTAACCTCACAATAAAATGCGCGAACAAAATCTACGCCCTAGTTAACGCACATGCTCCTACAAACGATAAGAACAAGTCTGATCCAGACGAAGTTGATAATTTCTGGGAACTACTGGATGAAAAATTAAACAAAATCCCCAAACACCATGTCAAGCTTCTTTTGGGTGACTTCAATGCCCAACTAGGTCGTGAACAGAAGTACAAGAGAGTTATAGGAAATTACCCTACTCGCAAAAGAACCAATCCCAACGGCAAAAGACTGGTGTCCATTTGCGAAAATCACAACCTGCAGGTCATGTCGATCCATTTTCGCCATCTACCCAGAAAGCAAATGACTTGGCGTTCTCCCGTCCAAGCTCTCGGAGAGTTCCAAATTGATCATGTTGCAATCTCCAGGAGAAACAGCCCTGAGATTATGAATGTCAAGGTAAAGAAAGGCATCAATGTGGCCTCAGATCATTATATGTCTCTTATCAAATTCAAACCAATTCCCGCAAACACAAGGAAGACAACCAAACAGATAACACGCTTCGACAATGATAAACTTCGGCAAAGGGTCGAGGAGTTCCAGGAGAAGGCTAGACCAAATGACTGTGACTTTAACAACGCCAAAAGTCTCCTTGTTGAGGCCGCCAAAGACGTTGCAGAAATCAAGAGAAGCAGAAAGCATGCCTGGTGGAATGGTACCTGCGAATCAGTCCTCCAAGAAAGACTCAATACGTGGAAACAGTACTAGTCTACGAAATCAGAAAATGATTGGTAAACCTACAAAACCCAACGTGCCCAAGCAGCTAGGGTGTTCAGAACTGAGAAACGTAAATACGAAGAATCTCTCATTGAAAAGATAGAAGAAAACTTTAAGAAGAATGAAAGCAGAGAGTACTATAGAGCCTTCAAACGCAAACTCACTGGCTATAAACCACCATCTCTATGCTTTGAGCGAAAGGACGGCACACTGGCGACGTCAAATGAAGAAAATTGCAGCATTCTTGCAGATTACTTCAAGAATTTACTTAATTGCTCTAAACCGCAAAGCGCCATTGAGACCAAGGAACCCTTACTCAGGTACCCAGATTCCAGACCACCCGACAGAAATGAAATCAAGCGCCACATTGCCCGTATCAAAAATAACAAAGCGGCGGGGGAAGACTCAGTAGTAGCAGAACTATGGAAATATGCCCCAGAGGAATCACTTGATATCTTGCAAAAGCAAACAGAATAAATTTGGAACAAGGAGACCCTACCCGAAGATTGGAAAATAGCTTTGATCCATCCATTACACAAAAAGGCACCATGAAGAACATCAACAACTACAGAGGAATATCTTTCCTACCCGTGACTTACAAAATTCTATCACTTGCCATCCTGGAGCGTTTGGAAGCACAAGTCGAACATCAAATAGGTGAATACCAAGGAGGGTTCAGAAAAGGTCGCTTAACAGCTGAACAGATCCAAAATCTCAAAACGATCATTAGGTATTGTACACTAAGGTCCAAGCAGTATGTGTCTGTCTTTGTGGACTTTAAGAAAGCGTACGACTCCATTGACCGGGAAGTCCTGCTAAACATCTTAAATGAATTTGGAGTCGATTTGAAACTGCTGGCATTAATTAGAGCCACCCTGACCGATACAAAATCCAAGGTGGAGTTCCACGGATGTCTCTCGCATTCCTTTGACATCAAAACAGGAGTCCGACAAGGTGATGCGCTATCCCCTATACTCTTCAACTGTGTTCTTGAAAAGATCATCAGAACCTGGCGGGTGAGATTACAGGAAACCAACTACAGTCCATTGAGAATAGGAACCAAATCCAAGGGGATCGCAACAGACTGCTTAGCATTTGCCGATGATATTGCTGTTCTCTCAAACGACATAGAAACCGCTAGAGCTCAAGTTGAAATTTTAAAGGAAATTGCCGAACAAACTGGTTTGCAGATATCGTTTGAGAAAACAGAAGTAATGACTAACATCAAAGAGGCTCCACCAAAACTCCATACAAAATACGGGGACATCACCCGAGTAGACAAATTCAAATACCTGGGCGAGATCATCATGAAAAATGGACTGGACAAAGAAGCACTTCAGGAGCGAGTACGCAAACTGGAAATAGCCTACCAAACATCCCGCACAATCTACAACAATAAATGCCTTTCCCAAAACACCAAGCTACGTCACTATGAAACAGTTCTGAAGCCAGTAGTTCTATATGCAGCCGAAACCCTGTCTCTAAATGCCAACACAGGACTCCTTGAAGAACTGGAGAAAAGAGAACGCAAAATTGTGAGAGGAATCTTGGGATCAAAGTACAGAAATGGAATCCATCAAAAGAGATCCAACAAGGAAGTCTACAGCAAAATAGAGAAAATTACCGACACAATCAGAAAAAGACGGGCACGATTTTACGGTCATCTGAAAAGAATGGACGGAAGAAATTTAACTAAAGTAATCTGTCACTTTTTTGATTCAAACCCCCAAACCACAATTCCCTGGTTTAGAAATACCAAAGAAGACCTGCAAATGCTACATATCTCAGCTGAAGACGCCCTTAACAGAGATCTCTTCCGCAAGAAAATATTGACGAACGGGCTAAACCGAGACGAGCAACCGAAGAGAAGACACGGTGCCCCTTGGACAGAGGAGCGTAAGCAGGCCCACTCACTAAGAATGAGGGAAATTTGGGCTCTAAAGAAGGCCAAGTTCAGTGTCAAATGCAATAGACTTAACGTGGTCCTTGATGGCCCCAGCGAATTATATAGTAATAATAATAATAATAATAATAATAATAATAATAATAATAATAATAATAATAATAATAATAATAAAAACTTCTTTCTCCGAATTCGGACTTGGCGTCGTATGTCCTTATGCATTTCAGAAGATTGGTTCTTCTAACTAATTGTTATCCCAAGTGTGGAAAATGCACGGTGGACTGAATTAGAAAATTATTTTTAAAAAATTATATCTTTCATTCTTGTGCAGCTTTGTAACTTTTTTGGGTGTGAACCAAGGTGGCGCTTCTATGATATCGGGCTTAGCTTTTTCCCTTGGGGTTTCCTACTCGTAATTCTGTGTAACATTCCGCTCTGTTTCGAATGAATTTTTTCTGCTCGGGTTTTCTGTTAACTTTTCTTGCCCTGTTTTTTCTTTTTTTCTCCTTGCTCTGTAAGGAGGCTTTGTGTTTTGTTTTCCTGTTTCCGTGGCAACGTGTGGTTGTGGGTATTGTTGTTGGGATTTGGTTTATGTAGTCTGATATACGGCTCCGGTGTGGTTCTCTGATAATATATTTTTGGTTGTGTGTATCTTTGACTATTTTTTCATGTTCATTAATTAATTTTTGCCAACCTTTTAACGTATGATTTGCCTTTCTCTTTGCCGGGGCGGATGTGTAAACTTTTACGTTAAACTTTAACTTATCTTGGAAACAGCCCCTTGGTGTAAATTGAAGAGATTACTCGAGCGACGAGGAGTAACATCCTGCTTGATATTTAACTGAACTATAATCTTCTTAATGAAAACTAGTAGTTTATTTGGTTTATTCACGTGATCGATCACATTTTATTTTACCTCTTAAGTGTTTCTACTCAAATGGTAGGGAGGTCAACGTTTTGTTTTTTCTTCTTATCCAAGTATTTTCAAATACCTATTTATTATCTGTTAAAAGAATATCATATTTTTCCAATATCGTTAATGAATTAATGAATGCAACTTTGTTGTTATTTAATGACTTTTAATCTGCTATTAATTATCAGCTAATCAATATCAAATATGTTTCCTGATCAATTTAACTATTATTCATTTGGTTATTTACATTTAATCTTTTCCAAATTTTAAATTGAATTTATATTCTGATATCAGTTTTCCTTTTTGAATTAACCTAGGTTTTATTAAATTAATTTAATTTAAGTTGTTACACCTTATCCAGTTCTAATTAAAGGCATTTTCTATCACTAAAGTGTTGTTTTCATTCACCACTTTGAATGGAGTATTGTCACTGTCACCTTTGATAGTTGTAAACACGGCCTTAAGCCGCTTCCTTTTCTCCGTTTCCGGTAAGTGAGATATTTCTTCCTTTGCTTTTTCGTAATTTTTTCATGTTGTTTGTTGGTGTTTTCTTTTGTTTTTCTTGTATTCGCTTAACCTCCCCCTGGGGGCGAATGCACTACCAACCTTCTCACCTGGGAGCACCCCTCCTAGGCGTGTGAGGTTATTCTGCCCACTGTCCCAAGGGCTGGCACTTTAGCTTAGTGGACGGTGTTGGTGAGAGGCGTTAGGGGTAGCGGCCCTGGTCAAAATTGACTAACTCTATTTGACATATCAGAGTTGTATTCCAATAGGTTACTGGCTTCCTTAGCATGATCCCCCTTCAATTTTAGAGACAATAAGTCCCTAGCCCTATTATAGAAATGAAACACCCAAGCCTGCACTCTTTTAAGTTGGTTGGGAGATATATCACTCACTTCAAAGAAACTAACTATAGAACCTAGCTCGGTGGCATTGTCTGTGATAGTGAGTAGAGCCTCATCAACTTCTTTCTCCCCAAGTACCGGGATACAAATAAGAAGTTCTAACGACTCTTTAAGTTTGGCAATATCTGCCACAACCGTGCCTCCAGATTGGTCCTTTCTAATGATGAGCTCATAGATCTATTCCTCCTTGAGCAAGTACCCGGGAGTGAGGACTTCGCGAGGACCAGACATGTTGACAGGAAAATAAAACAATTTAGAAAATTTCCAGCAACCGAAAAAATTCTTAGAGTTCGGAGCAAATTCTACGTTTATTCGTCAAAAGGGGTTTTATCTAAACCCATTCAACCACGCTCTGCTACCACCTGTTACAGATTTTTCGAGGAACAGAGAGGTTAAAGAATGTCAAAGATTAATTTAAAACTTGAAAATAAAGGTTATATTTCTTTTCAGATATTAAATTTTAACAAACAACAAGATTTCAGGTACAGATGTAGTTTATACAAATTAAGAAAACCGAAAACCAAAAATTGGTAAGTTACGATTTGAGCTTCAAGCTCATAATTTACAAAGGTCCCAACATTACTAATGTTGCGTTTAGTTAGATAGGCAAGGAGACCAATCTCCCAATTTGTTTCACAGGAAATTCTAAATCACAATTTTGAAGAGCACTTTGCTCCAAAGGTTACAAGATATGACCTTCCAAAGGCACCCTTCAATATTACACGAATATCTATTACATTACAAAAGAGCCTCTATGCTCTATAATTCAACCAAGGACACAGCGCTCCCAAACCCTAACCGCCTACTCCAGGCAACCATTAACTATTACAATTTGGATTAGTGCGTCTTTGCCTCTCTAGGCACAACCTACAATTTACAACACCATATTAATGACCTTTTAAGTTTACACAGGGGTATCTGTTACCCATTCTACTGGGCCTTTATGGAAATCAACATTTTCAATTACTGGCCCCAAAAGCAAAATGTATGGAGGCGGACACTAGAGCTAGTTGAAATCAGGAGGTTAAAACCCAACTTGGGCTTGTGGCCCGACGATGCAGAGGCTAATCCTAAATTCCTGAGGTGACTAGATGGACAAGTAGAGTTACAATTTAAAGCGAAAACGGTTACACAATCATAGTCACCTCAAGATCAATTGAAAGGGAATTCGAGAGGGTAACGCACTCTCTATCCCTGGTTTTCAGGTTAGGTACTTATGACTTACTTGAATGTTTACATTAGAAGGAAAAAGTTTACATTTTTGGGAATTGACTGTTACATAGTTAAAGATTGGAAACTTCCCCATTACCTTAGCTGATGTTCCGCCTGCCGAAGAATGAAGCCCCGCTTCCTTTCTTAACAAACACACTCAGTGACGCGACGATCAATAAGACATGTTAGCTCGAAAAGGCGTCAGATTTATACCCGAGAGGAAGGTTCGAGACTAAACCCAGACACACCCTCTCACTTTATTGGCAGATAAAATAGGTACAAGAAGCGTCTGATTGGCTGAAAAATAAATACACAAAATTTCTGATTGGCCAGACTCCAAAGAGGGTGGGATGACTAAGAAGTATTGGAAACCTTGAAGTATCAAAAATAAGGAAAGTCAATTCAGTTCAGAAATTTCTAGTTGTTCCACTTTACACCAGAGTGCCTGACATCAGTTCTTTAATAGAGACATCTATGGAGAAAAGTCCAAACTTCTAGAAATAATTGTTGTAAACTGTGATTTACCAAAAAAAACACCCAGTCAGTTTAGGAAACCTTAAAATAACACATTACTCTATCACTTTAGTAGTGACATTTGTTGATCAACGTCCCAAATTCTTGCACTAATTGTTTCACTTTTTATGTGATTGATAGCGTTCTTCAAGGCGCTTCCTTTAAATGCACGCGGTTGAGGTGTACCTCCCGGTACAATTATTATTATTATTTTATTATTATTATTATTATTATTATTATTATTATTATTATTATTATTATTATTATTATTATTATTATTATTAAATAGATGTTTTGAATTTTACAGCATTACCTGTGGTCGTACCCATTGTTCTCTGGTTTATTAGCTTCCTCAGGAGATCAATGGTAGTGTGCAACCCATGATTACGGATTCGATTCCAACCAACAAAAGTGAAAAACAAACCTTAAAGATTGCATTTCATTATAGGTGAGGCGAGGGGAGAGAGACCCAGCGCTTGGACTGCAATATCATTCTCCAACGCCTTGCTCTCAGACATACGTGCGACGTTTTTTCTCATTTCTTTCAAGTTTTGTAAATGGAACGATGTGTCAGATGCGTACATTATAATATGCTTTAGATTTCCATCGTCCTCTTTTGAGGTTTGGGCTTCACCGATAGCCTTGGTAGCCCTCAGTATGCGCCACTGCTATAGGCTGAGGTTATTATTAGCTTAACATTACAAAACCGCCATACACAAATTCACACGCACTTTAAACATTTCAAAATTTTACTCTATGGCACCGTAGATTGAGCGGCCCAATTACTGTTATCTTAGAATTCTATTCTTGACGCATAATACATTTTTGGGAAAAGACTCTAAGACAGCTGCAAGTAATGCATTCCCCGATTTACGAACGAATATTAACCTTTTACTTCATGCGGATTATATGTCCTACTTATGTAATAGGGCTTCTCTAGTCGACTGTTCAACTCTCCGCAAGCTGACTTATTCGTGTAAGCATTATACAGCGTATTTTTTTGGCTGGCTCCGTGTGTCAGGGGAACATGCACGGAAGGCGATAGCGCGGTCGGGTAACTCATTTGCCGAGAGAGATATTTCTTCATGACCGGCTAAGATGATCCAATGCAGTACGGTAGCGATAACCATTGCTTCACAGCAATAGTCTACTTTAACATATGTGGTATTGGTAGCGTGTTCAATGTGTTCGCTTTAAAATAGCGTCGTTTTCTGTAGGAATATTTCCTGGTATCTTCCCTCCCCATAGGAGTACGGTACGTAAATTAGTAAAGAAGTTCCTCACCGCTGGGTCCATTCTTAACAAGAAATCACGCAGGAGACGAACCGTTTTTACAGAGGAAATGCTTGACGAAATAGGAGCTCTCTTGGAAAGAATTCCATCAAAATCCCTGTCGCATCTCTCCGTACAAGCTAATGTGTCATTATCTTCTGCCCACAAAGCAACAAAACTGTTAAAAGCAAATTCGTAAAAAGTTATCCTTGCCCAACATTTAAGAGGACCTGACAGTTTCGCTAGGATTCGGTACTGTAACTGGTTGCTTCAGTCAGCTCACAATGGGTATGTTGACCCAGAACTTTTATTTTATAGTGATGAAGCATAGCTACACGTAAGCGGCTATGTAAATAGTCAAAACAATCGCTACTGGTGTGCAGAAAATCCCCACCAGCTGCATGTCCGTCCACTTCATGATGAAAAGATAGGAGTTTGGTGCGCAATAAGAGCTCGCAGAATTCTAGGGCCTATATTTTTCCGTGAAACAATAAATGCTCATCGATATATAGACCTCATTCTCAGACCATTCTTTCAAGAGCTGACGGAAGAAGAAAGGAGTAATGGTTACTTCATGAAAGATAAAGTGACGGCACACACTGCTAATAGGTCTATGGAGGTAATACCGGAAGTTTTCGAAGATCGTGTGGTCAATTATCCCCCTAGATCTCCTGTAAATCCCTGTGATTATTACCTGTTGGGGATGCTGAAGGGAAAAGTGTATGTGAACAATCCTCACACAAGAGGAGAATACAAGAGAACATTACACAAGTTATTTCGAACATTACACGGGCTAGTAAAGTAAACTCGTGTCCTCATCCCGAGGTGCTTCTTTTCAGGCACACCCCAATGGAGGTGAACTGCATGTACCATTTCAACCACATACCAGCCCTCCTGCCATTCTTAAATTTCTGGCAGTACCAGGAATTGAACTCGGGCCCCCGAGTACGGCAGCTAATAACACTACAAACGTTACGCTACGGAGACGGACACACGGGGTGAGATTCTTCGAGTGTCTGCAAACCTATTTACGACGTGTCAGGCGTGTTTGACAGCTGAGGGACAACATTTTGAACATCAAATGCAATGCCGGGTAGGTTTTAGACTAATAGTTTGACTAGAAATGGATTTCTATAAGTGTGAATTGCCGTGAGTAGTGGGGAGGAAGGTAAGGTAAGGGTTATTCTGCCCGAAGGCAGGTCCGAACCTACGCAGAGGTGTTCCTGAGCCGGAATTTACGTGCGGTAGGGTGGCCAGTTCCTTGCCGCTCGTCCTTTCCCTTACCCCCACCAAACGCGCGTGGCAACCCATCCAACTCGTGACCACGCCCAATGTTGCTTAACTTCGGAGATCTCACGGGATCCGGTGTTTCAACACGGCTCCGGGAAGGAAGAGTGCGCATTATTTATTTAATCGTATGGTGATTTTATACAATACAATATATATATATATATATATATATATATATATATATATATATAAGGCAAAATCCAACTTTAAAGTCCATCCTTCTCAGCCATTCAATTAAACCGGGTGTGAGAGCGAATAAATCGTCAGGAGTGCCAGGGTACGAGTGAAGAGGACAGCGTTGGACCAGGTGCTCAATCGTCTGTTACAATCGCACATTGGTGAACTTATCCAACCCCACTTGTACCTGAAGTAATTGCAACAACCATGTCCAGTCCTTAACCTGTTGATACGGCACCAGAGATTCCTCGGTAGGTCAAAACCGTCTGGCTTCTTCGTGGGATCAAGATGGTGGATACTTGTTCCCAATGTTTTTGTTGACCATTCATGCTTCCAGCTTTCATTTAGGTCAAATCCATCTGCAATGAGTTACCCTGCAGTGACACTTGCTGGTCTTTTTGATTGCAGTCGCTACTGTGACGGATGATAGAATTCTTGGTGCAGTGGCAAAGAGAGTGATGCAAAGATTTTCTTGGCTTCCCTTAGTAGAGCTTGCTTCCACCTTAAGTGAGGTGGAGGGATGTGACTCAGCACAGGTAACCAGTGACATTGAGTTGATCTGATGGTACCAGTAATGAAACGCATTGTATCGCTCAATTTTGTGTCTACCTTCTTCACATGTACATTTTCCAACCGGCTAGCGACGGAGTGTCATTGCGCCAGCCGTGCCGTGCTCTGAGTGGTGCTGCGGAGCGAGCCAAACAAAAAGATCCTGTCCTGTACATGGCACATAACCGTGTTCGTTTCCTTCTAGCCTCCAGCGTTTCCCACGCGAGTTTCTCTGTCACACTTGTCACACTACTTCTAGGATTGAAATCATTAAGCATGAATCTTGCAGTCTTTTTCTGTATCATCTCAAGTTCCTTAATGAGTCCTGTTTGGTAGGGATCCCATGTGGCTGCTCCATATTCCAGAACTGGCCTGGGAACTGCTGCACATTAGCACCGTCATTGCGAAGTGTAAGGATTGTACGATTTGGTAATTACACTTCCTACGTTGGTGTCCCATTTCTGATCTCTCTTTATGTGGATTCCCAGATAGTTTTATGAGTCATTCTCTACCAGAGCGTCCAATCGAAGACAATTTTGAAAGTCCCGTTGCCTATGTTTCTTTCCCATTCTTACGAGACAGCGTTTTCGAGAATTTCTTTCTCATTTTGTTACCGAGTGCCCACGTATGAAGTATATTTTTGTCGGCTTGTAATAACCTTTTATCGCTAGCATAATGTATTTTTTATACAGGGTTATTCACCTAACATGTTATACGGAAATAACATCTAAACTATTAAATATATCGGCATTCTGTTTTCATATTTTTAAATGGTACTCAGGTTCTTATAAAATAACGTGCTACTTAGTCTCAAGGGGTGATTAATACCCGAGGTATTGATACTAACTCCATATTTTTAAATGGAATGGCACAAATTCATACAGTTCAACTGCGTACAAGTTCAAATATGCAAGTATTTTCAAAATCGGAAAATTATGTTTTGAGATATAAATAAGAACAGCATGCGCGGTTTTGCATGCCCCATCAGACGGCGTGAAGTCGGGCAAGGGCATATTGACGCCTGTCATACACACTTTGCAAACCCTTCACCTGTGTACGAGGTGCTTCCATGCCTGGTATCCATTCTGTGGCTGAACTCACTCCCAGGAAACTGCATGCGCGTCAATATGTCCTTGCCCGACATTAGAAATGGCTATTGAAGTAAGGAGAAATTGAAGGAACTTACTAGAAAATTGAATCTAGCAAAGAAGGCAGCTAAGGATAACATGATGGCAAGCATAATTGGCAGTCATACAAATTTTAGTGAAAAATGGAAGGGTATGTATAGGTATTTTAAGGCAGAAACAGGTTCCAAGAAAGACATTCCAGGAATAATTAATGAACAAGGGGAGTGTGTATGTGAGGATCTTCAAAAGGCGGAAGTATTCAGTCAGCAGTATCTAAAGATTGTTGGTTACAAGGATAATGTCGAGATAGAGGAAGAGACTAAGGCCACAGAAGTAATAAAATTTACATATGATAACAATGACATTTACAATAAGATACAAAAGTTGAAAACTAGAAAAGCGGCTGGAATTGATCAGATTTCTGGGGATATACTAAAGACAATGAGTTGGGATATAGTACCATATCTGAAGTACTTATTTGATTATTGTTTGGTCGAAGGAGCTATACCAGATGAATGGAGAGTTGCTATAGTAGCCCCTGTGTATAAAGGAAAGGGTGATAGACATAAAGCTGAAAATTACAGGCCAGTAAGTTTGACATGCATTGTATGTAAGCTTTGGGAAGGCATTCTTTCTGATTATATTAGACATGTTTGTGAAATTAATAACTGGTTCGATAGAAGGCAATTCGGTTTTAGGAAAGGTTATTCCACTGAAGCTCAACTTGTAGGATTCCAGCAAGATATAGCAGATATCTTGGATTCTGGAGGTCAAATGGACTGTATCGCGATTGACATGTCTAAAGCATTTGATAGGGTGGATCATGGGAGACTACTGGCAAAAATGAGTGCAATTGGACTAGACAAAAGAGTGACTGAATGGGTTGCTATATTTCTAGAAAATAGATCTCAGAGAGTTAGAGTAGGTTAGACACGTGGGGAAAGTGTGTGGAGGAAAGGGAACCAGGGTAGAATGTTATCCAGGAATTAGGTTGAGGCAGATGTTGAGGAAAGTAGAAGAGAGGGAGGAGGGGAAGGAGAAGGTGGTAGTGTTTCACGTTGGTACCAACAACGTAAGGCAAGCTGATATAAGTACCAACATAGTTGGAGATGTGTGGGATCTGGTAAATGCAGCACGGGTGAAGTTTAAGAAAGCGGAGATTGTTATTAGTGGAATACTGTGTAGGAGGGATACTGACTGGAGGGTGATTGGGGATTTAAATGAGACTATGGAGTGGGTATGTGGGAAACTGGGAGTGGAATTTCTAGATCCTAATGGGTGGGTAGGAGATAGGGATCTGCGCTCGGATGGCCTTCATTTAAACCGCAGTGGTACGTATAAGTTAGGAAATTTGTTTGGAAGGGTAATAGGGAGGTACATTCAGGGAAACGGGATGGCCTAGGGAGCGGTGATAAGGGAACAGGGAACTGGAAATCAAGTAGGGATGACATAAAATTGTTAGTGTTGAACTGTAGAAGTATTGTAAAGAAAGGAATAGAATTAAGTAATTTAATAGATATATATTTACCAGATATTGTAATAGGAGTTGAATCATGGCTGAGAAATGATATAATGGATGCAGACATTTTCTCACGGCACTGGAGTGTGTATCGTAGAGATAGGATAGGAAAGGTGGGAGGGGGAGTTTTCATTCTGGTGAAAGAAGAATTTGTAAGCTACGAAAGAGTTAAAGATGAGACACATGAAATTCTAGGTGTAAGGCTCATTTCTAAAGATAATAGGCAACTTGATATATTTGGAGTGTACAGATCGGGAAAGGGTAGCACTGATGCGGATTCGGAATTATTTGATAGGATAGTAAGCTATGTGGGAAACGACATGGAAAGAAATGTGATTGTAGCGGGAGATCTGAATTTGCCAGATGTAAATTGGGAAGGAAATGCGAACGACAGGAAGCATGACCAACAAATGGCAAATAAGTTAATATGGGAAGGACAGCTGATTCAGAAAGTGATGGAACCAACCAGAGGGAAAAATATCCTGGATGTGGTGCTGATAAAACCAGATGAGCTCTATAGGGAAACTGAAGTAATAGATGGTATTAGTGATCATGAAGCTGTTTTTGTGGTAGTTAAAAATAAATGCGATAGAAAGGAAGGTCTTAAAAGTAGGACTGTTAGGCAGTACCATATGGCTGATAAAGCAGGTATGAGGCAGTTTCTAAAAAGTAACTATGATCGGTGGAAAACGGTAAATAAAAATGTAAACACACTCTGGGATGGGTTTAAAGAAATTGTTGAGGAATGCGAAAACAGGTTTGTACCTTTAAGGGTGGTAAGGAATGGTAAAGACCCACCTTATTATAATAGAGAAATAAAGAGACTAAGAAGGAGGTGCAGACTGGAAAGAAATAGAGTTAGAAATGGCTGTGGAAGTAAGGAGAAATTGAAGGAACTTACTAGAAAATTGAATCTAGCAAAGAAGGCAGCTAAGGATAACATGATGGCAAGCATAATTGGCAGTCATACAAATTTTAGTGAAAAATGGAAGGGTATGTATAGGTATTTTAAGGCAGAAACAGGTTCCAAGAAGGACATTCCAGGAATAATTAATGACAAGGGGAGTGTGTATGTGAGGATCTTCAAAAGGCAGAAGTATTCAGTCAGCAGTATGTAAAGATTGTTGGTTACAAGGATAATGTCGAGATAGAGGAAGAGACTAAGGCCAAAGAAGTAATAAAATTTACATATGATAACAATGACATTTACAATAAGATACAAAAGTTGAAAACTAGAAAAGCGGCTGGAATTGATCAGATTTCTGGGGATATACTAAAGACAATGGGTTGGAATGTAGTACCATATCTGAAGTACTTATTTGATTATTGTTTGGTCGAAGGAGCTATACCAGATGAATGGAGAGTTGCTATAGTAGCCCCTGTGTATAAAGGAAAGGGTGATAGACATAAAGCTGAAAATTACAGGCCAGTAAGTTTGACATGCATTGTATGTAAGCTTTGGGAAGGCATTCTTTCTGATTATATTAGACATGTTTGTGAAATTAATAACTGGTTCGATAGAAGGCAATTCGGTTTTAGGAAAGGTTATTCAACTGAAGCTCAACTTGTAGGATTCCAGCAAGATATAGCAGATATCTTGGATTCTGGAGGTCAAATGGACTGTATCGCGATTGACCTGTCTAAAGCATTTGATAGGGTGGATCATGGGAGACTACTGGCAAAAATGAGTGCAATTGGACTAGACAAAAGAGTGACTGAATGGGTTGCTATATTTCTAGAAAATAGGTCTCAGAGAGTTAGAGTAGGTGAAGCTTTGTCTGACCCTGTAATAGTTGAGAGGGGAGTTCCTCAGGGCAGTGTTATCGGACCTTTATGTTTTCTTATATATATAAATGATATGAGTAAAGGAGTGGAATCGGAGGTAAGGCTTTTTGCGGATGATGTTATTCTCTATAGAGTGATAAATAAGTTACAAGATTGTGAGCAACTGCAACGTGACCTCGAAAATGTTGTGAGATGGACAGCAGGCAATGGTATGTTGATAAACGGGGCTAAAAGTCAGGTTGTGAGTTTCACAAATAGGAAAAGTCCTCTGAGTTTTAATTACTGTGTTGATGGGGTGAAAGTTCCTTTTGGGGATCATTGTAAGTATCTAGGTGTTAATATAAGGAAAGATCTTCACTGGGGTAATCACATAAATGGGATTGTAAATAAAGGGTACCGATCTCTACACATGGTTATGAGGGTGTTTAGGGGTTGTAGTAAGGATGTAAAGGAGAGTGCATATAAGTCTCTGGTAAGACCCCAACTAGAGTATGGTTCCAGTGTATGGGACCCTCACCAGGATTACCTGATTCAAGAACTGGAAAAAATCCAAAGAAAAGCAGCTCGATTTGTTCTGGGTGATTTCCGACAAAAGAGTAGCGTTACAAAAATGTTGCAATGTTTGGGTTGGGAAGAATTGAGAGAAAGAAGAAGAGCTGCTAGACTAAGTGGTATGTTCCGAGCTGTCAGCGGAGAGATGGCGTGGAATGACATTAGTAGACGAATAAGTTTGAATGGCGTTTATAAAAGTAGGAAAGATCACGATATGAAGATAAAGTTGGAATTCAAGAGGACAAACTGGGGCAAATATTCATTTATAGGAAGGGGAGTTAGGGATTGGAATAACTTACCAAGGGAGATGTTCAATAAATTTCCAATTTCTTTGAAATCATTTAGGAAAAAGCTAGGAAAGCAACAGATAGGGAATCTGCCACCTGGGCGACTGCCCTAAATGCAGATCAGTATTGATTGATTGATTGAAGCTTTGTCTGACCCTGTAATAGTTGAGAGGGGAGTTCCTCAGGGCAGTGTTATCGGACCTTTATGTTTTCTTATATATATATAAATGATAGGAGTAAAGGAGTGGAATCAGAGGTAAGGCTTTTTGCGGATGATGTTATTCTCTATAGAGTGATAAATAAGTTACAAGATTGTGAGCAACTGCAACGTGACCTCGAAAATGTTGTGAGATGGACAGCAGACAATGGTATGTTGATAAACGGGGCTAAAAGTCAGGTTGTGAGTTTCACAAATAGGAAAAGTCCTCTCAGTTTTAATTACTGCGTTGATGGGGTGAAAGTTCCTTTTGGGGATCATTGTAAGTATCTAGGTGTTAATATAAGGAAAGATCTTCACTGGGGTAATCACATAAATGGGATTGTAAATAAAGGGTACCGATCTCTGCACATGGTTATGAAGGTGTTCAGGGGTTGTAGTAAGGATGTAAAGGAGGGTGCATATAAGTCTCTGGTAAGACCCCAACTAGAGTATGGTTCCAGTGTATGGGACCCTCACCAGGATTACCTGATTCAAGAACTGGAAAAAATCCAAAGAAAAGCAGCTCGATTTGTTCTGGGTGATTTCCGACAAAAGAGTAGCGTTACAAAAATGTTGCAATGTTTGGGTTGGGAAGAATTGAGAGAAAGAAGAAGAGCTGCTCGACTAAGTGGTATGTTCCGAGCTGTCAGCGGAGAGATGGCGTGGAATGACATTAGTAGACGAATAGGTTTGAATGGCGTTTATAAAATAGGAAAGATCACAATATGAAGATAAAGTTGGAATTCAAGAGGACAAACTGGGGCAAATATTCATTTATAGGAAGGGGAGTTAGGGATTGGAATAACTTACCAAGGGAGATGTTCAATAAATTTCCAATTTCTTTGAAATCATTTCGGAAAGGGCTAGGAAAGCAACAGATAGGGAATCTGCCACCTGGGCGACTGCCCTAAATGCAGATCAGTATTGATTGATTGATTGATATAAACAAACCGGTTCTGACTGTTACTTGACACACGACTAGTCGTCTTGTTACGATCGACATCTCCCTCTTCATTAAACGTATGATTATTATCTTTGATACAAGTCTTAAGCTTAAGGATATCGTCGTTAAATTTTACTTGTTATTATTAGAAATAATATTTAACCAAGATTTTATCAGTTAGCCTTAATTTAGCGCATTCTAGTGAATGACAACCGCGTAATTTAATATGCTCCGGTCGGGTATTATTATTATTATTATTATTATTATTATTATTATTATTATTATTATTATTTAGATCGTCGACACTGCACTATTATTATTATTATTATTATTATTATTATTATTATTATTATTATTATTATTATTATTACGATAATTATTATTACTATTATTGTTCCGGGTTCTCTGTGGAACGCAGAGGTGAAAGAAGGTGCTGGTGTGAATGGGTCTATCTACAATATCAAAATTAATTCAAAACTTTAAGTAAAGATTATATTTCTTTTAGAATCTCAAAAGTTAACAAACAATATTTTCAGGTACAGGTAATTAGATACAAAATAGCAATGAAAATACAAAGTCGAAAACACAAGGATAGGTAAATTACAAGTTTGAGCTTCAAGCTTCAATTTTACCATTCGCAAATGTTGCGTTAGTCAGATAAGGAGAGATATATCCCAGAACACAGTGTTTGTCACTTTGAATTTGGCAATAAAAATGAGGGGCGTGTCCAGAACCCTCTCGAACCGTCCCCTTGGGTATATGACCTGCGGCTTTTCAGGCTACCTTGTCTTTTGATGGCCGTACTTTTGAGAATGTGTGTTAAGACAGGAGGCGAGGCACCTCATTCTTCGCCAGGCAGAACAACAGCCCCGGTAATGGCCATCAATATTCTATCTTTCTAGCTGTCTCCGCAAACTTATCCGAGGAGAAGTTTCGAATTTCTAAGTATGTAATCAACCTTTTCTGAACCTACTGAGCCTTCGTGGAAAAAGAATAGGTTAAGTTAATGGCCCGAACACAAACTGAATGGAGGCGTACACCAGCGCTCCTGGAAAATTAAGTATAAAATCCTAATTGGGCTCTCGGCCCGATGATACAGGGGCTAATCCCAAGCTACGGAGGTGACTCGAATGAAGGTTAATTGAATGAATTACAGAGAAGAAAAACAGTTACAAAATCGTAGTCACCTCAAACCAAGTTGAAAGGGAACTCGAGAGGGTAACGCACTCTCTATCCGTGATTTACAGTTGAAGACTTCATGAAATTTTACATTAGCCGAAAGAAAATTTACATTTCAGATTCATTTGATGTCCTCTCTCTTAGTTGTCGTCAGCTCGCGCATGGAATACCAGCATACAGCGAGCCACCTAATGACAAATGAGCACATTTTAAAATTCAAACCCTCATTATTGTAGAAGACTTTCTCGTGAACAGGCGAGATTTTCTTTCGGGGGAAAGTTCTCTGAGAAACAATCCCAAAAGCCTATGTCATATCTACAAGTTGTTTTCCTAGCCTTTTCCTAAATGATTTCAGAGAAATTGGAAATTTATTGAACATCTCCCTAGGTAAGTTATTCCAATCCCTAACTCCCCTTCCTATAAATTAATATTTGCCCCAGTGTTTCCTCTTGAATTCCAACTTTATCTTCATATTGTGATCTTTCCTACTTTTATAAACGCCACTCAAATTTATTCGTCTACTAATGTCATTCCACGCCATCTCTCCGCTGACAGCTCGGAACATACCACTTAGTCGAGCAGCTCTTCTTCTTTCTCTCAATTCTTCCCAGCCCAAACTTTGCAACATATTTGTAACGCTACTCTTTTGTCGGAAATCATCCAGAATAAATCGGGCTGCTTTTCTTTGGATGTTTTCCAGTTCTTGAATCAGGTAATCCTTGTGAGGGTCCCATACACTGGAACATACTCTAGCTGGGGTCTTACCAGAGACTTATATGCCCTCTCCTTTACATCCTTACTACAACCCCTAAACACCCTCATAACCATGTGCAGAGATCTGTACCCTTTATTTACAATCCCATTTAAGTGATTACCCCAATGAAGATCTTTCCTTATATTAACCCTAGATACTTACAATGATCCCCATAAGGAACTTTCACCCCATCAACGCAGTAATTAAAACTGAGAGGACTTTTCCTATTTGTGAAACTTACAACCTGACTTACTTTTAACCCCGTTTATCAACATACCATTGCCTGCTGTCCATCTCACAACATTTTCGAGGTCACGTTGCAGTTGCTCACAATCGTGTAACTTCAGATTAGGTAGTGGCCAGTATCATCGAACAGTCCCCGGAATACCTGCACATTCCTAACGTATTTCCTGAATTCGACGTTGGTTATGATTTAGTCTATTATGGATCTGTTGCCCTTACCCTCCCATGTGTAACGGTGAATAGCTTTACACTTAAAGAATGCATTTGTAACTGGTAAACTTAATTCCATACCAGCACGTAAGTCCAGTACATACTATCCATTCCTATTGGATTCCATTCCTCACCACATTTCATTCTCCAAGTTGTTTCCTTCCCCTGTAAAATGGAAGTGGGTCTCCGTTACTCCCGTAGGTTCGAGGCTTGCTTAAAATATTCTGATCTCAGTAAATTCTGTGAATGAAGATGCTCCCCTTTTTACACATAATCCCAGTTCTTCTTCTAACTGTGAAAGACTACCGGTGGGTTATATAGTCTTAGCCACCTGTGCACAAGGAGAGCCATGACTCTCAATACGTTTGCAATGCCCACTCGTGTTCCACAGCAACTGGTATCACGACTGTCAGGGCCACTTACTAGGCCACTCCGCAGTTGCACCACGAACATTAATTTTAAAGGGGAGGTAATGAAACCCTTGCCAAGAAAAGATGGAATAGAAATTAACAGCTTTAAAGTAACATTTGAGGATACGGAGATGGGGTACAGAGTTAATTATTGTTTGGTTGAGTGTTACAGTGTAGTCCGGTACTCTTGAAAAAACTCCTGCGAGACACAATAATAATAATCATAATAAGACGAAAAGAAGAAGGACCGGTATGGAAGTGTGGTAGGAGCTTGTGCTAAGTAGGGAATGAAGTTTCCTCGTAGAAGTAATCAGCACAACATGCCGGCACAAAGTGAATCGCAGTGCTTGTGCCTCTATACTTAATGCACAAAGAGTGAAGTATGAACTATAAAAATGATGAGTGTTTATGTTGCTATCTTAATCTAAGACGAAAAATAAGATGGATAAAATAAGCGTAAGTACATTTATTTTGAACGCAATTGTCCAAAATATGTTCGCAATTATCCTTTACGGTATTGCACTTGAGATACAATACGGTAATTATTTTCAGGTATGCTATTAATTCTCACTGGGCATTAAATGCCAAATGCATTGCTGAATTTCTGACTGACTGACTGACTGACTGACTGGCCGACTGATTCATCATAGCTGAGCCGAAATCACTCAAGCTATAAAAATGAAATTTGGTCAGTAGTTTCATTTCGTTAAGTAGAGACTCCCTAAGAAGGGAGTGGTTAAAATTCCACCCCCTAAAGAGTTAATAAACAGGTTCAGAATTTATGTAGAGAAACGTCATAAACACGTCTGTGACTTAAATGTTGGTAAATGTTCCCGGTCTAGGAAGCCAAGAATAACGACCGAGAGGATTCGTCGTGCTGACCACACGACACCTCATAATCTGCAGGCCTTCGCTTGGTAAGCCATGACCCTTCGGTGCTGTTGCGCCATAGGGTCTTGGTTTGGAAATGTACTCCAAAATGTAAAGAATTAAACAGGTATTCTTTTAATCAAAGACGGGTATACAAGTTTGTATTTGAAAGAATTCATCCGTACGATTTTCTGGGAACTTAGCATTAACACTCTACAACACAAATATCGAACATTTCCACTGGTAAATGTATCCACGCATTTCAGCATGGTCTTAAGGCTATACGTCCTACGTGGTTTTGACTGGGGACAGGGGGACGTGGGTAGGTGGGTGTTAAGGCCCGATACCAAAATTATTAATTTCTCTGAAATCGTTTGACTTACGAAGTAAAAATTTCGCATGAAGCTTGCTCCTGCATGTTCTGACTCTAAATAAGAACTGATCTTATAACAATACACCCCTAGGGGATTTTAGGGGGTCCTGTTGACAAATATATTCATTACTATGAAACAGTTTGACTTATGAATTTAAAATTTCAAATTATATCCTAGGAGTTAAATAACATAAGGTTTAAAAATGGTAACCGCTCAGGGATTTAAGTGGGGAATAACGTAATTCGCATAATACAAGATAGATTTCCATGACTACAGGTTCATTAGAAGCAGAGAATTTTATGGTAATTTTTGACACCAAGAAGTGTTTTATATGATTATAATGAGATCATATACGCAGTAAACAAACACCCTAGCAGGTGCTAACCATCTGGAGAAAGCTGTCCGCGAGAACGAAGCTAAAGAATCCCCGAGCCACAAGCCTCTCCCTCACTGGGCTACCAAATAACGCTCTCAAGATTGTAGCAAAATGCGTGAAGCGATCAAGATTGGAATCGATCAGTGGAAACTCGGCTAACCAAGCTTTAATTTGATACCTTAATCGATCCTGGAAACTTCGGGTTAACGGAAAGATTTTTCGCAAGTAGGAGGAGCCTTACCATCTCCCTCCAGTCTGACACGCTTTCATTATAAAAAGGGATGCGAATCAACGCAAACATCTTACATCGATTCTACCAGTTGCATTGTGAGGTGGTACGTGCTGTGAGTGACTCTTCAGTGATAGTATTTATTCTTTGTTACAGTGCTACAAAGTGTGACAAGTCAGTTATTATTTAAATAGTGTTTACGAAGTTGAAATGCTCAGTGATATAATTATTTAACAGTGGATGTGGAAGTTTGTCGATATTAACAGAGTACGGCATTTAATCCTAACTATGACGATTATGTAACATGTGCAATGCTTGAGTAAATCATACGTGAGTGAGAGAGAATGTAAATCGAACGCTAGTAGGCTATGCGATCGTGTAACCAAATTTACTAACCTATTATTGCCGAAGGAATAGCACGAAAGCTCGAATAACTGTGTAGTAATGCATAGTCAGTTGTTAGAAGAAAATGCGGCTTAATGACGATGTACTTAACCAGGGCGGTATCGGCTAAAAATCCCAAGCGCAGTAGTTAATCTGTGTACCCATAAAAACTAGTGCTGAATTAGGCAGAGTTAAACTACGTTTGAAATGATAGTCTCAGACACCCAATAACAGTGAAAGTACGAACGTATGTAATTTGGGGCCTAAACTGCCAACAGTGGATTAGACAAGCAATGAGGAGAAGCAGCGAGCTGCAAGACAATATCGCTGCTTGATTGGAGAGCTCGAGTAAATGAGTCTCTCTGATCGCAGTAATTATAATGTGTTGCCATTTATCACAATCATAATCAAGTCGGATCCCCTCATTGTGTTGTGTGCCAGTGACATCATTCTCCAAGGAAGAAGAAGACCAACGTACAGGAGGCCTGTACCTAGACAACACGCCGTAGAATGTCGAGAACTTCCGCATTGTACGTGAAATGAAGTCATCATGCCATCGATCCAACTGCAGCCGAACACGGGACTTCATGTTGCTGTTGTAGTCGCAATGTGCAGCTAAACTACTGTATGTGTCTTCCTGGGTGAGCTGTGGGTGTGATCCAGAGAGATGAGTACCACTCAAAGTATTTGAAAGTCGGATTTCCTGTAAACATATAAATATCTTAATGTATACTAATTCTTTAGAAAAGTAGTGTAGGATTTCGTTGTTCTCAAAGGGATGGTAATAGTTACTTGATAGGGTTTACATTGATTTTTCTTCACGGTTGGAGAACCGTATCTTCTTTATTTTACTATGGGATCTAGTGCATGATATATTTATGGCCCTAGATTTGATTAATTGTGAAGCATTATGAGAATTAAAGGTATTTTTAATATTCAAGAAAAATCACTCCATGAATCATCAGTTATAAAATTATGACTCATCCAGAAATTCTAAATCTCTTTGTATTTGATGCTAGTTGTATAAATGAAGAGTTCGGCCGCCACCACCTCCTCCTCCACACGCTCTCGGGAGAGGCCTCCTCCTCATGCTGGCTAAGAGCGCGACCCTAACCTCACATCCGCCATCTTGGAGGGGTTTAACCTAACTTTCTATGCGTAAGAGAGCTAGCCTAACCTCATGGAAAGGCCTAACCTCAGTTTTAGAGCTGGATGCCCTTCCTCACGCCTAAGAGCGTGAACCTAACCTCACATTCGCTATCTTGGACGGGCCATTCTAACTTTTTATGCGTAAGAGAGCTAGCCTAACCTCATGGAAGGGCTTAACCACAGTTTTACAGCCGGATGCCCTTCCTGACGCCTAAGAGAGCGGGCCTAACCTCACATCCGCTATTACGGAGGGGCTTAACCTAACTTTTAACGCACAAGACAGCAAGCCTAACAGCACGGAAGGACCTAACCTCAGTTTTACGGCCGGATGCCCTTCCCGACGCCAATTCCACAAGATGACGGCTATACATAACACCTTATGAGACGCCTTAAGGGTGCTTGCGCAAGAACTATTGACGCGCAAGGCAGCAAGCCTAACCTTATGGAAGGACCTAACCTCAGTTTTACGGCCGGATGCCCTTCCCAACACCAATTGCACAAAATGGCGGCTATGTATGGCTCCTTATGAGACGCCTTAAGGGTGCTTGCGCAAGATGGTGGTCGCAAGATGGCTGCTATACATAGGCTCTTATGAGACTCCCTAGGGATGCTTGCGCAAGATGGTGGACACAAGATGGCGGATATACACATCTCCTTATGAGACACCTTAAGGGCGCTTGCGCAAGATGGCTGCTGCTCTTTTGGGACGGCTTAAAGGTGCTTGCACAAGATTGCTCCTGCTCTTATGAAACTACCTAGGGATGCTTGCGCAAGATTGCGGACACAAAATGGCGGCTATACACGGCTCCTTATGAGACATCTTAAGGGTGCTTGCGCAAGATGGCTGCTGCTCTTATCAAGAAAGCTAGCTTGGAGTATAACGTGCCGTGTTAGAAACAACGATTCGATTAATTAAATTTCGGGCTTAAATGCAAAATGTTAAATATCTCGAAAACGGTGTGTCGTAGAGCAAAACGGACAAAATTTTTCTGCCCAAGACGTAGGTTCGCAGTAGCAGGAACATGATAGCATAAGAAAAAATAGTCTAATGATGAGATCAACGGTTCGGTTCCTACTTAGGCCCTTTGGCATTTGGTCTGTTTTAGCTTGTTATGTCGTGTCTTGAAGCAAGTTTTCGTAACTTCATCAGGTCTTGGTATGGTAGAGAGTATAACTTACCGTGCTAGAAACAAATGTTCGATTTATTACATTTGGGGCTTAAATGCAAAATGCTAAATATCTCGAAAACGGTGCGTCGTAGAGCAGAACGGACAACATTTTTCAGCCTAATACGTAGGTTCGCAGTATCAGGAATATGATATCATAATAAAAAGTAGTCTAATGATCAGATCAACGGTTCAGTTCCTACCTAGGTCCTTGTCATTGACAGCTATCTAATTCTACAAGATGGCGGCTATACATAGCTTCTTATGAGACTGCTTAAGGGTGCTTGCACAAGATGGCTGCTGCTTTGTGAGACGCCCTAGGGATGCTTGCGCAAGATGGCGGCTACAAGATGGTGGCTATACAAAGCTTCTTACGAGACTGCTTAAGGGTGCTTGCACGAGATGACTGCTATACATAGGCTCTTATGAGACTCCCTAGGGATGCTTGCGCAAGATGGCAGCCACAAGATGGTGGCTATACACAGCTCCTTATGAGACGGCCAAGGGGTGCTCGCATAAGATGTCGGTTATAAACAGGCTCTTATGAAGAAAGCTAGCTTAGAGGCTACTGCGCAAGATGGCGGCTGCTCTTATGCATGCTTTGGAGGGCAATTTGAAATCCCACGTACTCTTGTTTGTAAACAAAGCTACGTTCTTTTTGACAGCGGCCATATTTAATCAACAGAGCATCGCGCTACCATCTTTAGCTACTACCTTTGAAATGTGGTGGCGGCAATGTTCACGTGACAGCTGTCATCCGCCATCTTTAATTAACAGAACACCATGGTGCCATCTTTAGCTACTACCATTGAAATGTGGTGGCGGCAATTTGAAAGAAATCTACGTGGCTTTAATAGCTGTCAGCCGCCATCTTTAAATAACAACGCATCGTGCAGCTATCTTTACGGCACTAAACCTCATCCTTATACATGTGGTGGCGGCAATTTGAAAAAAATTCTACTTGGCTTTAGAAGCTGTCAGCCGCCATCTTTAAACAACAACGCATCGTGCAACTATCTTTACGGCACTAAACCTCATCCTTATACATGTGGTGGTGGGTAATTAAAAAAGGTTCCGTTAGCTATTATCTTTAAACAGCAAAACGTTAGTGCATTCGCGAACCTAACCTCTCATCTACCATCTTGAAGGAGACTAATCTTAGTTTACGACAAGGTGCCCTTCCCAACGCTAATTACACAAGATAGCACTTAGAGGTTACTACACAAGATGGTGGCTGCTGTTATGACCTTCTCCTCTGTTAAGGTACAAGTTTAAACATGCACCGCGGAGGCTAAAGTAAGCACGTGCTGCAGTGATGACGTCATTGTGCATGTTTAGATTTGCAGATTACAAAAGATGTGAATGAAACATAACAAAACTAGAATCGAAATCTTGTGAACATAGCAGAGTTTTAACCACGTAAGCGTAGATTTTGAACTTCGCGTGCTGCCGTAGCATATCACATGATCGTAACATCACGACCACGTGCTCTTGTTTATAAACAAATCCACGTGCGTTTTTGACAGCTGTCATCTTGACGGACCCTAACCTCACATTTAAGGACAATAGAGCATCGCTAACCTCACTGTTGCCATCTTCACGGCGCTAAACCTCGCGGCTGCCACCTTATGCATATCGTAGTGCGGAATTTAAAATCCAACAACAGAACATCGCTTACCTCACTGCTGCCATATTGACGGGGTTAAACCTTACTTTTGCTACCTTGGTTATACGCTTTTTTGTTAGTTTACTGTTAATCGCTAAGCTGTTCGCATCATCGAAGTAGCGAGTAACAAGTGTCTAGCAGATTTAAAGAAGAATATGTTAGCTGAAGATAAGAGTCCGTCATGGAAAAACCTATTTCTAGGTATATTTGCAAAGAGTGTGGAAAAGCATTTTCCCGAAGCTATCACAAGAGTTTCATGAGATATGTAGGACAATTTTTAAATGCAAACATTGTAGAAGAGTGTTCAAGAACGCATACAACGCTCAACGTCATGAAACCGCGTGTAATGTAGCTTCATCGAGAAGAAAATACAAAGAGCTCAACCGTAGTGAAGCGTACACTGATTTATTTTTAAAAAGTACACCTCTGCGAGAGATTTTTAATTCTCCCTTGTTGTCTAGGCCTGCTACAAGTTCTGTTACTAAGCACAAACTTCAAGATAAAGAGAGGCAAGATCATGATTATGATAGTAAGGATAATGATGTTGATCAAAACAGTAGTAAAAGGAAAGTAGAAGAAGAAGAAGTTCTCAGTATTTCGTCGCCATTAGAGCTTGATGATTTTACTTCATTTTCTAAGCCTACTACACGTTCTGTTGCAGTGCAAACATATCAAGAAGAGATGCAAGATGAAGAAGAGAAAATTTCAACGCTTCATTACTGTCGAAATAAGTTTGTACCTAGAAACGCTACTGCTGAAGCACGTGTTACATCAAAAGAAGCCCCTACACATCAACTGTCTGCATATAGGCTCAAAGTTCACAACAAGCCTCTGTTACCCTATGCAGACATAGGATACTGTAAAGACCCCAACATACTCGTAAAACGTTTGCAACTGCCAAGAGCCTATCATGATGCTGGTTACACAGAGTACAAAGCAGATATTTTTGAAATAGAGCAAGAATTACGTCGTGTAGGTATTATTAAGTAATAGCTCTCTCTCGACAGTACAACAGCTTAAACACCTTCCTACAATCCCAGCGCTTACCCTCACCTAAGCCATCCTTCTGTAGTATATAGTCGGTCGAGTAGCTATATTCGTATAGATTATTTTCCAACATTCTCCCCTCCTTAGGGTGTTAACTCCGCCTCTAGATGTAGAGCCCGTCTCAAGCCCGGATAAAGAGAGGAGAGGCATCCTAGCCCATTAAGCTTTTAGCCCATTAGCCCTTTTGCCCATTAGCCCTTTAGCCTATTAACCCCTTAGCCCTACAAGGAATGTGCGGCAATCTGATCTTCTTAGAACCAAGGTATCCCTGATATGTTCTAAACACATGTTGTGTCGAGTGCAGTGTTCGATTCTAGTCTTATTATTACTTATTTAGTGATCTGAACACTTCAAACAATGTTCTGAACGCATGTTGAATTAAGGACATCGAGTACAGTGTTCGATTCTAGTTTTGTTATGTTTCATTCACATCTTTTGTAATCTGCAAATCTAAACATCCACAATGACGTCATCGCTGCAGCACGTGCGTACTCTAGCCTCCGCGATGCATGTTTAAACTTGTACCCTAACAGAGGAGAAGGTCATAAGAGCAGCCACCATCTTGTGTAGTAACCTCTAAGTGCTATCTTGTGTAATTAGCGTTGGAAAGGGCACCTTGTCGTAAACTAAGGATAGTCTCCTTCAAGATGGTAGATGAGAGGTTAGGTTCGCGAATACACTAAAGTTTTACTGTTTAAAGATAATAGCTAACGGAACTTTTTAAATTATCCACCACCACATGTATAAGGATGAGGTTTAGTACCGTAAAGATAGCTACACGATGCGTTGTTGTTTAAAGATGGCGGCTAACAGCTATCAAGACCACGTAGGTTTTTCAAATTGCCGCCACCACATTTCAAAGGTAGAAGCTAAAGATGGCAGCACGGTGCTCTGTTAATTAAAGATGGCGGATGACAGCTGTCACGTGAACATTGCTGCAACCACATTTCAAAGGTAGTAGCTAAAGATGGTAGCACGTTGCTCTGTTGATTAAAGATGGCCGCTGACAAAAAGAACGTAGCTTTGTTTACAAACAAGAGCACGTGGAATTTCAAATTGTCCCCACCGCATGCATAAGAGCAGCCGCCATCTTGCGCAGTAGACTCTAAGCTAGCTTTCTTCATAAGAGCCTGTGTATAACCGCCATCTTGTGCGAGCACCCCTAGGCCGTCTCATAAGGAGCTGTGTATAGCCGCCATCTTGTGCAAGCATCCCTAGGGAGTCTCATAAGAGCCTATGTATAGCAGTCATCTTGTGCAAGCACCCTTAAGCAGTCATAAAAGCAGCAGCCATGTTGTGCAAGCACCCTTAAGCAGTCTCATAAGAAGCTATGTACAGCCACCATCTTGTACAATTAGATAGCTGTCAATGCCAAAGGGCCTAAGTAGGAACCGAACCGTTGATCTCATCATTAGACTATTTTTTCTTATGCTATCATGTCTCTGATACTGCGATCCTACGTAGTAGGCGGGAAAATTTTCTCCGTTTTGCTCTACGACGCACCGTTTTCGAGATATTTAATATTTTGCATTTAAGCCCCAAATTTAATAAATCGAGCCGTTGTTTCTAGCACGGTACGTTATACTCTCTACCATACCAAGACCTGATCAAGTTACGAAAACTTGCTTCAAAACACGACATAACAAGCTAAAACAGACCAAATGCCAAAAGGCTTAAGAAGGAACCAAACCGTTGATCTCATCATTAGACTATTTTTTCTTATGCTATCGTGTTCCTGATACTGCGAACCTACGTCTTGGGCAGAAAATTTTGTCCGTTTTGCTCTACGGCGCACCGTTTTCGAGATATTTAACATTTTGCACTTAAGCCCCAAATTTAATAAATCGAACCGTTGTTTCTACCAGGGTACGTTATACTCTCTACCATACCAAGACTTGATCAAGTTACGAAAACTTGCTTCAAAACACGACATAACAAGCTAAAACAGACCAAATGCCAAAAGGCCTAAGTAGGAACCGAACCGTTGATCTCATCATTAGACTATTTTTTCTTATGCCATCATGTTCCTGATACTGCGAACCTACGTCTTGGGCAGAAAAATTTTGTCCGCTTTGCTCTACGACGCACCGTTTTCGAGATATTTAACATTTTGCATTTAAGACCCAAATTTAATGAATCGAACCGTTTTTCTAGCACGTTACGTTATACTCTAAGCTAGCTTTCTTGATAAGAGCAGCAGCTATCTTGCGCAAGCACCCTTAAGGAGTCTCATAAGGAGCCGTTTATAGCCGCTATCTTGCGCAAGCATCCCTAGGGTGTCTCATAAGAGCAGCAGCCATCTTGTGCAAGCACCCTTAAGCCGTCTCATAAGGAGCTGTGTATAGCCGCCATCTTGGCAAGCGTCCCTAGGGTGTCTCATAAGCGTCTATGTATAGCAGCCATCTTGCGGCCACCATCTTGCGCAAACACCCTTAAGCCGTCTCATAAGGAACTGTGTATAGCCGCCATCTTGTGCAGTTGGCGTCGGGAAGGGCATCCGGCCGTGAAACTGAGGTTAGGTCCTTCCATGAGGTTAGGCATGCTGTCTTGCGCGTCAAAAGTTCTTGCGCAAGCACCCTTAAGGCGTCTCATAAGGAGTCATTTATGGCCGCCATCTTGTGCAATTGGCGTCGGGAAGGGCATCCGCCCGTAAAACTGAGGTTAGGCTTGCTGTCTTGTGCGTTAAAAGTTAGGTTAAGCCCCTCTAATAGCAGATGTGAGGTGAGGCTCGCTCTCTTAGGCGTCAGGAAGGGCATCCGGTTGTAAAACTGAGGTTACGCCCTTCCATGAGGTTAGGTTAGTTCTCTTACGCATAAAGGGTTAGGTTAAGCCCCTCCAAGGTAGCGAATGTGAGGTTAGGTTCACGCTCTTAGGCGTGAGGAAGGGCATCCAGCTGTAAAACTGAGGTTAGGCTAGCTCTCTTACGCATTAAAAGTTACGTTAAGCCACTCCAAGATGGCGGATGTGAGGTTAGAATCGCGCTCTTTGCCATCGTGAGGAGGAGGCCTCTCCCGAGAGCGTGTGGAGGAGGAGGTGGCGGAGGCCTCTGCGGAGAGCCGGTGGCGGCCGAACTCTCCAGTTATACTACTGATGCTTCACGTAAAATGTTAGGTAATTCCCCATATGAATTAAGGATGGTGAAGAAGAAACCACGGAATGACAAGTGAGGTCTGATAGTGTTTGCGTTTTACCTAGATCGCGAGTGTCAACATATTTTGTCCCGAGTGATAGAACTCTTTCTTCTATAATATGTATGCATTGGGTATGCCGAGAGGTGGGACCGAGCTTTTCAAGCGGATAACGGATATTATTAAATGCGGTGTTGATGAAATATAAACCTCTCCCCAGATGAGTGAATACTATCCGCAATGCGTTAAATTCCGCGCCGATGCTATAAATTGGGCTAGATGAAAGCCGATGTGTTTATTGATGCGAATGGCATCCAAGGAAAGTGATAAGATTGAAAGTAAAGCGCCGAGATGGCCCGTTAACTGGACCGACTGGGTTCCCTTGTGTTGGAAGTGAAAGTAAACGCGAAGACAATGCAAACAGCTGGCCTGTGGAATTTATGGCCCAGCCAGGCAAGGAGGGAGGCCGAACACTGTCATCGCATTGACAGGAACGTACTGCTAAGAGGCCAGTATCGATATTACATACGACCAGTCAGAAATTAACACCGTTGGGTAGACCTAGAGTTCTAATAAATGAGAGAACTCCCTCCGTTTCTTTATGTTAATTAAAACGCCTAGGGATTTCAGATCGGGGTTCGCATCTCACATTGTCACAGGGCACGAGTTCGTGTCTCAGCAGCACCAGAGGCAGTTGTGCCCACTGCCATCAGCTATGGACGGATCCTACTGTCCATGATCTATTATGTGAATGCCAAGTGAATTTTGGTCTGTCATTTATTACAGGAGTGACATTTATTGAATTGGTCTTTGGTTCGTTAAATGTGTCGTTACAGGGACCATCGTTGTATAAATGTCCAAGCTGTGTATAGTATTTCAGTGACATCCCATTGGAACACACAATAGATAATATTTGTTCAGTTATGAGATCGTGAGATAGGGTTTTCTAATAAATGACACGACTTTCAGCTATTTGAAACGTGCTCGTATATCAACGCCGGCCCCGTGGTGTAGGAGTAGCGTGCCTGCCTCTTACCCGGTGGGCCCGGGCTCGATTCCCGGCCAGGTCAGGAATATTTGCCTGGACCTGAGGGCTGGTTCCAGCTATCTGACGGTGAGATAGCGGCCCCGGTCTAGAAAGCCAAGAATAATGGCCGAGAGGATTCGTCGTGCCGACCACACGACACCTCGTAATCTGCAGGTCTTGGGGCTGAGCAACGATCGCTTGGTTTGTTTCGTATACAAACATATCTATCACCTGGTTCATACGACAGCTAATGTTTAATACTCGCCGCTAGGACGACAATTTTTCATTTTGAATATATACTTTAATAGTGTAAAGAAGGCGAGCTAAATACAAGATATGCCTTTATTTAATTATTTCTGTGTGTAACAATGTGTGATTAATATTTCGAGTGTTAAATTGGTTAGAGAAGGCGCGACTTCTCAAGTCTTGCATATTTTCAGAGTAAAATACAAATCTAGAGAAAGGACTAGAAAGGACATTACATCCTGAAGGAAACTGCAGTGTTTAATTTATGTGTTTAATAGGGTGGCATATCTATGTACATAACATCCATGGGCTTTCCCAGGTATTAAAATTGTGTGCAATGAAAAAATATAATTCACTCTTTTCATTTCATAGGCAAATAGTATTCCTCTCATAGTTAAGGTTCCCCTAGTGCATAGATAGTTTACTGCCCTTTAGGACGTTCTATTTGACCCGTATGCTCTACCGATGCAGCTAGCGTGTTACTCCAGTAGGGGAGATGAGACTTCAACGCCGGGCTTTGTTCGAAGGTTTCATCCAAGATACTCCATTCTAACGTCACGTTACAGGACGATTCTAATCTAATTGATGTACTGATACCATGAAAAGGGTACAATACTAATGTTTTATTTTCATGTGATGATTTATGGAACTATGCTTCTGCCCAAATTTCGGGTGTGCGATTCCTCCACTAGGGATTGTTATAAGCCACTCACGGTTATTCACGTTAACTATTCGTTCCACATCCAATGTTACTACATTTGATTTAATGTTGAAAATTAAGGTGCACCTTACCTAAGTTTGTTAGTTAACATAAATTTTTTTAAAATAATTATATTTAATTTCATTGGTCTATTTATTAATTTTTGCAATGTTTTTATTATGTTATTACTGATTTGTTTTCTTATATTTTAAAATTTTCTTTTGTTTACAAAACAATTGAAAGGTTTTCAAATTTTATTTAATGTAAATTTTTACCTATTTTAATAATATGTTACCTTAAGAATGCTGGTACTCCGCTTTGATGTCTGGCTCAGCATTTCCTGGGGATCTAAACCTCTTTTTTTTTATATGGGGTGGGTTTTCAGTGCAGTCTCTTGCTTCCACTTGTGTCCTGGTAAGTTTATGTATCCGGGTGTCTGAGTGTTATATTTTCAATTGTGCTTCCCTCTTTTTTTGTTAACGTTGCCCCATGGCGTTTGTTGAGCGTAATGTCATTCTTTGTCATCTCGGGGTGGCGTTGCATAGGATCAAGTTGCAATCCACCAACCACCTAAAAAGCAGTCGAATGAAAGACATCCGTGGTCTTTTCTCTAATGAAGTGTCAAATTTCACTGCAAACATCACCACTTTTCTTCATATGTACATTACTCAGAATCCTTTTAACAATACACGATACTTCAAGAAGCTGGGAATTTTTTTTCTTCTCAGATCTGAGTTCACACATTAACATGAGGACTATATCTAAAAAAAAATTGGATATATCGCAAGTGTTTTCAGAAATAAGTTTTTAATCTAAGACTAGATATATTTAATTTTGTTTACCCTCCTCTTCCCCCCCTTTCAATGCTTGACATACTTAAAGATTTTAGGGTGTTGTGAATGTTTTAAGACTAATATGGCTAATAAGACTAATTATGTCACCTAAACACGCTGTAGCTGATGTTTAGTTATTAAACAAAATGTGTACGACTGAAATGTAAATTTGTCTAAGGCAAAAGATATATTATCGTCGCCATAAGACCTTTCTGTGTCGGTGAGACGTAAAGCCCCTAGCAAAAAAAATATATATATATATATTGTATTGATTATGTGGTATCATTGGTTTACTTTACTTAGTTGTACACTACTTGTTTGTCAGAAATCACCGAGATTCTGTTCAATCTTTTCCAGTTCTCATATCAAGTAATCCTGGCATGGGTCCCACACACTAACTGGGGTCCTACTAGAGACTTACATGCCCTGTCCTTTCCATCCTTACTACAACCCTTAAATACATTCACAACCATGTGGAGAGATCTGCAACCTTTCATTATAATCTCATTAATATGATTAGCACAAAGAAGGTAACTCCAAGTAACAATATCCATTTACTTCATTTCCTAATCTAATATTTCCTGCATCGTCCGGCTCCAAGGCCTTTGGTGACAGGGGTCCCGTGTTCGATTTCCGGCAAGGTCGGGAATTTTGACCATAATTGGTTAATTTCGCTCGTCCGAGGACTGGGTGTATGTATCGTCTTCAGCATCATTTCATCCTCATCACGACACGCAGGTCGCCCATGGGAGTTAAATCGAAAGACCTACATCTGGCGAGCCGAACTTGTCCTCGGACACTCTCGGCCCTAAAAGCCATACGCCGTTTCATTACCTTTCAATTGGATTTCTTTTCATCTCGTACTACTCCTCCAGGACTGTGTCCATACCATTCAGCAATTTCTCCAGATCTTCTGCAGACACATACAATAATATTGTCAAATCTGTTTTGATTTCCTCTCCTTTAATTGAGATTCCTTTTCCAAACTCTTCTTTCATTTCCTTTACTGCCTGTTCTATATAAATATTGAAAAGGAGAGGGAACCAACTGCAGCCTTGCCTCACTCCCCTCTGAATTACTGCCTTTTTTCATAGCCGTTGATTCTTATCACTACAAACTGATTTTTGTACAACTGTAGATAATTCTTCCTACATATGTGATCCCGACCACCTTCAGAATCTCAAATAGCTTCGTCCAATCAATATTATCCAATGCCTTTTCTAGATCTAGGCATGGGCTCGTCCTTAATTCGATCCTCTACGTACTTTTAATTATTTAATTTCAAAAATTTCATTTTTGGATCGTATTGAATCAAGATTTACATTAAGAAATATGGGTAAGCGGTTCCACCTATTCAATAATCCAAAGTTGTGAAGTTATTAATATGTCATATTTATTTGGTCTCATTATTGGGACCGGTTTCGGCAACTATACTTGCCATTGTTACAAGGCATTCTGAAAACTGCACTAATATAATTTTAAAATTTAAGTAAGTACAGCTTGTTCTTAAACTAAGTTTTTGCATTGGGTGTTCACCATAGAACTTGTATATTTAAAATACTAAGACTGGAATAATTCTTATGAGGATCAATACAAGTCGTAAATATTATACAATCTTTTGAACATAAAAATAGTAAATGACATCAAATTGCTTGTAAATGTTATAAAGGTTGATTACAGTATTGAGTTTTTGTAAAAAAAAAAAAAAAAACCTTCATAAAATGTATCTTAATTGAACATTAAAGGCATTCAATTGGCCTTATTGAATTACAAACATTTTAAAATTATATTTAAGATTTCCACCCCTGCGAACCATGTAACCTTGCCGCGGTGGGGAGGCTTGCGTGTCACAATGAAGCAGGTAGCCGAGCCGGAGGTGCAACCATATCGGATGGGTATCTGTTGAGAGGCCAGACTAAGGAATAGTTCATCGAAATGGGGGGTAGCAGCATTTCGGAAGTTGCAAGGGCGGCAGTCTGAATGATTGACTGATATGGCCTTGTAATAATACTCAACATGGCTTAGCTATGTTGATACTGCTACAAGGCTGAAAGCAACAGGAAATTACAGCCCTAACTAACTCCCGAGGACATGCAGCTCTCTCTGTATGAATGATGTACTGATGATGGCTTCCTCCTGGGTAAAATATTCCGGAGCTAAACCAGACCCCATTCGGATCTCAGGTGGGGACTAAACGAGAGGAGGCGATCATCAGGAAGATGGATACTGACATTCTGCGAGTCGGAGCGTGGAATGTTAGAAGTTTGAATCGTTGTGGTAGATTAGAGAATCTGAAAAGGGAGATGGATAGACTGAAGTTAGATGTAGTTGGTATAAGTGAAGTACGTTGGCAGGAAGAACAGGATTTTTGGTCAGCGACTACCGAATTACCAACACAAAATCAAACAGAGGAAATGCAGGAGTTGGTTTAATGAAAAATGAAATGTCGTATGGCTTTTAGTGCCGGGATATCCCATGACGGGTTCGGCTCGCCAGGTGCAGGTCTTTCTATTTGACTCCCGTAGGCGACCTGCGCGTCGTGATGAGGATGATATGATGATGAAGACAACACATACACCCAGCCCCCGTGTCGTAGGAATTAACCAATTAAGGTTAAAATCCGTGACCCGGCCGGGAATCGAACCCGGGACCCTGTGTCCGAAGGCCAGTACACTGACCGTTCAGCCAACGAGTCAGACAGTTGGTTTAATAATGAATAAGAAAATAGGGCAGCGGGTAAGCTACTATGACCAGCATAGTGAAAGAATTATTGTCGTCAAGATAGACACTAAACCAATGCCCACCACAATAGTGCAAGTCTCTATATGGCTACTAGCTCAGCGGATGAGGAAATCAAAAGAACATATGAAAAGATAGAAGATTTAATACAATATGTAGAAGATGACGAGAATCTAATTGTGATGGGAGACAGGTATGCAGTGGTAGGCCAAGGAAGAGAAGGTAATACAGTAGGAGAATTCGGATTGGGACAAAGGAACGAAAGAAGAAGTCGGCTGGATGAATTCTGCACTTATTATAATTTAGTCCTGGCCAATACTTGGTTCAAACTACACAAACGACGGCTTTATATGTGGACGAGACCTGGAGACACTGAAAGGTATCAAATAGACTTCATTATGATTAGGGAGAGATTCAGAAACCAGGTGTTGGATTGCAAAACTTTCCCAGGAGCAGGCGTGGACTCTGACCACAACTTGTTGGTCATGAAATGCCATCTGAAGCTGAAGAAATTGAAGAAAGGAAAGAATGCAAAAAGATGGGATCTAGACAAGTTGAAAGAAAAGCGTGTGAGAGATCGTTTCAAGGAACATGTTGCAAAAGGACTAAATGAAAAAGCTGAAGGAAACACAATAGAGGAAGAGTGGATAGTCATGAAAAACGAACTCAGCAGGGCTGCTGAAGAAATGTTAGGAAGGAAGAAAAGATCAACTAAGAATCAGTGGATAACTCAGGAGATACTAGACCTGATTGATGAATGACAAAAATACAAGAATGCTAGAAATGAAGAGGAAAGAATACAGGCGATTAAAGAATGAAGTGGATAAAAAGTGCAAGGTAGCGAAGGAAGACTGGCTGAAGGAGAAGTGCAAGGATGTCGAAGGTTGTATGGTCCTGAGAAAGGTAGATGCTGCATACAGGAAAATCAAGGAAACCTTTGGAGAAAGGAAATCTAGGTCTATGAATATTAAGAGCTTAGATGGAAAGCCACTTCTAGGGAAAGAAGACAAAGCAGAAAGATGGCAGGAGCATCTCCAACAGTTGTATCAAGGTGCAGATGTAGATAATTTGGTTCTGGAACAAGAAGAGGCTGTTGATGCTGATGAAATGGGAGACCCAATTTTGAGATCAGAGTTTGACAGAGCTGTGAGCGACCTAAATAGAAACAAGGCACCTGGAATTAATGACATTCCCTCTGAATTACTGACTGCCTTAGGAGAAACCAGCATGGCAAGGTTATTCCATTTAGTGTGTAAGATGTATGAGACAGGAGAAGTGCCATCCGATTTTCAGCAGAATGTTGTTATACCTATTCCCAAGAAAGCCGGTGCTGACAGGTGTGAAAACTATTGCATCATTAGTTTAGTATCTCATGCCTGCAAACTGTTAACACGTATTATTTACAGAAGAATGGAAAAACAAGTTGAAGCTGAGTTCGGAGATCAATAATTTGGCTTCAGAAGAATGTAGGAACACTGACTTTACGTCTGATCTTAGAGGATCGAATCAGGAAAGACAAATCCATGTACATGGCATTCGTAGATCTAGAAAAGGCATTCGATAATGTTGATTGAACCAAGCTATTTAAGATACTGAAGGTGATTGGGATCAGATATCAAGAACGAAGAATTATCTACAATCTGTGTAAAAATCAGTCTGCAGTCATAAGGAGGGCTTTGGAAAAGAACCAGCAATCCAGAAAGGAGTGAGGAAAGGTTGCAGTTTGTCCCCCCCCCTACTTTTCAATGTTTACATAGAACAGTCAGTAAAGGAAATAAAGGAGGAATTTGGAAAGGGAATCACAATGCAAGGAGATGAAATCAAAACCTTGATTTTGTCGATGATATTGTTATTTTATCTGAGACTGCAGAAGATCTCGAGAAGCTGCTGAATGATATGGACGAAGTCTTGGGTAAGGAGTACAAGATGAAAATAAACAAGTCCAAAACAAAAGTAATGGAGTGCAGTCGAACGAAGGTAGGTGATGCAGAAAATAATAAATTAGGAAATGAAGTCTTAAAGGAAGTAGATGAATATTGTTACTTGGGTAGTAAAATAAGTAACGATGGCAGAAGTAAGGAGGACATAAAATGCAGATTAGCACAAGCAAGGAAGAGCTTTCTTAAGAAAAGAAATTTGCTCACTTCAAACATTGATATAGGAATTAGAAAGATGTTTTTGAAGACTTTCGTGTGGAGTGTGGCATTGTATGGAAGTGAAGCATGGACAATAACTATCTCTGAATGAAAGAGAATAGAAGCTTTTGAAATGGGGTGTTACAGAAGAAAGCTTGAAGGTGAGATGGATAGATCGAATCATGAATGAAGAGATACTGAATCGAATTGGCTAAATTTGACGAGAGGAGATAGAATGATAGGACACGTCTTAAGACACCCAGGCCTTGTTCAGTTGGTTTTTGAAGGAAGTGTAGGTGGTAAGAACGGTTGGGGTAGATCAAGGTATGAATATTGTACCCGTCCAAATGGTATTTTATTGGATTATGAGAAGTTGGTTTAATTTTCATAATGTAATATGGGTTTACGCGTGAGCAAGCAGCCAGCTGATTACCGCGCCGTTCCGCTGCGGACGAAGGAGAACTGGGTCAAGCGATGAAGGTCACCGCACGTCACAGGGTTACGTCACCTAGCAAGCCGGAAGCCAAAGGGGGGTGACATTCCAGAAAGATCTGCTCCAAATTTGAAAGGACGAATCACGTCGCAGAATAGGTGACGACCAATGAAAATTAGTGAAGATGTTGGATGGTCGGAGAATCTTTCTAGAAAGACGTCGAACAGTGTGTTTTCGGAAGAGAGACAGCGAACAGTAGAGTTTTAGAGGAGACAACAAACAGTACAGTTCTGGTGTACTGCACGACGACAATGATATTTAAGAGTGCTAATTAAATTTTCCGTGTAGACGATTCAGTCTACTGCGATATATTAATGCCGCACATTTTCCTGGGTGGAAATTTCCAAACCACAGACAGTCAGTATACATATTACGCCAAGGGTTGCCGCAGAAATTTGTGGAATGTTCCACTATGAATTACGAGGGAAGATTATCACCGAAATAGAATCTTCGAGAACAAACCTGGCCAAGGAACATAGTTTCTTCAGTAACACAGTGGATTATTCGAGATTCCTACAACTCAACGATGTGCTGTAAACTGATAAATGAGCTCACGATTTGAAGCTTTCTGTAGGGTTGAACCAAAGTGTACATCATTGCGCCATTTAAGTACTGTAAGACAAACTGTTAATCTACAACGCGCGTGGATCAAATTTTAATAATAAATTTTAGTTTCAGCAACACCAACGAAGACCAACCGTCGTCATGGACCGACCAAGAAGGAAATCCTGGGGAACTCTAAAACACCGCTGGAGTGATTCTGCGCTATTTGACTTCACAAGAATCCTGATGTGTTAAGCCGTCGTGTGTGAGCCAGCACAATGAATTTGTTCATCTACTATCTGCCATAAACCGGAAGAGGAGCCGACATCTTCAGCTACATTCAAGACGGAGATTTACATTGGAATAATAAGTACCGGTACTCTTGTTACATTTTCTTCTATTTCAGTAGATAGCTAGTTGGATTTTATTCTTATTTAATGAAATGTAGATTAGTTAGAGTATTTAAGTAGAGTTAGAGTATTTAGAGTATTAGTTAAGTATTTAAGTGGTGGTGATGGTAGAGTAGTCATGGATTCATTGATTCATTAGTTTCATTTTTTTTTGCATTTTCTTGGGATATTGCTGTGTTGATTCAGTGATTGATAACCTCAGTCGTTAGTGAATTTCACGAGGTTACGAGCAGTTAAGGTCTTCGAAATGAATTACGGGGGAATGAAGCCTAATCATAAGCATAGTAATAATAATAATAATAATGTGACTTCATAAAAATCATGACGATAAGGATATAATTAATTGGATTATGTTAAAATAATAATTAAATTGAAGCTTTGATAAAGAAATGATTGGTGAAATAAGACTAATCTTAGAAGGGAAGGTGATAGCTGTGGACAGTAGGCAGCTCATCAAGAAGATGCTTTTAGGAGTAATAATCAGGGATATAATAATAACAAGGAGTCGGAACAATTTAAAATGGTTGCTGAGTATTAAATATGAGCGGCGATTGTGATTGTACCGGGCGGTACACCTCCACGCTGCTTATTTAAACTTTGCGCCAGTTGAAACTCCTCTACTGGAAGAAGTCTGAACTTTGTCTTATGTGTTAATTTTTAAGTTACCCTGAAGATGCCACTACTTGGAAATTTTGAAGTTTCTGAACTGTAATGTTTTCGATGTATTTTTGTTTTGCTTGTAGTAAGAAGTGTGAACATTCTCTTCTAGAGGACACTACTGAAGAACTACAACGGTGCACCCTAGTGCGAAGTGAAAGAACTGTTTTTTTGGAGAAAATTTAATTTCAAAAGTTTGTTCTTTGCTAAATTTCTTTCAGTCATTGTTTAAGTTGGCAATATTAACCCTTTCTTTCCCCTTGTTTTGAATCTAGCCAATCCCGAATTTCTTTAATTAATTTTCCACCAATAATGTGTTTCTTCTTCATATTGTGTAGGGGTTTTCTTTATCCACCAATAAAATGATTGTGGGCGGGTGTTTTCCTTCCTGAAACGCCTCGAACTTTCCGCGAGAGTATATAAACTGCTGATTTTAGGGTCTCTTCGCCACTTCAGTACCATCTTTCAGTGGGTAAAGTACATAGCAGGGGGCGGGAAGCGCCTCTTTCTTCGGGGAGCAGTTCTACACCAAGGTAATGGCCTTTTAATAACTTCTTTTCTTGCTAGCTCAGCAGTTTAACTCTCGGGGCGGGTCCGAAGCGTTTCTACCATGTAACCTTTTCCTAAAATGTAACTACTCTTAGCATCTATTATCTTTTAAAGCTACATCTTGGGATAGAGAGTGCTTAACCCTCTCGAGCTCCCACTCATTTTGTTTTGAGGTGAACTTATTTCTCACAACTGATTCTTCCTTAATGTAAAGTAAATTGTTCTTTTCTAAAGTCACCTCTGTAGTATGGGATTAGCCCTTGCATTAGTGGCCTAGAGCCAGATTAGGTTTTTAAACAAATGCATTAGGAGTACAGATCGCCTCCTCTCAAATTGTTATTTTAGAGGTCATGTAATTAACCTTCTTCTCATTTAATAGACCTCAGTAGGTTGGGTATTTTACCCCTGTGTATATGTCCTTAGAGGACAGCTTAAAGGTGGAATTAGGTGTGGCCTTTGACAGGCCTAAAATTTGAGAGCAAGTTGCTCTTTCTTGAAAATTTTGTTTTCTGCGCGCCTCAAGGAGGCCTTACTGTGTAATTTGGAGCAAGTGCTCCTAGACATGAATGGGGTTTTCTGCCCCTCTGTTGAAACTTGTGTTTGGGGTAAAACTGGGCTAATTGCTCAAGAATTATGAGGTTGGGGCTCGAAACCCAAATCCTGTAAATATTGTAATTGTACTTTTATTGCCTTGCTACTCTGTACCTGTCTTTCGTGTTATTTCTGAATTTTGGAAAGAGAATATAACCTTGTTAAATTTTACATTAACTTTAATTTCGTAGTTTGAGACCCGTTCACACCCGCACCTTCTTTCACCTCTACCTACCACAAGAATGCGGTAACAGTGATGATAAATTTTTATGATATTAGACGTGGGACCGCTAGGGTACATGTTAGCCGTGAGTATATTGTGATTTATGGTGATATAATTAATCATTGAGGGAATAATAATAGACTTGTGCTCAACAACTTATATTATGTAAAAGTATGACTCAATACTGTAATTATTTTTTCTCTTTCCCTGAGGCTATGAGTGCATTCTTCGAAGTATCCCTAACTGATGGTGGTGATGATTATTTCTTCGATTTATTTTTATTCATCCTATTTTTGTCATTCGTCACAGGTCATGGTAATCCATTGCTATTATCTGCAATAATGTGAGGGCCTTCAACCTAATTCTGAAGGTAGAAATAATAATAATAATAATAATAATAATAATATCCTCGACAATATAACAAAATCTGCTGATAAATAATTGGGGGAGATTGTGTTATTGTGTGACAGCTTGTCCATGCGTTTCCGTAAGTGTCAATTCTTTTAGTGATTTTTCTTGTTTGGTTTATTGTCCAATGGAATTTTTGTGTATGTTGATTGCGAGTTTCGCAACGTGACACACTATCTACCCACAGTGTATTAGTGAAAAATCGTTTAATGGAGTTTATAAACGGAATACAGTCGAACGTAATCTATGAAGGAGGGGAAATTTGCCAAAGGAATTTCCGAAGAAATTTGTCAAGTATTTTCTAACGATAATGTTCGAGATTTTTCAAGTATTTTGTCAGTGGATTTTCTGAGTATTGGAAAATATTTTTAGAAGTAAAAATATTACTGAATTCTCTAAAACAAGATAAATATTTTCAGAGAAAGGACATGGTAATTTAATGAGAATTAATTGATGGGAATTTACCCAAACATTTATGAGGTGGTAAAAATAATTTGTAAAGATTTATCCCATAACGGAATATTGTAATTTCATGATCTAATGTAGCACTATTGGTCATAACAACGTTGTCGCTAACATTATGATTGGTCCAATGTTACAGTTCCATAAATGGAGGATTTGACCTAGAGTATGACTTCGGATGGTGTTTAATTGAAGACAGGTTGAATCGAATGGAACCTATGAGCATGCTGTGGACTTATATTCATTTTGCAAACCAGAAATAATAGACTTGAGTTATATTTATGTAAATAGTTTATTTTCCTTTTTCTTCTGCATTGTCCAGACGGTTTTAGGTTTTAATAAATGTTATTGTTACTTTGTTTCGATATTTTTTTCATGTTATGTCACCTATCCAGTCACCTGTGGCCCTGCAAATATAAATATTTCTGAAGTCTGTCCCGAAACAGTAAAGTTGGCCCTGTGAACAGTCCATCCTTTGGGACTCTCGCTCCGCCGACTGAGCGACCCCGGAAAAGGGGACAATATGATAAGCAGATTAGAGCAGATGTAGGATGCAGTACTTCCATAGAAATGAAAAGGTTAGCACAACAGGGTGGCACAGAGAGCTGCATCAAACCAGTCTATGGACTGATGACTCAAACAACAGTAAAATTGGCTGATTTGAATATTAAAAGTCGTTATACGTGAGGGAAAATCAAATTGATTCTCATAAGAATTATTCCAGTCTTTGCACTTTAAATATACAAGTTTTATGGTGTACGCCCTATACAAAAACTTAGTTTAAGAACAAATTCTACATAAATTAAAAAAAAAATTATGTTAGTGTAGTTTTTAGAATGTCTTGTAACAATATTCTTAGGCTGAGGATGGCAAGTATAGTTGCCAAAACCGGTCCCAATAATGAGATCAAATATGTGACGTATTAATTACTTCACAAAGGTGGAAACACCCATATTTCTTAATGTACCTCTAAGATCAGACGAAGTCAGGATGGCTTCATATGTCCCTACATATTTTCTGAAGCCAAAGTGATCTTCTCCAACTCATTTTCAATTTGTCTTTCCATTCTTCTGTGAATAATACACGTTAAAATCTTGCGCAAGTTATGAATTTCATTATGGTCGATATTGACAATTGATCACTATCAAATGGTAGAGAAAGGTATTGAAAATGTGGACCTTTCTCTACCTTTTGATAGTTAAAATTTTGCAAGCGTGATATACTAACTAATGGTGTGGTACTTTTCACGCTTGTCAGCACCTGATTTCTTGGGAATAGCTATAACAACATTGTCTACAATGAGATGTCACTCCTCCTGCATCATTCTTCTTACAAAGTGGAATAACTTCTTTAAGGCAATCAGTAATTCAGAGGATATGTCATCAATTTCAGGTGCCTTGTTTCTATTTAGATCTCTCAAAGCTCTTGTTTTATTCTCCCATTTCATCAGCACCAACAGCCTCTTCTTGTTCCAGAACCTTACCTACTTCTTTCCCTTTATACAATTTAGTAATATCTGAAGCCATTTCTTTACAACTGTCCGGCTCTTCAGTCTGCCAAAACTGAGTAAACAAATTTATGAACTACCTGAAAGAGGAGTACAATTTGCTTTACGTCTCACTGACACAGATAAGTCTTATGGTGACTATGGGATAAGAGTGGGAAGGAAGCGCTGTGATACCGTTTCCATATGTTTCCTTTTTCAGGTAATTTATAAATTTATTTACTCAAAGCTAGTTTTGGCAGACTGAAGGGACTAACAGTTATAAAAATACTTTATACAATTGTTAATATGTTCTTGCCATCTTTCTGCCCTGTTTTATTTCCCTAGGAGTAGCTCTTAATATTCATACACCTAGTTTTCCATTTTTCAAAGGTTTCCTCTTTTCCTCTATGCAGCATTTATATTTCTTACAACCATACAACTGTCAACATCCTTGCACTCCTCTTTCAGCCATTCTTCCTTAGCTGATCTGCACTTTCTACTTTATTCTTTTATCACCTGTATTCTTTCCTGCATTCATTTTTTGCATTCTTGTATTTTCACCATCTGTTTATCGGGCCTAATGTCTCGAGAGTTATCCACTGATTCTTACTTGATCTCACCTTTCTTCAGCAGCCCTACTTATCTCATTCTTCACGACTGTCCATCCACTCATTATCTATTATGTTTACTTCACCCTTTTCGTGTAGTCCTTGTGAAACTTGTTCCTTGAAACAATCCCTCACTCTTTTCAACTTACCTAGATCCCATCTTCTTGCAATCCCACCTAAAATTTTTTCAACTGAAGGAGACATTTCATGCCCAACAAGTTGTAAGAGTCCATGTATGCTTCTGGGAACGTCTTGCAATCCAACTTATTTCTGAATCTCTGCCTAATGATATTTGATACCGTCCTGTTTCTCCAGGTCTTGTCTATGTTTACAGCTGTCATTTGTACTCTTTAAACTAAGTATTAGCAAGAACTAAATTATGATCACTGTAGAATTCAACTAGCTGACCTCATTCATATCTTTCACCCAGTCCGAATTTTCCCCTACGGCACTATCTTCCCTTCTTTGGCCTACCATTGCGTTTCAGTCTCCGATCACTAGTCGCTGTTTAGGTAAGTATTAGATCTGTGTTTTCACATGTTCTTTTGATTTCTTCATCATCTGCTGAATTACTATTTGGTGGGCATTGGCTTGGTGTATCTTGACAACAATAATTCGTTCACTATGCTGGTTGTAGTAGCACACCTGATGCCCTATTTTCTTATTATTAAACCAACTCCTGCATTTCTCAGGTTTGATTTTGTGTTGATATTCTAGTTGCCTGAACAAAAATCATGCTCTTCCTGCCAATGTACTTCACTTTCACCAACTACATCTAATTTTAGTCCATTTACCTTTTCAGATTCTGTAACTTACCACCACGATTTGAACTTCTAAAACTTCACGCTCTGACTCAGTGTGTCAGTATTCATCTTCTTATGTAGTTTCCACTGTGGAATGGAAATGGCTTTTAGTGCCGAAAGTGTCCGAGGACATGTTTGGCTCGCCAGGTGCAGGCATTTTGATTTGACGCCCATAGGCGACCTGTGCGTCGTGATGGGGATGAAATGATGAAGACGACACATACACCCAACCCCCATGCCAGAGAAATTAACCAATGATGGTTAAAATTCCCGAGCCTGCTGGGAATTGAATCCGGGACCCCTGTGACCAAAGGCCAGCACGCTAACCACTTAGCCATGGAGCCGGACAGTTTTCACAGTAACATTCCTGTACAAAATAAGGAAGGGTATCTGGCCATAAAAGTAGGATAAACGAGCAAAAGTGCAACCTGAAAAGAACAGCAATAAGAATGAGGGAACTATTTAAATTAAATGTAAATAAAATCAAGAAATTTTACCAAAGAAATATAATAAACAGAATTCTTGTGACGTGATTGTTTTTATTTTACAGTTTCAATACATTAGAGAGAATACTCATACAATAGAATTATTTATCCATTTATACACTGGGTTCATTATCATCTGCTGCATCTTATTTTGTAACTTCATGAATGCCATGAGCAAGGTACGAAACATTTTTCGATGTAACACCCGCCATTGAAATTCTTCCATCCTTTGTCAAATAAATGCTAAATTCTTTGGTGAGTCGTTCCGACTGAAAAACAGAATAGAAGAATAAGCATTACACTACCATTTCCAGTTGTTAAAAGGTAACAAACTAAGAGGTGCAGAAGGAAGTAGAACCAATACTCAGACATATACTTGATCTGGGAAACAAAACCAAATTATTGTTTCCTAAGCAAAAAAAAAAAAAACATGAGTTATACCACGTGATTATAAACGGAGGCACATTTTAAATCAAGAAGAAAAACCCAACAATCAAGACAAAATGAGGCTTATTGCGATATTTGTGCAAACTGAGTGCATAGAAGTAAATTAGTGTTCCTATATTGTGAAACAACTGAAACCTGAAACTTCAAATCGTCTGAGAAGAACCAACTATTATCCTTTGATAAAAATAAAATGAATGTTTAATAGTACGGTACTTCATGCTGCCAAAATTCTGTAACAACTATACACTTTCACAAAAGAACATTAAGTACATTAAGCCTACGGTGAGTAAGCATTGCTACCGGGATATTTTCTTATTGCAATGTATTTATTATTATTAATAATAATAAATAACAATAATAATAATGATAAGTAGAACAAGCAATTGCATTTGTATGTTAACCCCTTGGATGCTGACCCTGAATAGGTCATCATGTGCATAGAATGCCCGGCATGTCTCAATGGATTGTGCATCACTATATAAAAAGATTAATAAAAGCCTCAGCTTAAAAGATATGGAAATAAAATTTGGTATGTTAGCTTGATACACTCCAAGGACTATAAACATATGATCTACATTTGATAAAAAATATCATGGAACACACTGCACAAAAATATATTAGGGATTTATATGTAGAGCGAAACAAATAGTTGTTGAATCCAAAAAAAAAGTCGTGGGAAGATTTTGGTAGTAACCTGGAAAGGCTAGGTCAGGCAGTAGGGAAACCTTTCTGGACAGTAATAAAGAAATTAGGAAGGGAGGGAAAAAGGAAATGAACAGTGTTTTGAGTAATTCAGGTGAACTCGTAATAGATCCCAGGGATCACTGGAGAGGTGGAGGGAATATTTTGAACATCATCTCAATGTAAAAGGAAATCCTCCTGGTGGTGTTGCGAACAGCTCATGGGGAGGAGGAAAATGATGCTGGTGAAATTATGGTTGAGGAAGTGGAAAGGATGGTAAATAAACTCCAATGTCATAAAATAGCAGGAATAGATGAAATTAGACCTGAAATGGTGAAGTATAGTATAGTGGGAAGGCAGGGATGAAATAAATGGCTTCATAGAGTAGTAAGATTAGCATGTAGTGTTGGTAAGGTATCTTCAGATTGGACAAAAGCAGTAATTGCACCGATCTATAAGCAAGGGAACAGGAAGGATTGCAACAACTATCGAGGTATCTCATTGATTAGAATACCAGGCAAAGTATTCACTGGCATCTTGGAAGGGAAGGTGCGATCAGTCGTTGAGAGGAAGTTGTATGAAAACCAGTGTGGTTTCAGACCACAGAGGGGCTGTCAGGATCAGATTTTCAGTATGCACCAGGTAATTGAAAAATGCTATGAGAGGAATAGGCAGTTGTGTTTACGTTTCGTAGATCTAGAGAAAGCACATGACAGGGTACTGAGGGAAAAGATGTTTGCCATACTGGGGGACTATGGGATTAAAAGTAGATTATTAAAATCAATCACAGGCATTTATGTTGACAATTGGGCTTCCGTGAGAAATGATGGTAGAATGAGGTCTTGGTTCAGGGTATTTACAGGGGTTGGACGAGGGTGTAATCTTTCACCTTTGCTGTTCGTAGTTTAGATGGATTATCTGCTGAAAGGTATAAAATGGCAGGGAGGGATTCAGTCTGGCCTATGCTGACGACTTGGTCTTAATGACAGATTGTGCCGAAAGCCTGCAGTCTAATATCTTGGAACTTTAAAATAGGTGCAATGAGTATGGTATGAAAATTAGCCTTTTGAAGACTAAATTGATGTCAGTAGGTAAGAAATTCAACAGAACTGAATGTCAGATTGGTGATACAAAGCTAGAACAGGTCGATAATTTCAAGTATGTAGATTGTGTGTTATCCCTGGATGGTCATATGGTAAGCGAGATTGAATGAAGGTGTAGTAAAGGTAACGCAGTGAGCTCGCAGTTGTGATCAACAGTATTCTTGTAAGAAGGAAGTAAGCTCCCATCCAAAACTATCTTTACATCGGTCTGTTTTCAGACCAACTTTGCTTTACAGGAGCGAAAGCTGGGTGAACTCAGGATATCTTATACGTTAGAAGTAACAAACACGAAAGTAGCGAGAATGAGTGCTGGTACAAACAGGTGGGAACAATGGCAGGAGGGTACTCGGAATGAGGAGGTAAGGCTAAGTTAGTAATGAACTCGATGGATGAAGCTGTACGCATAAACCGGCTTCGGTGGTGGGGTCATGCGAGGCGAATGGAGGATAGGTTACCTAGGAGAATAATGGACTCTGTTATGGAGGGTAAGAGAAGTAGAGGGAGACCAAGACGACGATGGTTGGACTCAGTTTCTAACGATTTAAAGATAAGAGGTATAGAACTAAACGAGGCCAAAGCACTAGTTGCAAACAGAGGATTGTGGCGACGTTTAGTAAATTCACAGAGGCTTGCAGACTGAACGCTGAAAGGCATAACAGTCTGTAATGATAATGTATGTATGTATAAAAAAGAAAATATACAATCTGAAATGAATTAGCACATTGCACACTAAATCCAAAGTGTGTAAGTGAAGATAATGTTATCTCTTATTTAGGATCATATACTGTATACCAATTTATATTGCTAAAGTAGGCCTACTTTCAAATATATAAATTAATTTACAGAAACATGGAATAAGTGGAGTGAAACACACCAAAAGTGTAACCTGTCAATGACTGAATATTTTAACAATTTAGGAGAGAAATAGTGATCATTTGAGAGAACCATACATAGTACCAGTATTTTTACTACACAACAGCTCAGATGTTGATAAGATCATGCAAAATCAATTCATATGTATAATAAAATGAAGAATGTATAAAACAGCGTAATCAAATAGTGGTAATGGGAGGAGCATCAGGTTGAGGTATATCTTTTGGGCCTGGGGTTGCATAAAAATGTTGGGGGTGGACAACATTATCTTCTGGGAATATGCATTCACTACACACATCATCTAATTCATTGTCACTGCCACTCTGCCAATCTCTGATATTGTAGTAACTGTTGTAGGCCCATTAGCCAATGGCATGACTCCATCATTCTCTGAAATTAGAGCGCAATCAAAGGTAGGGAAGGTCCACCTATTTATTCAATACAATTAGTTTGATGTTGATAAATGATGTTGAAACAAAAGTAATTGTTTGACAACAAATTTAAGACGTTGCCAAGTATAGTTTTATATTAGGTCACTTTTTGCCTTTATATTGTTTGAGTTTTGGTATATATGGTTGAAGACTACCTAATTTACGAGTAATACCAATATAGTTGGTCCGTTATTGGACATTATAAATTTTCCAGCTAACTCATTCTTGGTTGCCAGCGTTTCACCCACCTTAGCACACTGGGCGAAATACTGGCAACCAAGAATGAGTTAGCTGGAAAATTTATAATGTCCAATAACGGACCATCTATATTGGTACCGGTATTATAAATTTACTCATTCAGGACAAATATTTCAGGTTCCCAATGGGAATCAACATCTGTATCATCTGATGGCCAAGCAGGCATCAAGTTTTTGGTAATGAGACAAAGTCATAGTGCATTGGCACTGCCGGTGGCTCCAAGTTGCCTACGCAATGGCCTCCACGGTATGCACTAGCCATGCGTCTTGGTGGGTGTGCTAAGTACCAACCGATGACCCCAACTTAGCACATGGGGGCGAAATGCTGGCAACCAGGAATGAGTTAGCTGGAAAATTTATAATGTCCAATAATGGACCGTTTATATTGGTATTATTAACAGTTCTATATTTCAATGGAGAAACAAGATTGTACAGTATTAATATGGGTGGAAGGCACATATTGATATCCACAGTTCTTTACTTCAGTGGAGAAATGAGACGATACAGTATTAATGTTGGTACATCTTTATCATCTAAGTTAAGAGGTCAAAACTAGTACCATTATTATTAATAAAATACAGAAACATCAGAATAATTGTATTCATTAAATAGGTGGATCTTCTCTACCTATGATTGTGATAAATCTGTCAATACAGATCAAGAATGAAACTCATTGCTTACGATCTTCAAAGTGATCTTTAAGTTCAATTTCTTCTCCCAAAATAGGCCTACCTGACGATATGCCTTCTTGTGACAAATGTACCCTTTACAACTTTACTATGACCTAAATAAATTGCTATGTAACTAACTACAGTAGAAATAATAAAAAGACTTAATATATTACGATAAATAACTCAAATGCACATGTTAGAACGAAAGTTATTGAAAAATAAATCAGAACACATGGACATAAACAAGGCGGCTGCCATATTGGATCATAGACATCAGCACTCGGATTATACACTCATAATGGATGAGTAAACTAGCAAAAATTAGCTACATCAGTTCCGTCTAATGACATAAGGAGAAATGAAAAACATTCTACCTTCTTACTACTTGATTTGTAGAACAATCTAGCACTTAACTGCACTACTACACAACTTATAAGACGGTGCCAGCACCCTGGAATTTTTCGTACAGAATTTAACTGCAGTTAGCACCTTGGCACTGTAAGAGTTAAACTGTCTGTACACATTACTAATGTTGAAAAGTATGGGCGGACTGCGGAAATAATTACCCGTACGCCTTAGACAATATCTACTTAAACAACATCCAAGTTATGCAAGATGTTCCTAGCATAAATAGTGTTCGACCAGTGTTTACCAAGACATCGTTTAAGTTTCAATATTGGTTTGAAAATGGAAATAGAAGTATCTTTCATGCTACTCTTTGCCTGTTGCAACCAATGAAACTCATCAGTGTGGGTGCCAAATATTAGTCAGCTGTCACCTGTCTTACAATTGTACGGTTACTAAGAAAATAATAAGACATGGTATTTCAAAAGTTCCCAGCAAGTATACTTTTCTCAGAAACAACTGAACCTATAGTGGGTGTCCACAAGGTTGGTCTGTATCTACATTGGAGGTGGATTGTGTTTCTGATAAACATTAAATGTGAGGAACATACATTATTTTCTTGAGGCTGCTATTCAACCTGGCTGACAATGCGTAAAACTTGTTCACAGAAATAACAAAATCTCGTATGACTGAGTTAAGCGACACATCACAACACGTGATGTACTCAGTTTCAGAACAAGCATCATAGAAATCTCACATAACATGTAAGAGAGAGGTGTTCATTGCCAAAGCTAGGCTGATGATGACGCTAAACAGCGTCGAAACTAGTTCCAAGTGCAAATATATGTTATAAATAAACTATAACATTTTTGTATTGAAAAGGTGGACCCTTTTAAGTTTTCCTATCTTCCATTCTCAGTTCAATACGGACAAAAATGGACTTCTTAGATTAAAAAAAAAAAAAAAAAAAAAAAAAAAAAAAAAAAAAAAAAAAAAGCTAGGGACTCACCACAACTCACCTTAGAAATACAGAGAAGTTGCATGCATCAAACTAAATATTATTACGTGTACTGCAGTTGTTATAACTTTATCTCCTATGCCATCTGTCATGTCAAATGACTTCTGCAGTAAAGCTTTCAATCAATACTGATCTGCATTTAGGGCAGTCGCCCAGGTGGCAGCTACCCTATCCGTTGCTTTCCTAGCCTTTTCCGAAATGATTTCAAGGAAATTGGAAATTTATTGAACATCTCCCTTGGTAAGTTATTCCAATCCCTAACTCCCCTTCCTATAAATGAATATTTGCCCCAGTTTGTCCTCTTGAATTCCAACTTTATCTTCATATTGTGATCATTCCTACTTTTATAAATGCCTTTCAAACTTATTCGTCTACTAATGTCATTCCACGCCATCTCTCCGCTGACAGCTCGGAACATACCACTTAGTCGAGCAGCTCTTCTTCTTTGTCTCAATTCTTCCCAACCCAAACATTGCAATTTTTTTGTAACGCTACTCTTTTGTCGGAAATCACTCAGAACAAATCGAGCTGCTTTTCTTTGGATTTTTTCCAGTTCTTGAATCAGGTAATCCTGGTGAGGGTCCCATACACTGGAACCATACTCTAGTTGGGGTCTTACCAGAGACTTATATGCCCTCTCCTTTACATCCTTACTACAACCCCTAAACAACCTCATAACCATGTGCAGAGATCGGTACCCTTTATTTACAATCCCATTTATATGATTACCCCAATGAAGATCTTTCCTTATATTAACACCTAGATACTTATAATGATCCCCAAAAGGAACTTTCACCCCGTCAACGCAGTAATTAAAACTGAGAGGACTTTTCCTATTTGTGAAACTCACAACCTGACTTTTAACCCCGTTTATCAACATACCCCTCCTCTGCGAACCATGTGACCTTGCCGCGGTGGGGAGGCTTGCGTATCCCAATGATGCAGATAGCCGAGCCGCAGGTGCAACCATATCGAATGGGTATCTGTTGAGAGACCAGACTAACGAATGGTTCATCGAAAGGGGGGTAGCAGCCTTTCGGTAGTTGCAAGGGCGGCAGTCTAGATGATTGACTGATACGGCCTTGTAATAATACTCAACATGGCTTAGCTGTGTTGATACTGCTACACGGCTGAAAGCAACGGGATACTACAGCCGTAACCACCTCCCGAGGACATGCAGCTCTCTCTGTATGAATGATGTACTGATGATGGCTTCCTCCCGGGTAAAATATTCCGGAGGTAAACTAGTCCCCCATTCAGATCTCCGGGTGGGGACTACACGAGAGGGGGCGATCATCAGGAAGATGGATACTGACATTCTGCGAGTCGGAGCGTGGAATGTTAGAAGTTTGAATCGTTGTGGTAGGTTAGAGAATCTGAAAAGGGAGATGGATAGGCTAAAGTCAGATGTAGTTGGTATAAGTGAAGTACGTTGGCAGGAAGAACAGGATTTTTGGTCAGGCGACTACCGAATTATCAACACGAAATCAAACAGGGGTAATGCAGGAGTTGGTTTAATGAAAAATGATATGTCGTATGGCTTTTAGTGCCGGGATATCCCATGACGGGTTCGGCTCGCCAGGTGCAGGTCTTTCTATTTGACTCCCGTAGGCGACCTGCGCGTCGTGATGAGGATGATATGATGATGAAGACAACACATACACCCAGCCCCCGTGTCGTAGGAATTAACCAATTAAGGTTAAAATCCGTGACCCGGCCGGGAATCGAACCCGGGACCCTGTGTCCGAAGGCCAGTACACTGACCGTTCAGCCAACGAGTCAGACAGTTGGTTTAATAATGAATAAGAAAATAGGGCAGCGGGTAAGCTACTATGACCAGCATAGTGAAAGAATTATTGTCGTCAAGATAGACACTAAACCAATGCCCACCACAATAGTGCAAGTCTCTATATGGCTACTAGCTCAGCGGATGAGGAAATCAAAAGAACATATGAAAAGATAGAAGATTTAATACAATATGTAGAAGATGACGAGAATCTAATTGTGATGGGAGACAGGTATGCAGTGGTAGGCCAAGGAAGAGAAGGTAATACAGTAGGAGAATTCGGATTGGGACAAAGGAACGAAAGAGGAAGTCGGCTGGATGAATTCTGCACTTATTATAATTTAGTCCTGGCCAATACTTGGTTCAAACTACACAAACGACGGCTTTATATGTGGACGAGACCTGGAGACACTGAAAGGTATCAAATAGACTTCATTATGATTAGGGAAAGATTCAGAAACCAGGTGTTGGATTGCAAAACTTTCCCAGGAGCAGGCGTGGACTCTGACCACAACTTGTTGGTCATGAAATGCCATCTGAAGCTGAAGAAATTGAAGAAAGGAAAGAATGCAAAAAGATGGGATCTAGACAAGTTGAAAGAAAAGAGTGTGATGGATTGTTTCAAGGAACATGTTGCACAAGGACTAAATGAAAAGGCCGAAGGAAACACAGTAGAGGAAGAGTGGAGAGTCATGAAAAATGAAGTCAGTAGGGCTGCTGAAGAAATGTTAGGAAGGAAGAAAAGATCAACTAAGAATCAGTGGATAACTCAGGAGATACTAGACCTGATTGATGAACGACGAAAATACAAGAATGCTAGAAATGAAGAGGGCAGAAAAGAGTACAGGCGATTAAAGAATGAAGTGGATAGAAAGTGCAAGGTAGCTAAGGAAGAGTGGCTGAACGAGAAGTGCAAGGATTACATGTAATAAATATCATTTTTGGTCCGTATTGATGATGTAGATTGAAATAATAACATTAAGTTATTTATTAGACCACCTAATCAATACAAAATCGTCTTGGATGATTTACATAAATTTGTTAGCTAATAGTGGGACATGTTTCGCCTTCTCTGAAGGCATCATCAGCCATAGTCTTAACCTTAAATTAAAAATAAGCGTCTAAATAATATGTAGTGATGAAATGAATTTTAAAATCTTGAAGAGATTTGAAGTAAAATAACATTAAAAATAACAATGATGGTTTGAAAATACAATGTGATGAGATACAATAGTGGAAGTATTAACAAAATTAACCTTAGAAGGCTGCTAAAATAAGTACAATGGAATAAAACAACAGATTGTTATACAACAAGTAGTAAGATTGCATAAAAGTAAAGTTGATAGTAATGGCGGTTATAATTAGACGATGGCGAAAAATCTTATGTAATCAAAGTAAAGAGGAGAGAGTAAAAGTCAAAGTTAGTCGAGAGATCCGAAGTTCATTATGATCTTGAAGATAAAGGATGAAAGTCAGATGCATATGGTGAAGTTGTAGAACACGTTGAGGATATGAAGTTGGTGAATAGAAGTTGAAGAACAGTTTCAAATAGGATCACTATGGACCATCTCAAAATTTGAAGTGATGTTCAAATGTTGTAAATTGTGAGTTTGTAGATATTCTAGTTGAAAAAGCATATACAAGTGGAATCTGTAAATGGAAGCAAGAAACGTAGAGTTAATTGTGTGAAAAGATATTTGAAAAATCTTGAAGTAGAATCGTATGCACTTACCACTTGACGGTGACAAAGATAGCTTGTAATATTATGAGTAAGAAGTATTTGCAACAGTAGACTTCTTAGACTTCTTATTTAGACGCTTATTTTTAATTTAAGGTTAAGACTATGGCTGATGATGCCTTCAGAGAAGGCGAAACATGTCCCACTATTAGCTAACAAATTTATGTAAATCATCCAAGACGATTTTGTATTGATTAGGTGGTCTAATAAATAACTTAATGTTATTATTTCAAAGTGCAAGGATGTCGAAGGCTGTATGGTCCTGGGAAAGGTAGATGCTGCATACAGGAAAATCAAGGAAACCTTTGGAGAAAGGAAATCTAGGTGCATGAATATTAAGAGCTCAGATGGAAAGCCACTTCTAGGGAAAGAAGACAAAGCAGAGAGATGGCAGGAGCATATCCAACAGTTGTATCAAGGTAACGATGTAGATAATTTCGTTTTGGAACATGAAGAGGCTGTTGATGCTGATGAAATGGGAGACCCAATTTTGAGGTCAGAGTTTGACAAAGCTGTGAGTGACCTAAATAGGAACAAGGCACCTGGAATTGATGATATTCCCGCTGAATTACTGACTGCCTTAGGAGAAACCAGCATGGTAAGGTTATTTCATTTAGTGTGCAAGATGTATGAGACAGGAGAAGTCCCATCCGATTTTCAGCAGAATGTTGTTATACCTATTCCCAAGAAAACCGGTGCTGACAGGTGTGAAAACTACCGCACTATTAGTTTAGTATCTCATGCCTGCAAAATTTTAACACGTATTATTTACAGAAGAATGGAAAAACAAGTTGAAGCTGAGTTGGGGGAAGATCAATTTGGCTTCAGAAGAAATGTAGGAACACGTTAAGCAATCCTGACTTTACGTCTGATCTTAGAGGATCGAATCAAGAAGGACAAGCCCACGTACATGGCATTCGTAGATCTAGAAAAGGCATTCGATAATGTTGATTGGACCAGGCTATTTATGATTCTGAAGATGATAGGGATCAGATACCGAGAACGAAGAATTATCTACAACCTGTACAAAAATCAGTCTGCAGTGATAAGAATCGAGGGCTTTGAAAAAGAAGCAGCAATCCAGAAAGGAGCGAGGCAAGGTTGCAGTTTGTCCCCTCTCCTTTTCAATGTTTACATAGAACAGGCAGTAAAGGAAATCAAAGAGAAATTTGGAAAGGGAATCACAGTCCAAGGAGAGGAAATCAAAACCTTGAGATTTGCTGATGATATTGTTATTTTATCTGAGACTGCAGAAGATCTCGAGAAGTTGCTGAATGGTATGGATGAAGTCTTAGGTAAGGAGTACAAGATGAAAATAAATAAGTCCAAAACAAAAGTAATGGAGTGCAGTCGAACGAAGGCAGGTGATGTAGGGAATATTAGATTAGGAAACGAAGTCTTAAAGGAAGTAAATGAATATTGTTATTTGGGTAGTAAAATAACCAACGATGGCAGAAGTAAGGAGGACATAAAATGCAGACTAGCACAAGCAAGGAAGAGCTTTCTTAAGAAAAGAAATTTGCTCACTTCAAACATTGATATCGGAATTAGAACGATGTTTTTTGAAGACTTTTGTGTGGAGCGTGGCATTGTATGGAAGTGAAACATGGACGATAACTAGCTCAGAAAGAAAGAGAATAGAAGCTTTTGAAATGTGGTGTTACAGAAGAATGCTGAAGGTGAGATGGATAGATCGAATCACGAATGAAGAGATACTGAATCGAATTGGTGAGAGGAGATCGATTTGGCTAAATCTGACGAGAAGAAGAGGTAGAATGATAGGACACATCTTAAGACACCCAGGACTTGTTCAGTTGGTTTTTGAAGGAAGTGTAGGTGGCAAGAACGGTAGGGGTAGACCAAGGTATGAATATGACAAACAGATTAGAGCAGATGTAGGATGCAATAGCTACGTAGAAATGAAAAGGTTTGCACAGGATAGGGTGGCATGGAGAGCTGCATCAAACCAGTCTATGGACTGATGACTCAAACAACAACATCAACATACCATTGCCTGCTGTCCATCTCACAACATTCGAGATCACGTTGCAGTTGCTCACAATTTTGTAACCTATTTATCACTCTATAGAGAATAACATCATCCGCAAAAAGCCTTACCTCCGATTCCACTCCTTTACTCATATAATTTATATATATAAGAAAACATAAAGGTCCGATAACACTGCCCTGAGGAACTCCCCTCTCAACTATTACAGGGTCAGACAAAGCTTCACCTACTCTAAGTCTCTGAGATCTATTTTCTAGAAATATAGCAACCCATTCAGTCACTCTTTTGTCTAGTCCAATTGCACTCATTTTTGCCAGTAGTCCACCATGATCCACCCTATCAAATGCTTTAGACAGGTCAATCGCGATACAGTCCATTTGACATCCTGAATCCAAGATATCTGCTATATCTTGCTGGAATCCTACAAGTTGAGCTTCAGTGGAATAACCTTTCCTAAAACCGAACTGCCTTCTATCGAACCAGTTATTAATTTCACAAACATGTCTAATATAATCAGAAAGAATGCCTTCCCAAAGCTTACATACAATGCATGTCAAACTTACTGGCCTGTAATTTTCAGCTTTATGTCTATCACCCTTTCCTTTATACACAGGGGCTACTATAGCAACTCTCCATTCATCTGGTATAGCTCCTCCGACCAAACAATAATCAAATAAGTACTTCAGATATGGAACTATATCCCAACACATTGTCTTTAGTATATCCCCAGAAATCTCATCAATTCCAGCCGCTTTTCTAGTTTTCAACTTTTGTATCTTATTTTAAATGTCATTGTTATCATATGTAAATTTTATTACTTCTTTGGCCTTAGTCACCTCCTCTATCTCGACATTATCCTTGTAACCAACAATCTTTACATACTGCTGACAATACTTCTGCCTTTTGAAGATCCTTGCATACACACTCCCCTTGTTCATTAATTATTCCTGGAATGTCCTTCTTGGAACCTGTTTCTGCCTTAAAATACCTATACATACCCTTCCATTTATCACTAAAATTCGTATGACTGCCAATTATGCTTGCCATCATGTTATCCTTAGCTGCCTTCTTTGCTAGATTCAATTTTCTAGTAAGTTCCTTCAATTTCTCCTTACTTCCACAGCCATTTCTAACTATTTCTTTCCAGTCTGCACCTCCTTCTTAGTCTCTTTATTTCTCTATTATAATAAGGTGGGTCTTTACCATTCCTTACCACCCTTAATGGTACAAACCTGTTTTCGCATTCCTCAACAATTTCTTTAAACCCATCCCAGAGTCTGTTTACATTTTTATTTACCGTTTTCCACCGATCATAGTTACTTTTTAGAAACTGCCTCATGCCTGCTTTATCAGCCATATGGTACTGCCTAACAGTCCTACTTTTAAGACCTTCCTTTCTATCACATTTATTTTTAACTACCACAAAAACAGCTTCATGATCACTAATACCATCTATTACTTCAGTTTCCCTATAGAGCTCATCTGGTTTTATCAGCACCACATCCAGGATATTTTTCCCTCTGGTTGGTTCCATCACTTTCTGAATCAGCTGTCCTTCCCATATTAACTTATTTGCCATTTGTTGGTCATGCTTCCTGTCGTTCGCATTTCCTTCCCAATTTACATCTGGCAAATTCAGATCTCCCGCTACAATCACATTTCTTTCCTTGTCGTTTCCCACATAGCTGACTATCCTATCAAATAATTCCGAATCCGCGTCAGTACTACCCTTTCCCGATCTGTACACTCCAAATATATCAAGTTGCCTATTATCTTTAGAAATGAGCCTTACACCTAGAATTTCATGTGTCTCATCTTGAACTTTTTCGTAGCTTACAAATTCTTCTTTCACCAGAATGAACACTCCCCCTCCCACCATTCTTATCCTATCTCTACGATACACACTCCAGTGCCGTGAGAAAATTTCTGCATCCATTATATCATTTCTCAGCCATGATTCAACTCCTATTACAATATCTGGTAAATATATATCTATTAAATTACTTAATTCTATTCCTTTCTTTACAATACTTCTACAGTTCAACACTAACAATTTTATGTCATCCCTACTTGATTTCCAGTTCCCTCTTCCCTTATCACCGCTCCCTAGGCCATCCCGTTTCCCTGAATGTACCTCCCTATTACCCTTCCAAACAAATTTCCTAACTTATACGTACCACTGCGGTTTAAATGAAGGCCATCCGAGCGCAGATCCCTATCTCCTACCCACCCATTAGGACCTAGAAATTTCACTCCCAGTTTCCCACATACCCACTCCATAGTCTCATTTAAATCCCCAATCACCCTCCAGTCAGTATCCCTCCTACACAGTATTCCACTAATAACAATGTCCGCTTTCTTAAACTTCACCCGTGCTGCATTTACCAGATCCCACACATCTCCAACTATGTTGGTACTTATATCAGCTTGCCTTACGTTGTTGGTACCAACGTGAAACACTACCACCTGTTCCTTCCTCTCCTCCCTCTCTTCTACTTTCCTCAACATCTGCCTCAACCTAATTCCTGGATAACATTCTACCCTGGTTCCCTTTCCTCCACACACTTTCCCCACGTGTTTAACGATGGAATCCCCCATGACCAGAGCCTCAACCCTACCCACCTCATTTGATCCCCTCCCCTCCTGGTCAGTCCTATCTTTCCTGATAGCTGCAGAAGCTACTTCCTCCTCCCTTTTCTCCTTCCCATGACCCTGTTCCACCTGTCTTTTCCTATCCTCTACTCTAATTTCCCTTTCCTACCTTTTCCCTTCCTCCTACTTCCACGCATCTCAGCAACAGTTTCCTGTCCCTCATCTTCCCTCTGTTGTTCTACCTGGAGTGACTCGTACCGATTTCGCACAGACACCTGTCCTGAATTCTGATCCTGAGTAGAGCCCTTAGCCTGCAATCTCCTTCCCCTTAGAACATTAGACCACCTGTCTTCTACAACTCCTTCCCCTCCCTCTTGTACAGCTACTGTTACCTGTACATTGTTTGAGGGAGTCCTATCTTCCTTCCTGTCTTCTGTGAGAATCCTAATTATCTCCCTCAAACTTTCCAACTCCTCCCTCATACCCCTCAATGCCTCACCACACCCACAATAAGTACACTCGCGCTCCTTAGCCATTCTTTACGGGGGAAAAAAAAATTTAAATTAAAAAAATAAAGTAACTTATTTGCAAAAAAAAAAAAATACAAAAAACAAATGAACGGAGGGATATATTGTCTGGGATAGTACACGTCAATAAGGTAATTAATATACGACTACATTACAATACTACTTAGTCGTGCTCAATTCTTTTTTTTTAATCCTTTAACCCCTAACAGGATAAAAACTGCTGTTAATTACTGAATATTGAAAGTAATACACAAGAACTACACAATTCCAAACTGCAATTAAGCCTGTCCTAATTACAACAACAGTATTTTAGTAAGAGTTTCTATGGACACCTCTACTACACCAGTACTACACAAATATTTTACAATAATAAAATAAGCACCCTAAATTCTAATAAGATATTATTCGTATACTACTGTACAGTACATTACAGTAATTTTAAACTACTTTCAGACGTATCCTAATTACGATACCGGTACAGTACCGTATGTCACTACTACGCACAACAGAAATGAAATTTGCAAGAACTACCGTACTCAAAGATTACCAACGAAGCTAAATGCTTAGACAAATTATTATTAGTATTACGGTCTAATAGATACACACGAAAGATAACACACGAATATAGCAGACAAGATACGGCACTATCTAAATGTACTGTATCTATACTACAATGTATCTACACTACACTACACTGCGTTTGGTTAAATGCTTAAATATTAAAAGGATTGCCGTACACGAAGAAAAAAAACACGAATATAACTGGCAAGATACTATCTAATACATTATACCTTATCTTCACTACAATTCTACTGAAATGTGGTTATGTGATTATTACAGCTGGTGGATTACTATTATTTTCCCTACTCCACGGGACGGCTGGTCAAATCATAGGATATAAACTTCATGGTTCTGTATTGAATTGCAATTACAATCTCTCAATCTCTCAGGCAAAACAGAAAGCCTATTTATATTTAGGTCTTGAAGTAAAGATAGCCAAATTAGGCAAAGGCATATTATAGTATTGAAAGGTAGACCATTACGTTACTGTAATTACATCCTTGTTCATAAACCATAGACAGCAGCTGAGAAGCCTAGTAAGTGGTCCTGAGAGTTGAGATACCAATTGCTATGCAATAAGAGTGGGCGTTTTGGACATATTCTAAGCCATGGCCCTTCTTGTGATCAGGCAGCTAGGGATTATGGAAGATAAAGTAGAACTGGCAGAATCAGCAAAGAGAATTTGTTTGGATGTATGAGGAGATGATGTTCGGGTAAGGGGGGGATAATTAGGAAAAGAGTGATCTTAACAGGAATGGCAGAGTGACGGGGGTGGGGGTGGGGGGTGGCAGGTAGGACCAGGGCCATTGTTTGTACTGATGCAAGAGATCATTACATACCTTGGAATCTCCCACAAGGTGATAATGAGTTAGGCCGGCTGAAGAATGACTATCGCCCAATAAGCCAAAGCTGGTTGACAGCTTAGTACCAAACTAGCGCACAGCATCTGAATCTGAATCTTGGGGAAACTCAGAGGCTCAATGTACCTCAGGCGCTTTGTGTGACCCACGGTATGTAATATAAATTTCATAGTGATTCTGTATTGACAATTTACAATATGGTAATAGCTTGTCCAGCCAATCTCTCAATGTCGTAATGGTCTACCTTTCAATACTATATGATGCCTTTGCCTAATTTGGCTATCTTTACTTTAAGACCTAAATATAAATAGGCTTTCTGTTTTGCCTGAGAGATTGAGAGATTGTAATTGCAATTCAATACAGAACCATGAAGTTTATATCCTATGATTTGACCAGCCAGTAAATACAATTGTAATTCTATAGTTTTTCTATTCCACGGTATGTACAGCACAAGTGGATGTATGTGAATAATACAGTATTATTTGTAATTTATAGAAAATAGCTATTTACTATTTTCATGTGTGTGTAGATATAGAACAATGTACATAAACTGTTAGAATTAGGTTTAGATACGTGCAGGCTGCGGGAGCTTTGTATGTGCTCTGGCTATGTAGATCCAAGAAGTCTCGTGGTGAGTGAGCACGGCTAGGACGAGTTTCATAACGTTCCGAGTGAATCATTACGAGTGTGGAAGCAAAACAATGCATTATCAACAAACTGAAACCGTTAAAATGGTTGAAATTGGGCCTAAGGAGAAAAAGAAGAGAGATGATAAGAGAACAAACTACAGTTAATATTGGGCGAGTGAATAAAAACAAAAAAAACTCATTCTGTCTACCAGCCCCCAACGATATAAAGTGAAGTGATAGTCCGAATGAGCGCGAGCTTGTGTTTGCCTTAAGATAAGCTGATAAGGGGAAGTGGCAATGAAGGGGAAGTGGAGGCAGCAGGAGGGAATGAAGTAGCTTGTGTAGACCGTGTTGTGGGGAATTTGTGAATGGGCATCAATTTTTATTAATTCATTAAATATGTTGGTTTTTCAGTACTCTGATCTCCTCTTCGGAGGACTCCAGAAAAAGCTGTCTGACACTTCCTGCTGTAATAGAATGTTAGAAAATTTCAAGAAATGCGTGCAAAATTATAGAAATGAATTTAATGGACTTAGTGAGGAAAAGACAGTGTGTGACAGTAAACCCCAAGCTAAGAGAATTTGTCTTGGCAGTGTCCCCAGCAGTGATAAATGTAGCCATACACAATTGTTCTTTGAGGTTATTGATACCGGAGGACAATGCGTACATGAGATTTAGTGCCGGTTTATGTGTACAGCTTCATCCATCGAGTTCATTCATAAATTAGCCTATAAGTACCCACCTGCTTGTACCAGCAATCATTCTCGCTACTTTCATATCTGTTACTTCTAACTTACGAATAAGATATCCTGAGTCCACCCAGCTTTTGCTCCCATAAAGCAAAGTTGGTCTGAAAACAGACTGATGTAAAGATAGTTTTGGATCGGAGCTTACTTCCTTCTTACAGAATACTGTTGATCACAACTGCGAGCTCAATTCATTACCTTTACTACACCTTCATTCAATTTCACTTACCATATGACCATCCAGGGATAACATACAATCTACATACTTGAATTTATCGACCTTTTCCAGCTTTGTATCGCCAATCTGACATTCAGTTCTGTTGAATTTCTTACCTACTGACATCAATTTAGTCTTCAAAAGGCTAACATACTCATTGCACCTATTTTCAAGTGCCAAGATATTAGACTGCAGGCTTTCAGCACAATCTGCCATTAAGACCAAGTCATCAGCATAGGCCAGACTGAATCCCTCCCCGCCATTTTATACATTTCGGCAGATGATCCATGTAAACTACGAACAGCAAAGGCAAAATATTACAGCCTTCTCTAACCCCTGTATGTACCCTGAACCAAGAACTCATTCTAACATCAATTCTCACGGAAGCCCAATTGTCAACATAAATGCCTTTGATTGATTTTAATAATCTACTTTCAATCCCATAGTCCCCCAGTATGGCAAACATCTTTTCCCTCGGTACCCTGTCATATGCTTTCTCTAGATCTACGAAATGCAAACACAACTGCCTATTCCTCTCTTAGAGTTTCTCAATTACCTGGCGCATACTGAAAATCTGATCCTGACAGCCCCTCTGTGGTCTGAAACTACACTGGTTTTCATCCAACTTCCTCTCAACTACTGATCGCACCTTCTCTTCAAAGATGCCAGTGAATACTTTGCCTGGTATACTAATCAATGAGATACCTCGATAGTTGTTGCAATCCTTCCTGTTCCCTTGCTTATAGGTCAGTGCAATTACTGCTTTTGTCCAATCTGAAGATACCTTACCAACACTGCATGCTAATCTTACTACTTTATAAAGCCATTTCATCCCTGCCTTCCCACTATACTATACTTCACCATTTCAGGTCTAATTTCATCTATTCCTGCTACTTTACGACAATGGAGTTTATTTACCATCCTTTCCACTTCCTCAAACCTTATTTCACCAACATCATTTTCCTCCTCCCCATGAGCTGTTCGCAACACCGCCAGGAGGACTTCCTTTTACATTGAGATGTTCAAAATATTCCCTCCACCTCTCCAGTGATTCTCTGGGATCTATTATGAGTTCACCTCAATTACTCAAAACACTTCATTTTCTTTCTCCCTCCCTTCCTAAGATTCTTTATTACTGTCCGGAAAGGTTTCCCCGCTGCTTGACCTAGCCTTTCCAGGTTATTACCAAAATCCTCCCACGACTTCCTTTTGGATTCATCAACTGTTTCTTACGCTCTGTTTCTTTCATCTACGTACAAATCCCTGTCTGCCTCAGTCCTTGTTTGGAGCCATTTCTGCTGAGCCTTTTTACGTTTTCACTTCATCATTCCACAAAGATGTTTGCCTTTTCACATCTTTACACACAGTTGTTCCTAGGCATTCCCTTGCTGTTTCTACTACAGCATCCCTGTATGCCACCCATTGACTTTCTATATCCTGAACCTGCTTTCTATTCCTGTTAGCTTTCATATCTTCCCCACATTTACGAATCACCCTTTCGTATCCTTCAGTTCTATTTCAAATTCTCGCATTGAAATCACCCATCAGCACTATTCTATCCTTGCTGCTGAACCTGACCACGATGTCACTCAATGCTTCATAAAACTTGGAAACTTCATCCTCATCTGCACCCTCACATGGTGAATACACTGAGACAATTCTTGTCCTAATTCCTCCAACTGCCAAATCTACCCACATCATTCGCTCATTTACGTGCCTAACAAACTATGTACTTATTATAAACGTATTAAAAAAAAACCAACAGAAATGCAAGTCTTACATTAAATTATGTTTTTTTAAATTTCTTTGGGCTTAAATGTGAATTGTGAGAGATTTATAGTGATCCTTATATGAAAGTGTCAGAACACAACAATATATGAACGCAGTGGATCTTTCCACAGTGTTTCCTGAAATATCCAAACTGCCAGCTTTAATCATGACCATACCAGCAACTCTTTCTTTGGTAGAAAGATGTTTCTCCTGCTTGAAAAAAAAATCTTCACAGTGCCCAAAATGAAGAGAGTCTGGATCCTTGCTATGATGAACATTGGAGGCAAATTTCTGCAAATTCTAAGCTATAGCTCTTCATCTGAAGACAAGAATATTGATGTCATTGCACAGAAAAACTGGAGGATGCAGCTAATTTACAAGAAGTAGGCTAAATGCGAGTTGTTAATATAATCTATACTACCTGCACGATCATAACTGTCCTAAATGCTTCCATATACCTTATTTTTAGCTCCAATGAACTGGATAATGCAGATGCATTGACTTATAGTATTAATGAAAGATTAAAAAATTCATCAACCACTACCGATCTGCATTTAGGGCAGTCGCCCAAACCCTCACAACCCTCTAAAATCTTCAACCATCCATTGTTAATAAACTGTATCCAACAACATGTATCAAATAATTATACATAAGTTATTGTAAACCATTAGTTCTTAAGGGTCAATCTTACTTATATAACATTTGGTTCAGAGCTCTGACTAATTTAGAGAATTGTGTGGCTGATGATGCTCGCTAGGACAAGCGAAACATGTACCACAACAACATAAGTAGAATAATTATATCCTAGTCACAAGGATTGTACAGTATTGAAAAGGTGGATATCAATAAATAAATTTTAACTTAACACTTAGGGCCGGTTCTACCACCTACTGGTAAAGTAGCGCGTAACTTGCCCTCTGTGTAAAAGGATGTTTCTGTTCAACCACTCCCAAGTAGTGCTATCGGCAGCATAAATCGTCATTACCCGGCGCGTAATTTATCGGCCACTTCGAGGACCCGATAAGACATTACCTCGTAGCGTAATGGCTAACGTGCTCAGCTCATAATACGAGGTTTGCAGGTTCGAGTCTTCATTATGGAGAATCTTTTTATTTCATTATTAGCGTTGTATTAATCTGTATGCCTCTTTACATACGTTCTTTTGTTAATAATACATTTCATTGAAATATGTAATCACAATATTATGTCTACTAGGTAAATGCTTTATATGTGTCCTACTTATAGAAAGTAATGTTACGATTAATGTAGCATATAGGACTGTCGCCCAGGTAGCAGATTCCCAATCAGTTGTTTACATAGTCTTCTTGCAAATGATTTTGAAGAAATAGGAAACTATTCCATTCCCGAATTCCTCTTCCTATGATGTATATTTACCCCGATTAGTTCTTTAACAGTACCTTCCAACTTTATCTTCATAAAGTTCAAGTTAAAATTGATAATGCATTATCAATAAATGGAAGCATGTGGAACTAATGGAGGTCACAGAGCTCGTTGCAAATAAAGCATTGTGGAAATACTTATCAATTCACAGAAGCCTGCAGATAGAATGCTCAAAGACAAAAAGTCTGTAAGGAAGATGTGGGTGTATATAGTACATGGAAGGGCGTTCAAAAGAGTTAAGAAAACGGCAGGGAACGAAAATAAAATTTTAAATGTAAATTAGAAAGACTATTACAGAGCGAGCGACTTGACCAATCTATCAAACACTACTGATCTGCATTCAGGGCAGTCACCCAGGTGGCAGATTCCCTATCTGTTGTTTTCCTAGCCTTTTCCTAAATGATCGCAAAGAAATTGGAAGATTATTGAACATCTCCCTTGGCAAGTTATTCCAATCCCTAACTCCCCTTCCTATAAACGAATATTTGCCCCAATTTGTCCCATTGAATTCCAACTTTATCTGCATATTGTGATCTTTCCTACTTTTAAAGACACCTCTCAAACTTATTCGTCTACTGATGTCCTCCCATGATATCTCTCCACTGACAGCTCGGAACATACCACTTAGTTACAAGTAACTATTCTCATTTTGGTTCCGTATTGAAGATGGCGTATATCACAAATATTATAATAATATTTATAGATCCAGCTGTTCAATACAATACAATCCACTATTTCATATGGTTAAAATTTATACATAATACATAAAAGTCATACATACATGTTTCACTTTTTAACGGGCATCATCAGCCTATATCAATCTTAAAAATTATTGGATATGGGATCTTTCTAATCTTATAAACTATAGAGAAAAATGTTGGAAAATGATCTCATAAAATGTTGAACATCTAAAATAGGGATATTGCATAGAAAGTATGTTAAAAATACTGTGAATTAACAGTTTTGAAGATTATAACGTGGTTAATTAGGAATATTTGAGCGTTTAAAACCAAAATGGATCCTCCTCTTATACATAATTAGGACTGTGATGGCCTTGAGTGTAAAAGCACAATCATCCAAGGGGGATGTTTGCTCCATTCCCATAGCACGAGTTCAAGTTACTAGAATCAATGTCAGTTATTTAAAATAGAAGTGTGAACGTATCAAATATGTTAAAATGTGATAAATCAACCATACTGTAGATGCATTGTGAACAAAGGAATCAAATTAATTTAATAGATATACTTACTACTACGAGAATACTTTCCAAAAATGCTGCCTTACATGACAGGTTATAACTGTCTTAAGAAAATGTAATCGAGATTTTAATCCCAATTAGGTATTGATTTTGAAGCTTGTAGATTAAAATCAAGAAAGCTTGCCATAAATCGTTGTCCATAACTCTTAAAACTCCCCTTATTAGATTTTTTGATGATAATCAACAGATGCAAGCACAGGCAAATACGACAATCGAAATGAGCTTCATACACCTGACGATAGATAGCACCACACTCGAAAGCGAGAAGTCGCTGAAAATCAGTCTAAACTCCGTACATCGGTGTCTAGCTTCGGGTAGCTACCCAGCGCTTGCGCGGAGGTGGTTGCATGCAAGGCAAAGTACTGGCTGATTTACACCCCTAGGTAGTTTACCTCCCGGGCAGCTGCCAGCCACTTTACCAGCAGATGGTAAAACCGGCCCTTAGTCGAGCAGCTCATCTCCTTTCTCCTTTGCAACATTTTTGTAACGCTACTCTTTCGTCGGAAATCACCCAGAACAAATCGAGCTGCTTTCCTTTAGATTTTCTCCAGTTCTTGAATCAAGTAATCCTGATGAGGGTCCCATATACTGGAACCATACTCTAGTTGGTGTCTTACTAGAGACATATGCTCTAGCCTTTACATCCCTACTACAACCCCTAAATACTCTCATAAACATGTGCCGAGATCTGTACCCTTTATTTACAATAATATTTATGTGATTACCCCAATGAAGATCTTTCCTTATATTAAGAACTCGGTACTTATTATGATCCCCAAAAGGAACTTCCACAGCATCAACACAGTAATTAAAACTGAGGGGACTTTTCCTGTTTGTGAAACTCACGACCTGACTTAACCCCGTTTATTATCATACCATTGCCTACTGTCCATCTCAACATTATCAAGGTCATTTTGCAGTTGCTCACAATCTTGTAACTTATTTCCTACTCTCTACAGAATAACATCATCTGCAAAAAAAATTGTCTCCGATTCCACTTCTATACATATATCATTGATATATATATATGAAAACATTACAGGTCCATTTATACTGCCTTGAGGAATTCTCATATTAATTATTACAGGGACAGATAAAGCTTTGCCTACTCTAATTCTATATTTTCTAAAAACATAGCCACCCATTCAGTCACTCTTTTGTAAAGTCCAATTGCACTCATTTTTGCCAGTAGTCTCCCATGACCTACCCTAGATAGGTCAATGACGACACAGTCCATTCGACCTCCTGAATCCAGGATATCTGCTATATCTGGCTGGAATCCTACAAGTTGAGCTTTAGTGGAATAACCCTTCCTAAACCCAAACCGCCGTCTATCAAACCAGTTATTAATTTTGCAAACATGTCTTATATAATCAGAAAGAATGCTTTCCCAAAGCTTACATGCAATGCATGTCAAACTGACTGGCCTGTAATTTTCAGCTTTATGTCTATCACCCTCTCCTTTATATACAGGGGCTAATATAGCAACTCTCCATTCATTTGGTATAGCTCCTTCATGCAAACAATCAAATAAGTACTTCAGATATGGTACTATATCCCAACTCCTCATCTTTAGTATATCCTCCGAAACCATATTAATTCCAGCTGCTTTTCTAGTTTTCAACTTTTGTATCTTACTGTAAATGTCATTGTTGTCATAGGTAAATTTTAATACTTCTTTAGTATTAGTCACCTGCTCTATCTGGACATTATCCTTATAACCAATAACCTTTACATACTGCTGACTGAATACTTCTGCCTTTTGAAGATCCTCACATACACACTCCCCTTGTTCATTAACGATTCCTGGAATATCCTTCTTGGAACCTGTTTCAGCCTTAAAGTACCTATACATACTATTCCATTTTTCACTAAAATTTGTATGACCATCAATTATGCTTGCCATCTTGTTACCTTAGCTGACTTCCTTGCTAGATTCAATTTCCTAGTAAGTCCTTTTAATTTCTCCTTACTTCCAAAGCCATTTCTTTCTTTCTTTCCAAACTGCACCTCCTTCTTAGTCTCTTTACTTCTGTTATAATATAGTGAACCTTTACCATTCCTTACCACTTTTAAAGGTACAAACCTATTTTCACATTCCTCAACAATTGCTTTAAACCAATCCCAGAGTGTTTACATTTCTATTTACTGTTTTCTACCAATCATAATTACATGTAAAAAACCTACTCATGCCTATTTTATCAGCCATATGGTACTGCCTAATAGTCCTAATATCTTCCTTTCTTTAACATCGGTTTCTCAATAGAGCTCACCTGGTTTTACCAGCACCACATCCAGAATATTCTTCCCTCTAGTTGGTTCCATCACTTCATTATTGTAAATGTAAGTTATTTTCAGTGTCTTGTTTTATATCGCACTTAACATAATATGTTAGCTATGCACTAAGATTTATAGACAAATTAGTAATGTCATTTTATGCTTAGGTAACATTCTAGAGATTTTTCAGAATATTGCCTAGATTACATACCCCAGCATAAAATCACGCAATGCCCGGGCAGTCGAACCATAGTTTCTGTTAGGCACGTCAATGAGCAAATGATGAGGGCAGATATAACTGTCTCAGTCTATTCAATATGCGAGGGTGCAGATGAGGATGAAGTTGACAAATTTTATGAAGCGTTGAGTGACATCGTAGTCAGGGTCAACAGCAAGGAAAGGAGAGCACTAATGGGCGACTTCAGTGCCGAGAGTAAGAAATAGAACCGCAGGATATGAGAAAGTGAAGAGTAAATGTGGGGAAGATTTAGAAGCTAATATGAATGGAAATTGTTTACTGAACTTCTGTGCTGGTATGGGATTAGCCTAAGGCTATTCACCGCTACACTATGATCCATAACGGACAATATCGTAACTGCCTACTGCCATTTCTTGATGGATGCAGTACTTTTGCATGTGTCTCTTGGCACAGGCCAGTCTCATCCAAGGCTGTGACAATACGGAAGCTGCTGGGGTAAGGGTGGTGTAGAGCACGACCAGTGCGCCTGTCTGTTATGAAAGGTGCTACTCATTAAACCAGCCTCTGGTCTGATAATCTGACGGACAGTAACAGACTTTGAATTCAGGAAATCTGTTAGGAATGAGCAGGTATTCCATGGATTTCTTGATGATACAGACCACTATCTAATCTGTAGTGAACCGCATAACTGTAGGCCTAGGACAGGGAAATTGTAATCAGTTTGCAGCCAAATAAGGCTAGAAAATCTTCAGGATGAGGGATATAAGACAGAAACACATGGATATAAGTGAAAAGTTTTTAACACTAGACAGTAAGCAGATTCAGGATATAGAAAGAGAATGGGTGGAATAGAGGGATGCTATAGCAGAAACAGGAAGATGATGCTAGGAACTACAATGTATAAAGATGGGAACAAGCAAAGATCTTTGTGGAATAAAGAAACGAGGGCAGGTTATAAACATTAAAAAAAAAAAGAAAAGGGGGCATATCAGAAGTAGCTCCAAACAAGAACTGATGCGAATAGGAACTTGTACGTATATGAAAGAAATGTTGTATCTGAGAAGTGGTGGGAAAATATTTGTAGTAACCCAGAAAGGCTTAATCAGTCAGCAGGGAAACATCTCTGGACAGTAATAAATAATCTTAGAGAGGAAATTAAATGAATAGTGTTTTTGGTTAATTAGGTGCAGTCATAGTAGATCCCAGGGAAAAAATGTACAGAGGGAAGGGAATATTTTGAATATATTCTCACCGTAAAAGGAAATAATTCTGTTGATATTGCAAACAACAGAGCTGGTGGGGAGATGGACAATGATGTTATTGAAATTACACTTGAGGAATAGGGATGTATCACGCAAAACTTGTCTGCTAGGCAGGGTAATGGTAATACACGGTATGAGTTTTCTGCTTCTTGATTGTTTTACAGGAGACTTATGGAGTATTTCTAAATTGAGGACATGGGTAGACTAACGACTTAAGTCAGAAAATGAAGTTCTGAGAAAAACACTATCAAAATTTCAGAATCTCTGCCAATCAAACACACATTTATATCGGCTATTATTTTGAAGTTATATTACAAGTATAATCCTTTCCTAGGGTTAGCAGGTATTTACTTTAACTCAAAATATTGTTTATTAGTACATATGTTTAATCGCAAAAGACACGTCTTAAGTCGTTAGTCCATTAACATATTTCAAACCTAAGTTTCCGAGTTAATGACTGTTTGCTCTAACTCTTAACCCCATATTTTATCTAAAAAAAGTTTAAATCATAACAAAATACACTTCTGCAGTAGGACATTCACAAAAGAATCAATATTTACTTCTTTTTTCAATGTATGAAAAAACAAATCACTAAAATTGATTTTTAAACATTATAGAGAAATATGTTGGTAAATAATAAGATCATACAGATGCAGTGTTCATTACAAATTTGATTTATTTTCTCCACTGTCACTTACATATTCTTCTAAGTCATTAAAGTCATCAGAAGGCACACCATCTACAACTTTCCTCAACCACTCTACATTTTCTGGAGTCATAAACTTGACCAGAGACAAAATGTCATTCTTTTTTTTACCAGGAGGCAACACTAAGTTTAAAACCTCTTTACGTTCAATAAGAGTTCTTTTCTTTGAGGTGCCGGTATTTTGTCCCGCAGTAGTTCTTTTATGTGTCAATATATCTACTGCTACGAGGCTGACGTATTTGAGCACCTTCAAATACCACCGGACTGAGCCAGGATTGAACCTGCCAAGTTGGTCTTAGAAGGCCAGCGCTCTACCGTCCGAGCTATTTAGCCTGACTAAAATGATTGAAATAGGTCATAATAACTAATCAGAATGTCACAAACTTCTTATAAAATTATTTCTTAATTAGATACATCGGCTCTGTCCTATTTAGGGATTTTGGTCATTTGCGTGGCTGTTAAATCGTAACAGTTGATCGTGACGGTACCTTGAAGCACTGAATTTGCGTTTTACTCTACAGATATATCCACCAGTCCTGCAAAATATTTTTATTTTCGACAAATGAAATCTGTTGACCGTGAATGTTTATGTTGTTGTTATTTGAAGTTGTTATTACGTGGATCTGTTTTGGTTAGCTTATGAATACAACAATTTGATCTTGCTATGAGTTTAGTGCAGAGTTTATTTCGTTTCTTTGGTATATCGTGTGTTCGCTGTACTTCGAAAACAATAATTTTAATACTTTTCATATATCTGTGAATGCACGTGCTTGCGTCGTCTTTTTATCGTAATGGCTAGGCCATATTCAAGGCCTAATGAGGCCGATATCCTTGAATTTTCAGATGATTAAGACAGTAATAATGACCTTCTTTTGCCGAAAGTGATTCCCATTATGTGGGAAATGACACAGTCACAGCTGCTCACCGTGCATCGGACCGCAAGGACCTGAGATCGATGACCGTTACATGTACAGTGAATAACTTTGTGCCATGCTTCATGAGATAATTGCAGCACACACATCATATTGATATCAAATTATTCAGAATTAAATGTTCTTTCTTTCACGTCTAAGAGTAAAGAAGGAAGCTGCAATAATTGCAGATTTTTCTGTCATTGAAAACCACAATTTATTTTTCAAATTTATTTTCAAAACTTAATATTTTTTTTTTTTTGGCTTTACGAATGACAATACGTCCTAGGTATATTCAATTCTGAAATGCTCATTGTTTCCTGTATTAGTGTGATTTATTTTATTTTAATGTGTTTTAAACTGTTTACGTGTTGATATTTTGTAATTTTGTTTGGAAAATCACAGAAATTAGTGTGTCTTCGAGCAAACCGCTGAATATAGGTTGAGTGTCAAAGGGTTAAGGTGTGGGAAATGATGTTGGCAGTACGTACATGGTTAGTAGGGTCAGAGGGAAGGATAGTCAAGTCATATGAGGAAAACAAGTCTTCTAGTTTCTTAGTATCGTATTTCTTCGTAAGTAGATTTGTATTGTAGTGCCCTAATATAATATGTTGACAGGCTGGTAGCAAGTTAAGTAGGTGCATTTCAAACTCCATCCAGTAACATACTTTAGGTGGTCGGTGAACCACTCCAATAAGTATTTTCTGTCAACTAGCAACTACTTTAACGAACATAAACTCCGTCCTCGGCAATTCACCGGTCGATGAGGTACAAATGACACGGCTCTTCAGGTCAACTCTACAGTAGAGAACAATACCTCCTCCCCTCTTATTTGTACGATCACGGTGGTAGAGGTTATAGCCGTCAAGGTGAAGCATGTTTTTTGGATTTGATGGCGATAACCAGCTTTCACTAATACCTATCAAATGGATGCTATTTTTATTAAATATAGCCTGAATTTCGTCAATGTGTGCAGGCAAACTTAGGCTGTTCAAGTGACAACAACGGAGAGTATAAGGATATAGTGATAGTTCTTGTTTCAAAAGGTTACTGGCATCTATGTTCTGGGAAGGTGTGAGGGGTGTGCTATTCTTAGAGAGGTCATTGCCATGAGGAAATACCGTAGCAACCTGATTAACGGGCACACTTCAACTGCGGAAAAAAAAAAAAAAAAAAAAATCTTACCTAGATTTCCTGAAGAAATGGACTTCTGATTGGTTAAGGCACCACACCCACACACACACACACACACACACACACACACGTAAACAAACCTAATAATGATAATAATAATATTTAGTGAACATAACAATGGTCATATCACTCCGATAATCCACTTAACTGCCTCACATGTAAGTTCAATTCATTAGGTGAGCTAATGTGTAGCTTTTCCCCATCTTCTAAATGAATGATAATGCGGCCTCCTGTGTCGAAACCCACCGCATACCCCAGAAGTCCCGAGCTTTACGCAATACTTCTTTCCTTGTGGATGTCAGAGATTTGGTGATTAATAATTTGGTACCTTTAAGAGCTCGCTTGGCGCGCCAGATGCAGTCTCTTTCATGGTACCCGAGGAATTTAATGATAATTGGCCTATTTCCTGCGGACACGGTTTTTTTCCTAGTTGTTTTACGTCGCACCGACACAGATAGGTCTTACGGCGATGATGGGACAGGAAAGGGCTAGGAGTGAGAAGGAAGCGGCCGTGGCCTTAATTAAGGTACAGCCCCAACACTTGCCTGGTGTGAAAATTGAAAACCACAGAAAACCATTTTCAGGGCTGCCGACAGTGGGGTTCGAACCTACTATCTCCCGAATACTGGATACTGGCCGCACTTAAGCGATTGCAGCTATCGAGCTCGGTCCTGCGGACACCACCTCAGCTGCTGTCCTCTTCATACGGCCCAGTCTATGACATCGATCTATACTACCTATAGACAATTCGATGTTCAGACTGTTTAACGTACTCAGCACCACAGCGTATGTGTGTCCTCATCGGGGGTCTCACAGACACCATGAAGGAGTAGGCAGTTCCTTCTGCTTTATTGCTCCGCCTCGTCAATCAGCATATCCAGCTGGTCGAGACGTTCCTGTAGATGGCTTACCTCCTCCTTCATTTCACTTAATTCCTCTGAAATTATTTCCCGAAAGTCCTGGAACACTGAAGCGAGGCCGGTTAGTGTGTCCCCTGGGTTGGCAGCACTGGTCGCGCCAGCAGCCATGGCTTCCTCCAAGCATGCTTGGAATTCTGCCATTTATTCTCGAACTTCGAAAGATGTTCATTTACGGCCTTCAGCGTCATAGTAATTAACGGCTATTGAAGTTCACACTTAAAAAAAGCACTAGCACACCCACGAATATTAAAATTATTATCTGGCTGATATGGCAGGTGAATTGCGGAGCACGTTTACTCGCGTTGTACAGTGCGTGCCATCTTTGATGAGTTCACGTAATTTACACAAAATGCTATTCGTTTCCGTTTTCCACCTCTAAGATTCCTTATTACAGTCCAAGAAGGTTTCCTTGCTGCTTGACCAAGCATTTCCACGATTTCTTAGAACCTATAATTATTTACTCTACCTCTCTCTGGTACGTATAATTCCCATAATTTGAACCATTTTTTATACACTTTTTCTTTTATGTTTACAAGCTTCCCTGACTTCAACATGTGAACTTTTGGTAGTAGGCAAGTCGATGTAAACAAACTCAGGTGGTAACAGCATATTCTCGTCCTAATTCAGTGGAGGACAAGTTATTATGTAAGCAGCACAACTAATAATGTTGTAGCCCTCATAATTTTTAAACTGCTGCCCTGTATGTTACTAGTTAGTTAAAATGCAAATGTTTTCATACCTGTTGTGGATTCATTCCAGTGAAACAGAACATGCCAATTTGATCAGTGATATGAGACCAATTTCTAGAGGAACCTTCTTTCTTCAAGTTATCACGGAGCTGTGTTCGCATGGAAATTATCCGGTCAGCCATTCCCTTCACATCCTTCAACCTGAAACAATAAAAAAGAAGGCATAATCAGGACTAGAGCCCATTTGTCCTTCACATACGGATTATTACTGCAGTGCTCCTGCAGGCAATTTTAAATCCCAACAGACCCCCATGATGTTTCCTAGTTTTCATCAGTCCATACACCAATTCGTTGGGAACCACAACTGTCAAATATTATTTCTTTCCGGAAATGAGCCAACACCTTCAAAAACACTCAAACACAGGGGCTACATTGCAGGATACCAACTACTGCTTTTCGAGCATTACTAGCAGCTGTCTAAAGGCTGTGACACGTTAGGCTAGTTTAACAGCAACTAGTATTGGCAGACAGTGCTTGTGGCTAGCACTGGCAGTTAGTAAATATGTCACACAAGGCTAGTACTGGTAGACAATTACTCTCAGTTAGCAAAACAGTTGGTGAAGAAACTCTTCTAGTTAAATTAAATTACAAAATAATATTTAAGATGAAGAGAGCTATTATAGTGGAGATGTACCAAGTTGCACCTAGTTTTCAAAGCAATCATGACTTCGAAATGGAACATGATGTCTCGGACAGGGAGGATGAATCATCCAAACTGTGGTACATGTACAGTGACATTTTACAACTGTGCCCTCTAAACTTCTCATATAAAGCAGTGACACAATAAGAGTGAATATAAATACAACAGTAGCAAATTTCTCCCTAAGTATTTAAAATATGTTACATTAATGAACATATTTTAATCTCTGCTGAGATTTCTCTAATATCTACAACTGAAATTATGCTTATGACTGCAGTAATTATTCTTGTGGATGTTTTTCTGGTAGTTACTAGATTTACTAACCATGTCTGCTTCTAACATTGTATACCTTCCACTTTTTTCTTTACAATTGGCTTTACATTGCACTGACACCGATAGGTTTTATGGCTATATGATATATGAAAGGGCTAGGAGTGGGAAAGAAGCAGCTGTGGCCTTAAGGTACCACCTTCAGGGCTGCCGGCAGTGGAGTTCAAACTCACTATCTCCCGGTTGTAAGCTCACAGCTGCGCGCCCCTAACTGCGCGCCCAACTCGCCCGGTACTTCGAATATGCTCTCTATATGATTGATACGGAAATGAAACGTCTGTGGAACAGGAACTGGACAATGCAACCATGATAAAAATATCACATGAGCTGTACTCAACATGCACTGTAGATGGTAATGATCTGAACTCAACAGCTTGCCAGTCTTGTGTGAAAGGTCAGGGGTACCTTTTTTATTTTTATTTAGTTCTCACCCTCTCTTAATGTATGTGGAATATTCTTTTTTTATGAACATTTTCAGTGAATAAAGATGTCATTTGATGTGAATCACAGAAAAAATGCACCTTTAGATGGTTGTAACCACAACAAAACTTTTCAATAAAAATTAACCAGAATTCAAGAATAGCATAAATATAATAAAACAATCCAGTCAAATTCCATGTAATGAACTTCATTCCATATGGATGGTTGAACTCTTAACACAAGACAATTATATTGAATAGGAGGATTGCAATAAAGACACTATCTAATAGGAGTCTTTTCACTCATACATGTTTCAACCCTACAGTCATCCTCAGTGGGTTAACAGAAAATTACAAAAACATATTGCTAATAGTATGCTGCAATTAAATGTCACTGATAAAATCAATTTTTTTAATGTAGTATCTAAAAGAGTCCATCTTAGTGTTGTCTTAGTTGACATAACAGATAAACCACATAAAACAATTGTTGTGAGACTGGAAGTCCTCGTCTAAATTCTAAAAATAACTTTACTGTATAAACTGTCCATCTTCAATATATTGTATTCAACCCGTGTGATAGGGGTCGTAATTTAATCATGATTTGATATCCGAAGTAGAATATGGTACGTGTATTGAAATGAAGAAAATTGGTTGACAATATTCAGACCTAGGTAATGTTGAAATATCGAGCTGAGTACGCGGCATAGAGGAGCTGTAAAGATTAGACTGTCACAATGGGTAGAGGGCTGTTCTCGGTAGGGGGCCTATTAATTTAGCGACCAGAAGATATGGATGTTCACAAATATGTTGCGTACAAGAAGAGAAAGGCAAGCCAGAAAACAATGGGAAGGTTGCAACATTAGCGCTGCGAAGGTATATTTGTGTCGAGCAGAAACTTTGTGATGTAACGTATTCTCGGAATTGGAGAATGGGAATGATCAGAGCCTCAGGGCATGTGTTGTCAAGTTGTTACAAAGGAAAATTCAAATGAACTGCTTGCTCTAGTCCAATCACAAAATTCATTTAGCTAGCCAAGAGTACCATCTTGAAAGATATGAAATAAAGTGTCAATTTCGAAAGTAATAATTAATCAAGTATTGCAAGTATATGAATCAAATTAAGGAGATTTTTAGATGTCATGCGTAGAAGAATAATAAATAATAAGCTCCAAATTAAATAAATTGAAGACTGAATTTCTTGGAAACAGGGCATCTCAAATGCTATTGGCCGAAAGATGACTACGCCGTGAGAGACGCTATGAAACCCGCTAATTATCGTGGAGTGATATCTGTCAATATCTCCGAAATCTGCGATCGTTAGGAGATCATATTAAACCAGGTGTATGTTCCAGATGAGGGGATTAATTTGGTATCAATTGTAACTTCCAGTTCAAACTGCGAGTGCCGATTTGAGAAATCCCCCCCCCCCCCTTTTCCAAGGCATGACGTCAGGTAATCCACCAGTAAGGTTCTCCATCAATATATACGAGTGGAAGGAACACTCGTTACCACAGCCTACCTCAGTTTTACGTACCAACTCATTTCTACAGACGACTGCGGGTACTTACAACCGCACTTGCGTACTGTATTCAGAGATCGGGCGATGTTGTTGTGTTCCAGTCACCCGCGGGCCGATTAAAGTTAGATCACCCCAGATCATGCTACGGCCTGAGACTACGAGTGGTATATTGTGACTTCACGTAAAGATGTAATAGTAGTTAAGAGTGATATAATAGCTTCTTTTAAAGTAACAGTGAAAGTAGGTGTACTAAACTGTGTGACGGACAGTAAATGAAAATCGTACTGAATAATTGGGCCTGTATTGTAGGTAGCTGAAATAAAACCTCCGTAATAATGAACACATCAAGAGTGCGACTTGTTATTAATTCAGACGTGCCGTGTCGGATACCGTGAAACACGCCGGGCGATATAATAGACACTTCGCCGTTTTGTGGCCAATCCTTTGTGCGGGAAAAAGTACGAAGATAAAATAGTGTACAGAGATAAAATTGAGTCTATGGTGACGTAGTGGTATTATATGTAAAATTTAATTCCAGTGTGTTAGTGTTAATATGTTATAATTAATAAATCAGTGTCATAATGGAGGAGTGCCGTGGAATACATAATGAAGGTAATATGAAGCCAGCCATTATGAGGGCGTAAGCCGGAAAAGGGGCCAAATGGGCCTCTCGTCCGGAAAACCTGCCGTGGAGTTAACTACAGATGAGTACTGATATGTACATTTATTTGGGGATGTTACCATGAATGGGACGGGAAACGGTTTTAATTTTGACTTGGTTACTGCATGTAACAAAATGGATCGCTTCCCGAGTCCATTCTAAATTTAGTATACATGTACGGAATTAAATAGTAGTATTATAAATGTTGGGTCATATAATGCGTTTAATTTGCTGTACATATAATTACTGTACGTAGGTGTAGGGTAGAGATTTAAGTCATGCATGGATTATAATATTAATCTAGTCGAGTTTTTCTCGATATTTGATTTTGTTTATAATAATATAAGAAATTTATTTTAACTCAACCTATTCAATACAATACAAAATGTTAACATATTAGTTAAACATCGTTAAAAATCGTTGAGACATGTTTCACCCCTTCTGTGGGGCATCATCAGTCATATCAAATACCTCAAAATTCTACCAGACGTCTGGTTGGAAATTATAAAAATATGTTACCTGAGTGAATACCTACATTAAAAAAGATTTACAAGATCTTATCATTAACAAAATATCAAAGTTAATTTAAAAATGTTACACTAGTGGACACAGAGAATTTTCACCCAAAACAAGGCTGTCCTATGTACAGTATTGACAATAATGGTAGTTAAAGTCTTATTTGGTGCCAAGTTCAAAGACAGTTTAAAATGTATGTACAAATGTTGAGAATGAATGCAAAATACATATAATTGCAATTTACTGTACATGTATTTTACATTGTAAAATAATGTGGAAAAAACATTCCAAATCTGTATTAATTTCCGTGGGAAATTTTATTTTTACTCCGGACCTCAATATTACGGTCTTGAAGCCATTTCTGATTAGACTGCACCAAGATGTGAAATTTTGTATGTGATTTGTGATCAGCTCATGTAAAAATGTTGCATTACGTCGTAATTCAACTTGGATGTTTATGTTAACTAATTATATTTTAGACTCAATAAAAATAGTTCGTTTAAATATCCATGGGCTAATCACCTCCGTTGGACACTATGAAGACGGAGTGCCTAGTGCATGTAAAGAACAGATGATATTTGATTCAAAACGAACCATGTTGAAAACAGTAAACATAATGGCTTGAATGAGGGCGGTTGAAATGTCGTTAAATCTTCCCAATTGACTAGTGTTCTCGTGCTTCAAAAACCTCTTAGCAATAAGGTAACAGCCCAACAACACTTAAGATTTTCACATACGTAAGGCAGCTCAACATTAATTACATCGGACAACATTTTGACTGTCGCCCATTCAACCAATAAAACTGAAACCCCATACTTCAACAACATAAACACACGGAGAAACTTAAAAACACTAGTCAACTGGGAAGATTTTAATGACATTTCAAGCGCCCTCATTCAAGCCATTATTTTTACTGTTTTCAACATGGTTCATTTTGAATCAAATATCAACTGTTGTTTACATGCACTAGGCACTCCGTCTTCATAGTGTGTGTCCAACGGAGGCGATTAGCCCATGGAAACTTCGACGAACTATTTTGTTTGAGTCTAAAATATAATTAGTCAACATAAACATCCAAGTTGAATTACGATGTAATGCAACATTTTTACATGAGCTGATCATACATCACATACAAAATTTCACATCTTGAAGCCATTTCTGATTAGACTGCACCAGGACCGTAATATTGAGGTCCGGAGTAAAAAAAAGATTTGGAACGTTTTTTCCACATTATTTTACAATGTAAAATACATGTACAGTAAATTGCAATTATATGTATTTTGCATTCATTCTCAACATTTGTACATACATTTTAAACTGTCTTCGAACTTAGCACCAAATAAGACTTTAACTACCATTATTGTCAATACTGTACATAGGACGGCCTTGTTTTTAGTGAAAATTTCTCCAACGTGTCCACTAGTGTAACATTTTAAAATTAATTTTGATATTTTGTTAATGATAAGGTCTTGTAAATGTTTTTTCATGTATTCACTCAGGTAACATATTTTTATAATTTCCAACCAGACGTCTGGTAGAATTTTGAGGTATTTGATATGACTGATGATGCCCCACAGAAGGGGCGAAACATGTCTCGAACGATTTTTAACCAATATGTTAACATGTTGTATTGTATTGAATAGGCTGAGTTAAAATAAATTTCTTTTATTATAAATAAAGATTCTTTCAATACGGAAAAAATGATTTTCATTACTTGTAATTTGATTTTGTGTTTAATGTTCAAACTGACCCACAGTTTGCTTTTTATGTCTGTCAATTGATGACAAATTTGTACGATATTGTTATGGAAAATCCAGCCACGTGCGATTCCAGCGTTTTCCCTTGTGTTAAGATTTTTTTAACGTTGACAAAATTTGTAGGAAATGTCACGAACTAATAATTATAATAATAATTCATGAGACATCGTCTTTCAATATGAACAGTAACATTAAATTTTAAAGGGATAAAATGTTAATATAATCAGGAATCATTGATGACAGAATAATTTATCTAATTCGGAATTAAAATATGTGATTAAAATTTGTGAATTTATAATTATGAGTAATAATACCGGTGCTAATAAGCCTTAAATGCTAATAAACGCGTTGTTTAAATTACGGTCCAACAGTTTATAAATACTGTCAGATATTTAATTTTCAAGTTTTAGCCGGACCACATAGGACTAATAATTACGTGATCATGATTATCAAATTTCGGCGAATATAATTTCAGGCCGTTGTGATTATTTGTGGAAAGTGACCTCAGAAGTAAATCAGATATGAAGAGAGATGTTGTAAAGATCATGCAGTCAAAATATAAATATGTCGTACGATGAGAAATAAGTCAGTTGAAAACTCTGTGATTAATAATTGAATAAAATGATGTTGAGAAATGAAGAGAGATAAATTCCGTATGGGGACATTTACCGTATAATGAAGCTGTGTTGAAAGATAATGTGATATGAAGAAATGTATGTAATTAATTATATACACAGAGAAAATGAGTGTACAAATACGGGCAATGTGACAGAGTAAAATTGAGTTACGTAGAGGGCAGGATTCGAACCCGTAATCCTACGTACGAAATAAACGGACTGTGCCGATAGTCGTTTGCAAGACTACGGACCCAAAGATGAAAAGAGGTTAAGATTCCACATAAATGATCGTGGAGTGTGATGGCTTAGAATGACGAGTGCTGATAATCATGACAATAACAATGATGATAATAATAATAATAGGTGTCGCAGATCTAAAGTTGGACCGTGTTAAATGAAGGGACAATGATAAATGTGTAAAGAGGAATATAACTAATGATGTGAAACCGATAATTGTACCGGCTGGTACACCTCTACGCCGCACATTTGAATTTTGCGCCTTAAAGTACTCCTCTGCAGGAGAAACTCTGAACTTTAACAACTGTATCAACTCATAAGTTTTCTCAGAAGATGTCACTACCGTAAATTTTGTGATTACGAAGTTGTCAGTACTGTGTGGAGTTCAACTTGTTTTGTTTTCTATTGATCAAGAAGTGTGGACAGTCTGACAGATGTCTCTACAAAAAACTATGACCATGCACCCTGGTGTGAGTGGAAGAACATTATTTGAAGAAATTTTGTATTCATAAGTTTGTTCTTTACTAAAGTTCGTTCTTTCATTTGTGGGTTGGCAATATAAATCTTTTCTTTCCGTCAGTTTTGAACTTAGCCAATCCCGAATTTCTGTAATTAATTTTTGACCAATTGTGTCTTTCTTCTTCGATTTGGATGTGTAACTGAGCTACCCAATAAACGACTGTGGGTGTGTCTTAATTATTCTTGAAAGGTCTCGAATCTTCCCCGAGAGTATAAAAACTGCTGATTTTCCTGGCTCTCCGCCACTCGAACAACATCTAGCCTAGTGTATGGAAGTGTAGCAGGGGGCGGGTAGCGCCTCTTCCTTCGGGAGCAGCTCTTCACAAAGGTAATGGCCGCCGTTTAACATCTTTATTTTCTTGCTAGCTCAGCAGTTTAACCCTCGGGGAAGGTCCCAAACCTTCATTATGTAACCTTTCTTCAAACATGTAAATTGCCGTCCCTTTTGTAAAACTTCATATATCTTTAACTGTAAATCGGGGATAGAGAGTGCTTTACCCTCTCGAGCTCCCCTTCTTTTTTGCCTTGAGGCGACTACGTTTTGGTAACTTTTTCTTCCTTAATGTATTAAATTTTCTCATACGAATCACCTCCATAGTTCAGGAATGACCCCTGGTTCATCGGCCTAGTGCCTCTTAGGTTTTAAAAGATTTCATGTAGGAGTGCAAGTACATGCCTCCATTCTACTTGGTGTTGCGGGCCATTAACTTAACCTATTATTTTTCTACTAAGGCCCATTAGGTTGGGTACTAGATAGCCCTGTTTCTTTGTAAGTGTGCCTTGAGGGCAGTTAATAGTAAAGTCCGTTGTGGCCTTTGATAGGCTTGAAAAATTGAGAGCGGGTCAGCTCTTTCTTGTATTTGGATATGTGCCTCTAGGAGGCCTGACAGTGCTACGTGGGAGCGAGTACTCCAGGTTATTAGGGGTTTTCTGCCCCTTGATAAATGTGGTTGCGAGGTGAGAGCTCAGAAATTGTAAAAAGTGGGGCTTGAAGCCCAGATCGTTGAAGTGTGTCTAAATCTTGGCTTTCCTGGTCTTGTATCTGACTTGTTGTAACTTGTTAAAATCTGAAATTTTATGTAAAAATTGTTTTGCTATTTTTGAAAATATAACCTTTAATTCAATTTTAATCAATATCTCAGCTTTGTAGTTAGACCCACTCCAGCCCGCACCTTCTTTCAACTCTGCTGTTCCACGGGTATCTCTGTAACAAGTGGTAGCAGAGCGTGGTTGAATGGGTCTCAATTAAGCCCCTTTTGATGGCTAAACGTTGTATTTAATTTGAACTCTAACAATTGTCTTAGTTGCTGGAATTTCCTTTTCCACTTTTCTAAATTTGTCAAGTTTTGGTCATCATGTCCGGCCCTCGCCAAGTCCTCCATCCCGGCTATTTGCGCAAGGAGGAATTGATTTATGAATTAACCATTAGAAATGTTCAATCTGGAGGCATGGTTGTGGTAGACACAAACAAACTGAAGGAGTCATTAGAGTTACCAATTTGTATCCCAACATTGGGAGAGAAAGATATTGATGAGGCTCTCTCCACTATCACTGACAATACTACTGAGCTAGCATCTGTAGTTAGTTTTTTTTGAAGTGAGTGATCCATCTCCAAATCAACTCAAAAGAGTACAAGCTAGATTGTACCGTTTCTCCAATAGAGTTAGCGATCTATTGTCTCTTAAGTTAAATGAACTTCAGGGTAAGGAGGCTAGTGCTCTTGTTGAACACCTTTCTAAAATGTCCAGTAAAGTTGGTCAATTGTTATCTGGATCCGCTACTCCCAAAACCGACCAGCCCGCCGTGGTAAACGTAGCTATCGAGGAGGTTTCGTCCAAGGGTGAAGAAGGTAGAAAAAAACGTGGCAACTCAACAAACTTCTGCCCCATTAGAAAATGAATCTGAGAGTCTTACCTCAATACCACCATGTGTGTTGAATAATGCACCCTCTGAAGCAGCGTCTCCGCCCCTTAGGCCTTTACCTACCATGTCACCCAGGTTCAGTAGTTTGCCTGATCCATTGGCAATGTTGCTTAGGGGTATCTCCAAGTTTTCCGTTAACTCTACCAGTGATGTCATTTCATTTTAAGATTTTTAGTCGAGTTCCAGGATCACGCCCTTGTCTTTTTTCTTTCCCCATGTCAAATTCTTCAGATTATTTATCCCTATGCCATCGGTGTCCTTTCAGACAAAATAGTAAGAGCCATAGCTGATCAATCCTCTATAGAAGACTTTCATGCCCACCTGTTAGCCAACTTCATTCCGGCTCGAGCTACGTCATATATAATTCAAAAGTATTATTATAAGAGTACAGCGACTGGATGAAAATCTTGCCAACTTCATCCAAGACATTAAATTTTACACTAGGGTATTTGCTCTACATTTCCCTCAAGATCAAATTGTACAGGTCATTGTGGAAGGAATTTCACCATCCTACAGGTCATATTTGTGTTTCGCAGCACGTCCGCAAAATTTTGCAGAGTTAGAGGCTATGGCTGTCTCAGCCGAAGGTGTTAGGTATGCCGACACATTACATGTCGCGAAGGAGCCCCCTCCGTCTTTAAGTAATTTTCGGCCTCCACCTCGCCGAACTATCATTGTTCGCAAATGTTATGCGTGTGGGTCGGCAGATCATCTCCGGAACAAGTGTCCCTTGGTTAAATCAAGTGGGACAAGGAATGGAGCAGGGTCATCCTAACGTTGTTTTAATGTGGCTCGTTTTCCCACATAGCCAAGAATTGCCCTAATACTAATAGCACCCGCTCCTGCTCAACTTCAGGTGCAACTTCCACCAATAATCAAAAGTGACTAGTGGCTTCGGCTGAGTCGGAAAACTCATCTTTTCAAGGCTCAGCCCCAAGTAAACCATCCGAAATCTCAGACTCGGAACATGGTAGGAAGTCTTCCAAATTCAAATTTGAATGCCCCAAAGAATGTCTTAGGAGTGCGGCGGATTCCTCCGCACCTATACCATTTCTCAAAATCGAATTAAATAATGAACCCGTCACCGCTCTATTAGACTCAGGCAGTGTTTGTTCAATTATTTAGGCTGAATGGTACTCTAAATTAAAGTCTGCCTGTAAATTTCCTGATTATTGTTAGTCTTCGGTTCAATGCGTTTCGGCTAACTCCTCTCCATTAGAAATTTTAGGTTCCCTACATACCAAAATTCGCATTTCGAAATTCATTTGGAAAGTAAAAATGTTTGTGGCTAAGCATTTGTCTTGCCCCATTATATTAGGAGCGGATTTCATGTCTCACACCGGTCTTGTGCTCGACATTCAGAGCAAGTCGTGCACTTTCAAATTTGCTAGTAATTTCAAAATCCCCTTGTTAAAATGTAATTCTGTGTCATGTTCATCTGTTTCGGCTACCCAGGATGAGATGTTAGACCTTAGACATCTACCTGAGGAGCAGGCTGAGTATTCGTAAGCTGTGCCAGTCGTTTCCAGATGTTTTGTCCGATACTCTTGGTGTTACTGACCTTATCGAATACAAGATTGAAGTTACGGTTTCGATTCCTGTTCGATATCCACTTCAAAGGTTATCTCCACCTAAAATGAAGGCTTTGAAGGATATCATAGATCAGATGCTGAAGGACGGTATAATTCGGCCCTCTAAGTCGGCATGCTCATCGCCTATTTTCTTAGTCCCGAAACCCCAAGGTGGCTTCAGGCCCGTGATTGACTATAGGGCTTTAAATCGGAAGGTGGTGTTACAATCTGTGCCCCTTCCCGACCTTCACTCTTGTTTTTCATGGTTTCGAAAAGCTAAGTAGTTCACCATCTTAGACCTTAATCAGGCGTATAATCAGATCCCTCTAGCTGAAGAATCTAAGCATCTGAGAGCTTTTGCCACGGATTGGAACTTTTATGAGGCTCCCCACGGGAGCAGCTGTGCTTACGAGACTGCTAGACAGGGTCTTCTCCGACATCAAATTCGAGTACTTGTACCATTATCTTGACGATGTCGTATTTTCAGGAACCTTTGAAGAACATCTAGATCATCTGAAAGAGGTCCTTAATCGCCTTCGTAAGGCAGGGTTAACGGTGAGGTTGTCTAAGGTTGCTTTCGCTAAGCCTTCCATGTCATTTCTAGGGCATATCATGTCGCCCGATGGTGTCGCAGTGGATCATTCTAGAACACAGGCCATCCGTGATTTCAAACCTCCCAAGGACATCAAAGGTATTGCCAGATTCATTGGCATGGTGAATTTCTTCAGGAAATTTATTCCTAACTTCGCTAACAGAGCGGCGCCCTTGAACTTACTTCGTAGGAAAGGCGTCAAATTAAGAGTGGGGACCTTCTCATCAAGCCGCTTTCGAAGACCTTAAACTAGCTCTTTGCAACGCCCCTGTCCTTGCTATGCCTGATTTCTCGAAGAAATTCATCGTCCAAACCGACGTGTCATCGTCGGCGGTGGCTGCAGTCCTCCTTCAAGAGACTGAACTAGGGAGGCGACCCATCGCCCATGCATCTAGGACTATCGGCTCAAGAAGCCAAGTATTCCGTCTATGAACTTGAGGGTTTGGCTGTCTTATTTGCGTTAAAGAAGTTCCGCCTTTATCTGGAACATGTCAAGTTTGACTTGGAAACGGATAACAAAGCCTTAAGTTGGGTCCTAGCTAGGTCTCGTCGTACCGATCGTATAGCCCGTTGGGCCATCAGAATTTCTGCCTTCCAATTCGATGTTAGGCATATAAGAGGGTCTGAAAATGTTGTGGCAGACGGACTAAGCAGTATGTTTTCTAATGACGTAGAGAACTCTGAACAGGGAGACTATTCTTCACTTCCCGAGTCCATATCTCTTGGTGTAAATCCCATTCTAACTGATGCTCCCATGTTGTTTAGGGATATCGAAAAATATAAAAGTGAAGATCCAGTGCTGGCTCCTATAATGGAAACCCTTTCTTCTGGGGAACATGATGTCCCTTATGTGTTGAGGAATGGGGTTTTATGTTGTCCATCGAGGCATGATAAGAAAATGAAAGTTGTGGTTCCAGCTGTTCTTGTACCTATGATCTTCAAGTATTTCCATGAGACCCCACTAGGGGGACATTTAGGCATCTTCAAAACCAGAGAAAAGATCAGAGAGATATTCATTTGGAAAGGTATGGACGGTGAAATTCGTGAATTGGTAAAGGCTTGTAAATGTTGTTTGCTTAGTAAACCCACCATGTCCACTAAGCTAGGACTATTAGCTTCTCATCAAGCGTCGCGCCACATGGAACGCCTCTATATCGACCACGTAGGGCCCTTCCCCCAATCAAAGGGGAACGCCAACAAATTCATCCTTGTGTGTGTAGATGGCTTCACTAGATTTTCATGGTTATTTCCGACTAAGCTGGCTACCGCTCAGTCCACCATTTCTTGTTTAAATTCCATCTTTGCTTCTTTTGGTCCGTGTCAATATATTGTTTCTGATAATGCTAAAGCCTTTACCTCCAATCTCTTCCGTAAATTCTGTTTTGATATATCCATCTCACATGTAACATCAGCGTACTATCCTCAACCGTCCCTGGCTGAGCGGGTCAATCGTAATCCGAGATTAGCTCTTATTGCCTATCATCATGATGATCATTCCAGGTGGGATACATCCCTGCATTGGTTGGCCTTCGCTTTGAATTCGGCGGTTCATGAATTGCCTAAATTCACTCCAGCGTCATTGATGTTTAAGTTTGTACCCATCACGCCGCTCTCTAACCTTTGGTCTCGTAGTGATATTCTACCTGAGACAATAGATCCAGATAATATTAGAGATCTTTGGAAGAAGGCTAAGGCCAATCTTAAAGTTTCTCATGAAAAGGTTAGGGAAAGATATGATCGTGGACAGAGGCCCACCAATTTAAAAGTAGGAGATCAAGTTATGGTCAAAAACTTTGTTCCCGTGGGCAAGCTTGCCCCCAGATTTCATGGGCCGTGCATAATTCTAGATTTCCTAACTCCTGTTACATTATTAGTGAGCAATCCAGCCACCGAGAGGATCTTTAGTGTACATACGTCACAGATTAAACCCGTATAATATCCTAGTTAACCTTGCCACTAAACATTGATAAAACTCTGAAGGTTATATTTTTTATTAATCTTAGGCCTTCTGCCCTTTGCCTCTTATCTGCTCTGTATAAGTGTATAAGATTTTCCCCTCTGGTTACTCTGCTGTCCTTCCCGTGCGGCCATTACCAAGCTCCCGTCTCCTGCTAAACCATATCAGTGGCAAATAAAATTTTCCACGCCGCTGGCCCCTCTGCCTCTCCAACAAGATTGTACCCTAAAATAAGAAATCACCAACAACAATTCTGCCGCCGAGATCTTACTGTTTCAGTGCCCCGCAGCCGTTCGTCGCCTTACCACCACCATGGTGGGGTAAGGGCCCACTCCACTCCCATGATGTCCTGTGTATGGCGCGCCAGAGGCTATCTCCCGGCACAGGTTGAAGTGCGGCGCACCAACCTCAAGCTTATGCGGGGACTGTAAACAAACTTCGCATGTGAGGCGTCCTTCACCACGACTACCCCTTTCACAGTGCGGGAGAGAGGTATCTCAGGGTACTTGAGGGGTCCAGGTGACCTCGACCGGATACCGGCAGCGGCGGAAGGACTTGCCGTCAAAATTTTCATCGTGTGGTGGGCATTCTAAGGCAACAAAGGCACTCTCAAGCCGGAGTTCAACTCACTCCTTTCTACTTCAAAAAAGGAGACTCTAAAAAATTTTTTTTGGTTTAAATGTTCTTCAAAATTCTTCTACAAAACTCTGGAAATTCTTAATGTCTCCTCCATATTCTCCCACTATTTGTTTGCAAGAAAGCAGAAATTTTCTTTAACTGATGACTAAATTTTGTTTAAAAACTTCTTGTGTGTCGCCCTGTGGAAGGACATTTGGGGTGGGGGGGAGAGGTCTGTACCAGCCGGTACACCTCTACGCCGCACATTTGAATTTTCTGCCTTAAAATACTCCTCTACGGGAGAAACTCTGAACTTTAACAACTGTATCAACTCAAAAGTTTTCTCAGAAGATGTCACTACCGTAAATTTTGTGATTACGAAGTTGTCAGTACTGTGTGGAGTTCAACTTGTTTTGTTTTCTATTGATCAAGAAGTGTGGACAGTCTGATAGATGTCTACAAAAAACTATGACCATGCACCCTAGTGCGAAGTGGAAGAACTTTATTTGAAGAAATTTTGTATTCATAAGCTTGTTCTTTACTAAAGTTCGTTCTTTCATTTGTGGGTTGGCAATATAAATATTTTCTTTCCGCCAGTTTTGAACTTAGCCAATCCAGAATTTCTGTAATTAATTTTTGACCAATCGTGTCTTTCTTCTTCGATTTGGATGTGTAACTGTAAGCTACCCAATAAACGACTGTGGATGTGTCTTAATTATTCTTGAAAGGTCTCGAATCTTCCCCAAGAGTATAAAAACTGCTGATTTTCCTGGCTCTCCGCCACTCGAACAACATCTAGCCTAGTGTATGGAAGTGTAGCAGGGGGCGGGTAGCGTCTCTTCCTTCGGGAGCAGCTCTTCACAAAGGTAATGGCCGCCGTTTAACATCTTTATTTTCTTGCTAGCTCAGCAGTTTAACCCTCGGGGAAGGTCCCAAACCTTCATTATGTAACCTATCTTCAAAAATGTAAATTGCCGTCCCTTTTGTAAAACTTCACATATCTTTAACTGTAAATCGGGGATAAAGAGTGCTTTACCCTCTCGAGCTCCCCTTCTTTTTTGCCTTGAGGTGACTATGTTTTGGTAACTTTTTCTTGCTTAATGTATTAAATTTTCTTATACGAGTCACCTCCATAGTTCGGGAATAACCCCTGGTTTGTCGGCCTAGTGCCTCTTAGGTTTTAAAAGATTTCATGTAGGAGTGCAAGTACACGCCTCCATTCTACTTGGTGTTGCGGGCCATTAACTTAACCTATTATTTTTCTACTAAGGCCCATTAGGTTGGGTACTAGATAGCCCTGCTTCTTTGTAAGTGTGCCTTGAGGGCAGTTAATAGTAAAGTCCGTTGTGGCCTTTGATAGGCTTGAAAATTTGAGAGCGGGTCAGCTCTTTTTTGTATTTGGATATGTGCCTCTAGGAGGCCTGACAGTGCTAGGTGGGAGCGATTACTCCAGGTTATTAGGGGTATTCTGCCCCTTGATAAATATGTGGTTGTGAGGTGAGAGCTCAGAAATTGTAAAAAGTGGGGCTTGAAGCCCAGATCATTAGTGTGTGTCTAAATCTTGGCTTTCCTGGTCTTGTACCTGACTTGTTGTAACTTGTTAAAATCTGAAATTTTGTGTGTTAATTGTTTTGCTATTTTTGAAAATATAACCTTTAACTCAATTTTAATCAATATCTCAGCTTTGTAGTTAGAACCATTCCAGCCCGCAACTTCTTTCACCTCTGCTGTTCCACGGGTATCCCCGTAACAACAACAATAATAATAATAATAATAATAATAATAATAATAAAAATAATAATAATAATTGTACCGGGTGGTACACCTCCCACGCCGCTAGTTCAAATATTGCGCCAGCTGGAACTCCTCTACAGGAGAAAGCCTGAAATTTAACAAACTGTATTAACTCAACGGTTTCTCGGAAGATGTCACTACTGTAAATTTGGTAATTTTGAAGTGTTCTGAACTGTGTCTATTTCGATTTGTGTTTGTTTGCTCCGTATCAAGAAGTTTGGACATTCCCTAACAGATGTCTCTACCAAAACTATGATAACACACTCTGGTGTAAAGAAATGTACTCTCCTGAAGAAATTTTGTATTCCTAAGTTTTGGTTTTACTAAATTTTGTTCTGTGGTTTGTAGGTTGGCAATATAAATCCTTTCTTTCCACCTGTTTCGAATGTAGCCAATCAAGAATTTCTGTAATTAATTTTCCACCAATAAGGTGTTTCTTCATCGTCTTGTGTATTAGTTTCTGCTGTTATCCAATAAAAGTTTGTGGGCGGGTTGTTATCATTCATGAAAGGTCTCGAACATTCCACGAGGGTATAAAAACTGCTGATTTTCTGGTTTCGGGGCCACTTCAGTAACATCTCTCTTAGTGTGTGAATATGTAGCAGGGGGCGGGAAGCGCCTCTTTCTTCAAGCCGAAGTTCTTCAACAAGGTAATGGCCTGTTAACATCTTTATATCTTGCTAGCTCAGCAGTTTAACTCTCGGAGAAGGTTCGAAACCTTTAAAATGTAATCCATCTTCCTTAAAATGTAATTCCCTTTTTCTATCTATGTAAAAACTACTATTTCTTGAACTGTAAAACGGGGATAGAGAGTGCTTCACCCTCTCGAACTCCCCTTCATTTTGAAAAGGAGGTGACTACGTTTTCATAACCGTTCTTCTCTTCTTTAATGCAGGAAGTTTTCTCATACGTGTCACCTCCCTAGCTTGGGATTAGCCACTGTATGATCGGCCTAGCGCCACCTAGATTTTAGACAAAAACTTTGTGTAGGAGTGCAAGTTATCGCCTCCATTCAATTTTGTATTTTGGGCCATTTACTTAACCCATTTTGTTTTCCTTCCTGCGAAGGCCCAGTAGATTGGGTATTAGATACCCCTGTTTCACTGTATGTGTGCCTTGAGGGCAGTTAGTGTAAAGTCAGTTTATGGCCTCTTAAATAGGCTTGAAGACTTTGAGAGCGCATCTGCTCTTTCTTGTGTGTGAAACGTGCCTCTAGGAGGCTTAACATGGTAATTGGGACCAAGTGCTCCTTGGCATGATTGGGGTTTTCTGCCCCTTTGTATGAACTGGGTACATTGGTAAAGTTGGGCTCATAGCTCAAGGATTGTAATTGTGGGGTTCGAAGCCCAAAACTTGTAACGAACTGTAATCTGTAATTTCTTAATTTGTTGATCTGCTACTTGGTACCTGTTATACTTTGTTATTTGTCGATTTTGAAAAGAAAATATAACCTTTGTTAAAGTTTTAAATTAACTTTAATTTGGTAGTTGAGACCTATTCCAGCCCCCACCTTCTTTCACCTCTGCTGTTCCACAGATACCTCGGAACAACAACAACAACAACAACAACAACAACAACAACAACAACAACAACAACAACAATAATAATAATAATAATAATAATAATAATAATAATGTTTGACTGGGACAAGTTAAAAGTAACGCGGACGTCATTCGTATGAGTACGATAAATGGACGCAAATGATAATTTCATGAATGAATGATAATTTTAATAATAATAATCTAAATTATTGACGGCGATATTCCTCAGTGTATGAATTGGAACGGAGATGATTATCATATGGTGTCTCGTAACTACCGTAAGACCCTGTTAGTTTATTTTTGCTTGAGGGGGAGAGGAGGCCATCGCCCGGTATTTCCCACTACACCTCGTGTTATCTCATCATGACAGTGACCTATTGAGACCAGGTGGTCGAGCTTGGCAGTAATTAGATCATGCGTAAATATTTGTAGAGGTGAATTCCAGTTGGCATGGCATCCGCTGGGTAGATGATAGGATCCGTCCGTGAAATAATACACCTTCCTAAATCATGTAGCATTACCCAACTCGATTGCAGACATCGGGAATTGTAGATATTGTTGGAGGCAAGCCGACGATAAAATTTATTATCCTCGGGCTCTCGACATAAAGAAGGCTCGTCCTTGTGGACCATCAGATCATACGGACACTGGTTCGATCCCAACGTGATCAATTAGTGAATCATACCCCGAATTTGTGTTTCTTTTCCAGGATGGACATTGTAAGTGTATTGTCACCACTTGCGGTGAAGCAAGTGACATTATTTAATGTGTTGTAAAATCATTGTTTTTCTAAAGTGTATCTAAATTCAGCGCGCCGGATGGCGCAATAAACTGCTCCTTCTGGGATTTATTTCAAAGGAAACCATTCTCATAATCTCTTTATTGTAGTTAGATGATAAAATTTAAACGTCACTTCCTAGTCCAATCATGGAGTCCTTAAATTCATGTTTGCTATTGAGCGTCCCCCACTTCATATTTTTGCATGCCCCGTTCATCCCTGTGTTCACTGATGCCTCTACATTTAAGATTTTGATGAATTAAAATATGAATCGACACCCCTGAGTTTAATGGTAGTCTGGGACTCAGAGGGTGGACGGTTGCAGTATATATAATCTCCGTGCATTTATGGGAGAAGTGCACCACTGCGTTGCGTGTGGGGAACATTGCAAATTATCGTGTGTTGCCACGCAATCTCACTGTGTTTTGCAATGGCCAACTACATAACAGTGGGACTTCAGAGTGTTTTATGACAGCTATAAGCCTAATTCTTCCAATCTTGCAGAAAGTGGCCATATTTACAAGACAAAAGTTCGTAGAAAATAGCAACAGAGTAATAATTGCTAATGTGATAAGAGAAACATCGGTTCACTAGATACACTGCCATTTCACGACAGAGGCAACGTAGTGATTCATGTATCAGTAGTGTTGATAATGAGATTAATGTTCATGAACACATTCAACAATGCTGTCTTCAGAAAATTGTTTCGGCCTATTTCTAATACAATATGTTAGCAAAGATAAATGCTGCTAAGGTGTGTAATTTTATTCCTTGTTCAATAGTGTGTTTCTTTTAGATAGATATAAAAGCTTTAATATCTGTGGCAAAGTTAGGGTTCCTGGCTCTTTCTTACACTTAACCGAACACACATTATTACTTATTAATACTATGAAACTGATAAACTTAAAATACTAAGACGTACAAATAACACAAATGTTTAAGACAAAAATATGAATATATACACACATAAAGAAGAGAAGAAAATAAAGAAAAGAAGAGGAACTGCCCAGATAATACAGACTTGAAAAATACTCCTTTCAATACACAACAACATAAGTACAGAAGTAAAAATACTAGTAAACTTAATAAAAAATATTAAATGAAATTTAACTAATTGTGTTCTTGCAATACTAGATCTAAGTTAAATACTGTAATTATAACTAGCTACGTTTACTTCTAATTGGTAAATACAGTACAGATGTTTTTGATTTAATTAAATTATTCATATACACTATTAAATCAGAAAGTCATTAAGTCCGAAAGAGAGATTAATAAATCTAGTTAAGATGAAAGTTGCAGATTGAAAAGTTACAAAACTAAACTTAATTTGAATTATCATTAACCCAATAACTTATTTAACTGTACAATAATCTCATACCATCATTTTCACACACAATCACTCGTTCCACTCATGCAAGTACCTTGCTGGAAGCACTTAAGGAACTGCTGGTAAGAGGTTTTAAATATACTTTTTGATGCAGCATCCTAGATGTCTTTGGGGAGAGCATTTCACAATCCTGTACCGGTGACAGTGAATGATCGATGGTATCTGGTTGTTCGGTGGACAGGTATTTCTAGGAGGGACACTGAGCAAGTATCATGGAGATGTAAAGAACCAAGGTTACGAAAATTGCTGGAGAGATAAGCAGGGAAGTCTTCCGAAAGCACCTGGTACACAAGAGTATTTGAATGTAGTTTTCGTCTGTCGTCTAGTCACAGCTAAGATAATTGTTTATGGTAGGGAGAGACTGTAGCATCATACCGTAAATCCATAGCATATCTAAGGCAAGCATTTTAAGTGCATTGTAGTTTCAAGCTTAATTTATTATATCCATAAAAATTACATCACAGTAGTTGAAAATGGGAAATAATGACTGAAAAAATTGAATTTTTAGTGATTGGGGGAACACATTTCTGAACCATTTTAAGGAAGCCACAATAAACCTTTTTACAGACATTCATAACTTGCGCTGACCAGTTTAGAGTTTCTGTTATAACAACTCCAAGATTAGAAACTGATTCACAATAAGGTATAACAGCATTATTTAAAGTTATAGCAGGAAAGCAATTTTGTTTTAAAATATGAAGATTCTTTGATATACCAATGATAATGGCTTGCATTTTATGGGGATTTAATTTAAGGTGGTTTTTAATTGCATAGCCATTAATTAGCTCAAGGTCAGCATTTACATTACATATTTCTCGCTGTATATTGTCAGTTCTAGTGTAGTGAAAAATTGCAAATCAGCACAAAACAAGTTATGTGTTCTCTCGGATCAAATGCTGCTGGACACGATGACATACCTCTGGCTTTCAACAAATATATAATTGGTGCCATTCTGCCGATCATAACACACATTATTAACTACTGTTTAACCCAGGAAATTTTCCCTACTGTGGAAGGATGCAGTCATCATCCAAATCCCAAAAAAGCATGCACGAAGTATTCCTTCAGATTACCGACCAGTTTCTATCCTATCACCCCTGTCCAAAGTGCTGGAACGCCTGGTACACGAGCAAATCCTTACGTACTTTCATATATATGCTTTACTCGACTTTTACCAATTGGGCTTTAAGAAAAAAACATAGTATCATGACAGCTCTGATGAAACTAACAGATGACATTAGATATGCAATTGACAAACAAGTGACAATACTTACTCTTTCAGATTTCAGTAGCGCATTTGATACTGCCAATCCAAGGTTGCTTCTTTCCAAATTACAGCCCTTAAACTTTAGCCAGAAAGTGCAGGAATTTTTCTATCCATACCTGGCAAACCGCCGGCAAATAATAATAAATCAACATGACGACCAAAAATATTCTGGTGTCCCACAAGGGTCAGTCCTGGGCCCCCTCTGTTCACTTTATATATAAATATCACCAGTTCAATTAAGCACTGCTATGGTATAGATAGTACTTATTTCTTTCCTGCAGTTTTCCCAGGATAAGGCATTTTTATGGCTCTGTCCATCATGCTGTTATAAGCTGAATTTTTATGTGCACCTGGATGTAGAGGTCTGTTTGATGGTGTTTATGGCAAGAGTTTTCCTATAAATGTTGAAAGATAATGCGTTATTGTGGGTAAGTGTAATGGTTATATCGAGATAATAAGCGAATTATTATTTTCGGATTCTATGGTGAATTTTATGCGCGGATCAATGTTACCGTATTTGCGCGAATAATCCCCGCATATTTTAAAAAAAAATTGAGGCACAAAATTGGGGTGTGAGCTTTATTTGCGTCAAGGTTGGCAACACGCTAATAGTTCACGTAGTTTTTGATGTTGGGTGTACAGTTATGTTTTGTGAACAACAGATGAAAAAAAAATTGCCCCATGTCATACTTAAAAACAATTCAGGCTTTTAATTCAAAACTGCCGTAACATTTAAAAAAAGTAGTTTTTTTTTGCTAGTGGTTTTATGTTGCACCGACACAGATAGGTCTTATGGCGACTATGGGATAGGAAGGAGTTGGAAGGAAGTGGCCGCGGCCTTAATTAACCTTCCAGCGGGCGCGCATACCTGGATCTCCCAGGTGGACGCGTGGTGGCTAAATGGCTGCCCTTTCTTTTCCCATAAGCAGTAATCTATTTTCATCCAAAGAATCATCGGGAACTGAAATGAATAATTTCATATACATTTCCCCAAAGCACACAACAGACTTTAATAAAAATAGTTGATAACATCCCCATAAAAAGACAGTGGCATGAATAATAAATTGAACAAAATTCCGTCGGCTGGGACACAATATAGTATTTAATAACTGTAGAAAATGAAAATGAGCAAACCTTTTCGAAGCGTAAGAAATGATAACGATGCTTGTTGTTTTAAGGGGCCTAACAACAAAGGTCATCGGCCCCTCATAAGAAATCAAGCACTTTTAATGGCACTCTTGAACTAAACATTATACAGAAAATAGCATTCCTGAGCACTGAATTCAGTCTTGCCTGACACATAACGTAACATACCCGTAAAGCATTTTAAATAGCTAAATGTTGTCTACTATTAGGAAATTCAGTTATTTGCGCTTGTTTTAGGAAGCGAAAGACAATTCTTCAATGAAACAAATAAATGGAAATGGCGGCAAGCACGAAAGGAACTTAAGTCGTGTAGTACAATAAGTTTTCTTGAAATAAACTACACCACATCTTCCTCCTCCAAGCTCTTGAGGCAGGCATCACAGGGAACTTCTTGCTGTGAATGCTTTTTGCAGACTAATATTTCACATTTGTGGCACTGCAGACGAGTACGGTTGTTCTTTTTTGACCCGCAACGATAACAAATACATCGCGTTCTTGAAACACTTCCTGAACCTCCAATCGGTGCACTACCTCTGTACTGTTCCAAGAAAACACGCAAATCCTTTGGAAGAGACCAAATCGTTGCACGGTGTTTCAAGTTTACCTCCATGAGTGTTACCGCCAATTTGAAAGTATATTATCTCCTAGAAGTGTTTTTATCTGCATTTTCTGCTTTATATATTATGCATGAATTTATTCCAGCAATATCGAGGAAGCGATGAAACCTATTTGTCTGGAAGTCGAGTACCGTGAAGTCATCAAGGCCACTGTATCCACCCGTCCTTTGGTGGTATTTTAATACATGTGGAATTTTTTCCTAAGATTCCTGATCGTAACCTTGCCGCGGTGGGGAGGCTCGCTTGTCCCAATGAAGCAGATAGCCGAGCCGCAGGTGCAACCATATCAGATGGGTATCTGTTGAGGGACCAGACTAAGGAATGGTTCATCGAAAGGCGGGGTAGCAGCCTTTCAGAAGTTGCAAGGGCGGCAGACTGGATGATTGACTGATATGGCCTTGTAATGATACTCAACACGGCTTAGCTGTGTTGATAGTGCTACACGGCTGAAAGCAACGGAAAACTACAGCCGTAACCAACTCCCGAGTACATGCAGCTCTCTGTATGAATGATGTACCGATGATGCTTCCTCCCGGGTAAAATATTCCGGAGGTAAACTAGTCCCCCATTTGGATCTCCGGGTGGGGACTCCACGAGAGGGGCGATCAACAGGAAGATGGATACTAACATTCTGCGAGTCGGAGCGTGGAATGTTCGAAGTTTGAATCGTGGTAGGTTAGAGAATATGAAAAAGGAGATGGATAGACTAAAGTTAGATGTAGTTGGTATAAGTGAAGTACGTTGGCAGGAAGAACAGGATTTTTTGTCAGGCAACTACCGAATTATCAACACGAAATCAAACAGGGGAAATGCAGGAGTTGGTTTAATAATGAATAAGAAAATAGGGCAGCGGATAAGCTACTACGACCAGCACAGTGAAAGAATTATTGTCGTCAAGATAGACAACAAACCAATGCCCACCACAATAGTGCAGGTCTATATGCCTACTAGTTCAGCGGATGATGAAGAAATTGAAAGAATATACGAGGAGATAGAAGATCTAATACAATATGTAAAAGGTGACGAGAATCTAATTGTGAAGGGAGAATGGAATCCAGTGGTAGGCCAAGGAAGAGAAGGCAGTAGAGTAGGAGAATTTGGATTGGGATAAAGGAACAAAAGAGGAAGTCGGCTGGTTGAATTCTGCACTGATCATAATTTAGTCCTTGCCAGTACTTGGTTCAAACACCACAAACGACGGCTGTACACGTGGACGAGACCTGGAGACACTGGAAGGTATCAAATAGACTTCATTATGATTAGGCAGAGATTCAGAAACCAGGTGTTGGATTGCAAAACTTTCCCAGGAGCAGACTTGGACACTGACCACAACTTGTTGGTCATGAAATGCCATCTGAAGTTGAAGAAATTGAAGAAAGGAAAGAATGCAAAAAGATGGGATCTAGACAAGTTGAAAGAAAAGAGTTTGAGGGATTGTTTCAAGGAACATGTTGCACAAGGACTAAATAAAAAGGCTGAAGGAAACACTGTAGAGGAAGAGTGAAGAGTCATGAAAAATGAAGTCAGTAGGGCTGCTGAAGAAATGTTAGGAAGGAAGAAAAGATCAACTAAGAATCAGTGGATAACTCAGGAGATACTAGACTTGACTGATGAACGACGAAATACAAAAATGCTAGAAATGATGAGGACAGAAAAGAATACAGGCGATTAAAGAATCAAGTGGATAGAACGTGCAAGGTATCTAAGGAAGAACGACTGAAGGAGAAGTGCAAGGATGTCGAAGGCTGTATGGTCCTGGGAAAGGTAGATGCTGCATACAGGAAAATCAAGGAAACCTTTGGAGAAAGGAAATCTAGGTGTATGAATATTAAGAGCTCAGATGGAAAGCCACTTCTAGGGAAAGAAGACAAAGCAGAAAGATGGCAGGAGCATATCCAACAATTTTATCAAGGTAAAGATGTAGATAATTTGGTTCTGGAACAAGAAGAGGCTGTTGATGCTGATGAAATGGGAGACCCAATTTTGAGATCAGAGTTTGACAGAGCTGTGAGCAACCTAAATAGGAACAAGGCACCTGGAATTGATGACATACCCTCTGAATTACTGACTGCCTTAGGAGAAACCAGCATGGCAAGGTTATTCCATTTAGTGCGTAAGATGTATGAGACAGGAGAAGTGCCATCCGATTTTCAGCAGAATGTTGTTATACCTATTCCCAAGAAAGCCGGTGCTGACAGGTGTGAAAACTATTGCACCATTAGTTTAGTATCTCATGCCTGCAAAATTTTAACACGTATTATTTAAAGAAGAATGGAAAAACAAGTTGAAGCTGAGTTGGGAGAAGATCAATTTGGCTTCAGAAGAATGTAGGAACACGTGAAGCTATCCTGACTAAGTCTGATCTTAGAGGATAGAATCAAGAAGGACAAGCCCACGTACATGTCATTCGTAGATCTAGAAAAGGAATTCGATAATGTTGATTGGACCAAGCTATTTAAGATTCTGAAGGTGATTGTGATCTGATACCAAGAACAAAGAATTATCTACAATCTGTATAAAAATAAGTTTGCAGTGATACGAATCGAGGGGTCTGAAGAAGAAACAGCAATCCAGAAACGAGTGAGGCAAGGCTGCAGTTTGCCACCACCCCTACTTTTCAATGTTTAAATGGAACAGGCAGTAAAGGAAATCAAAGAGGAATTTGGAACGGGAATCACAATCCTAGGAGAGGAAATCAAAACCTTGAGATTTGCCAATGATACTGTTATTTTATCTGAGACTGCAGAAGATCTCAAGAAGCTGCTGAATGGTATGGACGAGTCTTTGGTAAGGAGTACAAGATGAAAATAAATAAGTCCAAAACAAAAGTAATGGAGTGCAGTTGACCTGAGACAGGTGATACAGAAAATATTAAATTAGGAAATGAAGTCTTAAAGGAAGTAGATGAATATTCCTACTTTGGTAGTAAAATAACTAATGATGGCAGAAGTAAGGAGGACATAAAATGCAGATTAGCACAAGCAAGGAAGAGCTTTCTTAAGAGAAGAAATTTGCACACTTCAAACATTGATATAGGAATTAGAAAGACGTTTTTGAAGAATTTCGTGTGGAGTGTGGCATTGTACGGAAGTGAAACATGGACGATAACTATCTCTGAAAGAAAGAGAATAGAAGCTTTTGAAATGGAGTGTTACAGAAGAATGCTTTAAATTGAGATGGTTAGATCGAATCACAAATGAAGAGATACTGAATCGAATTGGCGAGAGATCGATTTGGCTAAATTTGACGAGAAAAGATGTGTCCTATCAATCTATCTCAAGACACCCAGGACTAGTTCAGTTGGTTTTTGAAGGCAGTGTAGGTAAGAACAGTAGGGGTAGACCAAGCATGGCTGCCAACTTTTAAAAATCAAACATAGGAAGATTTTTTAATTCCTGGATTTCATCACACATACTGCGCCACGGTCTAAGTAAAAAGGATAGGATAGAAAGCATGCATACCTACAGTTACAATGCGAATTGACCATTAAATTTAAAATATTAAACTAATAAAAATGGTAAGAAGAAAATGTACCTAATCAGTCTCATTTATGACACACATACGAATAATATATATATATATATATATAGTACCGGTAACGGCGGTACAAAACTAAGTCCCCGTAATAGAAATTTTAAAACTTACGTGTTACGCTCCGGGCCGCCTACGAAAGACTGACTGGACGGCGAGCAACAGTTGTGTGCGTGTGACGTAGAGAGCGGGTGACCTCACAGCATGCCTCGCCGCGATACAGAGCCTAGACTGATGTGGAATGTTCGAGTTTCTATGGGTAATAACCTTCCCCACAATAATAATTAAACAAATTGAACAACATCACCATGTAACTCGATCCCTTATATATATTGCTGCCGAGTTTCACGTAAATCTGACATGAGGCGATGAAGTTATGGAACGAGATGTGAAGGCCCGGATCAGATATAAATATGTACTGCCTCGCTCAGCAGATCAGTGTGTGACCAGTGTGTGGCCTCAGTGTGTGGCCTGAGTATGTGGCCAGAGTGTGTATGTGCACGCTAGGCAGTGGAGTTCATACAGTCGGTTCGCGAGCACCGTGATCTAGCGTGAAGCAGCTATTAATCTTCGAGTCTGTGGACTTTAACCTAATCGCGTCGAATATGGACTTGTAGTACGGATTTCTTTATACTGTGAGTGACAACATTTTACTCCGACGGGACGTGATATAAATTGTGCTTCGTCTGAACATTATCAAGTGACTGTTTTTCTACACGAGTGTCTAAGACTTGCGAATGTTTTCGAGTGCTCGTGATTTGAAGTTTAATGTTCTGGACAGGACTTAGAACAATTTGCTCCTTACAGAGTACTAAATACTTCAAGTTTATGAGACTGTGTTTTAATCCAGATTCGCTCGATTCCAAGCATGACTACGTCACTAATTTACCATTTCATGAACTGTGTAAATATTTTTAGGTCATGAACTGTGAACTGTGCATGTGTGAATTGTGCATTTCAATTCTTCTAAACAGCACATTTCAATTCTACAACATTCAGTTTTACGAACAGTCGAACCGAGGACAGTCAATACTCGATTAATTTCGTCTTTGATTTCATGTTATTATCAATACGTGAATGAGTTCGAATTCACGAGTGAAACATCTTTATTTTCGAATCCAATTAAATTACGTTGAACAGTGCTTGAAAGAACTAAGTCGTACGGCATTACTTTACATTGTACCAAGTGCCACAAACTTCAACTGACTCTGTTAAAATTCGATGATAAGTTTCGAGTGAACTTTTATTTTTATGAGTATTAAACTTACATGCTCATTCGAATCTAGTGGCCTTCTTTCATTTAACACGGGACAAAATTTAGTGACATTTCACCGTGTGATAAACTCTGAAGGATACATTTTTTTTTGTGTTTGAACCTTGTTAAAACCATTGATAAACTTTCCTCTCATCTGTGCAGAAGCAGTCTTTGCATTAACTCGCCCCAAGGCTTAACGATGTTCATTCACGTTCATCATTCACGAGGACTACCTCAACGCCCTTCATCAGCACCGTATGGATCTTCAAGACGTCGTATGGATTTTCTAGAACTTCCATCGGGGGATGAATGGTGGTTCACTGGTATGGAAAAAGGAGCTGCCGGAATCCAAGGACATCGCCAAACTCAGAGGAAAAATTTTAAGATTTATTTCTAAACAAACCCTCTCCCTCTGTACGCACTTCAACGAATGGTACACGCCCTGCGTCTCATGTCTACCGAAGTACCACATTTACTGTTACTATATATATATATATATATATATATATATATCACATCAACACACACAACAAAACGCATTACATTGTAAAATGAACAGAAATTTAATTTTATAGGTATCTTTGAACACTTGGAGGTAACGTTCGTTATGTTTTTTGGCCGTAACGTGAAGAGAAAATACCAGAAACTGTCATCGACAGAACTCCCTGAAATACATTCAACTCATTAAAATTATCACGTAAGAATGAACAGAAATGCACTAAAGTACGCGAAACTACCACATACAAAACACATCGGTATATCTTATACATTATTAACATACGACTGTGACAGGGGGAAAAGCACACAACCGCCTACAACTCCAACGAAATTACGCACAGAGACGATGTTAATAGTGCTCGAACCACACAATAACAAACTCATTCTTCGTCCCGATTAACTGAGTCGCTAGTGCTCGCTAGCCTCTCTTGCTTGTAGGACGATTGATTGCCGTCCCGAATCCCCAGCCGTAAAGCATACATGCTGCTGTAGCGAGCAGGAAACACGAAACTCGAAGGCGACGGACAATACACTCGTGAAATAAAGCATGAAATACGCTTGAAACGACGCGCAGGTCGCCTACGGGAGTCAACTCAAAAGACCTGCACCTGGTGAGCCGAATATGTCCTCGGGCTCTCCCGGCACTAAAAGCCATACGCCATTTCATTTCAATACGCTTGAAATTTAGGTTGGGTAAATTACACAAGCACATACAAATGTATCCTTTACCCTAGGGGAATGAAGATTATTGACCGTACTGGAGGTTATATTGGTCAAAAATAGGAAGAATTAAAAATAAATCGGAAAATCTGAAGACGAGTTAAAAACTGAAAGTGTCCGGGTAAATCGGAAGTGTTGGCAGGTATGACCAAGGTATGAATATGACAAGCAGATTAGAGCAGACGTAGGATGCAATAGTTACGTAGAAATGAAAAGGTTAGCACAGGATAGGGTGACATGGAGCGCTGCATCAAACCAGTCTGTGGACTGATGACTCAAACAAAATGTGCATCGCTGATAGAACTAACACAACTTTCTTCATTTTAGTAACCACTGATACAAGGCTTTTATCGTATTGGCATCCAAACTGGTATATTCCGGGAACATATATCTATTTTCAGTCATAAACTCAGAGCGGAACCTCCCGTTTCTTCTTCTCCTCCTCCTCCAGGGTGCCTACAAAGGTCAGTACTTGTTCCAGTAGGTATTCAGCAAAGGGGTAGCTGCTGAAATAATTATCAGTAGTCAAATTTCGGTTGGTATTTTTTATTGATTCACTCAACCTCTTTACCAAATCAAAAGCCTTATTAGTAACTTCATAATGCCCTGGTTTCTGTGTCCCATGATATACCTCCGATTTGTAAGTATAGAAATTTCAAGAATCCCACATCGCATAAACTTGGAGGTTATATTTGGTGCGCTTTGTGGCCATATACCGTATAAAACTACAGTGGCCACAAAATGCAACTAACATTTCATCTATAGTTACAAACTCGCCAAAAGAATACGAACTTTGACAGTTTGCAACAAAGTTATTGACAAATTCCTGAATAGCAGCCAGTTTGTCGTTTTCCATACGTTCAGTCCCAGTATTCACATCATCAAATCGAAGACTTCTCAACGGTGATTGAAAGCGACGTTCACTGAAGTTAGCCTGCAGCATTATCATTCCGGTTCCGTTGGTAGTGAACAATTCCGATAAGTTTGTGTGGTTTATTCTTTACACGGCTATCAAGAACAATGCACCAAAAGAGCTAAAATTTCCGATGTTAATTCTCTAAAATCTCTTTCTCGACCTTCTGGATGCTGCACTTTTACCCTGTCAATAAATGTATTTGTGTCTCTAACAATTTCAGCGACCATATTTGAATCTATTATGGTGAGAAAACATTGTAGTTCAGTTTTACACTGGCGAGCTTGTCCTTTAGAACCAGGGAAAGTTTTTATCAAGTTCTTTGCCTTTCTTTTTGTACTCCTTCCCATGAGATTATTTGCCCATAATGTTTCGCCATCTTTCTCAATGAATAAACATAGGGTGCTGTCATTGCGGTCGTCATCGCTTACATCATCAGCCCTGTCCATTTCAACTTCAGAGTCACTGCTGTGACCAACCGCTTCGATAACTTCGGGTTCGAAGTCAATGTCATTAGGATCGTCCCAAACATCTTCATTCGTTGTTTCTTCTTCCAATTCATCAAGAATTCGGAGAACAGAATCAGGATCATTGTATCGTGCCCTGAAACTAGTAATAAGACAAAATTACGTCAATATTATTGAAGAAAAACAATAGAAGAAAGGAGTGAGTCAAACAGAACACTAAGCGAACTTTAAAGTATAAATATGTTGGAACATGTATGCATAAGAGAAAACGTTACCCCCCCCCCCTCTCTCTCACGCACACACGAAAAAAATATAATTTACTTACATGTTTCATTCGGGTATGAGAGAATACAAAAACAATCGGGCGCACGGCGGCAGACTGGCCGCCTGACTCGAATGACGATGGCACGCATCACTTAGTAACTGATCGGCGCCAACTGGAAAAAAGTACGAAAACGCTGTCTCACGTCAGGATGAGTAAAGAATAACCGGAGGTCCCACCTGGATAGTTGTCCATGAAGGACACAATCTCGTAATTTTCTCCAAAAGGTGGCCAGATTGCCACCCACACGCCCGCTGGAAGGTTAATGTACGGCCCCAGCATTTGCCTGGTGTGAAAATGGGAAACCACGGAAAACCATTTTCAGGGCTGTCGACAGTGGGATGCAAGCTCACAGCTGGGCGCCTGGAACTGCACGGCCAACTCGCCCGGTAAGTAAGTAAAATACAGTTGAATTTTCTTGGCATCACTATAGAACGCGTCTTCCAGAACATGCAGGGGTAGCTTTCCGCACTTTCACTCGCTTCGTTGTGTCTACATTGCGTTTCATAGTTGCTAAGTTTGAGTGATATCGTAATTTGTTTGTATTCAGCGTTATAAGGAACGCCACATCATGTAACAGGCAGTATGCGGAGAAATAATCTGCGAACAGTGGCTATGCCAACAGTTAGCGAAACAGCGTGGCTCATGATTATAATCAATTTGAACGCACGGAACAATATTGCCCATGCCGATGAAACTGCATTATTTTCAAATGCCGAGACCAACGGACTTATGGTTTCAAAGGAGACCGAGTCGCTGTTCTGTATTGCAATACAAACTGAAGCGAAAAACTTCCTCCCCTCATCATAATAAAGTTCAATAAGTCACGATGTTTCTGTGCAAGTACAAGGCATCTAAAAATGCAAACATTACAGTAATCCTAAAAATAGGCTCTTGCACAGGGGAGCCTCCATAATTTGCCGTCTTTAAATATTGTAATACCAATATAATGGTCCGTTATTGGACATTATAAATTTTCCAGCTAACTCATTCTTGGTTGCCTGCGTTTCGCCCTCGTGTGCTAAGTTAGGCTCGTCAGTTGGGACTTAGCACACCACCCAAGACGCAAGGCCAGTGCATACCGTGGAGGCCACTGCATAGGCTACTTGAAGCCACCAGCAGTGCCAATGCACTATGAGAGCCATGTCTCATTTTCAAAAATTGATGCCTGCCTGGCCATCAAATGATGTAGATGTTGATTCTCATAGGGAACCTAAAATATTTGTCCCGAATGAGTAAATTTATAACACCAATAAAATGGTCCGTTATTGGACATTATAAATTTTCCAGCTAACTCATTCTTGGTTGCCTGTGTTTCACCCTCGTGTGCTAAGTTAGGCTCGTCAGTTGGGACTTAGCACACCACCCAAGACGCAAGGCTTATACCAGTAATACCAATTGGTATTATAAATTTACTCATTCGGGACAAATATTTTAGGTTCCCTATGGGAATCAACATCTACATCATTTGAATATTGTTTTGTTTTTCTTTCATTGCATGATTGCTTTATTTTAATAATGTAAATTCACTTCGTTGGATACATTTTGGAAATAGCCTTTTTCCATGGCATTTGAAAGGTTTAAACTGTGAATCAAGGGAATTGCATGCATTAATGGGTCTTAGAATACTTTGTGATGTGGCAAGGTTTGGCATTTCTGAATTACGAGAGAAATGCCATGGCGGGAAATCATGCAAGGATGGAGTCACAGTCCTGTGTTGCAATGCAGACGGAAGCGAGAGACTTCCTACTACCTTCCCTCATCATAGGAATGTTCGATAAGCCAATGATGTTTTAAGGGTATCAAGTACCTTCCGCACAAGTACAAGGCATCTAAAATGCAAACATTTCTCTTGGTCATTGATTCTTTTCTTTCTTCCATTGGGCGAGGTTATGTTTGCTAGCGAGTTATGCAATTGCATTATTTGAATACTGTAAATGCGCCTTGTTGGATACATTCCGGAAATAGCCTATTCCATGGCATTTGAAATGATTACACTGTGAATCAATGTTAATTGCTTGCAGTAAAGGGTCTTAGAATATTTAGTGACGTGGCAAGACTTGGCATTTCTGAATTATAAGTTGGCGGTTAATTCGGAGTCACATTTTTGTGTCCCTACGACTTCGAATTAACAAGGTTTTACTGTATCGCAATACTAACAAACGAGTTCGCAGGTGTGTCTGTTTCAAGGGTTTATATTGCACGAAAAGAATTAACAACCACTGGTTGTGTTACTATCCGAGTAAAAATAGACCGCGTGTGAGAAGTGGTTTAGACATGGAGTGTGACGAATTTCTATGTGATTTAGGACTGGATTCTAGTGATCCAAGAGACAAAGAGTCTTCCGATACAGTGCATTGAGCCTATTGCAGTTCAGATTAATGAAATATCTCTCACGTAAGAAGGCCTACTTGCTAATTTTCATAGAAAATATATTTTATAGCAGTGATAATGCATTTTTTAAACCTCAAATGTGTTCAAACGGAGTAGCTATATTCGTCATGTTCATATTTGCATAAATGCCACATGGAACTCTAGGAGTGATTTGAAATGTTTGTTTATGCCTACGTTACTCTTTCGATGGAAGGAACTTTAGTTCATTTTTTCAAAAAGGTCCTTCCTGAAATTAGGGTGCGGGAATTATTAACGTAAATATGGTATTAAGTTGTTTGAGTACTTCATCACCATTAGTGGTGTGTAGGACTATAACAGTAAAAATTGATTCATGGGTTCACCGGCCTTGGTGATCTTGAGAACTCTCAGTATATTCACCATGTGAGGTTGTAGATGAGGATGAAGTTGACAAGTTTTATGAAGCATTGAGTGACATCATGGTTCATGTTTGTGGGTTACTGTAGTCACGTCCTAGTTCGTGAACCATGGGCAACGGCTGAGTGGCCTAGTAAGTGGTCCTGAGAGTCGGGATACCAGTTGCTATGGAATGGGAGTGGGCATCTCGGACATATTCTGAGTCATGGCCCTCCTTGTGCTCAGGCGGCTAGGACTATACAATTCACCGGTGGTCCATAACCCTTTAGAGAAGAGATCCTCACTTGGACTACGTGCAAGTAGGGCAGCATCCTGCTTCATGAATTTACCGAGCTCAGAACACTTTCAGCAAGCCTCGGACCTATGGGAGTAACGGAGTCCCACTCCCATTTGACAGGCAAGGGACTCCTTGGAAACAACTTGGCGAACGAAATGGAATCCAATGGGGAGCTATCAATATTAATGCGGCTTATGGAAGAAAGAAGGTAGAACTGGCTGAGTCAGCAAAGAGGATGCATCTGGATGTGCTAGGAGTAAGTGATATTCGGGTAAGGGGAGATAATGAGTAAGAGATAGGAGATTATAAGGTGTACTTGACGGGAGTTGGAAAGGGAAGGGCAGAGTCTGGGGTAGGGCTCTTTATCAGGAATACCACTGCACGCAACATAGTTTCTGTTAGGCAGGTAAATGAGCGAATGATATGGGTAGATTTGTCAGTGGGAGGAATTAGGACAAGATTTGTGTCCGTGTATTCACAATGTGAGGGTGCAGATGAGGATGAAGTTAACAAGTTTTATGAAGCATTGAGCGACATCATGGTCAGGGTCAACAGCAAGGATAGAATAGCGTTAATGGGCGATTTCAATGTGAGAGTTGGGAATAGAACTGAAGGATACGAAAAGGTGATTGGTAAATGTGGGGAAGATATGGAAGCTAATGGGAAGCGTTTGCTGGACTTCTGTGCTAGTATGGGTTTATCTGTTACGAATACATTCACCGCTACACATGGGAGGCTAGGGGTACCAGATCCATAATAGACTATATCTTAACAGACTTTGAATTCAGGAAATCTGTTAGGAATGTACGAGTTTGTCGCGGATTTTTCGATGATACAGACCACTATCTGATCTGTAGTGAACTAAGTATCTCTAGGCATAGGGTAGAGAAAGTGAAATCTGTCTGCAAACGAATAAGGGTAGAAAATCTCCAGGACAAGGAAATTAGACGGAAGTACATGGATATGATTAGTGAGAAGTTTCGAACAGTAGACAGTAAGCAGGTTCAGGATATAGAAAGTGAATGGGTGGCATACAGGGATGCTGTAGTAGAAACAGCAAGGGAATGCCTAGGAACAACTGTGTGTAAAGATGGGAAAAGGCGAACATCTTGGTGGAATGATGAAGTGAGAGCAGCCTGTAAACGTAAAAAGAAGGCTTATCAGAAATGGCTCCAAACAAAGGCCGAGGCAGACAGGGATTTGTACGTAGATGAAAGAAACAGAGCGAAACAAATAGTTGTTGAATCCAAAAAGAAGTCATGGGAAGATTTTGGTAATAACCTGGAAAGGCTAGGTCAAGCAGCAGGGAAACCTTTCTGGACAGTAATAAAGAATCTTAGGAAGGGAGGGAAAAAGGAAGTGTTTTGAGTAATTCAGGTGAACTCATAATAGATCCCTGGGAATCACTGGAGAGGTGGAGGGAATATTTTGAACATCTTCTCAATGTAAAAGGAAATCATCATGGTGGTGTTGCAAAAAGCCAAGCTCATGGGGAGGAGGAAAATGATGGTGAAATTATGCTTGAGGAAGTGGAAAGGATAGTAAATAAACTCCATTGTCATAAGGCAGCAGGAATAGATGAAATTAGACCTGAAATGGTGAAGTATAGTGGGAAGGCAGGGATGAAATGGCTTCATAGAGTAGTAAAATTAGCGTGGAGTGTTGGTAAGGTACCTTCAGATTGGACAAAAGCAGTAATTGCACCTATCTATAAGCAAGGGAACAGGAAGGATTGCAACAACTATCGAGGTATCTCATTGATTAGTATACCAGGCAAAGTATTCACTGGCATCTTGGAAGGGAGGGTGCGATCAGTCGTTGAGAGGAAGTTGGATGAAAACCAGTGTGGTTTCAGATCACAGAGAGGCTGTCAGGATCAGATTTTCAGTATGCGCCAGGTAATTGAAAAATGCTACGAGAGGAATAGGCAGTTGTGTTTATGTTTCGTAGATCTAGAGAAAGCACATGACAGGGTACCGAGGGAAAAGATGTTCGCCATACTGGGGGACTATGGAATTAAAGGTAGATTATTAAAATCAATCAAAGGCATTTATGTTGACAATTGGGCTTCAGTGAGAATTGATGGTAGAATGAGTTCTTGGTTCAGGGTAATTACTGGAGTTAGACAAGGCTGTAATCTTTCACCTTTGCTGTTCGTTGTTTACATGGATCATCTGCTGAAAGGTATAAAATGGCAGGGAGGGATTCAGTTAGGTGGAAATATAGTAAGCAGTTTGGCCTATGCTGACGACTTGGTCTTAATGGCAGATTGTGCCGAAAGCCTGCAGTCTAATATCTTGGAACTTGAAAATAGGTGCAATGAGTATGGTATGAAAATTAGCCTCTCGAAGACTAAATTGATGTCAGTAGGTAAGAAATTCAACAGAATTGAATGTCAGATTGGTGATACAAAGCTAGAACAGGTCGATAATTTCAAGTATTTAGGCTGTGTGTTCTCCCAGGATGGTAATATAGTAAGTGAGATTGAATCAAGGTGTAGTAAAGCTAATGCAGTGAGCTCGCAGTTGCGATCAGCAGTATTCTGTAAGAAGGAAGTCAGCTCCCAGACGAAACTATTTTTACATCGGTCTGTTTTCAGACCAACTTTGCTTTACGGGAGCGAAAGCTGGGTGGACTCAGAATATCTTATTCATAAGTTAGAAGTAACAGACATGAAAGCAGCAAGAATGATTGCTGGTACAAACAGGTGGGAACAAAGGCAGGAGGGTACTCTGAATGAGGAGATAAAGTCTAATTTAGGAATTAACTCTATGGATGAAGCTGTACGCATAAACCGGCTTTGGTGGTGGGGTCATGTGAGGCGAATGGAGGTGGATAGGTTACCTAGGAGAATAATGTACTCTGCTGTGGAGGGTAAGAGAAGTAGAGGGAGACCAAGACGACGATGGTTAGACTCGGTTTCTAACTATTTAAAGATAAGAGGTATAGAACTAAATGAGGCCACAACACTAGTTGCAAATCGAGGATTGTGGCAACGTTTAGTAAATTCTCAGAGGCTTGCAGACTGAACGCTGAAAGGCATAACAGTCTATAATGATAATGTATGTATGTATGTTGAATGACATCGTAGTCAGGGTCAACAGCGAGGATAGAATAGTGCTAATGGGCGATTTCAATGCTAGAGTTGGAAATAAAACTGAAGGATATGGAAGGGTGATTGGTACGTGTGGGGAAGATATGTGAACTGCAATGTGACAATCCATGTGGATTTTGTGATATTTATTCAAGAGGTGGATCTATATTATTTTTGAAAATTATGTGACAGTTTGTGTTGTTTGTTATCACAAAGATTACTTCAAGAAATTGTGTGTGTTAGAGTGAGGTACTCTAACTACCTGTACTGTGTGAGAACGTTTTATCGCTTGCTCCCCAGTGAGGTTATATTAATGGTCGAGCATGGCTCGACTTTCGGGGGAAGGAAGATGTCACAAGTGAACTATGTAATGCACGTTGAAAGTGGTTTTTTAAAAGACTTATTTGTGAAGTACAAGGATGTTTTATTTATTATGACCTAACCTGTACTGTGTAAGATTGGTGACATATGCATTTGTAAATAGTAGAATTCTGTTCTGTATTTCCTGGAAGGATCCAGAATGTTACATGAATTATGGAACAGCGTGTGTTGTTTTGTGGGTAATGTATTCTAGAAAATATTTCCGACTGTTCTGGAAATACGACATTCGCAATCAGGCGTATTCTAGAATGTTAGTCACAGTTCGCAATCGAAAGTAAGGTTGTGATTGGTGCGTCTAGGTGGCGATAGGGAACTCGTGTACGCTGATTGGCTGCTCCAAGGCCGGAATTTCCTATATATAGTGAGCGAGGCAGTGTTCAAATTAATTCTGTATCCTGAATTCTGTCGTTCTTGGTCTATCTGACTGCGAGCAGCCTATCTGGTTGACGTCTCCCGGTTTCCGGGATGGCACTCTCCTCGGGTAAGAACTCTTGAATTCCGTTCCTGCTAAAATTTCCGTAATGTTACTATTTGCTTTTCATAAAGGAGTCTGCCCTAACCTCGCCTAGATTCACCAAATTAGTTACTTATGACGCCTTAGTTATTCAGCTGAGCTTACCTGTTCGTTTCCAAGGCATTCCCATTTCTTGTTTCACTAAAATATGTAGATTGTAGTTAAATATTTCCCTTGCGGTTTGCCTCTGGTAGTTCTGTATCACTTGAGGTACGCTAGATTTTGGATAACCTGTTTCACATCACCGTAAATTGCATTGTACAACTGCATTGGTAACTAGATGTATAGTTGATTTGAAATTTGAATTTACACTGCTACGAAATAAGCTATGTATATCACTGAACGTATAGCTCATAACTTGGAATTGTATTTGGAATGTATTTGTAAAATTATTTTGTAAATAATATTTTTCAAATCTAAGGATCACGGCGATTTATTTCGGAATCCGCTATCTAAGCCATGTCCATGCCTTTGGTAGGTTCCCAGCCCTTTTCATCTTCCCGGTTTGTTGTTCACTAGTTGGCCCTACTGATATTTACGTACATGTTTTTGTTGGAGATTCGTGTAATGCCAGCTAATGTTTTTCCGAGTGTGTAGTGATTTCTGATATTGTGCTCTTACTGTACCTTCCCCTTTTAACTGTGTTTGTGCCTTGTTTTAGTGTTACCACTGTAGTAGAGGTAACAATATGGAAGCTAACAGGAAGTGTTTGCTGGACTTCTGTGCTAGTATGGGATTAGCATTTACAAATACGTTCAAGAATAAGGCTATTCACTGCTGCACATGGGAGGGTGGGGGCACCCATCCATAACTGACTATCTTAACAGGCTTTGAAATCAGGAAGTCTGTTAGGAATGTTCGGATTTTCCAGGAATTTTTCGATGATACAGACCACTAACTGATCTGTAGTGAACTATGTATCTCTAGGCCTAGGACAGGAAAGTGAAATCTGTCTGCAGACAAACATAAGTCGAGAATCTCCAGGATGAGGACATTAGAAGTATATGGATATGATTAGTGGAAAGTTCCGAACAGTGAACAGCAAGCAGGTTCAGGATATAGAAACAGAATGGGTGGCATACAGGCATGCTGTAGTAGAAATAGCAAGGGAATGCCTAGGAACAACTATGTGTAAGGATGGGGAAAAACTAACATCATGGTGGAATGAAGTGAGAGCAGCTTGTAAACGTAAAAAACAAAAGCGAATCAGAAATAGCTCCAAACAAGGACTGATGCAGAAAGGGAATTGTACATAGATGGAAACAGAGCAAAACATACAGTTGTTGAATCCATGAAGAAGTCTTGGGAAGAGTTTGGTAATAACCTGGAAGGGCAGGTAAACCCTTCTGGACGATAAGGAATCTTAAGAAGGGAGGGGGAAAAAGGAAACTAATAGTGTTTTGGGTAATTCAGGCAAACTCATAATAGATCCCAGGGAATCACTGGACAGGTGGAAGGAATATTTTGTCAAAGCAGCAGGAAGAGATGAAATTAGACCTGAAAATGTCTTCATAGAGTGATAAAATTATCATGGAGTGTTAATAAGATACCTTTGTAACTTTACTGTTAATAATCAATAAAATAAATAATAAAATAATTAACTTCCTCGAAAAGTTAATAAAATACTTGAAATAAATTAAATTAATAAACATAATCGAAATGTCCGCAGTATGGGCGCCAGAGTTCACCAGAATGGATCCCTCGAATTTAGATAGAGCATGATAATTCTTTATCTCCCAGGGCGTGTACATAATGCTGCGTACCGGTACATCTCCTACAAGCCTTACCTAACCTTCTGAAAACAAATAGGTAGGAACTGCACCTAGGTTTATCAATAACTCCACTGATTCTAAAATATCTAACTATATTCTCAATAAAATCCGTGCATGAGCACCTCATCAAAACACCAAAATACACAAACAAAATATTACTGGAAGACTCCATATTTACAACAAAGAAAACCGTGGGAAAACGAAAGCGAGAACTAAGCCACCATTTGCGGTTAGTCCGTTGAACAATGTACATATATGTAGATTAAGAACCCTTCACTGTCCCTGTATCAACAAAACTGCTGATTCTCATAATCGGAACTTATAATATCACACAGATACTGTACCTCAGAATACTGTGTTCACTTACTAACACTTTTTGTAAAGATATATATACATTTGAGCAATACACGCTTGTTGTTCCTGAACATAAATTATGGGAAGTCTGAGATAGCTTTCACCAACATATAATACCAGGCCGCCACAAGTGCTAGTACAGCCCCAGCATTTGCCTGGTGTGAAAATGGGAAACCACGAAAAACTATTTTCAGGGCTGCCGACAGTCGGGTACAAACCTACTATCTCCCGAATACTGGATACTGGCCGCACATAAGCGACTGCAGCTATCGAGCTCGGTATATGATGTTTTAATTGGTTTGTGAATGTTCTAAATAGTAAATTTAATATACACAGTGGTAGTGAATTACAGTGGACACCAGTGGCTAGATATTATTATCATTATGTTACCACTATGTATTGTACCGGTAACGGCGGTAAAAAACTAAGTCCCCGTAATGGAAATCTAAAAACTTACGCGTTACGCTCCGGCCCGGCAGCGAAAGACTGACTGACCAGCGAGCAACAGCTGTGTGCGTGTGACGTAGACCGAGTGACGTCACACGCCTGCCACACCGCAACACAGAGCCTAGACTGGTGTGGAATGTTCCTCGAGCTTCTATGGATAATAACTTTCCCCATAATAATAATTAGACAAATTTAATCATATCATCGTGCAGCCAGATCCTTTATCTACGTTCCTGCAAAGTTTCACGTAAATCCGACATGAGACAACAAAGTTATGGAACGAGATGTGAAGGCACGGATCGGATATAAATACAGTACTGTTTCGGTTAGCAGAGCAGTGTGTGACCAGCGTGTGTATGTGCACACATGGCAGTGGAATTCGTGCAGTCGGTTCACGAGGACCGCGATATAGCGTGAAGCGGCCGTCATACTTCGAGTCCGTGGACTTTAACTCAATCGCGAAGAGTATGAACTTGTACGAGTTTCTTTCAACTGTGAGTGATAAACTTCTGCTCCAATGGGGCGTGATATAAATTGTGCTTCATCTGAACATCATCAAGTGACTGTTTATTCTACACGAGTGTCTAAGACTTGTGAATATTTTTCAAGTACTCTTAATTTAAAGTTTAATGTTGTGGACAGGATTTGGAACAGTTTGCTCTTTACAAAGTACTGAATACTTCAAGTTAACGAGACTGTGCTTTAATTCAGAATTACTCGAATTGCAAGCATGACTGCGTCACTAATTTACCTTTTCATGAACTGTGTAAATATTTGTAGGTAATGAACTGTAGACTGCATGTGTGAACTGTACATTTCAATTCTACGAACATTCAGCTGTGCGCTTCGATTCTATGAACAGTCGAACCGAGGACTATTGATGCATGATTAATTTCGTTTTTTTTAAATGTCATTACTAGAGTTTGTGATTTTTAGCATTTGCGATAAATGCGAAATATTATTATTTATAAGCTTCATGTCCGTATTGATTGGTATCACTATATAGAAATAATATGAATCACCACCTTATCAATACACTATTTTATTTACTACCAAACTGGTAAATAGGGTCAATACCGGTTTCGACCCCTAAGGGGTCATCCTCAGTTGACACATATAAATATCTATAAAAACATCACATATAATAGTTAAAGTTTAAAATTGATGTGTCGTTAGTATACTGGTAAGTACATATGCATGTATTATGGAATTTATAAGTTTGTTCTATTAGAGCTATTATGTAGATTTTCTGTTTCTTTGTAAACAGTATCAAAAGTATTGTATTGGATGTGGTTCATCCATTTGACAAAATGCTAGTGGATTGAATATGTACATTTGCTGAGAGGTACATGCTATTCTATTTTACAATTTTTGTTTAACATAATATGGGGTAAAATTATTACATTTGCACATATATGGTGATATTAGGTACAATGTAGGGTGTTAAAGATGTACTATTTGAATTTACAGTATCCTGATTACATTTCATGTAGTAGTTGTAAGGTTTACTGATTCACTTGTTTAGTTCAGTTAAATGCATAATGACCTTGTTGGTTTGAATTCTTATGATTAAAATATTGGTATGTAATACCTAGTTAACATGAATCCTTAATATTAATATATAAGTTTGTAGCACCTCTTATTCCCGTTTTCAGTCTTAAAATAGAATTGTGTCTTGACACTTTATTTTGTTAGACATATAAAAGTCTTGTTAAAATAAAACTTTGGGGCTAAAACCGGTATGAAATACCTATTTAAAATACATTAGATAATGGTATTGATATGTGGTGCTATGTGCATATTCAAAAAATCTAAATGAAATATAAATATAAATTGGTGACAGTACTGTAGGTTGTTGTGTTGTAGTTAACGGCTGGTCCATTAAAAATATATATGTTTACTTGAATAGGATCGATCACATGCTGTACGCGTTACGAGTGAAATTGCGTAATATATTATAGTAATAACTGGTAATTTTGTAGGATACTGCTGTTGTAGTTGGAAATCTTGAATATCATTGAGAAAATGTTCTCATCTTGTCGCGTGTCGAATACAGGTTGAGTAGGTCACCATTAAGAGATGAAGTGCATATAGGATGTCGTATATATAAATTAGGTTGTACGTTGGTTGTATCGTGGAGACGTGTTGTAAATTAATATATGTTGGCTGTTGAGATCGTGTGCTCTGTATGGCTGTCTCAACAGACAAACAAGTGAACAGACAGCCATACAGAGCACACGATCTCAACAGCCAACATATATTAATTTACAACACGTCTCCACGATACAACCAACGTACAACCTAATTTATATATACGACATCCTATATGCACTTCATCTCTTAATGGTGACCTACTCAACCTGTATTCGACACGCGACAAGATGAGAACATTTTCTCAATGATATTCAATATTTCCAACTACAACAGCAGTATCCTACAAAATTACCAGTTATTACTATAATATATTACGCAATTTCACTCGTAACGTGTACAGCATGTGATCGATCCTATTCAAGTAAACATATATATTTTTAATGGACCAGCCGTTAACTACAACACAACAACCTACAGTACTGTCACCAATTTATATTTATATTTCATTTAGATTTTTTGAATATGCACATAGCACCACATATCAATACCATTATCTAATGTATTTTAAATAGGTATTTCATACCGGTTTTAGCCCCAAAGTTTTATTTTAACAAGACTTTTATATGTCTAACAAAATAAAGTGTCAAGACACAATTCTATTTTAAGACTGAAAACGGGAATAAGAGGTGCTACAAACTTATATATTAATATTAAGGATTCATGTTAACTAGGTATTACATACCAATATTTTAATCATAAGAATTCAAACCAACAAGGTCATTATGCATTTAACTGAACTAAACAAGTGAATCAGTAAACCTTACAACTACTACATGAAATGTAATCAGGATACTGTAAATTCAAATAGTACATCTTTAACACCCTACATTGTACCTAATATCACCATATATGTGCAAATGTAATAATTTTACCCCATATTATGTTAAACAAAAATTGTAAAATAGAATAGCATGTACCTCTCAGCAAATGTACATATTCAATCCACTAGCATTTTGTCAAATGGATGAACCACATCCAATACAATACTTTTGATACTGTTTACAAAGAAACAGAAAATCTACATAATAGCTCTAATAGAACAAACTTATAAATTCCATAATACATGCATATGTACTTACCAGTATACTAACGACACATCAATTTTAAACTTTAACTATTATATGTGATGTTTTTATAGATATTTATATGTGTCAACTGAGGATGACCCCTTAGGGGTCGAAACCGGTATTGACCCTATTTACCAGTTTGGTAGTAAATAAAATAGTGTATTGATAAGGTGGTGATTCATATTATTTCTATATAGAAATGCGAAATATGTTGAAACTTTGTCAGTGTATGTGCCTCCATCTTTTATGACCCGTACGAGTGGTTTTTAGGGATTTCGAATTAGCGATAAAATGCGAAATTGATTCAAAATTCGAAATTATACAATTTATGCAAAATAGATGCGAAACTCGCAGTTTTATACGAAATAAAAATATATCTTTTTAAAAACGATGCATTTTTCTTCAAAATAAGATATATGTTATTTATTTCAGGAGAAATAATTATTACGGCGCCCATTGCAATCGTAAAGCGGTAACATGCTTTGACTGACACTTCCATCCTGCTGCACGGAATATTTATAAGTTCATTATCGCAATTAACTGGTCGGAGAGATTTATTCTCTCTGTTTTGCAGCCTGCCCGATTGATGTCAGATGATACCTGAAGCTATTTTCTCTGTGTAAATAGTAACTCTGAGCTGAAATACGGAAAATAAAAAGCACCTCATTTTGCCGCTCGTTGTAAACAATCATGGCGGCATCCAAGCGCGGCATGGATGAGTTTATTCGTAACTTGTTTGAAAATAGTGATGTTGAAAGTGGAAATGATTCTCTGGAGAGTGAAAATACTTCTTCTTCTTCTTCTTCTTCAACTGACAGTGATGAAAGTGATTCCGATTTCAGTTCTGAGATGATAGTGCCAATTGAAACTACGTGACAAAACCAGAATGCAACAATAACGAGTGAGAAGTCAAACTTTTTTTTGCTAGTTGCTTTACGTCGCACCAACACAGATAGGTCTTACGACGACGATGGGATAGAAAATGCCTAGGAATAGGAAGGAAGTGGCCGTTGCCTTAGTGTGAAAATGGGAAACCGCGGAAAACTATCTTCAGGACTACCGACAGTGGGGTTCGAACCCACTATCTTTCGGATGCGAGCTCACAGCTGCGCGCTCCTAACCGCACGGCCAACTCACCCGGTGAGAAGTATAGTAAAATGATACTTGGAATTATGATCTTGTTGACAATAAGCCTCTTTCTGTAACATGTAAACCAGTTTTTGAAATTCACTCTATAGTAGGGAAGGGGTTGGGTAATAATCCGAAAAAATGGACGTAGGGAATGAATTTCTAACCCCACAGTTCTGGGATCACGTTACTAAGGAAACCAATGCCTCTGCCTATACATTTCTTGCTAATTTATCTGCTTCCCTTGAAACCAGTAATACTTACGAACAAAAACATTGGTTTCCTGAGACGAGCTAAAAGCTCACTTTGCTTTGTGTATTCTTATGTAGCCTGTGTGATTAATCAAATTTATGTTAAAGTGACGAAAAAATAAATGGTATGTAAGGGAATATTTCCTTTCACAAGTAGGCCAAAGGGTTAAATCATTCAATGTGTGGAATTCCTTTCACTGGCTAAAGAGCACTGCAAGGAACAATCTATCAAACAGCAAATACACTTTCAAGCACCACGTTCATTCTCTTTGTATGTTGACCCTTGATCTTAGTCGGTTATTCTTGACATTGGTGTTGAGTAGTAGTTCTGTTTAAAAGTACGGTAGCGATTTATTTTATTGTCTGGCAGCCATGGGTAGAGGCGAAGTGACGATCAAACAGCATGCCGAAAGTCACAAATCGGGACATCTTTATGTAAGCGATACAGATGGCCTATATTGATGTGCCGACTCTGCAATCAAAGACTTGAAGAATTAAAAAAAAAAAGTTTTGCAGTCCTTCCTTTGCCTTGGCAGCACTTCTGTCCATTTGGGCCTCTACGAACAGTGTCGATGTAGAGTTGTTTTTAGCAACATAATTGTAACTGATAAGCGGCCTCAAATGAAGGACACCTTTTAAGCAATTGGCATGTTGTACTTTAATCAATGGAATTCCTCTCTTGTAGGTGTGTTGTACTGTGATACATAAATACGTTCAGAATAGTATTTTTCACTTTGAAATTGTTTGTAAATTTGAAAATAAGCATATTCCTGTGTGTGCGTTAATACTTCTTGCAGTCTTATGTTGATGTTTGTCTTATTTTCCATAGTGAATTCAAAACTGCATGCCGAGCAATGTGTGATTAAACAGTATGATTTTACTCCCAACTGTTGTGTGTGCAGTTTAGCAAATTATGCCTATTTTTAACCAATTTGCTACAAACCGCTAAATTTGAGAAGTTTAGATGCTACAAAACGCTAAATTTGAAAATCAAAACGCTAAATCCCTGATTTTTAAATGCTATAAACCACAAACTCTAGTCGTTACCAACGCGTGAACAAGTCTGAATTCACGAGTGAAACATCCTTAGTTTTTTTTTCAGTGCAATTGATTACATTGAATGGTGCTTCAAACTAACAACTAAGTTGTGTGGCATAACTTCACATTATGCCAAGTGCCACAAACTTTAAGTGACTATTTTGAAATTCGACGATAAGTTTCGAGTAAACTTACATTTTATGAACGTTAAACTTATATACTCATTCAAGTTTAATGACCTTTTTCTTTCAAATGATTGAGGATTTAACACGGGATAGATTTCTACCGTGTGATAGACCTTCAAACATACATTCTCACGTGTCATGAACCTTGTTAAACCAGTGATAAACCTTTCCCTCATCTGTGCAGAAGCAGTTTTTTGCATTAACTCGCCCCAAGGCGTAACTGTGTTCATTCACGTTCGTCATTTACGTGGCCTGTCTCAACGCCCTTCATCAGCACCGTATGGATCTTCTGGTCGTCGAATGAGTCTTCTAGAACTTCCATCGAGGGACAAATGGTGGAGCTGCCGGAATCCAAGGACGTCGCCAGCCCTAGGACGGGGAATACTTCTACTACAGTACGAAGTGTGTTAAAAAAAGACCGAACTTTGTAAATTGCGCGCAAACCGCAACATTGAGCGAGTTGTGACTGTGGCGGCGCCTAGCGGCAACTTCTGACAACAGACCGCTGCTTTCCGCATTCCATTGCCTGCATTATCAGTTGAGTTAGAGCCTCTGAAGTGATTGCGTGTGTCACATGTTCGTCGAATTCTATAATGAAACAGCTTAAGGAACAACGCGTGTGTGTGAAGTTCTGCTTCAAAGTTGGGAAAACGTTTGTGGAAACATTTGAAATGTTGAAGCTAGCATACGGGGAGGAATGCACGAGTCGTACACAATGCTACGAGTGGTTTAAACGTTTCAAAGACGGTAGAACGTCTGTCACTGAAGACCCTAGGACTGGGCGACCTTCCACATCAACAGACGACCGCCATGTCGAGAGAGTTCGTGAAGTGATTCGTGGAAATTGTCGTTTGACAGTCCGAGAGGTTGCTGATCAGGTGTGCATCACCGTAGGATCATGTCATGCAATTTTAACTGAAAAACTTCAGATGCGGCGCGTCAGTGCTAAATTTGTCCCTCGTTTGCTGACTGACGATCAAAAAGAGAACCAAGTCTGCATCAGTCAGGAAATGCTTGCTAATGCAGATGCTGATGACAACTTCCTGAAGAACATCATCACTGGAGATGAGACGTGGGTGTACGGTTACGATGTCGAAACCAAAAGGCAATCATCACAGTGGGTGGGGAAAGGTTCTCCTCGACCGAAAAAAGCACGAATGAGTCGTCGTTCAAACTTCAAGGTGATGCTGATCGTGTTTTTTGATTGGAAAGGCATTGTCCATCACAAGTTTGTACCCCGAGGCCAGACAGTGAACAAAGAACTGTACCAGAATGTTTTAACGCATTTGAGAGATGCTGTGCGCAGGAAGAGGCCTGAACTGTGGGAAAACAAATCCTGGATGTTGCACCATGACAATGCGCCAGCACATGCCTCTCTCTCGGTCCGCAGTTATCTGGCAAAACACCAAATTCCTGTTGTGCCCCATCCGCCCTATTCTCCCGACTTGGCTCCAGCAGACTTTTTCTTATTCCCCAAATTGAAAACCACCTTGAAAGGACATCATTTCCAAGACATTGAAGAGATCAAGGAGAATGCGACGAGGCAACTTCGCGCCATCAAAGAAAGTGCATTCCAGGAAGCATTCCAAAAGTGGAAGAAACGTTGGCAACACGCTGTTGATAGTGCAGGGGACTATTTTCAAAGGGACAGTCTGTGAAATGATGTAAGCTTCATAATAAAGTTTTTCTAGCCACAGTTCGGTCTTTTATTGAACACACCTCGTATATCTGCTGTACAGAGGTGACATGGTTTTGAACTTACTAATCATTTCAGAAAAAAATTTGAAAGATTTTCTTCTAAACACACCCTCTCCCTCTGCATGCACTTCAACAAATTGGTACACGCCCTGCGTTTCTCGTGCTCGCCAAAGTACCACATTTACTGTTACAGTATGTTGTATGTTGGGTATTCAGCCCGAAGGCTGGTTTGATCCTCTACAGCTCCACCAACAGCTGTCATAGATAGCCTAGGTGTCATTGAATGATGATGATGCTTGTTGTGTAAAGGGGCTAAAATCGAGGTCATCGGCCCCTAATGGTACGAAATGAAATAACAAAAAATTCAAATTCATCCACTGACCAAAATAAAATAAAATAAAATGTCATGAAGAATGAATGGATGGACATGAACCCTACAAAAAAAAAAAAAACCAACCAAACAAACAAACACAGGGGATCAGACTAAAAAAGAAGGTAGTTAATTAGAGTATTACTGACCAAGGGACTATTTATAAAGCACAATGATGCTTGATGTCTGAAGGGGAACTAAATTCATGTCCAAGGCCCCACAGAATGGTACATGTCGCGAGTAAAGTAGAACCATGGTATTTGTCATTTTGAGGTACTGATCAAAAGTAGCGAAGACTCACGGTGGTCCACACAAGATGGTACCACTCACAAGTATTGCAATTCGTACAGGGAACGCAGACCTATGGTGTTTCTCACACAATGGCGCCACTCATAGCCAACGCAAGCCGGTAAGGTTCCTCACCTAGGTGTACTAGTCACGGACGCCGGTATTCCCGTGGTGTTCCTCACATAGTGGGTACCAATCACAGGCAACGCTTACCCACGGTGCCGCTCATATAGCGGTACAACTCACAGGCTACGCTCAGACCCGCGGTGTTTCCCACATGGGTACAACGCACGGGTACTGGAATCCACCAGGCCAGGCTTTTTACTGCAACTAATCTTAAACCTATTTCGTACCAATTTAGTGATACTACTCGCAAGTACATGCAACCCATGGTGTTCCCCGCATGATGGTATGAATCAAGAGTAGTTTCATGGTTCTAATTCAATCATCCCTTGGTCGCCCCTTACGACCGGCAGGGGATACCGCGGGTGTATTCTACATGTGCGTACCCCACCCACAGGGGGTAGTGTGTTTGGTCCGCGAGAGGTATTTTATTTCCCTCAAGTCCGCCGGCAAGCCGGTTAGGACCCCCATATCCGCCACCTGGGACGCACCACGTGGGAGTATCACCTCTCCCCCTGCTACGCAGGCGTAGCAGGTTAGTGGGGTGTCACTGAAGAGGAATACTAGGGAAGTGAGGTAGTTTCCCGTTGCTTTCCTCACTGAGCCAGACGTTGCAATTGCATATCAGTCTGCCAAGCCCACTGAAATGCATGCACCAACCGACCCTATGAGCGATATTTTCACACCATTCATAACAGGGACTGGCTGCATAAGGAATGGCATTACTGGCATCGCTCATACCTCGGTCACTCTCATATTGTCAAAGCCATGGATGAGACTGAGACAGGTCAATGAAAGTAACAAATTTATTCTAGCCCATACCAGAAGACATAGTGCACTGTAAACACTACATCCCGCCAGCAAAGGCATGTTATCACTATAGTTTACCTATTATTTAAGAAGGCCTAATACAATGATGGAGGCATGTTATCAATCTTTTGAAGCATTTATGCATTTTTTGGAGTTAATTACAATTTTAATTAATTATAATATTAACATACACTGACTGACAGAGCAAATGCAACACCAAGAAGGAGTGGTCAGAACTTTATGCCAATTGCAGGGTAGATTGACGTCACTGAGGTATGCTAATGATGTGAAATGCGCCGCTGTGCTGCGCACGTAGCGAACGATAAATGGGACATGGCGTTGGCGAATGGCCCACTTCGCACCGTGATTTCTCAGCCGACAGTCATTGTAGAATGTGTTGTCGTGTGCCACAGGACACGTGTATAGCTAAGAATGCCAGGCCGCCGTCAACGGAGGCATTTCCAGCAGACAGACGACTTTACGAGGGGTATGGTGATCGGGCTGAGAAGGGCAGGTTGGTCGCTTCGTCAAATCGCAGCCGATACCCATAGGGATGTGTCCACGGTGCAGCGCCTGTGGCGAAGATGGTTGGCGCAGGGACATGTGGCACGTGCGAGGGGTCCAGGCGCAGCCCGAGTGACGTCAGCACGCGAGGATCTGCGCATCCGCCGCCAAGCGGTGGCAGCCCCGCACGCCACGTCAACCGCCATTCTTCAGCATGTGTAAGACACCCTGGCTGTTCCAATATCGACCAGAACAATTTCCCGTCGATTGGTTGAAGGAGGCCTGCACTCCCGGCGTCCGCTCAGAACACTACCATTGACTCCACAGCATAGACGTGCACGCCTGGCATGGTGCCGGGCTAGAGCGACTTGGATGAGGGAATGGCGGAGCGTCGTGTTCTCCGATGAGTCACGCTTCTGTTCTGTCAGTGATAGTCACCGCAGACGAGTGTGGCGTGGGCGTGGAGAAAGGTCAAATCCGGCAGTAACTGTGTAGCGCCCTACCGCTAGACAACGCGGCATCATGGTTTGGGGCGCTATTGCGTATGATTCCACGTCACCTCTAGTGCGTATTCAAGGCACGTTAAATGCCCACCTCTACGTGCAGCATGTGCTGCGGCCGTTGGCACTCCCGTACCTTCAGGGGCTGCCCAATGCTCTGTTTCAGCAGGATAATGCCCGCCCACACACTGCTCGCATCTCCCAACAGGCTCTACGAGGTGTACAGATGCTTCCGTGGCCAGCGTACTCTCCGGATCTCTCACCAATCGAACACGTGTGGGATCTCATTGGACGCCGTTTGCAAACTCTGCCCCAGCCTCGTACGGACGACCAACTGTGGCAAATGGTTGACAGAGAATGGAGAACCATCCCTCAGGACACCATCCGCACTCTTATTGACTCTGTACCTCGACGTGTTTCTGCGTGCATCGCCGCTCGCGGTGGTCCTACATCCTACTGAGTCGATGCCGTGCGCATTGTGTAACCTGCATATCGGTTTGAAATAAACATCAATTATTCGTCCGTGCCGTCTCTGTTTTTCCCCCAACTTTCATCCCTTTCGAACCACTCCTTCTTGGTGTAGCATTTGCTCTGTCAGTCAGTGTATTTATTTATTTTCATATAACTTCTGAGCGATTTTATTATTGGTTTAATCGAGTTTTGATGGATGATTATTAGCATTGCTGATGCCTGATCTTGGATAGGCACTGTAAATTTATTTAGTTGAACTTCTTCTCCTTATTATTATTATTATTATTATTATTATTATTATTATTATTACTGTTGTCCACTTCTTATTACTATTATGTATGGTCATTATCACAATATTACCAGGCAAGTGTGTATATCAGCGCAAGTATTTCATGAATACGATTAACAGATTTGGTAATTATAAATTTCTCACAAGGCCCTTAAATTATTTATCTTAAGAGTCAATCATTGATATGATAGTCTTATTTTATGAAAAATACTCTTGGACACTATGACAGTGTGATAGTAGAAATTTTGGTTCTGAATATTCATCATATTCACTAATTATGGATTAATTACATTTCTTCATTTTTCTTCAATTATGATTAATAAATTTTATATACAATTTTCAAAATCAGTGTGTGTCATGATCTTTTATTTAGTTAGATGGCTATCCTTAGTTTTACCTTGTGCAACCCTTAATCGACGACAGGGACTGATCACCACTGAGATGGATCTCAAAGCTTCGGTGAGTATATTCTTTTCAGGGGCAGCGGTGGCAACAGTGAACTTCAAGTCAACACCGAAGCAGCTCTAGAAGGGTGCAATACCTCGATAGTTGTTGCAATCCTTCCTGTTCCCTGGCTTATAGATAGGTCCAATTTGTCCAATCTAAAGGTACCTTACCATTACTCCATGCTAATCTTATTTTTTTATGAAGGCACTTCACCTTGCCTTTCCACTATAGTTCACCATTCTGGGTCTAATTTCATCTATTCCTGCTGCTTTATGACAATGGAGTTTATTTACCATCCTTTTCACTTCATGCGCAATTTCACCTACATCATTTTCCTCCTCCCCATGAGCTCCTTTGTTCGCAACACATCACCACGAAGATTTCCTTTTATGTTGAGAAGATTTTCAAAATATTCCCTCCAGCTGTCCACTGATTCCCTGGGATGTATTATGAGTAGAGACAAGAATTATAGGCACTAAAAACAGTTAAAATAGGCAGGCATATAGGCTATTAAATTAGCCAAATTAGGCATTTAAATAGGCACTAACGTGTAAAATAGGCATGAAAAAATTACTTATAATTAAGTAACACAGTCAATTACTATAAAAGGAATTTACAAGCAACGTTTCTTTTATTTTGCTAGTTGCTTTACCGACACAGATAGGTCTTACGGCGACGATGGGACAGGGAAGGGCTAGGAGTGGGAAGGAAGCGACCGTTACCTTGATTAAGGTAAAGCCCCAGCATTTGCATGGTTTGAAAATGGGATACCACGGAAAACTACCTTCAGGGTTGCCGACAATGGGGTTCGAACCTACTATCTCCCGAATACTGGATACTGGCCACACTTAAGCGACTGCAAAGCAACGTTTCAGTGTTTTCCAGTAACAATCTTGTTCTCCTCTCATGCATAATGTTTTCGTACTGAAAGATCTCTCAACATTACATGAAGTGACTGGACAAAACTTCAATGAAGTCACTTCATCCGGTTTTATTTCGCTGACAGCGGCTGCCTTCCCAGAGGTTTGGTCAAAACTTCCCCTGACTTCTTCCACAATTCTATATGACTCCACCTGGGGCATGCCACACTTTGAAATTGTCGTGACAATCATCATAAAAGGAAAGAAAAATTCCACCTAATCAATACATTTATTTTCTTGTAAACTATTACAATCTAGGACCGGTTTCGACCCTTCATAGGTCATCCTCAGCTATATCAGAATCACATTTGCATTTCTATCTTATACCTCTGAAAGACCTTCATGATTTATTGTTATACATAATCAACATAATATGAAACTTGTAATTTTATGCAAGAAGGAACTGACATTTAATCATTAGGTTTAAAAGCCAACCATACACGGCATATTCAAACATTATCAATATCTGATGTTATACAAGACAAATTGTTATAATATTTTACCACATAACGCAAGATCCAAGCAATAAGTATTTTAGACTTTAAAGTACAATGATTAGACTTTAAAGTACATTAGTGTGTTTATGTAAAAATATTTTATAGAGGTCAACACGCATTTATATTTTGCCTAAAATAATATCACTCCAGCAATAAGGTATAAAGATGTAACATGATATTTTATTATAATTATCACGCAAGCTTTATTTATCAAATTTTACTGATAGTCTATTCACGATTGTACATAAGTATAAAAGGGTTTCGATTCAAGAGAATAAGCAATACTTAAGATATGTGCTTAATCAACCCAAGGATGCATTCTGTCAGCCCAAAGGCATGTATATAATAGACAAAGTTTTGTAATTTTAATTTTTAATTTTAACACAACGCTTAGAAATTTGTAAGTTTTTAGATAAGTTTTCACTGAAAAATTATGAAACAATACATCATGAAGGTCTTTCAGAGGTATAAGATAGAAATGCAAATGTGATTCTGATATAGCTGAGGATGACCTATGAAGGGTCGAAACCGGTCCTAGATTGTAATAGTTTACAAGAAAATAAATGTATTGATTAGGTGGAATTTTTCTTTCCTTTTATGAAGATTGGTAAATGTCAATACGGAAAATGAAATTCATAAATCAAGATTGTCGTGACATGCGCCCATAACCTTATTTCTGTCGCAATTTAGCAAGACTTTAAAGGGGATGCTAGAGGCGTGTTAACCTGGGAGCTTACGCCCCTCAGACTGTCCCTGCTTACCCCCCCCCCCCCCCCAGCACAATGGTTACTTACCGGACCTCACCAATCCAGACAAACGGTTTTTCGATGGCCTGGTCTCGTAAAGATAGTCTTGGCAACCTCGTAAAACACGCTCTGGCATCGTCCTAGCCGGGCTACATTGGATCTATAACCTGTGTTTCGCAAAGGCTTAGCAGAAGTGTAACACAATTCACGATTTTTTTTTAGCATTTTAAAAATTGCATTTCAGTTGCAAATCTCTATTTTCACAGGAAATGAATCACAGTTCAAAATACCGATTTAATTTTCATCCATTCTGTGACAAGAGACCACCGGCGTTCCAACTCCTCGCTCAGTAATTTAATGATTATTTACATTTTAGCAATATAAATTATCGAAAGTTCACAACTAATACTGCATTGCAACAAAACAACTTGCCACAATACATAAATGAATAGGCCTATATATGCTACAATGAAATGCGATCATAGTTCTCAATCACAAAAATGATAAAAGGAACAAACTAACTTACCTCCTTACAGCAAGCTTGACAGATCCATAGTGAAATTGGGATCCCCTACGATCCAATGCTTCAGCAAGTAGGACTTCGACAATTTTTCTTTGGGCATTGCCGCAAACACACTTCTCCTACTTCACAATAAATCAAAACACGTTCTGAACATAAAGCGTACACGTACAACAGTTCGCAATGAAAGGGAGGTACAGGGCATATGGGCTGTGCAACATTCGACATTGACTGGTTCTCGCATGTCTTAGGAGGTTGGAGGGTTTGAAGGCTTCGAGGTCAAATTGTTCCATGTTTCTCCTGAAGGAAATTTCCCTAGAACTCTTTCTGGCGACTTCTGAGAAATCCCATTTTTGTTCGTAAAATGTAAACTATGTAAAATAAATTATTGATTAGGTAGAGAACTCATCCTTCATACTTGTGTGGGTAAACAGATATTGAGAAAAGAGAAGATAGTTCTGTCAAGCACACTAGCTACAACATAATGCACTGGAAAAAAGTCGGTTGTTTTAAAATACAGTCTAAAGGCATCAAATAGGCAATTATACTCCAAATAGGCACAAACCCCTGAAATAGGCATTTATAAGCACAATAAAACCAATGAAACATAGCTAAGAAGACCCTAAAAAGGATTTATATCTCAAAAGCCTACATTTCTGAACACAGGAATAAAATAGGCAAATTCCTGTCTCTACAAGTTCACCTGAATTACCCAGAACACTGTTCATTTCTTTTTCCCTCCCTTCCTAAAATTCTTTATTACTGTCCGGAAAGGTTTCCCTGCTGCCTGACCTAGCCTTTCCAGGTTATTACCAAAATCTTCCCACAACTTCTTTTTGGATTCAACAACTATTTGTTTCGCTCTCTTTCTTTCATCTATGTACAATTCCCTGTCTGCATCAGCCCTTGTATGGAGCCATTTCTGATAAGCTTTTTTTATATTTTTAAACTTTTTTTTTTTTTTTTTAAGCAGCTCTCACTTCATCATTCCACCAAGATGTTTGCACGCAGTTGTTCCTAGGCATTCCCATGCTGTTGCTACTACAGCATCCCTATGCCACCCATTCTCTTTCTATATCCTGAACCTGCTTACTGTCTACTGTTCAGAACTTTCTACTAATTATATCCATGTACTTCTGCCTAATTTCCTCATCCTGGAGATTTTCTACCCTTATTCGTTTACAGACAGATTTCACTCTCTCTATCCTAGGCCTAGAGATACTTAGTTCACTACAGATCAGATAGTAGTCTGTTTCATCGAAAAATCCCCGAAAATCCAAACATTCCTAACAGATTTCCTGAATTCAAAGTCTGTTAAGATACAGCCTATTATGGATCTGATAACTCTAGTCTCCCATGTGTAGCGGTAAACAGCCTTATGCTTGAAGAATGTGTTCGTAACTGCTAAACCCATACTAGCACAAAAGTCCAGCAAATGCTTCCCATTCCCATTAGCTTCCATTTCTTCCTCGCATTTACCAATAACTCTTTCGTATCGTTCAGTTCTATTTCCAACCCTCGCATCAAAATCGCCCATTAGCACTATCCTTTCCTTGCTGTTGACCCTAACTACGATGTCACTGAATGCTTCATAAAACTTGTCAATTTCATCCTCATCTGCACCCTCACACTGAGATAATTCTAGTCCTAATTCCTCCAACTGTCAAATCTACCCACATCATTCGCTCATTTACGTGCCTAACAGAAACTATGTTGCGTGCAATAGTATTCCTGATGAACAGCCCTACCCCACTCTGCCCTTCCCTTTTTAACACCCGTCAAGTACACTTTATAATCTCCTATCTCTTCCTCGTTATCTCCCCTTACCCGAATATCGCTTACTCCTAGCACATCCAGATGCACTCTCTTTACTGACTCAGCCAGTTCTACTTTCTTCCATCATCATCATTTCCCTTTATCCAGCTGTAGCCGGGTAGGGGCAAATATGGTTCCTCTCCACTTTCTTCGGTCTTTCCACCACTCCTCCTCCAACACTGTGTCCCAGTCCAGGTTTCTTTCTATAATGCTGCGTTGGATGGTATCCTTCCATCTCAATCGTGGTCGTCCACGGCCTCTCCTTCCTTGGATTTGCATTTCCATCACCTTTTTTGGCATTCTTTCGTCGCTCATTCGCTTTATGTGCCCAAACCATCTTAGTCGGCTCTTCTCTATTCTATCATTCATTTTTTCCACGCCAATTTCTTCCCGGATTTTCTCATTCCTTATTTTGTCTCGTCTACTCTTCTGTATCATACTCCTCAAGAATTTCATTTCGGCTGCCTGTATTCGACTCTCATCCCTCTTTTGTCCAAGTTTCTGCTCCGTAAGTTGTTATGGGTACGTAATACATCTTGTACATAGTATCCTTTGCTTCCATTGGCACATCTTTGTCCCATAACATATTTCTTACACTATGATAAAAACAACTTCCAGCTTGAATCCTTTTACTAATCTCAGCATCCAGTCGAGCATTCTCCATTAATTCACTCCCCAGGTATTTAAACGTTTCCACTACTTCCAGGGGCTTGTCTGCAAGTCTAATCTGACCTTTCCCTTCTTTCTCCCCTCTCGTCATAACAAGAGTTTTACTCTTTTCTTCCATATGCCCCATTCATATTGATAGCTCCCCATCGAATTCCATTTCGTTCGCCAAGTTGTTTCCAAGGTGTCCCTCACTTGACAATTGGGAGTGGGACTGTTACTTCCGAGGCTTGTTCTGAGCTTGGTAAATTCATGAAGCAGGATGCTACCCTACTTACACATAGTCCAAATGAAGATCTCCTCTAATGAGTTATGGACCACCGGTGAATTGTATAGCCCTAGCCGCCTGAGCACAAGGAAGGCCATGACTCAGAATGTCCGAGATGCCCACTCCCATTCCATAGCAACTGGTATCCCGACTCTCAGGACTATTTACTAGGACACTCAGCCATTGCCCATGGTTCATGAACTAGGACGTGACTACAGTAACCCACACCATGAACCATAAGAAGGAAAAAGGGTTATCAAAATAGGAGACAAGGAAATAGAAATAGTGGAACAGTTCAAATACTTGGGAAGTGAACTGACAGCAAATGGTAGACTGGTTATGGAAATTAAGAGGATACGACTGGGGAGTGTCTTTTACCACCAGGTACAGAGATTAATTTGGAATAAAGATATACCATCGAAGGCTAAAGAACTAATGCACAAGGGATATTACATACTGACATATGGAGCAGAAACCTAGACAATGACTCAGATCAGCGTAGAGTACAGGCAGATGAAATGAAACTGAGAGGAACCATATTTGCCCCCACCTAGTGTCAGCTAGAAAAGGGGAATAATTGATGAAGAGTATGGTAGAAATTAGGTTCAGATTTAATGTTACTAGTGTATTTACAGCACTGATGAAGTGTACGGCATGGACAAGTGTCCCTAACATTGCCAGGTAAACTAAATCATCATCTTGATGAATGATCAACTGTAATGCATGAAAACAAATCCAGAAAGATTGCTCTTCCAGGAAATCCCAATCAAGGTTATGCTACATATTAAAATTTCATGTTTAGAAGCTTCATGAACAATGATAATATTGATAGTTCCATGATTCACATACTACTATCATCACAGTTCATTTACATAATTGCCACAAATTGTAATACGAAATAATGGACCAGCATATTACTGCCAGCTAACTTCCAGTTTTTGAAATTTTGGATGTTCTCAAAATCAGATTAATAAAAAAATGCAAGTAAATAAAGTATTGTAAACATTTGTCAAATATTACTGCGCAATTAATTTTTAAATAAGACTAAAATCAAACCATTTTTATTAAAATAAATTTTAAGAGAATTCAAAGTACTTTTACCATTTGTTTCTGAGTGCTGAGTCAGACAGAATCTCTGTGACAATGCGAGCTCCATGGATAGGAGGATTCGAATACATGGGCCTCACCAAGATTTTCAACTGCGACATTGTTGTTGCGGCTTCTTCTTTACTTCCAGTGATCAATGAGAAAGCTCCCGCTCTTTCACCTAAAATTGAAAGTACACATTTCCTGCTTCAGTGATGAAAGTCGACAGAGAGAATAGTAATGCTCAACGATGTTGCACTCGCTGGCAAAAAAAAAAAAAAAAAAGTGGAATGCTTAGTATTCTGTTAAGATTTGTGATTTATTAAGTTATACAAACAGATTAATTAGTTTTGGCATATTTTAACCTTAGGTTGTCCTTTCCAATTTAATGTCATTCAAATTTAATTCTGATGGTGTAACATTATCTTCCCTGTTATATTGTAAAGGGAAAAGAGTAGCTTTCTGGTGGCTTTTAGATCAATGATTTGAAAATTAAGACACTAAGATCACTCGTGACCAGAGTTCTCATTTGCACGTGAGGACCTGTGAGTACCGAGTGCTTCCCCCTCTTACCTTAATCACTGCTCTTTGTCTGGGACAAACTCTCTATGACCTTTCTTATGGCTTCTTATGGAATGTTTTCCCAGTCTTATGGAAGGTTCATCATGAGGTCATGCAAATTCTTGGGAACGTAAACACGACTGCAGACAAACCTCCCCAGAATATCCGAGATGTGCTCAATAGGGTATAAGTTGGAGCTACATGCCAGCGCCTTTATGCAATGAATCCCAACTCCTTCAGGTAAACACACACCATGCAACATTGGAAAGTGTACTGTTATGTATTAGGTCAAAGTCTTCTCAAACGTGTGGAGCAAAACTGGATGAGCTCGTTCAGAGTTTGAAGGATGTAGCACTGTGCAGTGAGGGAGCCATTCTCTAACCCAAACAGAATCTTGATTTATCTGTGAACATTATGTCTCCACCAATCACTTGTCCACTCTCTAAGTTGATGCGTGAATCCAAGTTTAGAGATGCAGTGTTGTGCTGCTAGTTCTGGACATATAAACTAGTTTGAGTTTTCAAACCTGCACAAAATAATCATCTTACAGTATGTTCAATTACACCAACTTCTGCACGCTCTCAGGGCAAGTTTGCAACTTAAATGCTGTTGAGGGGCGATCACACAGTGCTTTTAATCAAATAAATCTGTCTTCCACCGTGGTAGCAGTCCTGCCTGAACACTAGAAAATGTCTGGTGTTACAAGTTACAACTCTCATATTTGTTCCGTACTGAAGTTGACCATATATCAAGAATATTACAGGAATATTTAATAAGACCACCTATTCAATACATACCAAGAATCTTATGGTTAAACTTTTACATAATATTATACAGTTTTATTAGGTACATGTTTCACTCTCTATTAGGGGCATCATCAGCCTTAACTCAACCTTAAAATCACTGGTCTTGGACTGTAACAATCCTTGTAAGATATAAAGTTTACAATTCATAACCTTTTTTAACATTGTGACATCTTAAAATTAACACACTAGAAAACATCCTAAAATATATGGACAGAACAAATGACGGTTAATGGAGGAAACTAGTGATAAAATACACTGACACTTCACAAGTGTCAGTCATGCAGGCAATACCAGAACAGTTAAACTGTTAGATGCGTCCAACACGATATGCACGAATAATTTTTCGGTCACATCTAAGCCTAAGAGCCAACACACAACAACTGGGCCGATTATTCTTACAAGACAGTCATTAAAATCTGCTTCATTATTAAGCAACAGTTCCAGTTGAGATTTTTAGAGAAATTATTCGTTCAGTACCAACACATACCGCAGGAAGCAAGATTTTCCCATAACAATTATCTCAACATTAATTATTCTAACATTACAATGAACACTTCTTATCCAATTGCACAGCATGGTCTGACTTATGACTTTTCTTAAAGTTTATGTTGCATAGGTCACATCACGCATGTTAATGTTACACTCAGGTTTTAAACTACGAAAGTTCCCCTAGAAGAAGGTATCGTTGGACCCAGGTAATTTAACGTTATAATGGTAGCGTAAATTGAAGATCCATTTTGGTTTTAGACATTCTACACTCCACTTAAGTTAGGAGTGATCATGTTCTAAATTTTAATTTTAAAAAAAGTGTATTTTATCACTAGTTTCCTCTTAGACTGATTCTGATGGTTCCGCCAGCTTCTGCTTCGAACACTAGTGCTGTTACAAGTAACTATTCTCATTTTGGTTCCGTATTGAAGTTGACGTATGTCTCAAGTATTATTACAATATTATAAGTCCACCTGTTCAATACAATTGTATTGTATTGTATTGTATTGTATTGAACAGGTGGACTTATAATATTGTAATAATACTTGAGACACACTAGTGCTGTACCGCGTCCGGGGAGCCATCTGGTGATGAATGAACGTACCATTTCCACTTCTATTATAATGTCTAAATTCAAAACTCATTTTTAAGAAGCCTTTATTGTGGACAGTCAAGATTTTCTTCTGATGACGCAGAGCACAGTTCTCTGTGAAATGTAAAGAATTTCACCTTATCTTCTTGACACGGCATAAGCCCAAAAGCCTATATCATGTCTAATACTTCTACGGATTAATGCCGACAATTTTACATCATCCTTACTTGACTTCATGTTACCTATACTGCCACCACCGTTCCCTGGTCCACACCGTTTCCCTGAATGTACCTCCCTGTAACTCACCCCCTAACTTCTATGCACTATTGTGGTTCAAGCGAAGAACGATCCTAACAGTTTAGCCAAATTAGTAAGGCTAAATCATCCAAAACAATTTAATTACGAAGATGTCATAGACAAATTTGCTAATGAAAAAGCATGATGGAAACCAGTAAGCTGCTGATTAACGCCATATTCATGTACCTACATACCTTTATTTTGAGATATGACGTAGAAGCGCAAACTTTCTTGGGATTATGAATGCTCCAATAGTTAAATGCAACCCTGCTACATCATTAACCTCTGAAGAGACCCATGATATGAAACAATACTCACCATAAAGTCCCATATTTTTGGCATACGACTGAGTCAATGCAATGTGATGTCCTTCTTTGACAAAATGTCTAACAGCAAATGCATCTCTGGTTACATCACCTGAAACACATCAGGGACTCCCTGAGTACAACACAATAAAAACCACACTACTTCAAGCAAGCACATTATTACTATGTTCCACCCTGAACTACAACAGACAGGAAGACAAGTTTTTAGTGTTAGTTTAAGTAGGATACAGCAACAAAATAGAAAAGCTCAAGTTTCAATTCTTATATTAACTCAACTACTCACTACTTTTAACAGTATGATAATACAAGACTGGGAATGTCACAGGAGGAGGGATCAACGGGGGAAGAGCTGAGAGATCAATCCAGATGAGCCTGGACAAACACACTGCAGTCTTCCAAGCGGAAGTGATAGCTATCACAACATGCCTTGAAGAAAATCTGAAAATGAACTATAGGAATAAGAACATTTTCATTTTTACGGACAGCCAAGCGGCCATTAAGGCACTAGAAGCAGTTTGGATAATATCCAGAATTGTCTGGTATTGCCATTCACTTCTCCTGAAGCTCTCAAAGTACAACATTGCCAAAATAAAATGGGTACCAGGGCATGCAGGTATAGAAGGAAATGAAAAGGCAGATAAAACTGGCCAGGAAAGGGGGAGAAACACATTTTGTAGGCCCAGAACCTGTATGCAGGATTTCCTATGGACAACCCTGACACTACATAGGAAAATGAGTACAAAAGAAACAAATGAACTGGAAAAATACTCCAGAATGCAGGCTTGCAAAGGAACTGATAAAAGGACCAAACAGGAAGCATACTAAAGAACTGTTGAAACTCAGAGAAAATATCAGATGGGTAGTAGGACTGTCGACAGGACACTGCCATCTAAAAAATCACCTACATAGAATTGGAGTAATAAGAGACAATATATGTAGGAAACGCAATGAAGCAGAGGAATCAGCTGAACACATACTTTTCGAATGTGAGATGCTGGGTAGAATCAGACTCCACTCTAGGACTACTAGGTGGAGAGAGAAAAAATCCAAGACGACCCAATAAGAACAACCTGCAGCTTTGTGAAGGGAGCAGGTATATCTAGGTGGGAATGAAGGAAAAACATGGTAGCAAAAGATCTTAAGAGGTTGACGCTAATTAGGAACTAATAGAGGCCCCATAAAGAAAAGAACAAAATACAAGAATACATAAGACATTGTAGTCAAATAGAATCTGATGAACAAAATGAGGTACAAAACATACTACTACTACTACTACTACTACTACTACTACTACTACTACTACATACTGTTGCTTTTCTTCCATGCAGTAATTTATTAACACATAAAAGGACCCAAAGATTATCATCCTAAAAGAAACCTACAGTAAAATTAAGACTAGATTCTGTTACACATAACTGGAAAAGATCAAGATAGTCTAACACTCCAATAGAGTAACTGACAGAAAAGAAAATGATTGCCAAACACTGACAGATCTATTTAAGCTAGCGATCAGGACACATTCCCTTATTTACACTTAACTAGTTCCTAATCTAACACTTACTATACTTAAATGCATCTATAAGCCGTAGTGCTAAGCACTGGAAATACTTGCGTTGTGTGCGAATTTGTATATGATGATGCTGGATTTAGAAAGTTAAACTAGTATTATTTCTTGTAATATTTTCTTTCCATTGAATTGCTTGTTGCACTATTGTTATTTAATTATTTTTAAAACTATTATTACTTGTAATGTTAATGTAGTAGTAAACTCAACCTATAGCATAGTAAGCCGTAGCGTTAAACACTGGAAATAATCCAGATGTGTGTGAACATAAGATGATGCTGGATTTAGTATGTTAAACTAGTAGTATTTCTTGTAATATTTTGTTTCTGTAGAATTGCTTGTTGTACTCTTGTTGTTGGGTAATTATGTTTTTTTTTTTTTTTTTTTTTTTTTTTGCTAGTTGCTTTACGTCGCAGACACAGATAGGTCTTATGGCGACGATGGGACAGGAAAGGGCTAGGAGTGGGAAGGAAGTGGCCGTGGCCTTAATTAAGGTACAGCCGCAGCATTTGCCTGGTGTTAAAATGGGAAACCACGGAAAACCATTTTCAGGGCTGCCGACAGGGGTTCGAACCTACTATATTCTGAATACTGGCCGCACTTAAGCGACTGCAGCTATCGAGCTCGGTTAATTATGTTTTAAACTTACCTTACTATCACACTACTGTAAGTGATCATTGCCACCAGGGTATGTTCCAATTGCAAAGTATTTGTTGTTGTTAATAATAATAATAATAATAATAATAATAATAATAATAATAATAATACCCGAGTGGGGATTTTCCGGTTACCTCCATCGGGCGCGTCCAATTGGAATTGGGGAAGCTCGCTGGCTCTGCCACCAGCAGAGTCAGAGGGTAGTAGGGAAATAAAATACCACCGGGAAAAAAAAAAAAAAAAAACTGGTCCCTTGCCAGGGTTACGGCGAAGACTGGTAAATGACCAGAAGCCAGAAAACATCTTGAGGCAACCTCTAGGGCTAACAACCCTAGTTGTAAAAGGATGGGTACCCGTCCAAAGCAAAGTCAAGTCAAAAAGCATGATGGGACAACATTTCAAGAAACATACCCCAGGGGGTAAATCTTCGCATAAATCCCTCGTAGTGAACGAAACGGCGCACAAGTCTCGTTCGGATTCTGGGGGAGACTCAACATCATGCAAGAGACGAGTCTGAGCATCTCGGTGTACACCAAAGAGTCAAAAACTCTGTCCAAAATCCAAAACCTTTCTAGCAACTTTCAACATAAATTCACTTACACAAACTGGCAAGCTGAAAACCCTCACCAAAGCTCTTCACGAAAATCAGATATCCATAATGGCCCTACAGGAAACAAGGTACCCAGATGAAGAGATTTTTGAATCCGAAGGCTACCGATTTTTCAAGAGCAAAGCGCAAAGAGGAATCCTCAATGGAGCTGTGATGCTTGGAACCGCGTTTGCTGTTAGAACCAAGATCCTAAAATCGGTTGCAAATTTCGAACCTGTGAATGACAGATTGTCTATAGTCACAATTAAACGCGCGAACAAAACCTACGCCCTAGTTAATGCACATGCTCCTACAAACGATAAGAACAAGTCTGATCCAGACGAAGTTGATAATTTCTGGGACCTACTGGATGAAAAATTAAACAAAATCCCCAAACACCATGTCAAGCTTCTTTTGGGTGACTTCAATGCCCAACTAGGTCGTGAACAGAAGTACAAGAAAGTTATAGGAAATTACCCTACTCGCAAAAGAACCAATCCCAACGGCAAAAGACTGGTGTCCATTTGCGAAAATCACAACCTGCAGGTCATGTTGACCCACTTTCGCCATCTACCCAGAAAGCAAATGACTTGGCGTTCTCCCGTCCAAGCTCTCGGAGAGTTCCAAACTGATCATGTTGCCATCTCCAGGAGAAACAGCCCTGAGATTATGAATGTCAAGGTAAAGAAAGGCATCAATGTGGCCTCAGATCATTATATGTCTCTTATCAAATTCAAACCAATTCCTGCAAACACAAGGAAGACAACCAAACAGATAACACGCTTCGACAATGATATACTTCGGCAAAGGGTCGAGGAGTTCCAGGAGAAGGCTAGACCAAATGAATGCGACTTTAACAACGCCAAAAGTCTCCTTGTTGAGGCCGCCAAAGACGTTGCAGAAATCAAGAGAAGCAAAAAGCATGCCTGGTGGAATAGTACCTGCGAATCAGTCCTCCAAGAAAGACTCAATGCGTGGAAACAGTACTACTCTACGAAATCAGAAAATGATTGGGAAACCTACAAAACCCAAGTGCCCAAGCAGCAAGGGTGTTCAGAACTGAGAAACGTAAATACGAAAAATCTCTCATTGAAAAGATAGAAGAAAACTTTAGGAAGAATGAAAGCAGAGAGTACTACAGAGCCTGCAAACGCAAACTCACTGGCTATAAACCACCATCTCTATGCTTTGAGCAAAAAGACGGCACACTGGCGACGTCAAATGAAGAAAATTGCAGCATTCTAGAAGATTACTTCAAGAATTTACTTAATTGCTCTAAACCGCAAAGCGCCATTGAGACCAAGGAACCCTTACTCAGGTACCCAGATTCCAGATCACCCGACAGATGAAATCAAGTGCCACATTGCCCGTCTCAAAAATAACAAAGCACCGGGGAAAGACTCAGTAGTAGCAGAACTATGGAAATATGCCCCAGAGGAATCACTTGATATCTTGCAAAAGCAAATAGAAGAAATTTGAAACAAGGAGACCCTACCCGAAGATTGGAAAATAGCATTGATACATCCATTACACAAAAAGGCAGCATGAAGAACATCAACAACTACAGAGGAATATCTTTCCTACCCGTGACTTACAAAATTCTATCACTTGCCATCCTGGAGCGTTTGGAAGCACAAGTTGAACATCAAATAGGTGAATACCAAGGAGGGTTCAGAAAAGGTCGCTCAACAGCTGAACAGATCCAAAATCTCAAAACGATCATCAGATATTGTACATTAAGGTCCAAGCAGTATGTGTCTGTCTTTGTGGACTTTAAGAAAGCGTACGACTCCACTGACCGGGAAGTCCTGCTAAACATCTTAAATGAATTTGGAGTTGATTTGAAACTGCTGGCATTAATTAGAGCCACCCTGACCGATACAAAATCCAAGGTGAAGTTCCACGGATGTCTCTCGCATTCCTTTGACATCAAAACAGGAGTCCGACAAGGTGATGGGCTATCCCCGATACTCTTCAACTGTGTTGTTGAAAAGATCATCAGAACCTGGCGGGTGAGATTACAGGAAACCAACTACAGTCCATTGAGAATAGGAACCAAATCCAAGGGGATCGCAACAGACTGCTTAACATTTGCCGATGATATTGCTGTTCTCTCAAACGACATAGAAACCGCTAGAGCTCAAGTTGAAATTTTAAAGGAAATTGCCGAATAAACTGGTTTGCAGATATCGTTTGAGAAAACAGAAGTAATGACTAACATCAAAGAGGCTCCACCAAAACTCCATACAAAATATGGGGACATCACCCGAGTAGACAAATTCGAATACCTAGGTGAGATCATGAAAAATGGACTGGACAAAGAAGCACTTCAGGAGCGAGTACGCAAACTGGAAATAGCCTACCAAACATCCCGCACAATCTACAACAAAAAATGCCTTTCCCAAAACACCAAGATACGTCACTATGAAACAGTTCTGAAGCCAGTAGTTCTATATGCAGCCGAAACCCTGTCTCTAAATGCCAACAAAGGACTCCTTGAAGAACTGGAGAAAAGAGAACGCAAAATTGTGAGAGGAATCTTGGGATCAAAGTACAGAAATGGAATCCATCAAAAGAGATCCAACAAGGAAGTCTACAGCAAAATAGAGAAAATTACCGACACAATCAGAAAAAGACGGGCAGGACGGAAGAAAGTTAACTAAAGAAATCTTTCATTTTTTTGATTCAAACCCCAAAACCACAATTCCCTGGTTTAGAAATACCAAAGAAGACCTGCAAATGCTACATATCTCAGCTAAAGACGCCTTTAACAGAGACCTCTTCCGCAAGAAAATATTGACGAATGGGCTAAACCGAGACGAGCAACCGAAGAGAAGACACGGTGACCCTTGGACAGAGGAGCGTAAGCAGGCCCACTCACAAAGAATGAGGGAAATTTGGGCTCTAAAGAAGGCCAAGTTCAGTGTCAAATGCAACAAGACTTCACGTGGTCCTTGATGGCCCCAGCGTATTATATACATACATATATAATAATAATAATAATAATAATAATAATAATAATAATAATAATAATAATAATAATTTAAGTAGAAACTCCAATTACACTGGGAATTTCAAGCAAAACTAAAAGTAAAGACAGGAGAGGCATGGACTGACGTCAGAAAATATCGAACACTTCTGCAGGAGAACTAGGAAAATGACAAATAGTTGAAATGGCTGTCTTTATTGAAATAATAAATAATAATAATAATAATAATAATAATAATAATAATAATAATAAGAATAATAATAATAATATACACCAACATTATAGACAGTTATGCCTTTCAGTACTCATGTCATGCTCTGGTGGTGTAGCTCGTGTTTATTATTCCACAAAGTTCTCACTTTGAAGGTGTAAAGTACTCAGTACGGTCTTACTTACAGCAATAATTTTGTGAAGTCAAAGTGACCTGTGGATGTGTCAGGGCAGTAAAAAGCTCCACTGCGTATGGGAAGTTAAGGGCAGAACATCACACCCTCCGACACTACAGGTAATACTAACTTGTCTCTTACACAAGGATACCAACAGTTTTCCGTGCAAAGAGGTTGTTGCGTGGAACCAAGGTAACTATTAACGAGGATGTTACTTCCACCATACATCACATTTTAAAACATCCATCTTTGGCCAGGTGAGGACTTCTGATGGTACAGATATCACTACAAGGTGGTCTTAAACAGAGTGAAATATACTGCTGAAATTAAAGATAACTTTTTGCCAAAGTTAAACTACATTGTTCTATACACTATTCTCTTCTCTACTTATGCTTCATGTAACAGAACTACATGATCTTACTACGACCTGTAACTGAATATTCATTTTGTGGAATTTTTGTAACCAGCCAAATTCAAACATGTCTTAGATCATAAGACTTCGGAACTTCACAAAACCACTGAAGATCAGAAACCTATCCCTCTCGGAACTTCACAAAACCACTGAAGATCAGAAACCTATCCCTCATATTCAAAAATAATTCACTTAAATGTAAAGTCATTAACTGATAAGGCACATTGATGAATTTTATGACCATTTTGTTAACTCAAATATTAATGTTACTGCTGAAAAGCAAGACATTCTTCAATGAGTCCATACCAGACTAGGGGTTAACATTCCTGGCTTTAAATTACACAGACAAAAATAGATTGGGCAAGCGAGGAGGAGTAACTGAGTACGTGGAGAACAACAACATTAAACGTCTAGTAGCTGACATCTCGCCTACAGAATACCGTTGAAAGCTAGAGTATATTTTCCTTGAACTTCAGTTAACTGTGGGCAAAGCATTGTTTGCATGCATCTTGCCAGAAAGGAATTTTTTACAGAGGCGATGTTTAATTACGTTTTTCACCATTTCACACACTTTTTCACACAAAAGAACATCTCATGCAAGTTTGCCTCTGACAACGGGTTAGACTTAACATGGAGTGATGTAGAATATGCCTGGAAATACATCAAAACTGGAAAATCAGCTGGTGCTGATGAAATTAATGGAGAAATGATCAGGGCTATGGCATTTCTGGAAAACACCGGATCTACAGACTCTCCCATTAGATCTGGAAAGAAGGGGACATATCAGTCGATTGGAAAACAGGCATCATAATTCCAATTTTCAAGAAAGGACATAGAAAGAAATGTTTCAACTATAGAGGCATTACTTTAAATATCTCAACTTGGTAAACTTTATGAAAGAATTATTGAGCGTAAAAATCAGACCCCTTATTGAAGAGAACCTCTTCGAAGAACAGTATAGATTCAGGAAGGGGAGTTCAACAACTGATATAATCTTTACAGTCTGTCAGTAAATGGAAAAATACTATGAACACAACCCAGATTTGTGATTAGTCTTTCTGGATATCAAGAAAGCATTTGATGCTGTGAACAGAGAGGTGTGGGAAACAATGAAGAAAATTGGAATACAGGATGACATGATACACAGGATCAAGAATTTGTACGAAGATACCCGAAGTAAAGTCAAAACACCTGTAAGAATGACTGATACCTTTGATATAAAATCTGGGTTAAGACAGGGTTGTGTTTTCTCTCCTCTTCTTTTCATCACTGTGATGAATGACATTCAGAGAAAAGTTCACCAAACCACTGGAGGTAAGAAAATGAAAGTTATCTTGTTCGCGGACGATGTAGCTTATGGGGAGACTCTAAAGAAGACCTTCAAGAACAAATAAACTCCTGGACAGAAGCTGCTAAAGAATATGGACTCATCTTCAGCCAAGAAAAAAGTGAAGTAATGGTCATGAAGAGATACGGACAAACAATGGGACACACTGAAATGGAGGGGAAACAGCTACAGATGAACATTAACTCAAATATCTTGGAAGTGTTATCACTGATACTGGTTCTATAGACAAGATTTCCCACAGAATTCAGGCAGGTAGCAACTTTAATAAAAAAACTTTAAGACATAATATGGAACAAGAAAATACCAACAAAATGTAAGTCATATGAAACCTATTATGTACCAATCCTGACCTATGGTTGCAAAACATGGACCATGAGAAGTAAAGATGTTAGTAGAATCCAGGCAGGAGAAATGAGACTTTTCCATAGCATGATCGGTAAAACACGGAGGGACAGAGCCCGTAATGAGGAAATCCGCAAGCAGGCTCAAGTTGTAAGATTGCAGGACAGAATAACAGCGCAGCAAGTAAGATGGTATGGACATGTGCGACGCATGGGAGATAACAGATTACCGAAACAAATGTATGATCTAAAACTTGAAGACAAAAGAGCAAGAGGGCGACCACGACTCAGATAAAAGGACATGGTGAAGATTGACATTCAATAGCAAGGACATATTTTGGAAAGCATCGCTAAAGGAGAGAAGCTCAGAGACTGCAACTGTTGGAGAAGCCTCGTTTGCTGACCCATCACTTAACATGGAACGCTGAGGGATACGTATGTACTATAAATGTGATACACTTGCAGGTGATACGGACATTTTGGATCAGGGTACTCGGAAACTGCAGTCACTGATGATGCACTTGACTCGCGCAATCCGACAAGAATACCATTTGATGACACATACCACACTGCATATTTTCGTTCTAATCTCAATACAATTGCTTCAAACTGTAATAATATAGGCTCAAGTTGTAAGTCTGCAGGACAGAATAACAGCGCAGCGACTGAGATGGTATGGAATGGATGGTATGGAGTGTAATGGAACAGGGTCATGGGAAGGAGAAAAGGGAGGAGGAAGTAGCTTCTGCAGCTATCAGGAAAGATAGGGCTGACCAGGAGGGGAGGGGATCAAATGAGGTGGGTAGGGTTGAGGCTCTGGTCAAGGGGGATTCCATCGTTAAACATGTGGGGAAAGTGTGTGGAGGAAAGGGAACCAGGGTAGAATGTTATCCAGGAATTAGGTTGAGGCAGATGTTGAGGAAAGTAGAAGAGGCAGGAGAGGAAGGAGAAGGTGGTAGTGTTTCACGTTGGTACCAACAACGTAAGGCAAGCTGATATAAGTACCAACAAAGTTGGAGATGTGTGGATCTGCTAAACGCAGCATGGGTAAAGTTTAAGAAAGCGGAGATTGTTGTTAGTGGAATACTGTGTGGGAGGGATACTGAGTGGAGGGTGATTGGGGATTTAAATGAGACTATGGAGTGGGTATGTGGGAAACTGGGAGTGAAATTTCTAGATCCTAATGGGTGGGGAGGAGATAGGGATCTGCGCTCAGATGGCCTTCACTTAAACCGCAGTGGTACGTATAAGTTAGGAAATTTGTTTGGAACGGTAATGGGGAGGTACATTCAGGGAAACGGGGTTGCCTAGGGAGCGGTGATAAGGGAACAGGGAACTGGAAATCAAGTAGGGATGACATAAAATTGTTAGTGTTGAACTGTCGAAGTATTGTAAAGAAAGGAATAGAATTGAGTAATTTAACAGATATATATTTAACAGATCTATATTTACCAGATATTGTAATAGGAGTTGAAATCATGGCTGAGAAATGATATAATGGATGTAGAAATTTAGAGATACGATAGGACTAGTAGGAGAGGGGGTATTCATTCTGGTGAAGGAAGAATTTGTAAGCTACGAAAAAGTTAAAGATGAGACGCATGAAATTCTAGGTGTGTAAGGCTCATTTCTAAAGGTAATAGGCAACTTGATAATTTGGAGTGTACAGACCGGGAAAGGGTAGCACTGACACGGATTCAGAATTATTTGATAAGATAATCAGCTATGTAGGAAACGACAATGAAAGAAATTTGATTGTAGCGTGAGATCTAAATTTACCAGATGTCAATTGCGAAGGAAATGCGAACGACAGGAAGCATGACTAACAAATGGCGAATAAGTTAATATGGGAAGGACAGCTGATTCAGAAAGTGATGGAACCAACCAGAGGGAAAAATATCCTGGATGTCGTGCTGATAAAACCAGATGAGCTCTATAGGGAAACTGAAGTACTAGATGGTATTAGTGATCATGAAGCTGATTTTGTCGTAGTTAAAAATAAATGTGATAGAAAGGAAGGTCCTAAAAGTAGGACTATTAGGCAATACCATATGGCTGATAAAGCAGGCATGAGGCAGTTTCTAAAAAGTAACTATGATCAGTGGAAAACGGTAAATAAAAAAGTAAACAGACTCTGGGATGGGTTTAAAGAAATTGTTGAGGAATGCAAAAACAGGTTTGTACCTTTAAGGGAGGTAAGGAATGGTAAAGACCTACCTTATTATAATAGAGAAATAAAGAGACTAAGAAGGTGGTGCTGACTGGAAAGAAAGAGTTAGAAATGGCTGTGGAAGAAAAAAAGAAATTGAAGGAACTTACTAGAAAATTGAATCTAGCAAAGAAGGCCGCTAAGGATAACATGATGCAGAGATGCCAACTTTCAAGAAAGGTAATTCGTAGATTATTTTTTTTCCTACATCTTACTAACTTACATATCATTTAATTTAAAGCTTGTAGTTCCTGTTTGGTAAACGTACATTAGTGACATGCTTTTACTTTTCATATCATGTGCATCCTCTGCACTAACAGAGCACTTAACAGTTCGGAGTTCATATTAGCACGAAATTCAGTCTTGTTCTTCTTCATCATGCGCATCCGAAACACACTACAAAACACATGTGAATGAGATTTTGAGGAATGCATTAAACAATGCCATTCTTCCAAGTATACCTCCCTAAATTTTTCAACTATATTTATTACTAGCGCCACTAATCGCGGTAACGTAATCACACGTATTTTCCTGCACAAGAAATCGCTTCATTATTTCCTTATTTCGCATTTCGTAACACACGATTAGCATATATCCTAGAAGAGCAATATATGTAAATTTGACAACCAAAATCGCAATAAAGACATCTTCAACAGTCACACACACAGTATTCACAATTAAACAGAGTTTGTCACCACTTTACCGCCGAAACAAAGACAAAAGAACTCGCATACTTGCATGGAAGTCTGATTATGTGATGAACAAAGACAACAACTCCGCAAGATATACCACTTCATAGGTGCCTATACTTCCGGAACTGGAAGCACACTGCGTACACTGCGTTCGGCGTGTGAAAACTCGAAGTATTCTTAAACGAGGGACAGGAAAGGGGTATAAATTATTACTGATACGAAAATAATATTCTGAGAATTCAAGCCGCCTTGTGCATTCTTTTGAACACTTCATACACTTAGATTTAAAAATCAACAAAAAATCGTAATTTGTGGTGTGTGATTCGTAAAGGCGTAATTAAGATGGGTAATTCGTAATTATAACGATTAAATCGTAATAGTTGGCATCTCTGCATGATGGCAAGCATAATTGGCAGTCATACAAATTTTAGTGAAAAATGAAAGGGTATGTATAGGTAATTTAAGGCAGAAACAGGTTCCAAGAAGGACATTCCAGGAATAATTAATGAACAAGGGGAGTGTGTATGTGAGGATCTTCAAGAGGCAGAATTATTCAGTCAGCAGTATGTAAAGATTGTTGGTTACAAGGATAATGTCCAGATAGAAGAGGAGACTAAGGCTAAAGAAGTATTAAAATTTACATTTGATAAGAATGACATTTACAAGATACAAAAGTTGAAAACTAGAAAAGCGGCTGGAATTGATAAGATTTCTGGGGATATACTAAAGACAATGGGTTGGGATATAGTACCATATCTGAAGTACTTATTTGATTATTGTTTGGTCGAAGGAGCTATACCAGATGAATGGAGAGTTACTACAGTAGCCCCTGTGTATAAAGGAAAGGGTGATAGACATAAAGCAGAAAATTACAGGCCAGTAAGTTTGACATGCATTGTATGTAAGCTTGGGGAAGGCATTCTTTCCGATTACATTAGACATGTTTGTGAAATTAATAACTGGTTCGATAGAAGGCAATTCGGTTTTAGGAAAGGTTATTCCACTGAAGCTCAACTTGTAGGATTCCAGCAAGATATAGCAGATATCTTGGATTCAGGAGGTGAAATGGACTGTATCACGATTGACCTGTCTAAAGCATCCGATAAGGTGGATCATGGGAGACTATTGGCAAAAATGAGTGCAATTGGACTAGACAAAAGTGACTGAAAGGGTTGCTATATTTCTAGAAAATAGATCTCAGAAAATTAGAGTAGGTGAAGCTTTATCTGACCCTGTAATAATTAAGAGGGGAATTCCTCAAGGCAGTATTATCGGACCTTTATGTTTTCTTATATATATAAATGACACGAGTAAAGGAGTGGAATCAGGGGTAAGGCTTTTTGCGGATGATGTTATTCTCTACAGAGTAATAAATAAGTTACAAGATTGTGAGCAACTGCAACGTGACCTCGAAAATGTTGCGAGATGGACAGCAGGCAATGGTATGTTGATAAACGGGGTTAACAGTCAGGTTGTGAGTTTCACAAATAGGAAGAGTCCTCTCAGTTTTAATTACTGCGTTGATGGGGTGAAAGTTCCTTTTGGGGATCATTGTGAGTATCTAGGTGTTAATATAAGGAAAGATCTTCATTGGGGTAATCACATAAATGGGATTGTAAATAAAGGGTACAGATCTCTTCACATGGTTATGAGGGTGTTTAGGGGTTGTAGTAAGGATGTAAAGGAGAGGGCATATAAGTCTCTGGTAAGACCCCAACTAGAGTATGGTTCCAGTGTATGGGATCCTCACCAGGATTACCTGATTCAAGAACTGGAAAAAGTCCACAGAAAAGCAGCTCGATTTGTTCTGGGTGATTTCCGACAAAAAAGTAGCGTTACAAAAATGTTGCGAAGTTTGGGCTGGGTAGAATTTAGAGAAAGAAGGAGAGCTGCTCGACTAAGTGGTATGTAATACCAACATAAATGGTCCGTTATTGGACATTATAAATTTTCCAGCTAACTCATTCTAGGTTGCCAGCGTTTCGCCCTCGTGTGCTAGGGTGGGCTTATCAATTGGTATCTAGCACACCTACCAATACGCTGGCTAGTGCATACCGTGGAGGCCACTGCGTAGGCTAACTGGAGCCACCGGCAGTGCCAATGCACTAAGAGACTTTGTCTCATCAAAAATTGATGCCTGCTTGGCCATCAGATGATATAGATGTTGATTCCCATAGGGAATCTGAAATATTTGTCCTGAATGAGTAAATAAAAAACATGCGCGCACATGAACAGTTTTGACAGAGGAAAAGCTAGATAAATCACTCACAGGGTTTTCTACCATGTGTCTTGATATGAAATTGCTTCATGCCTTGCCCTGGTACCTTTTTTTGGAAAAGTTTCTTTTAGGATTTATATTACTTGTTAGTGTGTCAAGTGAATTTTGTGGATCTTTTATTATGACATTGATATTTTACAAACTTTGTTCTTTTAGAATTAGTGTAGAGTGTTTAATTTAAAGTTTATTTTTTTATGTTCTTAAGTTTTATATTGTTTCGGGTGGAAGTCTGTCCTTGTTGCAGCCCATATTGTCTGCGAACTGGATGATTCTTATAGACAAATAATAAAAATAACTTGAGTGATGGTTGTATGTGTTTATGCGTTGCACAATATTTATGATGTACACAATTTCAACTGTCACTGGGACTATCACCAAGAACAAATCCTCACACATTGGAGGAACTGAAAGAAAACATTACAAATGAAATTAGAAACATTAGTGGCAGAACTCACATCAGCCAGAACGTGGTTACCAGATACAATAACCCAGGAAGGACGACACTTCCAGCATCTCTTACAAGGTTAAGATTTCATGCAAGATTGTATACATGCTTAAAGCAGGGCAGCCACACGCGACATAAGTTCGACCGAGGCAACTGCCGTAGCACAGAGGACTAACACCGCACTTTCAGTCCTGGTTATTATGAGACCCCCCTGTATAATAAGAGTTCAGAATGCCCGTGCGTCTCTCATCATCAATACGCAGTAGTCATTAAATTCGAGGACTGTCACCTAGTGTAGACTGCCACCACAAAAAGTGTAACATGTTGCCGCACAATACGTCGTACAATTACAGAGAACAACACACTCCCTCAAAAAGGTCGCAGTTGGCCGCTATGCACGTCTCCCAGTGTTAGTATAGCTGCTGGAAGCACCGCTGTTTGGCAGGAAGGTCTCATACGACTTCTCATGACGATCGCCTAGGCCGAATTAAATCTATGCCCACGCAGCTTTGCTTCCAATCTGGGAAAGGAAAAGTAATTGCATGGAACGAGATCAGATGAGTACAGAGGGTATGGCATAACTGTGGCCTGTTGCCATGCCAGTTCCTCTTGGACAAGCACAGTGATGTACTGGAGTGTTATGTACGAACAACCAGTTCTTCCTACGCCAAACTGAATCGTGTCGATGGCAAATTATGTCCCTGCAATGGGTCTTGTTGATAGTTGCTCCTTGTGGGATGAATTCCATGTGAACAATGTCCAATGAGCTGAAAAACACTTCAAGCATCACCTTGAATTTTGACCTGTCTCGTAGGTGGTGTTTTTTTTTCCTTTCTTTCTTTTCTTTTCAGTTGTGGCGAATTCAAGGAGCCGATTTTCGCTTCAGTTACAGATCATAAAGAAACCGCCATGTTTTGTCTCCTGTTATGATCTCGTTGAAGAACGTCCCATCATCGTCTGCATAGTGATCAGTTCACTACAAATGGTCAAGCGATCATCACATTGGTCTTGCGCCAGGATGCATGGCACACTGTGCTGGGTAACAGGCGATATGTTCAGATCATTGGACAGAATTTTGTGGTATGTACCATGGCTTATTCCTACAGTTGCTGCAATAACTATCGATTGGGAGTGGTTGGCACGCACCAGTATACCAACTTCTTTGATTTAGAGTTCAGTTCGTGCAGTTTGTGGCCGACCACTAGGCTCATCCTCCTCCATACTGACTCTCCTCTAGGCAAAACGCCTGTGCCACAGCACTCTGACCCAATGCATTGTCACCATGCACTCGCTTCTTCATCATCTGAAATGTTTCACCAGTGGACTTGCCTAGTTTTTGGCAGAATTTTACATTTGTCCAATGCTCAAACCGGAACATTTTCAAGTTCTGCCATGCACACTCTAAGTCCCATCAAAACAGAGACTATACTTTTACTGACACTGTATGCCTCTTGCTGGGACGACAGAATGACTTGCGCTGCACCATCCTGCGGCGCAACCTGTCTGCTGTAGTGCACCACAACACCATTCGCCCAGTAAATAACTCATTGACTCTACATGTATTCATAAAAACTGTCATGTAACATCTGAGGCTGCAGTGGGTTTATAACTCTGGGACAGATCATCATACTCAACTGCTAGCTTAATGCTGAGAATTTTAACCCTTAATGGTCCCGCATATTTGCTAGTTGCTTCACGTCGCACCGACACAGATAGGTCTTATGGCGACGATGGGACAGGGAAGGGCTAGGAGTGGGAAGGAATCTGCCGTGGCCTTAATTAAGGTACAGCCCCAGCATTTGCCTGGTGTGAAAATGGGAAACCACGGAAAACCATTTTCAGGGCTGCCAACAGTGGGGTTCGAACCTACTATCTCCCGAATACTGGCCGCACTTAAGCGACTGCAGCTATCGAGCTCGGTCCCGCATATTTGGACAAGTCCATTGTTCGTATGAGTCAAGTGCATGTTCATGACAAGGATTCCTGCTAACATCCTCCATGTTCCATAGCATTATAGGTAACGTGCAGCAAGTCTTTTATTCTCACGGTGACTCAAATATACAATGAACTTAAACTATATGAAATGTGCAGCGTCAAAACTAAAAATCTTAAATACTGCTACCTATAATCTTAAGCCCTGTTAAGTGAATTTTCACCAAAGTAATCAACATTTCTGAATTGTTAAAAAGGAAATAATGTAATTTCCTAGATACATTTCAGATGCTAAGTCTTAATCTTAATTTATATTCAGTATGAAAAGGTTATCGGTCTAGAATGCCCAGAAGAATGGCCGAGAGGATTCATTGTGCTGACCACATGATATCTCGTAATCTGCAGGATTTTGGGGCTGAGCATCAGTCGCTTGGTAGGCCATAGCCCTTCCGGGCTGATGCACCATGGTTTGGTTTGAACATGTATATTAAGTGATAAATTAAAATGGCAGTCAAGTCACAGCCAAAGGGACCTATGGTCCTACTTGTAATTAACACACACACACACACACACACACACACACACACACACACACACACACACACACACACACACACACACACACACACACACACACACACACTCTCTCGCTCTCTCTCTCTCTCTCTCTCTCTCTCTCTCTCTCTCTCTCTCTCTCTCTCTCTCTTTTACGCCTTTCAGCATTCAGTCTGCAAGACTTTGTGAATTTACTATCCACCACCACAATCCTCTATTTGTAACTAGTTCTGTGGCCTCGTTTAGTTCTCTTCCTCCTATCTTTAAATCGTCAGAATCTGAGAATAACCATCGTCGTCTTGGTCTCCCTCTACTTCTCTTACACTCCATAACAGTCCATTATTCTCCCAGGTAACCTATCCTCCATTTGCCTCACATGACCCCACCACCAAAGCCAATTTATGTGTATAGCTTCATCCATCAAGTTCATTCCTACCTTAGCCATATTTCCTCATTCACAGTATACTCCTGCCATTGTTCCCACCTGTTTCAACCAGCAATCATTTTTGCTAATTTCACGCCTTACTTCTAAATTATGAATAAGATGGCCTGAGTCCAGCTTTTACTTCTGTAAAACACAGTTGGTCTGAAAACAAACTGGTGTAAAGACAGTTTCATCTGGGTGCCGACTTCTTTTTACAGAATACTGTTGATCGCAACTGTGAACTTAATGCATTAGCTTTGCTGCATCTTGACTCAATCCAACTTATACTCCCATCCTAGGTGAACATACACTCTAAATACTTGAAATGATCTACCTGTTCCAGGTTTGTATTCCCAACCTGACGAGTTCTCTTAGGTTTCTTCCCTACTGACATCACTTGTCTTGTAAAAGCTAATTTTCATATAATATATTTTGCACCCATTTTCAAGTGAAAGATATCATCATTGCACCTCAAATTCCATTATGCGAGAATGTTAAGATGATAAATACTGACCCGCGGCACATGTACCACTTAGAACGAAAGTCCGCTGATATGGATCATGACAGAACCTTTATGGTCAGAGTTCTAAGCTGAAATATTATTAGAGAGCGGTAGTCCAGCTCCATGGCTAAATGGTTATCATGCTGGCCTTCGGTCACAGGGGTCCCGGCTTCGATTCCCAGCACAGTCGGGAATTTTTACCATAATCGGTTAATTCACCTGGCACGGGGACTGGGTGTATGCTTTTTTTTTTTTTTGCTATTTTGTTTTACATTGTACCGACACAGATATGTATTATGGCGACGATGGGAGAGGAAAGGCCTAGGAGGGTGGAAGGAAGTGGTCATGGCCTTAATTAAGGTACAGCCCCGGCATATGCCTGGTGCGAAAATGGGAAACCATGGGAAACGATCTTCAGGCTGCCGACAGTGGGGCTCGAACCCACTATCTCCCACTTACTGGATACTGGCCGCACTTAAGCGACTGCAGCTATCGAGAATCGACTATTTTCACAATTTTGGTCCGTATTGACTTATATACAAATTTCTATAAAATAATTTTCCGCCTTGTCAATACTTTATACACTTTATTCTATTTAATTACCGTACATGTACATGTTTCGAGAGCCTCTGCTCTCTTCTTCAGCGGTACTTAGAGTAATATTGTAACTAATTTAAAATTCATATATTTTAATATATAATTGAAATATGATACCAATGAACCATAGGCCTAAAATAATTAGTATTTGGCACCGCTGAAGAAGAGAGCAGAGGCTCTCGAAACATGTACATGTACGGTAATTAAATAGAATAAAGTGTATAAAGTATTGACAAGGCGGAAAATTATTTTATAGAAATTTGCAGCTATCGAGCTCGGTACTGGGTGTATGTGCCGTTTTCATCATAATTTCATCCTCATCACGACGTGCAGGTCGCGTATGGGGATCAAAAGACCTGCACCAGGCCTCTCCGGAGGCCACACACCATTAAAATTAATTACATAGCTGTTCTTCTAGGCGCAACAATGATATTAGACTGAAGGCTTTCAGCACAATCTGCCATTAAGATCACTTCGTTGGCACAGGCCCAACTACTTACTACATTTTCACTTAATCGAATCCCTCCCTGCCACGTAATACCCTTCTGTAAATGATCCACGTAAACTATGAAAGAAAAAAAAAGTGACATTACAACCTTGCCTATCCCTTGTAACTACCTTGAACCAAGAACTCATCCTACTATCAATTTTCACTGCAGCCCAATTGTCAAGACAAATGTCTTTGATTACTTTTAATGTTCTATCCTTTAATCTGATATTCCCCAGTACAGTTAACATCTTTTCTCTCTGAAATCTCCCATATGCCTTCTCAAGATGTACAAAACATAATGACCTATTCTTCTAGTAGCATTTACCTGGCGCATACTGAAAATCTGATCCTAGCAGGCCGTCTGTGGTCTGAAACCACATTGATTTTCATCCAAATACTTTCAACGACTGATTGCTCCCTTCCATCCAAAATACCAGCGAATACCTTGCCTGGTATACTGATTAATGAAATACCTCAATAGCTGATAAAATCCTTCCTGTTTCCTTGCTTATAAGAAGGAAAGATTACTGCTTTCATCCAATCAGAAGGTAACTTACAATCCATACTAATCTTATTACTCTATGGAGGCATTTCATTCTTGTCTTCCACTATATTTCGCAGTTTTAGTTTTAATTTAATCTCTTCCTGATGCTTTATGACAACATAATTAACTTACCATCGTTCTACTTCTTCGAGAGTAATTTCACTGTGATCATTGTTCTCTTCCACAGGAACTCTATTGTTCGGAACTTCAACAAAGATTTCCTTTCACGCTGAGAAGGTTTTGAAAATATTCCTTCCATCCGTCCATTGATTTCCTAGGATCTACAAGGAGTTCACCTGATTAACTCTCAACACGATTCATTTCGCTTTTTCTCTCCCTTGCTAAGATTCTTTTACAATGTTCTCAAAATTTTCTCTGCCACTTATTAAAGTCCTTCAAGGTTATTACCAAAATCTTTCCAAGAGTCCTTTTTGGAGTCTCTTTGCTTTCTTTCACCTAAGTACAATTCCCCAACTATATTTTTTTTGTTAGGAGCCACTCTTGGTATACCTTCATTTTATGTTTAAAAGTTTCCCTGACTTAATTATCCACCAAGATATTTGCTTTTTCCCCATTTTTACACATAGGAATTCCTCTGCTGTTGCAACTACAGAATCCCTGTATTCCACCCATTCTCTTTCTATATTCTGAACCTGCCGGCTGTATTTCTGGAACTTCTCACTAATCAAATCCTGCACTGCTACATACTGTAATTTTCTTGTCCTGGAAATTTTCTATCTTTATTCATCAGAATACAGATTTCACTTTCTCTATTCTAGGACTAGTGGTGTTTAGTTCACTGCGGATCAGATAGTGGTTATGACATAGTCTATATGTATCTGAGGTCTCTACCCTCCAATTTCACCTTGTGCTTGAAGAATGAATTTGTAACAGGTAATACCATAGTAGCATAGAAGTTCAGTAACAATTTTTTTCTCTTCGTATTAGGTTCCGTATCTTCTCCATATTTACCTAACACCTCATATCCTTCAGTTCTAGCACTGAAACCTCCCATTAACAACTATCCTGTTCTTGCTGTTGATCCTGACTACGATATCACTCATAGAACTTGCCCACTTTATTCTCATCTGACCGAGCTCGATAGCTGCAGTCGCTTAAGTGCGGCAAGTGTCCAGTATTCGGGAGATAGTAGGTTCGAACCCCACTGTCGGCAGCCCTGAAAATGGTTTTCCGTGGTTTCCCATTTTCACACCAGGCAAATGCTGGGGCTGTACCTTAATTAAGGCCACGGCCGCTTCCTTCCCACTCCTAGCCCTCTCCTGTCCCATCGTCGCCATAAGACCTATCTGTCGGTGCGACGTAAAGCAACTAGCAAAAAAAAAAAAAAAAAAAAATTCTCATCTGCTTCCTCACACGGTGAATACACTTGGGACAGTTCTCGGCCTACTTTCTGCAACTTCAATTTAAAGATACTTTCCACCTTTCAGTACTTAGTTATATGTGAATTTAAGATAATAAACAACACTTCCACCCCTGTGAACCATGTGATCTTGCTGTGGGTAGCCGAGCCGTAGCTGCAACCACGTTGGATGGGTATCTATCAAGAGACCAGACTAACGAATGATTGACATGGTCTTGTAATAAAACTTAACATGGCCTAACTTGTGAAAATTTGGATTTTATAATTCCACCTTTACAATACTGTAATTGTCTTTATGAAGTTTATAACATGTAACATGACTTAGCTGTGTTGATACTGCTACACAGCTGAAAGCAACGGGTTTGAATCGTTGTGGTAGATTAGAGAATCTGAAAAGGGAGATGGATAGACTAAAGATAGACGTAGTTGGTATAAGGGAAGTACGTTGACAGGAAGAACAGGATTCCTGGTCAGGCGACTGCAGAATTATCAACACAAAATCAAACAAGGGAAATGCAGGCATAGGTTTAATAATGAATAAGAAAATAGGGCAGCGGGTAAGCTACTATAACCAGCATAGTGAAAGGATTATTGCGGTCAAGACAGACACCAATGCAATGCCCACCACAATAGCGCAAGTCTTTATGCCTACTAGTTCAGCGGATGATGATGAAATCAAAAGAATATATGAAGAGATAGATTTAATACAGTATGTAAAAGGTGATGAGAATCTGATTGTGATGGGATGCAGTGGTAGACCAAGGAAAAGAAAGTAATACAGTAGGAGAATTTGGACTGGGACAAGGGAATGAAAAAGGAAGCCACCTGCTTGAATTCTGCACTGATCACAATTTAGTCCTGCTAACACGTGGTTCAAACACCACAAACGACGACTGTATACACGGACGAGACCTGGAGACACTGGAAGGTATCAAATAGACTTCATTATGATTAGGCAGAGATTCAGAAACCAGGTGTTGGATTGCAAGACTTTCCCAGGAGCAGACGTGGACTGACCACAACCTGTTGGTCATGAAATACCGTCTGAAGTTTGAAGAAATTGAAGAAAGGAAGGAAAGCAAGGAGATGGGATCTAGACAAGTTGAGGGATTGTTTCAGGGAACATGTAACACAAGGACTAAATGAAAAGGCTGAAGGAAACATAGTAGAGGAAGAATGGATAGTCATGAAGAATGAGATCAGTAACAATTCAGAAGAAAACTTAGGAAGAAAGGAAAGATCAACTAAGAAACAATGGATAACTCAAGAGATACTAGACTGATTGACGAACGACGGAAGTACAAGAATGCAAAAAAATGAGGAGGGCAGAAAAGAATACAGGCAAATAAAGAATGAAGTAGATAGAAAGTGCAGGACAGCTAAGGAAGAATGGCTGAAAGAAGTGCAAGGATGTTGAAGGTTGTAAGGCCCTAGGAAAGGTAAATGCTGCATACAGCAAAATCAAGGAAACCTTTGGAGAAAAGAAAAGTAGGTGTATGAACATTGAAAGCTCAGATGGAAAACCACTTCTAGGGAAAGAAGACAAGTCAGAAAGATGGTAGGAACATATTCAACAGTTTTATCAAGGTAAAGAAGTAGATAGTGTTCTGAAACAAGAGGCTGTTGATGCTGATGACATGGGAGACCCAATTTTGAGGTCAGAATTTGACAGAGCTTTGAGAGACCTAAGTAGGAACAAGGTATCAGGAATTGATGACATACCCTCAGAATTTATTTATTTTATTTATTTATTTATTTATTCACGAAGCACAGGATACAGCTACACTGAGCAAATTTCACTTGCACTGTCAACAGACTATTTAACAAACGTAAACTTTCATAATAAAATATAACAAGATCAGGTACACATCCTGCCAATAACTGTCCAAATCGAAAACCGTGAGAATGTCCATGTTCATAGCCAAGTCGTCGTGGGTCAAGATGGCGGTATAATCCCTTCACATCAACTTATCTTTAAGATACTATTTACACACCTCTCGAATACACTTTTATTTGATGCTATATCAAGCTCTTGTCTCCTATTAATATTGTTAAAGAGTGTTGGGAGGCAGATTAGGAAAGATCGTTGAAGTATTGAGTGTGGGGAATGTGGAGAAGGTCTTTGGTTCTGGTGGAGCGGGAAGGAACGCGGAGAGAGAAGAGTGAGACAAGATGTTCCGAGCGGTAATGTCCATTTAAGATCTCGTGGAGGAAACTCAGGTCAGCTACCTGTCGCCTGATGTGCAGCAGTGACACATTAATTGCTATTAATACCTGCTGCGTAGACAGATTTCTGAGCTTGGGGTTTCTGTTCCTTATAATTGCAGCAAAGAAGGACACTGCTCTGTCTAACTGCTTAGTATTGGAGGGGGTGGCTGTTGTCCAAATCAGACAGCAGTAGTTTAAGAGAGGTTGAACGATCGTGAGGAAGAAGTGACGAAGAGCAATGGGGTCAGAAATTTCTGTGAAGCGATAGAGAATGCCTAGTCATTTCATAGCCTTGGTTGTATTTGTTTCTATATGGGTCTTAAATTGTAATTTTGTATCGAATATTACACCTAGGTCACGCTGTTGCGTAACCATGGTGATGGGCTTGTCGAGTAGGTAATATGATTTTAGAAAAGTAGGTACAAGTTTTAGTCTCAGACATTGTTTAAGAAAAGCTAAATCTTTTCCTAACTTACAAATCTTCATTTTCAGATTGAGAAACTTATTTAATCTACATTTTGCCTGGTTGGCTGTCACATTACATGTTATAAACCTCATTTTAGGTCCGTATTGAAAATTTAACAGTTCAACAATGATAAAGGTGTTTTAATTTATTCCACCTATTCAATACTTATATTATCACGTATAGTTGTTACATAATTAAATTCTTAGTTACATGGGACATGTTTCGCCCTCAATTAAGGGCATCTTCAGCCTAAATACAATAATCAAAAATACAACTAAATTAAAAGTGGACGTTAAATACAATCATCAAAAATACAACTAAAATAAAAAGTGGAAGTTAAAAGTTTAGTCTGTTCTTAAAATTCAGAACAATAAAATTGTGAAAAATGATAAAATAAAAAGATGCTAATGGAAAACTGTGTTATGATTAAACTATAATCTTGTCAGAGACTAAAACTTCTATTAAAATTCGAATTAAAACAGTTCATATAAAATATTGGAAAATCAAAGTGGTAGTAATAAAAAGCCAACGACATGAGGGCGTGTACACAAGCATAAACTTGATTGTCATGAATACAATCTTTTCAAGGCCGTTGATGAAATTCGTAGTAAGGCAGAAGCGTCTATTGAAAAATTGTAAGAGGCCGTTAGCACCGGTAGGTAATAAAATGGCTGAATCCTTGCCAGAAAATGTCAACAGATGCAGAAATAAGTTTTCTGTAAGAGAAGGAAAAGAAGAAATAAGAAATTGAACGTAAGGAGAGAATTCAGTCTTACATAATTTTGAAACAGATGAGGACTTACATGTAAGTGACAGCCAACCAGGCAAAATGTAGATTAAATAAGTTTCTCAATCTGAAAATGAAGATTTGTAAGTTAGGAAAAGATTTAGCTTTTCTTAAACAATGTCTGAGACTAAAACTTGTACCTACTTTTCTAAAATCAACACAACGTAAGAACATAAGCAATCCAAGCCATAATGTAACCCAAAATAAGGTAAATGAATTATGGCTTAAAAATGAAATCAAGGCATATTACAGGAAGAAGTCCAAATTGAATTTGCAATTATATAACGTTCACTTAGCGGTGACACAGGATTTAGCCCCATTAGAATGGCAGTCTTTTTATCAACACATGGAACACAAATTAACATACGCACTTAGTAAGAAACAGGATACATTGAATAAGAAATTGAATCATTTAATAGACACACAAATACGTCGTAGTAAACAAACGAAACAAGAACAAATTAAGGGCCCATCGGACAATGTCACTCCCACGGTAGTTAACTTGACCAAGGTAAAATTTACGGAAGGAGAGAATGACCTACTTAAAAGGGGTCCAAAATACAATTGGCCTAATAAAGATAGAGAAATAGATATCATTAACACAGTTGCAGAAGCGGAGGCGAACATATCAAAACTCCCACGCGATGTACAAGATGAAGTTATATAACGTTGGAGTTAAAGAAGAAATTACCCAGACTGGCTAAAGAAATTTATTCCAATTTTGATCCCAAACAACAGAAAACAATAAAAAACATGAAATCGAAAATTGAAGATAACAATATTATAGTAACCAAGGCTGACAAGGGGGGTGCGATCGTTTTGATGGATAAAGATACATATATCAAAAAAACTGAAGATTTTTTGATAATAATAAATACACATTAGTAACAAAAAATCCGCTAACTAAAATTCAACGCAACTTAAAAGCCTTACTTAAAAGATCCATATCTCTCTTTACTGAACAAGAACAATTAAAACTTGTCAATATGAATCCTAGGCTCCCGGAAACTAGAGCTATGCCCAAAATACATAAAAAAGATATTCCGATTCGTCCGATTATCAATTGCCGTAATTCTCCCACGTATAAAGTCTCCAAATACATTCACAATTTTTTGAAAAGACATTACACTTTTAATAATAAACAACCATTAAGAAATTCCATTGACTTGTGTGACATTTTGCTTGGATTTGGCGTACTTCCAAACCAGATGATGTGTTCGTATGACGTAGTGAATATGTTCCCGAATATTCCGACAGATAAAACTCTTAATATCATTCATGATAATATTTGTAAACACAGTAATCTTAGTAAAATGGAAGTAGAAGAATTCACTAGATTGTTAAAGTTCGTATTAGACAATAACTACTTCACATTTAACAATAATATTTATAAACAGAATGGATTAGCAATGGGTGACCCAATATCGGGCATCCTTGCCGACATATTTATGGATTCAATCGAACACAATGAAATAATAGCAAAAATTAAAGGAATAGATTTATGGTTGAGATATGTAGATGATACATTTGTAATCATAAACAAAGATGTCACTAATAGTCAAGAAATCTTAAATAAATTAAATGAAATTGAACCTAATTTGAAATTCACGAAAGAGGACGAAGTCGATAACTCATTGAATTTTCTAGATATAACAGTTACGCGTAAGGTTAACACTTTTGATTTCCAAATATTTAGAAAACCGACACAATCATCTACAACTATAAACAATTCCTCTTTACACCCGAGTTCACATAAACAAGCATCTTTTCACAGTCTAATTTATAGAGCATTTAGAATCCCTCTATCTCCCATGAATTTGAAGAAAGAATTAAATTATATTAGATACCTCGCTAAACAAAATGGTTTCAAAATAGAAATGATCAACAAATTAATCAATAAAATTAAGAACAAATTATCTACGAATCTGATACCAGAAAAGACCAAAAAAACTGAGTATGCTACATTCACTTTTAATAATCCAGCTATACACCAGATTACTAGCGTATTCAAGAAACATAATTTTAATATAGCTTTTAAAACTACTAATACTAACCAGTCCATATTCTTTAATCATAAAAAAGTTAATTATGATAAGAATCGTTATTTAGGATCGGGAGTATACAGACTTAAATGTACTCAGTGTAATTTTTCATATGTTGGACAGACTGGGAGAAATTTTATGACAAGATACATGGAACATGTTAACGCGGAAAAACATAGGAAATACTCAGCGATGAGTTTGCATATGAGCGAGACTGGCCACAGATTTGAATCCATAGAGAAAGACTTAACGATAATTAGAAACATACAAAAAGGAAGAATGCTGAATGAATTAGAAAATTTATACATCTATTTAGATCAGACGTACAATAAGCAAAAGAATCTCAATGAAACCACGGACAATAAAAGTATGTTACATGAATTAATGCCGACATTATTAAAGTCAGTTAGTTCGAATAAATTTAGGATACCTAATATATTTAATTCTTCAAACCCTAATACTCCTCCCATACCTACAGATATTAGGCCTACTTCCAGCAATGCAGTTGACTCCGCCCCTTTGTCAGCCTCGTCACATTTGACTCCACCCATCCTCTCCTCCCTTCCGCACTCCCCTATTCCTTCCCCTCCGAGTTCGCTACCGCCTCTGCAGCACAGTTATAACACCAGACTTAGAGCCAACAGACGGGCAGCAACCAACTCAACAGTAGTTAAGAAATAACAACTTCCACTTACATGTAAGTCCTCATCTGTTTCAAAATTATGTAAGACTGAATTCTCTCCTTACGTTCAATTTCTTATTTCTTCTTTTCCTTCTCTTACAGAAAACTTATTTCTGCATCTGTTGACATTTTCTGGCAAGGATTCAGCCATTTTATTACCTACCGGTGCTAACGGCCTCTTACAATTTTTCAATAGACGCTTCTGCCTTACTACGAATTTCATCAACGGCCTTGAAAAGATTGTATTCATGACAATCAAGTTTATGCTTGTGTACACGCCCTCATGTCGTTGGCTTTTTATTACTACCACTTTGATTTTCCAATATTTTATATGAACTGTTTTAATTCGAATTTTAATAGAAGTTTTAGTCTCTGACAAGATTATAGTTTAATCATAACACAGTTTTCCATTAGCATCTTTTTATTTTATCATTTTTCACAATTTTATTGTTCTGAATTTTAAGAACAGACTAAACTTTTAACTTCCACTTTTTATTTTAGTTGTATTTTTGATGATTGTATTTAACGTCCACTTTTAATTTAGTTGTATTTTTGATTATTGTATTTAGGCTGAAGATGCCCTTAATTGAGGGCGAAACATGTCCCATGTAACTAAGAATTTAATTATGTAACAACTATACGTGATAATATAAGTACTGAATAGGTGGAATAAATTAAAACACCTTTATCATTGTTGAACTGTTAAATTTTCAATACGGACCTAAAATGAGGTTTATAACATGTAATGTGACAGCCAACCAGGCAAAATGTAGATTAAATAAGTTTCTCAATCTGAAAATGAAGATTTGTAAGTTAGGAAAAGATTTAGCTTTTCTTAAACAATGTCTGAGACTAAAACTTGTACCTACTTTTCTAAAATCAACACAACGTAAGAACATAGGTAATATGATGTCGGTAGAGGAGATTTACGTAGTGTTATGGTCATGTGGCTGCATTTTTGTGGATTGGGGATAAGTTTCCAAGTACGGCACCAGTTCGAGAGGGCATTACGTGAGGACTGTAGCAGAGCTGCATCTGCTGGATTCCTGATCTCCCTAAACATCTTGCAGTCGTCAGCAAAGAGTAGGGTAATCGCTGTTTCATTGAGTTCGGACGGCAGATCGTCCATAAACAAAGAAAACAGCAAGGGGCCAAGAGTACTGCCTTGTGGGACACCGGAGGTGACTGGTAACCATGAGAATGAAGTGCCTGATATTACCACTCTCTGCCAATGGTTATGTAGGAGGCCAGCAAGAAGGGTCAGAAGACTGCCATGTATATTAAATCGTTCGGAGAGTTTATGGAGCAACAGAGTAGGGTCTACAGAATCGAAAGCTTTCGAAATGTCTACGTAGCAGATATCCAGCTGTGATTTAGCTGCACTGGCGTGTGATGCAAAGCTATGCAGAGTGGCCAGGTTTGTTAGACAAGAGCCACCTGGTAGAAAACCATGCTGCTTGGTTGAGATATACGGCAAAGTGAATGCGAGGAGACGCTGGCGTATAATTTTTTCAAAGATAAAGGATAGTGTGGGGAGAATAGAGATTGGTCGGTAAGATGAAACATTAAATTTGTTGCCTGATTTGAGAAGTGGAACAATATTTGCCTGTTTCCAGGTAATAGGAAAATAGCCCGCTGCAAAACATCTGTTAAATAATTTAGAGACAGGGATGCAAAGAGTGCTGGCAGTATTTTTTAGGAAAAGAGACCTATAGTGTCGGCACCGGTAGCTTTGTTGGTACGAAGAGTTTGAAGAAGGTTATGAACTTCACTTGGTGTTGTAGTTATGCTTGATAGGGTTCTGTCTGAAACTGTACCAACGGGAGGGTGCGGTTGGTTTTGTAAGGGAGGGGAGAAGTTGGAGAAGAAATACCTGTTGAACAGTTCATTGCGATCGGCGCTATCTGCTGTTGCATCGTTGTGGTTCACGCCGACAGGAATCCGCTCCGTCCTTCTCCGTGTGTTGATGAGACTCCAGTAGTGCTTGGGATTGCTGCGGACGTTTTCAGTGACAGTGTCTACGTACGTTCTGTAGTCTCTTCTGACCATAAACCTCGCGTGGCGGCGGATTTTAACGAAGGTATTACGAGTGTGTGGGTTAGGGAAGTCTTTCCACAGGCGCCAAGCTCTCTTCTTATTAAATAGTATCAGTCTGGTCTCTTGTGATATCCAGTGTTGATGTTTGCTAGTAGTATCCCGTTGTGCAGGTACGAAGTCTTTAATTGCAGCTTGCAGCCAGTCGTACAGCAGGTCAAGAGCCGATTCGATATCAGCTATTTCGAGCAGACTCCAGGGAAGGCATTCCAGGGCACAACACATTGCAGGCCAGTCGGCACGGCGCCAGATGTAGGTAGGGCAGTAGGATGTCCTGCTGTGAGGCTTTGAGGAGGGGTGGGGAAGGAGGAATGTAGCATCGAGGGACTGGTGGTCGCACAGGAAAAGGTTTCTGCCTGGGGTTATTGTTTTACGTTCTAATGAGGAGAGTATGAAGTCCAGGGTGTTGGGTCCACGGGTTGGGTACATATTAAACAGTTTCAATCTGAGGCCATTAATAAAACCGTCTATAAAGTATGTGTCAGAGTTGTTAGCTGAATGTCCGGTAGTTGGAGAAGACCACTTTATAGACAGGTTAATTACTGACTGCGTTAAGAGAAACCAGCATGGAGAGGTTGTTCTGTTTAGTGTGTAAGATGTATGATACAGGAGACGTGCCATCTGATTTTTGGTAGAATGTTGTTATACGTATTCCCAAGAGAGCCGGTGCTGACAAGTGTGAAAACTACCGCAACATTAGTTTAGTATCTCATGCTTGCAAAATTTGAACACTTATTATTTACAGAAGAATGGAAAGACAAGTTGAAACTGAGTTGGGAGAAGATCAATTTGTCTTCAGAAGAAATGTGGGAACACGTGAAGCAATCCTGGCTTCACGTCTGATCTTAAGAGGATCAAATTAAGAAAGACAAACCTACGTACATGGCCTTCGTAGATCTAGAAAAGGCATTTGATAATGTTGAATGGACCACGCTGTTTGAGATTCTTAAGGTGATCGGGATCAGATACCGAGAAAGGAGAATTATCTACAATTTATGATAAGAATCGAGGGCTTTGAAAAAGAGGCAGCAATCCAGAAAGGAGTGATGCAAGGCTGCAGTTTGTCCCGTCTCCTTTTCAATGTTTACATAGAACAGGCAATAAAGGAAATCAAAGCGGAATTTGGAAAAGGTATCAAAGTTCAAGGAGAGGAAATTAAAGCCCTGAGATTTGCCGATGATTGTTATTTTATCTGACTCTGCAAAAGATTTGGAGGTATTGCTGAATGGTATGGACAAAGTCTTGGATAAGGAATACAAGATAAAAATAAATAATACAAAATGTCAACATGGAAATGAAGATCATAACTTACGATTTCTTAAGGTGGTCAGTAATTCTGAGGGTGTGTGATCAATTCCAAATGCCTTGTTCCTATTTAGCTCTCTCAAAGCTCTGTCTTATTCTGACCTCAAAGTCCGGTCTCCCATTTCATCATCAGCCTCTTCTTATTTCTGCCTTGTCTTCTTTCTCCAGAAGTGGCTCTCCATCTGAGCTCTTAATATTCGTACACCTAGTTTTCCTTTCTCTGCAGGCTTCCTTCATTTTCCTGGATGCAGCATCTACCTTTCCTACAACCTTCTCTCAATATCTGCAACATCCTTGCACTTCTTCATCCAATCTTGCTTAGCTGACCTACACTTTCTATCTACTTCATTCATTAATCACCTGTATTCTTTTTGGCTCTATTCATTTTTGTTTTGGATTCTTGTATTTTTGTGTTCATCAATCAGTCTAATATCTCCCAAGTTATCCACTGATTCTCACTTGATCTTACCTTTCTTCGTAACTTTTCTTCAGCAGCTCTAATGATTTCATTCTTTCCAACTGTCCATTCTTCCTCTACTGTGCTTCCTTCAGCCTTTTCACTTAGTCCTTGTGTAACATGTTCCTTGAAGCAATCACTCACTCTCATTTCTTTAAACTTATCTAGAGCCCTTCTTCCATCCTCCCTTTCTTCAACATCAGATAACATTTCATGACTACCAAGTTGAGGTCAAAGTCCACGTCTGTTCCTGGGAATGTATTGTAATCCAGCACCTGGTTTCTGAATCTCTGTCCAATCACAATGAAAACTATTTGATAACTTCCTGGGTCTCCAGGTCTTGTCCACATATACAGCTGTTGTTAGTGGTGTCTGAACCAAGTATTTGCAAGGAATAAGTTATGATCATCTGAGTTCGTCATCCATTCTTTCGTGCCAGTCCGAATTCTATGTCATTATTTTCTCTTCCTTGGCCTATTATTGCATTCCAGACTTCCATCACAATTAGATACTAGTCTCCTTTCACATATTGTATTAGATCTATCTCCTCAATTCTTTCGATTTCATCATCATCTGATGAAGTAGTATGCATATAAACCTACACTATTGTTGTGGGCATTTGCATGGTGTCTATCTTGACAAATATAATTCATTCATTATGCTGGTTGTAGTAGCTTACCAGTTGCCCTATTTTCTTTTTCACTATTAAACTAACTGCTGCACTTCCCACATTTGATATTGCCTGACCAAAAATACTGTTCTCGCTGCCAATGTACTTGTACCATCTACATCTAATTTTAGTCTATCCATTTCCCTCTTCAGATTCTCTAACCTATCACAACGAGTCACACTTCTCATTACATGCGCCGACTCTCAGAATGTCAGTTTTAATTTTCCTAACGATTATCCTCCTCTGGTGTAGTCCCCACCCAGAGATCTGAATGGGGGGACGGACTATTTTACCTCCAGAATATTTTACCCACGAGAAAGCCATCGTTCACTCATTCACTTATTCATTCATTCATAGAGAGAGAGCTCATGTCCTCGGAAGTTTGTTACAGTTGCAGTTTCCCATTGCTTACAGCCATTTAGAAGCATGATGTTGAGTATTATTACAAGGCCATATCAGTCAATCATCCAGGCTGCTGCCCTTGCAATTTCTGAAAGGCTGCTACCTCCCTTTCGAACAATTCATTTGTCTGGTCTCTTGACAGATACCCCTCCGATATGGTTGGACCTACGGTTTGGCTATCTGCTTCACAGGGATGCTCTAGCTTGCCACCGCGGCAAGGTCACATGGTTCCCATGGGAGGGCTGCCATCCTATAACGGGTTAAACCCCACAGAACATCTCCAGGATAAGTTGGATAGATGAATACGAGGCCATAATGTTGTTCCGGAGACATTAGGTTATAATTATGATCAAATGGGGACACCTGAGATACTGAGGTTATTGTATTGAGTTATTGTGGACTCAAGCCGAGAGAATTAACATCAATTTCAGTGAACGTTAGTGGGTGGAAATTTAAACAACATATTTGATAAAAGTTCAGAAAAAAGAGTAGACTTTTTATTTACAACAGGCATAATCTCAAGCTTGGTTTAAAAAGAGGGTAAAAGTGCATGTCACAGGTTCAGAAAAGTGTAATTTCTAGGATTACTTCATAAATCTACAGTCAAACTTTAATATTCTTTTTCCTGGTCAGTATAGTTTAGGACTGAATTAACTTCAAGGTTCAATTCTTGCAAGCCCTCTGCCATCTATTTAAATAATTACAGACTTTCAATTAAGGAACAAGTTCATTCGGATTTGATGTCACAAACTATAAACTGATTTGTATCAAGCCAAGTTTTACCAGACTCTGAAGTGTAGAAAGTGAGAGACATCTGACTGCAAGTAAATTAGGCAGAAAAGCAACAGAACATTGAATTAATACAGTATTCATGACTCAGAAATGTTTTAATTCTACCATAAGCATAAACAAATTACTACTGCATGCAGACCACCACCACCACCACCACCACCACCAACCCCCAAGAAAACTTACAAGGCATCAGCTCCAACACTCCCAACGAGAGACTGATTCCTGTAAAACCTTGATTGCAAATAATAATTACAGAGAAGGCAAGACCTAAAGACCCATACACCAGAAAAGAAAGAAAAATATGCCAAGGAAACTGCATACCTTCCAGATATCCACACCACCATAGAATGAACTGTACAAGTCATCTGCAAGCACACACAAAAGCTGTGCCTGGTTCAAGTGGTCAACGTTTGGGCTCAATGTTGACCTTATGGCATCCTGAAGTGTATAAAATTTCTTGTATTTGTGGGCATATATGTATTTGACACAACATACCATAAGTGGATCAGACAAACCTGCAATAGCACAACTTCCCTATCATCGAGACATATATTCCATGGATACTCAACCTCTTATAGATGTAAAGCACAAAGAGGAACTATGAAACAAAGAAAAATTCCAATAATTTTGGGGCCACAACTAACATTCGATGGCATCACTCCCAACTGCCTCATACTTACTTTGTAGCAGTTTACAACAATAATTCTGCTCTTTAAACCGTAATTTCATAGCCTGGTAAAAAAAACAGGACATGTGATTTTCTAACACTTGGAGATTGAAAACTTCTGAAGTGCTCGTCATTGTTCTCATCATTAATAAAATACATAAAGCATGAATCATAGAATTTACAATCATTGTAGGCATAGATCACGCTTATTTCAGCGGAGATTCAAGACTGTACGGTATTACATACAATGAGGGTAACAGAACAAAAAAAATTTCACCTTACCGATATCAATGCTGCTTTACTTCAGTGGAGACAAGATTGTACAGTATTAAGACGCACAATGAGAGTATTTCTGGGGATATACTAAAGGTGATGAGTTGGGATATAGTGGCTTATCTCAAATACTTGATTACTGTTTGTATCAAGGAACTATACTGAATGTATGGAGAGTTGCTACAGCAGCCCCAGTGTACAAGGTTGATAAACATTAAGCATATATGTAAAGGCCAGTCACTGTGACGTGTTGCACGTAAACTCTGGGAAAGCGTTGTTTCTAAAATTATAGTAGACATATTTGCAAAATTACTAACTGGTATGATAGAAAGCAGTTTGCGAGGCTTAATTTGTGGGATTCCAGCACAATACAGCAAATATTTTAGATTCAGCTCTGATGGACTGTATCGCCACTGACCTCGCCTAGGCTTTCAATAGGGCTGATCAAGGGAGACATGATGATGATGATGATGATGATGATGATTAGGGGCCTTATTTTTTGGTGAAATAAAACTGTTGATTTTGGTGTTAAAACTGACACTATTTTGGTAGGTATTTCGTGAAATAAATTGTTATACTGATCGATGTTTCCTGCCAAATCTTCCTTGTAGTAGCGTATGGGGTAAGTGTAACTAACTTTGTGATAAGGGGTTTTAAAGTAAACTCTTGTAATGTATCATTGTTATTAAATCTTAGAAAAACCAAATATGCAAATTGTTATAGAAATATATAAATCACTGATACTTCGAAATGAAGTTAGGTGATCTGCCCTGTGATATACATTTATACATAGCCTACGTTTTTAGAAGTTGAATTACTTGTCTCCAAAGTACAAACTAAGCATGGTATCAACATTATCAGGATGCAGAGTTGTGCGACAGTCAGAAAGTGTCTTTGTGTAAGCAGAGAAGCTCCTCTCGCTGACCACATTAGACGTCGGAAACCATAATGCTTGCGAATACTTGAAGATTCACTGTGGTCTTTTATAAAACCTCCTAAAACTTTGCTAACACTGTCTTCTTCCACTTCCTCAACCAGATGTGCTTTCATTGCATTTTGCAAAGTCATATAGCTCTGGAAGATGTTCATGGATACACTCTTTTTCCTCGGTCGGGGATGAGTAGCTCAGATGGTTAAAGCGCTGGATTTCTGATCCCAATTTGGCAGGTTCGATCCTGGCTCAGTCCGGTGGTATTTGAAGGAGTTCAAATACGTCAGCCTCGTGTCACTAGTTTACTGGCACGTAAAAGAACTCCTGCGGGACAACATTCCGGTATCTCAGCGTCTCAGGAAAACGTAAAAGTGGTTAGTGGGACATAAAAACAATAACATTATTACTACTCAAACAGGCGATTTATATACAATAGGCCTATCAATACTGTTATATTTTACAGTAAAGACAGTATTATTTATCTTTCCTTTTATATTCATTCTCATCCTTATGCCAGGATTATCCTATTTTTCTATGTTGGCTTGCATGAATGCTTTTTGTGTGTATTACAAATTGCTCTCTATAATTTTTCAACACCTTTACGATCTGTAAAGTATTGCCGATTGTTATTTGCCGCTTTGAATTATGTTCATTTGCTTCATTCTGATTTCTGCAGTATATATCGCACGTTTCAACTTTACGAATATTACCGGTACACTATTGATACATTAGAATCTTTCTTGCAGCATCAAATACATAGAACCCCTCACTGTAGTATTCTTCGGCCCTCGAAAAACCTCTTGTGACTTCAGTTTTTGGCACTTTTATACTTACTTGTTGGACATTTGCCGATAGATGTTCGTAAGTAACGAACTCTCATTGCGCAGTGCTGTATCTACGACCGGTCTTGTATCTTGTTACGCCCACAACGCTATTTGCTGTAACCGATAACAGATACCGATTTATATCGACTGCCTTAGAGATCGCGAAACTGTATACACATACTTTCGATACAAAGTGCGTACCGCTTTATGTGCATTTGTGTGGATAATATACAGCGGTATCAAGCAAATGAGAAGGAAACTACAATAGTCAAGTTCTCAGAAGCATTTAAACGTTTATTGGAGAGCTCTTCCGGTGCCATTTCGCATTTTTCGCATCAAGTGGTGTATATTTCACGATTATTTGCACGATTTACAGAAAAACAATATATATACAAATCTCCACCTTATCAATACAAATTTATTTTACATTAAGCAAGTAAATATAGTCAAATAGTCAAGACTAGTTTCGACCCCTAGGGGGTCATCCTCAGTTGACATGCAATAAAAATTTGCACGATTCGCGCAATAAATCAAATTTTGCGATATTTCGCGAGTTCATTTTGCTAAAATACGGTATTTTTAGTACCTGGGAAGTCATATATAGACAAGAAAGAAGATATAAAAAAAACTCGTGCATATCGCTATTACAAAAAAATACGGCCCCTAATGATGATTATTATGATTATGCTTGTTTAAAGGGACCTAACATCTAGGTCATCGGCCCCTAATGGTACGAAATGAGACGAAATGTATTGACAAATTGAAAGTCTAAAATCCTCCACTGACCAGAATTCAAAACGCCAGGACGAAGAATGAATGGATGGATATGAATTTAAAACAATCAGTAAATCCGACCCGCAATGCTTCACATTCACAGAAACTGACATAAAACAATAGTATTACTGACCAAGGGACTGCTTGTAGTCTAAAGGGGCCCAAAATTCCAAGTCACCGGCCCCTCATAATGGTACTTATCACTGGGAAAGAAGAACCATGGTATTTGTCATGTTGCAGTACTAAACTACTCACAGGTAATATAATGCGCACATGTAACACAGACATATGGTGTTTCTCACATTGTGGCACCATTTACAGGCAACGCAAACCTAGGGTGTTCATCACATAAGTGTACTAACCACAGGGACTCGTACTATCCCGTGGTATTCTTCATATAGTGGGTACTAATCATAGGCAAGGCAGAACTATGGTGTCGCTCATATAGTGGTACTAATTACAGATACCCTAAAAGCCGACAGCACACACTGTTGCTACTAATCACAAACCTATTTTGTACCTAACATAGTGGTACTGCGTGCAAGTAAAAGCAACCCAAGGTGTTCCCCGTGTGGTGGTACTAATTACAGGTAACCTCATGGTTCTAATTCGATCATCCCTTGGTGGCCCCCTTTTATTCGCCTCTTACGACAGGTAGGGGATACCGTGGGTGCATTCTTCGTCTGCAACCCCCAACCCACAGGGGGTTGTGTGTTTGGTCCGCGAGAGCTATTTTATTTCACTCAAGTCCGCTAGCAAGCCGGTTAGGACCCCCTCCCCACACCCGCCACCTGGGATGCACCACGTAGGAGTATCACCTCTCTCCCTGATACACCAGCGTAGTAGGTTCATGGGGGAGACAGATGTAAACTAGGGCTATTAGACTAGACAAAAAGGTGGTTGAATGGGTGGCTAAATTTCTAGAATATAGAAATTAAATGAAGAATTATATGATGCTGCAACAATTAAGATCATATTTGCCTCACATCCCACAAACTACTACGGTTATCGAAGACGCCAAGGTGCCAGAATTTCGCGCCGCAGAAGTTCTTTTACGTGCCAGTAAATCTACTGACATGAGCCTGGCAGATGTAAAGGAGAGAGTGTTTAATTCTCTGGTAAAGCCCCAATTGGAGTACGGTTACACCATATGGAACCCACACTAAAATTACTTGATACGACAAATTGAAACTGTCCAAAGAATAGCAGCACAATTTGTTCTGGGTGATTTCGAACAAAAGAGCAGTGTTACGAGAATACTGCAAACTTTGGGCTGGGAAGACTTGGGAGAACAGAAATGAGCTGCTCGACTAAGAGGAATATTGCAATTTACAAACCTTATCATATAGGTCCGTATTGATACAGCTTAGTTAAGACCTTAGTTAAGACGTTTAATGGTCCACCCAATCAATAAACTTTGCAGGTAACAACACATTCAATGTTGTAACGTGCTACTGCCATAACCTCTCCATCGACGTTCTACGAGTTTCTGCAAACTTCGTCGCATGTACATCTCCACATACTCTACAAGTTTATGTTTCTACAAGACTATAATGCTATTATTATTGTCTGCTCTGCTTATCAATACTTCTTCCTATCATCAGAATTACCTTACTTTGCTCACCTGTCGTTACCCTCCGACTTTTCTCGACACACTGACCGCTGTCTTTCTGTCTGCCTCGCACCTACTACGTCATCTGCTACGTCACTTGATCTTTCTCGAATGAACTAGTCTTCGCTTCCGGGCGTGTATATATTGGACTGCTTGGCCCGTCTTCGGCAGACTGGCATCATCCTTTGTAAATAGTGTGTGTGGAGGGACTACGGACCTCGCACGGCTTGCCGTGTGCTGCGCCATTTTCTTCCCTACGAGCTGATGGAATTATTCTGAAAGGACTTTGGTGAGCTAAACATATCATTTGCTAAACTTGTTTTTGGAAACTTTAATACTCGGCCTGTTTCGGCATGTTTGAGGGATGGCATGCTATGAAAACTTTCAAGGCCTTGGTTTCAAATTTAATTTATTGCCACCTTCAAAACTGATTAAGTTTAATTGATTCTTAGTGCTGAATACTTGGTGATGTGGACTGAGCCTAAACATCGTCAAACAGAAAATTTTCACAACTTTAGACGATTCAAAAAAAATCTATTGGCAGATCAGACATTCTCCAGCATTACGCAGTCGGAGTTTCCTTTCTTTTCATCCTCACTTGTCCTTGTTGTACTGATCCTCCTTTTTACCCTACCCTTTTTTCTTTTATTAGGTGTGTATGCTTTTTATATTAGGGCGCCCTGGAGGCGTATTTGGGTTTTTTAGTGTGGTCAAATATTTCTTGATCTTCATGGTAAAAACTGCACTTGTTGCCTCGAAATTTGATCAGATAATAATATTTAGAAATATCTTCTGAGGTGATTGTGTGTGTGACACCTCTCTATTCAAAATATAAATAGTAATATTTGAGAAAACTGGTTTTGCTCGAGATTCACGCCGACACAGTGATTCTATTGTAACGATTTTTTTTTTAAAATAAATTTTTGTCCTAACTTATCTGAGGGTTAGTCCCCTTTCTAAAACGGGGACCCGAACTGTTTTGTCTTTGTAATCAATGCCTGGGATATTTTTCTCGGACTATATTTTCTTGTTCAACAAGGTGCATATTATATATATATATTGGTCAATTTTATTCTGTAGGATCTGTTTTCTCCAAAAATGCTGATGTGTACTGTATTCTCTTTAAAGTTGCTGTTTCCAATACATTTGGTCATCTAAAAGTTTTTAGCAAAGTGGTGTTCTTTTTGATTTTCTTTTTTGGTACCATCCACGGTAAACCTCTCCTACTATCCCTCCCCCAGTACTGCTTCTGCTCACTCTGCTGCTTTCTTGTTTTATGTGATCGACTCCTCGCTGCAGTGTTGCCTATGCACAGACCTCGTTTTGCTGGTTTAAGTGTGATTTACAATACGTCACAATGTTAAAATATGTTATACATTCTTTGGTACACATTTCGTCTAATTTAAGACTTGTTCAGCCATAGTCTCTCGTACCTAATTAAAATACATAAAAATGTCCATCACTTTTATGGAAAAACTGTGTGTATTGTTTTTAGTGTATTTTTAAACATTTCAGAAAGGACAGGGGTTCATCCATTTTAAATTATTAGACAGAAGTAGGATTATTTATTTTAATTACATACCTGCCAACTTTTAGAAATCAAAAACAGGAAGATTTAATTCTTGGATTTCATCACATACAGCTAGACTTTGTTATATGAGAGTTACGTTCCGCGGAATTGCCGCTTATACCGAATTCGCGTAAATTGAGTCATTTTATAACACAGAGATAAGTTTTTAAAGGTTCAACCTTTTCAATACAAATTACGAGCTGTATAAGATATTATTTACAACTTTTATTTAATAATGGTATCGGTTTCGACATTTAAATGTCATCATCAGCCATAAAGCACATTAAACACACAATTGAGAAAGGCCATAGTAATTAAAATTGACGTTGTGACACATTAATGCATAGATAGATTTTTATCAATTAAAGATTAAGCTTTTTAATTCAAATTTTTGACATATTATCAACATATAAAAGTCTTTGAAATGCTTATTTTCACTGTGTGCTAAATGAAACAATAATAAACTTTTAGTGATGCTCTGTTTTTGTTGATCTGTTTATGTGCTATTACTCGAATCATCAGTTGTCATATTTACGGTTGTATTTGAATCTTTAGCGATAATTTGTCAGTCCATAAGACACTTGTTCAAATGTTGTGAAAGTGAGGATGTAATTTTAGTTGACGACACCTTGTTCATGTAAAGAACTTGAAGAACCATGCGTTAATATATCTCAATACACACGTTGTCTTGAAAGGCTTGTTGTGCTCATAATTTTTTTTTTTTTTACATTGATGTATATACAAAATTATAAAGTATGAAACTGTTAATGGTAACTGGTTGTTCTTTCGTCTTCTCTTCTGATGTAGTACAGGTGAATTAAAAATTAGTCTGTACATTCTCACAAGTTTAACCGCTCAACACGCTGTCCAAGGCTGATTCAAATCCTTCCAATTGAACTGAGAAATTTTTTTAGCTCACAACAAGCCTTTCAAGATGTGTGTATTGGGATATATTAACACATAGTTCTGTAAGTTCTTTACACGAATAAGGTGTCATCAACTAAAATTACATCCTCACTTGGACAACATTTGAACAACAAGTGTCTTACGGACTGACAAATTATCGCTAAAGATTCGAATGCAACTGTAAATATGACAATGCCGAACTATCTATGCATTAATGTGTCACAACGTCAATTTTAATTACTATGTCCTTTCTCAATTGTGTGATTAATGTGTTTCATGGCTGATGACATTTAAATGTCGAAACTGGTACCATTATAAAATAAATATTGTAAATAATATCTTATAAAACCCGTAATTTGTACTGAAAAGGCTGAACCTTAAAAAACTTATCTCTGTGATCTCAGTTCAATACGGAAACAAAAATGAAGTTTATATGCGAGTCATTTTATACATAAGATACAGGGTTAGGTTTCCGTTTACTCGCATATTAAGTTTAAAATAGCAGAGATTCTTAGTATTTTTACAAAAAATAACCATTATCATGTTTCTGAAATGCATTATAATGCAAACTTTATACACTGAAACACACAATAAAAAACTAAACTCTGCATACAAGCTCTTGGCTTTACCTTGAATAGCAGCTCCAGAGAGAGGAATGTGTTGTCAGTTGTAATGCTCAATCCAATCCATTCTTTCCATCGCTTCCGAGCAAGATTTGGTCACTCCAGTCACACTTAAGTTAGTAGAAGATTGAGCAGTCTATCGAATTGATTCCGCATTATCACGAATAGTTTTCACAATGGATTCACCAAGTCCCAAAGCACGCTGAATGTCAACAATATGCTCAGCTTTCTCATAGCGATCCAAAACTTCTAATATTGTTTTCTAACAAATTCGACTTTGGTAGAATCTTATTTCCTTCGACAGGCACACTCTCTTTCCTTTTACCCAGCATTTTAAATACGAAACCTGTCAAGTGCAACTTCACAGCTCTACTGACTGGAATTGATGATTCTCGACAAACACGACAGAAGATGCGCGTAGAGATGCGCTTGCCTCATTTAACCTTGGCGTGCGACGCAGTGTAAGTTACAGAGTTCAGCACGCATGTCTATACCCCCTTAAGGCATTACAGCTTCTACGTACTGTTAACAGATGGCAACACTAGACTTAAAACTAAAACCGCATACATGCAAAATCGCGGATAACAAATCCGTGTATAACGGGGTTTACCTGTATATTGCGCTACGGTCTAAGTGAAAAAAAGTACAGGATAAAAGGCATACATATCTACAGTTACAGTGCGAAGTGATCATTAAATTTAAAGTCTTTTACTACAAAAACATAAAAATGGTTACAAGAAAACGTACCTAATCATTCTCATTTATGATACGTACGAATAATATTTATACCACATCGACACGCCACAAAATGCATTATTGGACGGTAAAATGAACGGAAATTTACAGGTATCTCTGAACACTTGGAAATAATGTTCGTTGTATATTTTTTGGCCATAGCGTGAAGAGAAAATACCAGAAACTGCCACCGACACAACTCCCTGAAATGCATTTAACTCATTAAAATTATGCACTGAAATATGTCTACCACATACAAAACAATTCAGTATGTCTCATATATTATTAACATACGACTGACATGGGGGAAAGCGCAGAAACGAGCAAACCACACTAACTCATTCTTTCATCCCGATTAACTGAGTCAATAACATATCAGATGTAAGGCTTTTCAGGCGTTTGCTCTATTAACCAGAGTTTCGTCTTATTGGAATTGCTAGGCGGGCAATAATTCCATTGTGGAGATCTATCTTCTGTATGCAGTTATCAGACTGTGCCTCATAAATAGGCTTCTGATAAGCTCACCTGCATACACCCAGCGTCAGTGGGTAGGGTCTGACACATCCCACTCTGACGAGTCTAGTGTCAGACCTAAGACGAAACGCTGGTTAATAGAGCAAACGCCTGAAAAGCCTTACATCTGATATGTTTTTGACATGCTCTATTGGTGAAAAATATCTAATTCCCTCTATGGGAATTTAGAATTTTCTAACTGAGTGAATAGCGCGTGCTAGCTCTCTTGGTTGTCGGACGATTGCCGTCCCAAATCCCCAACTGTAGTCTAAAGCACACATGCTGCTGTGGTGAGCGGGAAACACGATGTACAAAGGTGACTGACAATACACTCACAAAATAAAGCATCATATAAATGCGCTTGAAAATTAGGTTGCTAAATTACGCAAGCACATAAAGAAAAATAAATAGGAATTATTGGAAGAAGAGTTAAAAACCGGAAAGTTTCAGCGTAAATCAGAAGGGTTGGCAGGTATGTAATTAGGTACGAGACGGTATGGCTGAAGTCTTAAATTAGACAAAACATGTACCACAGAATAACATTTTAACATTGAATGGGTTCTCACCTGTAAAGTGAAGTGCACTGATTGGGTGGACCATTAAACCTAACACTAGTTCTTAATTAAGTGGAATGTTCGGTGATGTCTGTGAAATGATGGTGTGAAATGACATTAGAATAATAAGCTGGGGTGGAGATTTTAAAATTAGGAAATATAATAGCATGAAGATAAAGTTACAGTTCAAGATGACAAACTGGAGAACATATTCATTTATAGGAACAGGAATTAAAATTTCATCATCATCATCATCATCATCATCAATCTCCCACTCCAGTCGCCCGGGTGTGGTTATCAAGCCTCCTCCACTCCTTTCTGTCCTTCCATTTTTCCTGCTCCATTAATTCTGCCACATCCAGTCCAGCTTCTCTAATGTCCTTCCAAATCTGATCCATCTACCTCCTTCTAGGTCTTCCAACTGGTGTCTTTCCCTTAACTTATTTTTCTAATTCCCTTCATGCTACACATTCCTTTCCCATTCTCTTTACATGTCCAAACCATCTCAGTCTTTCTTTCTGTATCTTCTGTACTAACGGTTCTACATTTAGCTCATCTCCGATTTTAATATTTTGGATTCTATCTCTTCTTGTCTTTTTAACTGATGTTCTTAAAAATTTCATTACTACTGCTTGGAGCTTACTATCTTGTCTCTTATTAGTCACCAGCATTTCTAGCCCGTATGTTACATACATGCATACATACATTATCATTATAGACTGTTATGCCTTTCAGCGTTCAGTCTGCAAGCCTCTGTAAATTTACTAAACGTCGCCACAATCCTCGATTTGCAACTAGTGTTGTGGCCTCATTTAGTTCTATACCTCTTATCTTTAAATCGTTAGAAACAGAGTCTAACCATCATCGTCTTGGTCTACCTCTACTTCTCTTACCCTCCATAGCAGAGACCATTATTCTCCTAGGTAACCTATCCTCCTCCATTCGCCTCACATGACCCCACCACCGAAGCCGGTTTATGCGTACAGCTTCATCCATAGAGTTTATTCCTAAATTAGCTTTTATCTCCTCATTCCGAATACCCTCCTGCCATTGTTCCCACCTGTTTGTACCAGCAATCATTCTTGCAACTTTCATGTCTGTTACTTCTAACTTATGAATAAGATATCCTGAGTCCACCCAGCTTTCGCTCCCGTAAAGCAAAGTTGGTCTGAAAACAGACCGATGTAAAGATAGTTTCGTCTGGGAGCTGACTTCCTTCTTACAGAATACAGTCGATCGCAGCTGCGAGCTCATTGGATTAGCTTTACGACACCTTGATTCAATCTCACTTACAATATTACCATCCTGGGAGAACACACAACCTAAATACTTGAAATTATCGACCTGTTCTAGCTTTGTATCACCAATCTGACATTCAATTCTGTTGAATTTCTTACCTACTGACATCAATTTAGTCTTCGAGAGGCTAATTTTCATACCATACTCATTGTACCTATTTTCAACTTCCACGATATTAGACTGTAGGCATAATCTGCCATTAAGACCAAGTCGTCAGCATAGGCCAGACTGCTTACTACATTTCCACCTAACTGAATCCCTCCCTGCCATTTTATACCTTTCAGCAGATGATCCATGTAAACTACAAACAGCAAAGGTGAAAGATTACAGCCTTGTCTAACCCCTGTAAGTACCCTGAACCAAGAACTCATTCTGCCAACAATTCTCACTGAAGCCCAATTGTCAACATAAATGCCTTTGATTGCTTTTAATAATCTGCCTTTAATTCCATAGTCCCCCAGTATGGCGAACATCTTTTCCCTCGGTACCCTGTCATATGCTTTCTCTAGATCTACGAAACATAAACACAACTGCCTATTCCTCTCGTAGCATTTTTCAATTACCTGGCGCATACTGAAAATCTGATCCTGACAGCCTCTCTGTGGTCTGAAACCACATTGGTTTTCATCCAACTTCCTTTCAACGACTGATCGCACCCTCCCTTCCAAGATGCCAGTGAATACTTTGCCTGGTATACTAATCAGTGAGATACCTCGATAGTTGTTGCAATCCTTCCTGTTCCCTTGCTTATAGATAGGGGCAATTACTGCTTTTGCCCAATCTGAAGGTACCTTACCAACACTCCACGCTAATTTTACTACTCTATGAAGCCATTTCATCCCTGCCTTCCCACTATACTTCACCATTCCAGGTTTAATTTCATCTATTCCTGCTCCCTTATGACAATGGAGTTTATTTACTATCCTTTCCACTTCCTCAAGCATAATTTCACCAACATCATTTTCCTCCTCCCCTTGAGCTTCGCTGTTCACAACACCACCAGGATGATTTCCTTTTACATTGAGATGTTCAAAATATTCCCTCCACCTCTCCAGTGATTCACTGGGATCTATTATGAGTTCACCTGAATTACTCAAAACACTGTTCATTTCCTTTTTCCCTCCCTTCCTAAGATTCTTTATTACTGTCCAGAAAGGTTTCCCTGCTGCTTGACCTAGCCTTTCCAGGTTGTTACCGAAATCTTCCCATAACTTCTTTTTGGATTCATCAATTATTTGTTTCGCTCTGTATCTTTCATCTACATGCAACTCCCTATCTGCCTCAGCCCTTGTTTGGAGCCATTTCTTATAAGCCTTCTTTTTACGTTTACAAGCTGCTCTCACTTCATCATTCCACCAAGATGTTCGCCTTTTCCCATCTTTACACACAGTTGTTCCTAGGCATTCCCTGGCTGTTTCTACTACAGCATCCCTGTATGCCACCCATTCACTTTCTATATCCTGAACCTGCTTAATGTCTACTGTTCGAAACTTCTCACTAATCATATCCATGTACTTCCGTCTAATTTCCTTGTCCTGGAGATTTTCTACCCTTATTCGTTTGCAGACAGATTTCACTTTCTCTACCTTAGGCCTAGAGATACTTAGTTCACTACAGATCAGATAGTGGTCTGTATCATCGAAAAATCCCCGGAAAACTCGTACATTCCTAACAGATTTCCTGAATTCGAAGTCTTAAGATATAGTCTATTATGGACCTGGTACCCCTAGCCTCACATGTGTAGCGGTGAATAGCCTTATGCTTGAAGAATGTATTCATAGCAGCTAAACCCATACTAGCACAGAAGTCCAGCAAACGCTTCCCATTCCCATTAGCTTCCATATCTTTCCCACATTTACCAATCACCCTTTCGTATCCTTCAGTTCTATTCCCAACTCTCGCATTGAAATCGCCCATTAGCACTATTCTATCCTTGCTGTTTACCCTGACTACGATGTCACTCAATGCTTCATAAAACTTGTCAACTTCATCCTCATCTGCACCCTCACATGGTGAATACACGGACACAATTCTAGTCCTAATTCCTCCAACTGACAAATCTACCCACATCATTCGCTCATTCACGTGCCTAACAGAAACTATGTTCCGTGCAATGGTATTCCTGATAAAGAGCCCTACCCCAGACTCTGCCCTTCCCTTTCTAACACCCGTCAAGTACACTTTATAATCTCCTATCTCTTCCTCGTTATCTCCCCTTACCCGAATATCACTTACTCCTAGCACATCCAGATGCATCCTCTTTGCTGACTCAGCCAGTTCTACCTTCTTTCCTCCATAAGCTCCATTAATATTGATAGCTCCCCATCGAATTCTATTTCGTTCGCCAAGTTGTTTCCAAGGAGTCCCTTGCCTGTCAAATGGGAGTGGGACTCTGTTACTCCCATAGGTCCGAGGCTTGCTTAAAATGTTCCGAGCTCAGTCGATTCATGAAGCAGGATGCTGCCCTACTTGCACATAGTCCAAGTGAGGATCTCTCCTTTAACGGGTTATGGACCACCGGTGGATTGTATAGTCCTAGCCGCCTGAGCACAAGGAGGGCCAGGACTCAGAATATGTCCGAGATGCCCACTCCCATTCCATAGCAACTGGTATCCCGACTCTCAGGACCACTTACTCGACCGCTCAGCCGTTGCCCATGGTTCACGATCTAGGACGTGACTACAGTAACCCACAAACATGAACCATCCGTATGTTACAATTGGTATGAAATACTGTTTATATGATGTTAATTTCATTCTCTTGGGTACTTTTTCATCCCATAAAAGCTCTGACTTAATAAAATGTTGTACCTTTACTTAGTCTGTTATTAATTTCAGGGTTGATTTCATTACTTCCATTAATAATGCTACTCAGATATGTAAACTGGTCTACATTCTCTAACCGTTCTCCATCTATGTTCACTTGGCTTCTCTTTTTCTCTTTTCCACAGTGCATGACTACAGTTTTTTACTAATTACCATTCCAAACTCCAGATTTTCATTCGAAAAGTCCAGTCTCCTTTGTACTTCCTTCTCTCCCTTTCCCAAAATCACCAGATCATCTGCAAATGCCAAAGCATTCACTTCATCACTACTGATACTCTGTTTTACATGTTTTATTTCATCCATGAATATAATAAACAATAAAGCGACAGTGCACTTCCTTGCTCGAGACCTTTTTTTTTTTTTTTAATACAATGTTTAAGTCACCACTCCCCACTTGTACACTGCTTTTACTCTCATGATACATTTTAATTTTGTTAATTAACGATTTTGGAACATTCCTTTTCTGTAGGCATTCCCATACATGTTTTCTCCTAACTGTATCTAAGCGTTTTCCAAATCCAAAAATACGAAGATGATTTCCTTGTTTCTTTCCAGATTTTTTTTCCATTATCATTTGCACTGTAAATATAAAGTCTACTATTGATCTATTCTGTCTAAAGCATATTGTTCTTTATCTGTGTTTATATCCCTCAGTCTTTTTTTTCTATGACTTTCTCCATTATTTTTAGCCCATGTGATAATAGGGTTAACCTCTATTATTTTCACATTTCTTCCTATATTTCCTTTTTTGAACAGTGGTACAATGCTTCCATGTTGCCAATCTTCAAGTATCCTTTTGTCCTTCCATATGACACTGAGGGCTCTCTATAGCCACTGTAATCCACTGCTTCCCGTTGCCTTAATCTTATCAGCACTGAATTAGTCTTTTCCACTTGCTTTACCTTTGGTCATTGCTTTCACTGCTCTTTCAAGTTTCAACCATGTTATCGGGTTCTCTTTTTCTCCATCTATTTCCATTTTCTTATGTCATCCTTCCTTCGAGCAGTCATCCTCATTATAAAATTTTTCAAAATATTTTGCCATCACCTTCCAAAGACCCTTTTTTGTCATGTACTATGGAGCCATCCTCCCTCTCTAATGCCTTGATTTTTCTTGATTTATTCTTTTTGATTTTATTACTCTGTATAATAGTTTCTGATTTCCTCTACTATCCTGCTCAATTTTGTTGGTCAAATCTCAACATTTCTCCTTTTCTTCCTTGATACTCCTTGTTTCAACCTTTTGTACCGCACATGTAACCTTTATCTTATTCTCATCCCTCTGATAAGTTTTTTGCTTTTGCTTATTCATTTCTTTTTTTACCTTGTTCCTTTTTTAATTTATTTTTTATTTTGTCTGTCCACCACCGTGTGTCCTTTCTCTTAACCTTTACTTTCGTTTTCCTGCATACCTCAATTGCTGCTCCCACAAACGTCTGTCTTAAATTGTCCCACTCTTCTTCTCCACTTCGTATTTCAATGTTAGGTAACTTTTTATACAATCTTGGAATGCCATCTTTTTATCCTCCTCCAATTCCCAAATCCTGATTCTTGGTTTCTTCAATACAATTTTAGGGATTTTTACTCGTTTTAATTCCACAATCTTCTACATGATTTACATTCTACATAATTTATTTTATTCTACATGATTTATCAAGGGAAATGTTAATTTCCCAAGTTCTTTGAAATCATTTCAGAAAGGATCTGCCACAGGGTGATAGTCCTAAATGCAGATCAATGATAATCGACTGAGTGATAGATGGCCAATAGAAAGTGCACCTTACTGACATTCACAGTTCTTTACTTCAGCAAGAAAACAAGATGGTGCAGTACTAATGTGGATGGAAGGCACTTTATTGGTATTCACAGTTCTTTATTAAGTGGAGAAACGAGATGGAACAGTATTAATGTGAGTGGAAGGCACTTTATTGATATTATTGATATTTACAGTTCTTTATTATGTGGAGAATCGAAATGGTACAGCAGGTGGCAGGCACTTTAATGATATCTACATTTCTTTACTTCAGTGGAGAAACAAGATGGTACAGTATTAGAGTTGGGAGTTGCATATCATAACATGATACTGTATCCTATTCTATCAGTGTAAGCTGTTCCAGAAATATTATGTTCCACCGGAGACAATTACCGTATTTACTTGTGAATAAGACCCCTTTTTTCCCCACCTTTTACAGCCAAAAAGGTAAAGGGGGGTCCAATATGTGATAAACTCAAATTTTGTGCAGTGAACACATGACTTCTAGGCTATAAATTGTACATGTGAACATTCTACACTGTTCTTTAACAAACTTATAAACGTATTTGAGTTATACTGGCTATTTTCGTTGGAAGGCAGTATTTCTAAATGTAAAAAGTCAAATGGTGAACACGACTTCTAGGCCTACATATAAAGTAAATGTAATCTGTTTTAGTTACTCAGATCATGTCATTCGTTTCATCTCATTAATTCCTCTGATGAAGTTGTAACGATCACTCACCTATTTTCGGCTACCGTCATCTGGAACTTCATCTATGTTCATATACTCGCCGATACTTCACTCATCTAACCGGCCTTGGACCTTCTCTGCTGCCGCGCCGTGCATCCGTCCTGGTGAATTGCTAACTACACACTGAGTCTCCTCTGCGTTACGTCATCTGCTACGTCAGTGTCCGATATTTCTCGACGTTTTGTGTACTTTTTTCCGGAACTTTCTGCAGCGGTATAAAGGCTTCCCCCACATACTCGGTCTTCAGTCCAGCACTGATTCTGAGTGTGGTTGGAGGGTCGTCTGAGGACTTCCCAGTATTTGCTGGGAAGCTCCACTTCTTATTTGCTGCATTGGGTGAGCAACAGAGTATTTATTTTATAATTACCACTATTATTCTCCTCCTATGGATTTTGGAGTTATCTTCATTGTTGTGGCCGATTTTCTTTTAAGTATGATATGAGTGATATTTTTTCTTAACAAATGAACACTGAGTAATATCCAATTTCAAGAGTTGGTGAGTGATTGAACTTGTGGCCTGGACGGTACAACTTATCACATAAAACTGTTCCTGCATTTGGCAATGTTTATACTCAGGCGACTCCCATTATTGTGATCCCTGTCCTTGGTCCTTCCCGTGCCTTTCTTCTCTCTTTGTTTACCTTTTTGGAAATTTGTGTCCATATTTTCCGAGGCTTTATAGGTTACCGCGTTCATTTGATTAGTCAAATATTATAATTTGTAAATGGTCTAGGGATTCTATTCTAATGTACGTCATTCACGATGAGTGTTTTCTTTTGTGTGTGTCAGGTTACAAAATTGAGTTGTAAAATTTAAAATTGATTTCCTTTGTAGAAACAATATACTGTTTTGATTAACTTTTTTTTCTTCTTCTTATTACATCCACTAACCTCCACTAACCTCCAATTGGTCCCAGCTCTTTTCTCCTTGAACGTCTTGTCAAAGAATCTTAATCAATCTATACGTTGTTGCTATAAATCGTCACAAAATGGTAGCAGAGTAACCCGATTTATTTACTGTTGTCTTTTTTTCAATTTTTCTCTTTTTTTACTCTTTGTTACTGTGCTCTCTTTTTCAACATGGCAACTTTTTCCGATAATTTTCCATTAAACTCTTCTGATAATTCTTTATATTTACCCCCGTTTTCCCGGTCTCTACCTAATCCACCTCATACGGATTTAATTACTTTTGATGACACTTCGTCCTCAGAACCTTCATCCACCATTTCTTCGTCTTCGCATTCTTCCACTTCAGACTTATCTGATCAAGACCTAAAACCAAAACTTCCAAGTACCGCTTATCATTTACATCCTGAATTTTCTAGGCCACTCACCTCATCGCCTATCTCCCCAAATCCACTCATTTCTACATTAAATTTAGAGATTATTAAACAGTCATTAACACAAGTGCCTCATTTAACTGATACAAATCCTCGAAATTTAACTATATGGTTATTTTTTGTCCGTAAATTTCTTAAAATTAACCTTGCCCCATTTTCCCAACTCATTAGTTTATTAACGTCTAAAACTACTGGACATTTAACGAATTTTTGGCTTGAAAATATGGCACATTTTCAGGATTGGGCTCAATTTCGCACATGTCTCCATAATTACTTTTTACCTTATGAGGTACGTCATACATTGAGTTTGGAATTTGTCCGCCGTCATCAACGTTCTGACGAACCTGTACACGATTATTTAGACTCACTTCTTACTTTTAGTGATGTTCTTAATATCGCTAATAATCCATCGGAATTAATTTCAATTGTTACATTTTATGCTGTACCTTCTTTCCGACAACTTCTTCAGATACATTCCCCCCCTACCTCTTTGCTACAATTGTATACCGCAGCACAAGCTCATACGACTTACTCGTATGCAGATATTTCCTACTATGCTCGTGTCCCACCACCACCACCAGTCTTACCTTCTGCTACTACCTCTCCCCCGGTGTCATTATCATTACCAATATCTCGTTCTGTTACAGTCAGTAAACCTATTATCTGTTACCGCTGTAGAGGTACAGGACATATAGCTAAATTTTGTGCCTCCCCCATCTCGGGAAATGCCCCCAACCCTCGTCCGTAGGCAGTGGACGCGTTCACGGGGCAAATCTGCCTGATCAAATACCTGCTTTTCATCACATCTTTACCACTCGGCAACCTTTTCGATCTTCTTACACTCAACCGAGCGTCAAATATGATTCTCACATTTTTTGCTCATTACCCAAAACTCCACATATTGTAGTCTTGCTCCACAATATTCCTACTATTGCACTTTTAGATTCTGGTTCAACGACTTCGTTAATTAGTTTAGAACTCTTCCAATCTCTTCAGACTATTTTTTCTCGTCTTCAACTTTCTCAGTCTTCCCTTCGTTGTACTTCTGCATCAAATAATCTACTTCAGACTCTTGGTCAAGTCAAGCTCAACTTAAAAATTCAACATTTTTCGTGGACCTATTCTTTTAATGTTGTAGAAAATTTATCATATCCATTAATTCTAGGATATGATTTTTTTCGTCATACTGGTTTGGTACTTGATTCATTTTCTTCCTCTATTCGTTTCACCTTTTCGGATATTAGGATTCCATTAGTGAATTGTTCTGATTTCCCTCTTTCACATTTTCCTTCGGTTCGTAAGGACCATGTGTATTGTAATCGTTCTCAATCTGCCCAACTTGATAATTTGTTAGTTGAATTTTCTGATGTTGTCACCTCTAAACTTGGAACAGTTTCCAATTTTCAAGCTCATATTGATCTCACTGATACCACGCCTGTTCGATCTCCCCCGTATCATTTGAGTCCGCCCAGAATGAAAATTCTTAATCAACTTGTAGAGAAAATGCTGGTTGATAATACCATCGTACCTTCCACTTCGGACTACGCCTCTCCCGCGTTCGTTGTTGATAAACCTGATGGGTCCTTTCGTTTTGTAGTTGATTATCGTAAAATTAATTCTAAGATCCTCTACGATGCTTACCCCATGCCTAAAGTTCAAACTGCGTTTCAACATTTTTCCAATGCACAGTATTTTTCCCTTTTAGATTTCAATTCGGCCTATAATCAGATACCCTTAGATGATAGTAGCTCTAAGTATACTGCCTTTATTACTCCTACTGGGCTGTATCAATTCACGAAAGTACCTTTCGGATTAAACCTTGGCTCACAAATCATGCAAAGATTTGTTGACAATCTTTTTTCTGATATAAAATATCAGTATCTATTTCCATATGTGGATGATCTTTTGATTTATAGTCCTGATTTTGACACTCATATTAAACATCTTCGTGAAGTACTCTCTCGGTTACGTTCTGTTAATCTTACCGTCAATCCTTCTAAAATTATTTTAGCACAGACTTCCATTAAATTTTTGGGCCATATTCTGTCCAATAATGGCATTTCTGTTGATCCGGATCGGGTTTCTGCAGTTGATCGCATTCCTCCACCGAAAAATTTGAAACACTTGCGAACATTCTTAGGTATGGTTGGTTTTTATAGTAAATTTATCCCTCACTATTCTCGCATATCTGAGCCACTTAATTTACTTAAACGAAAAGGCATGAAATTTCACTGGGGAGAACAGCAACAAACTGCATTTATTTCTCTCAAATCTGCCTTAACCAAAACCCCTGTTCTTCAAATACCTGACTTTGATTTACCCTTTGAAGTTTTTACGGACGCCTCTGACGTTGCGGTTGGAGGAGTCTTGCATCAAAACCGAGACGGTAAACTTCTTCCTATTGCTTATTTTAGTCGCTTGCTCTCGCCTACTGAACGTAAGTATTCTGTTTATGAAAGGGAAGCATTAGCGTTAATCCTCACTATTGAGCATTTTTCGGAATACCTTGACCATCGGCAATTTCTTGTTCAAACTGATAATCAGGCCTTATCCTGGCTACTCAACAATGCCCCTAAAATAGGCAGGACCGGTCGATGGCTGCTCCGCCTTTCTCGTTTTAAGTTTTCTGTAAAATTCGTTTCAGGTTATCAAAATTCAGTCGCTGATGCTCTTTCTCGCCTTTTTGACCAATCTCCCTCTTCAACTTTAGATCAACTTCCTTCTTATGAAATCAATGCGATTTCTTCTCTTATTGATTTTCCATTATCTTTTGACTCGTGTCATCAGCATCAATCTACCGATTCTTACTGTAAAGATATTAAGATTTCTCTTTCTGCTACTAACTATGACGGACCTTTCCGGATCCATAATGAATTGCTGGTTTTTAAACCAACTCCTAAATCAACCCCTAGAGTAGTCATTCCTTCCCCTTTACGTTCGATGCTGTTTCAGTATTATCATGGATCTCCTACAGGGGGACACTTTGGGCGCGCTAAAACTTATTCTCGGTTGGCATCTCAATTCTTTTGGCCCAATATGCGTAAGGATGTCTTCACTTGGGTTAAATCTTGTACTTTATGCCAAAAACACAAACCCCGGAACGCATTGTCCTTTGGTGCTCATTCCGCCACACCTTCTACTTATCCTGCTGAGAGGTATTATATTGATGTTGTCGGACCTATCACTAAATCCTCCCACGGCAATGCATATATTTTTACTCTGCTTGATGGTTTCTCTAAATTTTTGATTTTGCGTCCGTTGCGTACGCTTTCTGCTCAGACTATTATTCGGCTTTTGAATGACCAAATTTTCCCTATTATTGGTCTACCGAAATACCTGGTTTCGGATAACGCTACCATTTTTACCTCACAATCCTTTTACAACTTTTGCTTTATGAATGGTATTAACAAGGTCTTTACCTCCCCCTACCATCCTCAAGCCAATCTCGTCGAACGATATCATAGAAATTTGAAAGTTCTATTGTCCATTTTTCATTCCGAAGATCAACGCCATTGGGATTCTGAATTACCTGCCTTTGCCCTAGCACTTAATTCTGCCATCAATAACTCCACCTCTTTTTCCCCGGCGAAATTGTTTTTGGGTAGAGATTTGCAAACTCCTTTGGATTTAACATGGGATCTACCTTCTTTGCTCCTTTGCCCCCCTAATCAAGTCACTCAAGCGGAGTGGAAAAGGGCCTTAACTAAATTGCACCAGGCACGGGAGGTCCATCGACGGGTTCACGACCGTGGGCACCGTCCATCAAAATTTAAACTTTTAGATAAAGTACTGTTAAAGAATCATCCTCAAAGTTCCGCGAATGATCATATATCTGCTAAACTTTGCCCTCGTTGGACAGGCCCTTTTTCAATCATTCACTTCTCTACTCCGGTTTCTGTTTTATTACAGGATGCAAATGATCCTTCCATTGTTAAAAAGGCCCATGTTTCGCAGTTGAAACAGTATTTTCAGTAATTTCTTTCTTTTTCTTTTCTCTTTTGCTCTACCCAGTGACCCTTCAACCCCACCCGGGTCAACTGGACTCTCCCATCTTGGTGAACATTGGGGAATGTTCCCCTTCTTTTGTTTTATCTTTTTTATATATTATGTATGTTAAATACCCTAGACCATACTGTGTTTGTTTATTGTAAATTTTTTATACCCCCCCCCCTTCCCTTCCTTGTGCCTTTATTATGTTTATTTAAACTTTGTTTCTTGCCGAGTCTGCTTTTGTTCCAGCTCCTCTTTTTCTTCCTTCCTCTTCGCCCGTCGCCATTCGTCGGGTCCATCTTGATTTCCGGAATCCTTCGGATTCCTGGCCGGCGGGGGAATATGTAACGATCACTCACCTATTTTCGGCTACCGTCATCTGGAACTTCATCTATGTTCATATACTCGCCGATACTTCACTCATCTAACCGGCCTTGGACCTTCTCTGCTGCCGCGCCGTGCATCCGTCCTGGTGAATTGCTAACTACACACTGAGTCTCCTCTGCGTTACGTCATCTGCTACGTCAGTGTCCGATATTTCTCGACGTTTTGTGTACTTTTTTCCGGAACTTTCTGCAGCGGTATAAAGGCTTCCCCCACATACTCGGTCTTCAGTCCAGCACTGATTCCGAGTGTGGTTGGAGGGTCGTCTGAGGACTTCCCAGTATTTGCTGGGAAGCTCCACTTCTTTTATTTGCTGCATTGGGTGAGCAACAGAGTATTTATTTTATAATTACCACTATTATTCTCCTCCTATGGATTTTGGAGTTATCTTCATTGTTGTGGCCGATTTTCTTTTAAGTATGATATGAGTGATATTTTTTCTTAACAAATGAACATTGAGTAATATCCAATTTCAAGAGTTGGTGAGTGATTGAACTTGTGGCCTGGACGGTACAACTTATCACATAAAACTGTTCCTGCATTTGGCAATGTTTATACTCAGGCGACTCCCATTATTGTGATCCCTGTCCTTGGTCCTTCCCGTGCCTTTCTTCTCTCTTTGTTTACCTTTTTGGAAATTTGTGTCCATATTTTCCGAGGCTTTATAGGTTACCGCGTTCATTTGATTAGTCAAATATTATAATTTGTAAATGGTCTAGGGATTCTATTCTAATGTACGTCATTCACGATGAGTGTTTTCTTTTGTGTGTGTCAGGTTACAAAATTGAGTTGTAAAATTTAAAATTGATTTCCTTTGTAGAAACAATATACTGTTTTGATTAACTTTTTTTTCTTCTTCTTATTACATCCACTAACCTCCACTAACCTCCAATTGGTCCCAGCTCTTTTCTCCTTGAACGTCTTGTCAAAGAATCTTAATCAATCTATACGTTGTTGCTATAAATCGTCACAAAGTAGACGTCAGGAAGGGCATACACACAGTCGTAAAAATTGTGAACTTTCGTCTCGTTTGATACTTGACCCTGTAGAGAAAAGGGATAAATGTATAGTCATATTATGTAATATTGATACAAAATAACTCAATGGCCAGTCATTTGTCTCTGTCATTTGGGCAGTAGGCCTACCACATAGTAAATCTGATCACTGCTTTCAATTTAATTATCCTGCGCTGCTAACTTCCCTGCTACAGTGTGGTCATACCAAGTGACATCTTCACTGCCATCTCATCACCTCTTCAGCCATGCACTGCAATCGAGACCAAGAGCGTTCAAGGTCCTGTCTTTTTGAACCTTTTAAAAATAGTTTCGTTCCTGACTATAGTCCTCCAATCTGCGTGAAGCTATTCCCAAATGGTTTCTGGAGATCCCCCCATGGCACTACAGCCCCTGAAGGGCCTTGGCCTACCAAGCGACCGCTGCACAGCCCGAAGGCCTGCAGATTAAGAGGTATCTTGTGGTCAGCACGACGAATCCTCTCGGCCGTTATTCTTGGCTTTCTAGACTGGGGTTTCTGGAGATGGTTTCTGATTTTCCCAGCTGATGTGTGTAGCAGAAGCCACTCCTTCTGAATAAAGCCGTGTTGTTGAATGCGTGCCAAACCACCAGCTGATAACTAGCGTATGTTACAAGATTTATTTCCGAATGTAATACATAGTGACTGGAAGCATACTTTTGATAACTATGGCTGTTGAAAGCCAGACCATTTTTTTAAGTATATTTCATGCTTGTTCACTACATTTATCACATCAAGATTTACCTAAACAGCTGTAAATGAGATAAGAGACTGCATTGTTTAGGTTAGGTACTCTATCACCCGGATAGTGCCATAAGTTCCACGACGGAAAGAATAAAAATAAATAACAGGAAAATTTGCCACATTTATGGATATTTACAGGTGTGGCGGTAATACGCCTTATTATCATGTTTAATATTGTACTTCGTTGTCTCCCATTTTTTATTAATGCATACCCTAGTAGGTTTTGTTTGGGATCTCCGAAAATCGTTGAAAAAAAATCAATATTATGTTAGGTACGTTGGAGTAAAACAACTGTGACTGGATTGTTTATCACATTTTGATGATTATGATGCTTGTTTAAAGGGGCCTAACATGTAAGGTCATTGGCCCCTAATGGTACGAGATGGACGACATGAGATGATAATTAAATATTAAAATGTATCCACTGACTAGAGTTTAAAATAAATGGTGATGAAAAATAATTACGAGATTAAAACAATCTGTGGATCTAATTTGCAATGTCTTATTTTCTAAAAAAAAAAGTACAGAATATAGATGTGATAATGGAATAAGGCATTGCCTGGAACTACAGATATGTCTCAGCTGACTTGCTGGAACCTTATAAGGCAACGGGGGCAGTGTAACTGCCTCCTTGGCAGCCTTATCAGCTAACTCGTTTCCCTTTACACTCATGTGGCTTGGGAGCCACATAAACACGATTCTGGTGCCGGCATCCGAACACCCGGCCAGCAGGTCCTGGATCCGCTGCACCAGAGGGTGCCGACGGAAACCGGTATCAATAGACTGTAGCGAGCTCAAGGAGTCAATACACAGAAGAAAGTGTTGGCGCTCATCAGACAGTGTGTACCGCAAAGCTTCACAGATAGCATAGAGCTCTGCTGTGTTCATACACATTACAGCTTTCTGGGAGAGCAAAAAGAAACCTATAAATGTCAGCAACGAACACACAACCCACTTTCATGTCTGTTCTCGAACCATCCGTGTAAACAATGACTGAACCTGGATACCGGCCAACAATGGACAGGAAGAGCCTCCGATAAATTGACGGGTCCGCGTTTTCCTTCGGACCAGTGTGCAGATCCAGGATTATTTCAGGGAGTCATATTATCCACGAAGGTACCCCACTTGGTTCTCTGACAAGGCAAGGAACCGAAGGTACATCAAACAACCTGCGACTTATCCAAGCGTATTCCAACCGGCCGCATTGCTCCAGGACGAGCAGTGTACAGCCGACGGTGTCCATTGTCGAATATGCAGGGATAGCTTGGGTGAAGTGGCATCTGTCGCAAATTTGCAGCATATAACAGAAGCGTTTACCGACACCTCAAGTGTAAAGGCGGCACACCAGATTCAGCGAGTAAGTTAGTAATGGGGCTCCCGTCGCCAAACTAACCCCGCTGTGGTGGATGCTGTTCAGTGTCGCAAGGGCGCTTGGCCTTGCTGAGCCATATGCTGCACTGCCGTAGTCTAACCTGGATAAAATACGTGCCCTATAGAATCGTAGGAGGACCATGTGGTCAGCTCCCCAATTAGTGCTGCTAAGAAACTTGTAAGATATTCAGCTTCTTGGTGCATTGCACTTTTAACTGCCGCATGTGACTCCCATGATAATTTGCTATCAAAAAGGAGCCAAAGAAATCGGTGTCAACTATGGGAAGAGCGATATTTCCTAAATAAACCTCAGGATGCGAGTGAAGAGTGCGTTGCTGACAAAAGTGGACAACAGAGGTCTTTGCGGTGGCAAACCGAAAGCCATGTTCTAAGGTCTACTGTTCCATTCTGCTAATAGCTTGCTGTAATTGTCGCTCTGCAACTGCCATATTACGCGAGCTACAGTACAGAGCAAAATCGTCCACATATAGCTACGGTATTACTGCTGAACCAGCAGCAGCGACAATACTGTTTATGGCAATTGCAAACAGAGTGACACTAAGAACCGATCCCTGTGGGACTCCATTTTCTTGAACGTGGTCTTGCGAATGTCCCCTCCCAACTCTGACATGGAATAGACGGAGGGACAAAAAATTGGCAATAAATACTAGCAAGTTACCTCGAAATCTCCACTGATGAAGGACTGAAAGGGTACCATATCACCATGTGGTGTCATAGGCCTTTTCTAAGTCAAAGAAGAAAGCCACCACATGCTGTTTGTGTTTGCAGAGAAATGCATAATGGATAGAACCCTCCAGGCATACCAGGTGGTCAGTGGCTCAAAAACCACACTGGTACTCAGACAAAAGTCCTTGTTTCTCCAGACACCTCATAAGCCGGCTATTTACCATCCTCTCAAATAGCTTACACAAACAGTTAGTGAGACAAATAGGTCTATAGCTTCCTGCATACTTAGGACTTTTGTCAGGCTTGAGGACAGGAATGAATATGCCCTCTCGCCAATGAGATGGAAACTCACCCTCTATCCAGATTGGGTTGAGAAGGAGATATAACAACTATCCTCACTAAGGTGTTTCAACACTAAGGTGGTTATGGACATCGTCTGGCTCAGGGGATGTGTCCTTGCAAATCGCCAAGGCGCTGCGGGAGTTCCCACTCCGTAAAAGGTGCATTATAGTCCTTTGAAGCTTGAGTGGCAAAACTAAAGTGATGACTTTTGCCTCGCGATTCAGAACGAGGAAATCAGGATGGTAATACATGGAGCCAGACACACCCACGAAATAACTAGCTAGATAATTAACAATCGAGAGTTGTTCAGTGATGATAATACTGCCTGCAATGGAAATTCCCAGTACAGAAGATGATCCTTGGACACGTAACTAATACAAATTGTATTGAATAGTTACTATATTGTAAGCATTTATACCCGAAATATGTCGAAGATTAGTCCACACTTGAGATGGAGTATGTGACGTCATAGACAACACATCTCTCCCACAAAGCTTCCTTACTTTGGCAAATAAGAACTTGTGCCTAAGCGCGGAGTTTTTTAAACGTTAGCAAGTTGGCCACAGTAGGCTGCCTTATCAAGTTTTAAACATACTTCACTAAAAAAAAAAACCCACCCTATATTGGCCCAAGTTACGAGACATCGAGAAATTAAACGATCACTTTGTTAATGATCTCGCCTGCCTATATTAAATAGGCTTAGCAACAACTGTGAATATCTCATCCCGAGGTGGTGCAGCTCTTTTTCAGATAGGCCCCCCCAGTGGAAGGTAGTTACATGTACCATTTGTACCACAAATCAACCTTCGTGCCATTCGTAAATCTCTGGCAATACAGTACCGGGAATCAAACTCAGGCTCCCGAGAACAGCAGCCAATTGTGCTAATGAAATGAAGACACACATATACATGACTGATGTGTGCTTGCAATGCGTGGGTTGGACATGAAACTATTCACCTATTTGTGTGAGATTTTTATGTTTATCTCAAAAAGCCAAAGGGTGTCTAATACGCGAGGCAGTCTAATATCAACTTGTGAAAATTTAAATTTATAATTCCACCTTTACAATACTGTAATTGTCTTAATTGTAAAGACTACATTAGACTATATTACTGATACATGTTTCGTCCTCTTATGGGACATCTTCAGTCACACATACAAACATTGAAAATGAAGTGAGGACACGTTAAAATTGGTTAATGAAAAGTCTTTAAATCTTGTCAATCTTGAATCTTAAAATGGTGCAGCATGAACATGACATGAACCATGAAGTCCAGGTAAAACACAGATTAAGTTGTTATATGCGTAGAATTGCACAAATATAAAACACGAGTGCCTATGCAAATAAAATTATAAACATATTGTACATAAAATAGTGTGATAATGCCACATTAAAATCGCTTCCTTCATTAGATGAAAAAGGTGGAGATATGTTGACGCAAGTTGAACTTGATTGTGTGTTGACAACATGAGCCTAAAAAAAAAGAGTGAACTAATCAAAAAATTCAAGTGAAATGTAAACTGAGTGCCTATTATGGGCCCATATTGTCAACACACAATCAAGTTCAACTTGCGTCAAAATAACTCCACCTTTTCATCTAATGAAGGAAGCGATTTTAATGTGGCATTATCACACTATTTTATGTACAATATCTTTATAATTTTATTTGCATAGCCAATCATGTTTTATATTTGGGCAATTCTATGCATATAGCAACATTTCAAGTTGTGTTTTAACTGGACTTCATGGTTCACATCATGTTCATGCTGCACCATTTTAAGATTCAAGATTGACAAGACGCCAACACGCCGCGACACAAGATTTAAAGACTTCTCGTTAACCAATTTTAACGTGGCCTCACCTTATTTTCAATGTTTGTATGTGTGATTGAAGATGTCACATAAGGACGAAACATGTGTCACGAATATAGTCTAATGTAGTCTTTTCAATAAAGACAATTATAGTATTGTAAAGGTGGAATTATAAATTTAAATTTTCACAAGTTGATACTTTTTGACAATACGGGCTCTAATATGAAATTTATTACGTGCAAGGGGGTCTAATACACAAGTACGGTAATACAAAAGTAACTGTCGGAGCAAAGCCAAGGGGAGGGTAGGAGCTTCTGATTAGGTAACATATTAGGAAGCATAGCAGCTCACTTTAAGGGCGCACTCCTGCGCAGGCGCGAGCGAAATTTTTGTAACAGTTTAGAGGCAGTACCAATATTCCTATCCTATTACTTGCTGGCTGGTTACAGATATTCTCTAGTTATTCGAAGTGCTTTGTATTAGGTTTACAGGTGGTGATATATACAGAAGTGTAGTTCCTCGAAACTGTTGTGTGTGGTCTTCCCACTTTGCATGTCGTGTTTCATGCCTTATTGTGGACAGAGAGCTTAAGACCCGATACGACTGATGTGGACAAAAACTCAATTATAGGGAAACTGTTTCTTAGAAATGCATTGTAAGAAGGTACAAAATGATAATTTTAAAAATTCAACTTGTTAATGTACTGTAGATCTGATTAATGTACAAGGTTCTCGAGTATCAGGTCCTAAAAAGCCATCGCAAGTGCCATCACATGTATCTGTCCCTTCTGAAACTTCGTCATCAACTGCAACCTGCAAGGCAGTGCAGCAACAGTTATAATTTTTACCAGTACAAAAGAAAAGGAGCGATATACAGAAAAAGATGCTGGACAAGCCACATACACTGTTGTTCACCACATATTCCCAACCTTTATCCTATGGCGGAAGACAAATTTTTGGAGACTTTTATACTGGATTTCCCGAGCGATTTGGCTACACAGTTTGCATCACGTAGCTGTTGGCTTGTATTCGGGAGAAGGTGGGTTCTAACCACACTGCTGGCAGTCCTAAGGATAATTTTCGGAATTTTCCCATGTACACACCCAGCAAATGCTGGGACTGTTCCTCAGTTGAGGGCACGGTCGCTTTCGACCTAGTCCTGTCCTATCATAACTAGAAGATCAGTCTGTGTCAGTGAGATGTAAAAAAATAGAAAAATTTCTGGACTAAACTCTGATTCAGTCTTGCCTGACAGAAGAATGTTTCCTCATCTCTTATTCCAGCAGCCTCTGAAGTGTATAAGACACTCGTTCAACACATTTTATAATGTCGGGTCCGAGTGTCTGTTTAAATATAAATCCACGGACATCTCGGAATACACAGAGATACCTAGCAATCACGGCGATTTTTACTAATGAAGATTTCAAAGTACAGTAGAAGTCCGTTATAGTGAGAATTCACAACAGCGAAAAATTTACTCGCTATAACAGATTCTCGTTATATCCGATTTTCGTATAAAAGTCGGAAAACCCTTCATGCACTTTAAAATCGGTATGAAATGGCAATCGGTTTGTTCAAAACTTGCGTTTCCGTAGATGATATTCACACTACGGCTTACTTGTTTGTTATTTTTTGTAATCCGATACAACGTGAAAGTGTATGTTTAATTTCATTCTGAAAAAATATAGTACCGTATATCTCCGAATCCAAGATGAACCCCACTTTTTCCTTCAAAAAATTTCAATCAGGCTCAAAAAGAAGTTTGTAAAATCATATGAATGCCTTGTCTTACAGTGGGCCTACGCATTTTTAGACTATTTTTAGACGCCGAACATTGACTTTCGTCACGCCGTATTTCTTTATTTTTGGCGGCTGCACAATTACTAATTTCGGCGGGTTTAAGGACCATTAACTCAACATTGGCATCATAATACCAAAGAGAACTCGTTGAAAATTTTCCGGCAATACCTATTCCATGCGTCTCTACAATACAACGATCCATCAGGAAATTATTCTTGCTGTCTATAAAACTGTTACTTTTACGCAGCGTCAGATATAACCGGCTGCCGCTATACGCACGTCTCGCTTGTCGGGTACGGCCAAATTCAGCGGCTAGCGATGTATTGGCCTAATCGCGAACGTTGAAAGTCAACGAACGAGTTTATTGCGCCACGGTATGGCAATTCCGCCCTAGCGTTTTTCGTGCACATACCTCACAATTTCATCTTCGACTTCTTTAAAGCGTCCTTGTTGTGGACCACTGAATGCATTTTTTGTACAGTACCCATTTTTTTTAGCTCTTTGTCTTCACGCTAACGCCAAATATTGGCTTTAGTTAGGCCTATGCCGTATTTACTTGCGGCTGCACAATTATTCTACATTTCCGTGTGTTTAATAAACATTAACTTATAACTGGCATCATAATATCGACTAGAACCCGTTGAAAATTTGCCGGCAATACCTTTTCCACGTATCTTTACAATAAGACTATCCATCACGAAAATATTCCTGCTGTCTATAAACCTTAATTTTACTAAACGTCAAGTACAATAGACCCGTTATGACTCTGCCACTGAGTAGCCATGGCTTTTCTAAGAATTCGAAGGGTCGCATGCTTTGATGCCATTCTGCAGATTTGAGAAACACACAGACTCTGTACAACCGGTTGTCGCGGCTAGCGATGTGTAGTAAAGAGGCGGTCGTTTATTGTCAACGAGTTCAGAGCGCGTGTGAAAGGAAGCAGCGTGGTTACCGCGGTAGTTGCCAGTGGTATCCATTAACTTACTGGTGTTAGGCCGCGAATGCAACAATCCTTGAATTTTCGCATGAGATTCTGAGAAAAAAGTATTGGATTCGGAGAAATACGGTATCTCTCCAGAGATATCTGTGGCAAACACCTCAGGTTTCTTCTACAAACAGTGTCACCTAACCTAACCGTATATGTAGCCTATCTTGAAAACATATTTGAAACCCACGTAGACAAATAACCTCCTCGCAAAAAATTGACATGTAAATAACCGTAACTAGACGTGAGAAGATATGAAATATCCTCTGAAATCATTGATGTAGTCTGCCATATATTGAGGTGTATCACATTCTTACTTAATTTCCGTATATAACATTAAAATTAAGATATCGTTTACTTCAGTCTTTATTTTTAACGAGTTAACAACTGCTATCGGCCACGTTATTACGAAAACGTGTTTTCCTCTTTCATTCTGAATTTTCTTTAGAGAACAGCAGTCAATGGGTATTACTAATAAACTCCAACATCGCCTTTGAATGTCAACGAGAGAGCTCGCAAATGCACAAAGTGAGAAAACTATACCGTACCGAAGATGATCGATAGCATTTTGTTGCAAACGTTTCGGTTTTCTTATTCAAACAGCGTCACGTATCCTAACTTAACCGTACTATACGTATGATGAATGCACACTTCAAGCGCCAGTAGGGAATTAAGCATTCTGCCATATCTCAAGGTGTATCCCATTCTTAATTGCAGATTTAGCCTCAAAATTAAGCGGTGATTTAGTCAGCCTTAATTTTAACGAGTTAACAACCGTTATCGGACACGTTATTTACGCATTTATTACGAAAATATGTTCTCTTTCATTTCGAATTTTCTTTACGGAACAACTGTCGATGGATATTACTAATCGACTCCGACATCGCCTTCGAACGTCGACAAGAGAAATCGCTAGTGCACATAGCGAGGAAACGATGCCGAAGGTAATCGATCGCATGCAATATCATCGCTGGGGTGCATAAATATCGGCAACGGAAAAAATCGCGCGCGCTTTAATCGCTCGTAATAACGGGTGCGCCATTGATAGGGTTCTCGCTGTAACCGAAGGACGATACACAGTTTAATATAGGAATTTTGAAGGGACAGAAAAATGTCGCTATAACGGAGTTCTCGTTATATGCCGTACTCGCTATAACGGACTTCTACTGTATTCGTTTTAGGAGCATATAAGGGTTATTAAAAATATGTTCTAGAAATAGTCAAGAATGTGAGTAACGAGCTGACGAAAGAGAGAGTGGGAGAGAAGAGAGCGAGATGAAGATATACAGTAGTATTGCTATTTATAAGTACTTACTAAGGTGTGGTTAGGGGCTGCAAGAGGCAGCAGGTATCAATCAATCAATCAATCAATCAATCAATCAATCAATCAATCAATCAATCAATCAATCAATCAATCAATCAATCAGTACTGGTCTACATTTAGGGCAGTCACCCAGGTGGCAGATTCCCTACCTGTTGTTTTCCTAGCATTTTCCTAAATGATTGCAAAGAAATTGGAAATTTACTGAATACCTCCCTAGGTAAGTTATTTCAATCCCAAACTCCCTTGCCTATAAACGAATATTTGCCCCAATTTGTCCTCTTGGATTCCAACTTTATATTCATATTGTGATCTTTCCTACTTTTAAAGACACCACTGAAACTTATTCGTCTACTAATGTCGTTCCACGCCATCTCTCCACTGACAGCTTGGAACATACCACTTATTACAAGTAATGAAAATCATTTTTGGTCCGAATTGGAAGTATCATATAATGTATGTAAGAAAATATTCATCATTTTACCACCTATTCAATACAATGCAGAATGTTAACATGTGAGTTAAAACATTGTTGAAATATGAGACATGTTTCCTCTCTTCTTGTGAGGAATCTTCAGTCAATAACAAAACTTTTTTTACCAGGTACCTGGTTAAAAATTATTCTAAAAAGTATTGTAAAATGATGTATGTAGGATAAAATTTACAGTTCATCATAAAATTGTTTCTGAAATAATTAAAACAATGATAAATTCGTGCGTAGTTTCGCTGAAGGGCGGAAGCGACATTTGATTAGAAGTAACACGATTGATGGCTTGAAGCTGTAAGTCAATGTTTAATGTAGAAGGAAATTGACAAGTTAAAACATAGTAGAAAAAGTATGAAATAGGTTCAATGTTGAGTATAAGATGGGAAGGAAAAGCATTCCAATTACTGAGCCAATGTCGTTATTTGACGTTTGTGTGTATTACTCTAAACATTTATAAGAGATTAGTCAACAGTTCATAAAGTTTGTTTATACGATGTGCATTCAAGTTCTAAGGCCTCCGATTTTTTTTCTCCAGACTGGAAAGAAATAGAAACATGTGCATTGTTTTAAAAGGAGCCCGCGTTCGTTGTCAAAACGTCACAGAGATGGCAGCACTATATGACAGATGGATTTTTAGCGCCAGCCGCGAGAATGAGAACTGTTTTAGATACTTAAAATGGCGACGTTTTCCTTACGTGAACAGCGTGCAATCATTCGTTTTTTGAATTTGCGTGGTGTGACACCAACTGAAATTCATCGACAGTTGAAGGAGACACGTGGTGATGGAGTTATGGATGTGTCGAAGGTGCGTTCGTGGGTGCGACAGTTTAATGAAGGCAGAACATCGTGTGACAACAAGCCGAAACAACCTCGGGCTCGCACAAGCCGGTCCGACGACATGATCGAGAAAGTGGAGAGAATTGTTTTGGGTGATCGCCGAATGACTGTTGAACAGATCGCCTCCAGTGTTTGCATTTACGTGGGTTCTGTGCACACAATCCTGCACGACGACCTGAAAATGCAAAAAGTGTCATCCAGGTGGGTGCCACGAATGCTGACGGACGACCACAAGGCTGCCCGTGTGGCATGTTGCCAAGCAATGTTGACGCGCAACGACAGCATGAATGGGACTTTCTTTTCGTCGATTGTGACAATGGATGAGACGTGGATGCCATTTTTCAATCCAGAAACAAAGCGCCAGTCAGCTCAATGGAAGCACACAGATTCACCGCCACCAAAAAAATTTCGGGTAACCGCCAGTGCTGAAAAAATGACGGTGTCCATGTTCTGGGACAGCGAGGGCGTAATCCTTACCCATTGCGTTCCAAAAGGCACTACGGTAACAGGTGCATCGTACAAAAATGTTTTGAAGAACAAGTTCCTTCCTGCACTGCAACAAAAACGTCCGGGAAAGGCTGCGCGTGTGCTGTTTCACCAAGACAACGCACCTGCACATTGAGCTAACGTTACGCAAACGTTTCTTCGAGAAAACAACTTTGAAGTGATTCCTCATGCTCCCTACTCACCTGACCTGGCTCCTAGTGACTTTTGGCTTTTTCCAACAATGAAAGACACTCTCCGTGGCCGCGCATTCACCAGCCGTGCTGCAATTGCCTCAGCGATTTTCCAGTGGTCAAAACATACTCCTAAAGAAGCCTTCGCCACTGCCATGGAATCATGGCGTCGATGTTGTGAAAAATGTGTACGTCTGCAGGGTGATTACGTCGAGAAGTAACGCCAGTTTCATCGTTTTCGGGTGAGTAGTTAGTTAGAAAAAAATCTGAGGCCTTAGAACTTGAATGCACCTCGTAATTTAGCCCGGCGAGATTGTGTTGACTTGCAGGTCAACAGATACTTGTAGTTGGACTAAATTAAATTGGACATTTTTATGATTAACTCTAAATTTTATCCTACATACAACATTTTACAATACAATTTAGAATAATCTTTAACCAGGTAACTGGTAAATATATATAAGGTTTTGGTAATGACTGAAGATGCCTCATCACAAGAAGTGGTGTCTGACTCGTTGGCTGAATGGTCAGCGTACTGGCCTTCGATTCAGAGGGTCCCGGGTTGGGGATTTTAACCTTCATTGGTTAATTCCAATGGCCTGGGAGCTGGGTGTTTGTGCTGTCCCCAACATCCATGCAACTCACACATAACTCTATCCTCCACCACAATTACACGCAGTTACCTACACATGGCAGATGCTGCCCACCCTCATCAGAGGGTCTGCCTTACAAGGGCTACACTCTTCTAGAAATAGCCACAAAAAAACAAAACACGAAGAGGCGAAACATATCTCATATTTCAACGTTTTAACTCGCATGTTAACATTCTGCAATGTATTAAATAGGTGGTAAAATAATAATTTTCTTATATACATTATACATACCATTTAGTCGAGCAGCTTGTCTCCTTTCTCGCAAGTCTTCCCAGCCTAAACTTCACAATATTTTTGTAACTCTACTCTTTTGTCGGAAATCACCCAGAGCAAATCTAAGCTGCTTTTCTTGGGATTTTTTCCAGTTCTCGAACAAAGTAATCCTGGTGAGGGTCCCATACACTGGAACCATACTCTAGTTGGGGTTTTACCAGATGTATATGCCGTCTCCTTTACATCCTTACTACAACACCTACACTCCCTTATAACCATGTGCAGAGATCTGTACCCTTTATTTACAATACCATTTGTGTGATTACCCCAATGAAGATCTTTCCTTATATTAACACCTACAATGAATCCCATAAGGAACTTTCACTCCATCAACTCAGTAATAATGGATGTTCCTCCCAAAAGTAGACCTGCAACTTGTATTATGTTACTGATGATGATGCTTGTTTAAAGGGGCCTAACATCAGTATTATGTTACTTTTATATCCTAATACCACACTAACAGATACACAGGAACATGTTTCTGGAAAGTAACTGTTTGTCCCATCCCTGGTGTTAATGTGGGTGGAAGTTACCTTACTGATATCCAAGCTTCTTTAGTTCAGTGGAGAAACGAGACTGTACAGTATTTTTGCAATTTGCTTTACGTTGCACCGACAAAGATAGGTCTTATGGTAACGATGGGATAGGAAAGGCTTAGGAATGGGAAGGAAGCGGCCGTAACCTTAATAAAGGTACAGCTCCAGCATTTGCCTGGTGTGGAAAATGGAAAACCATCTTCAGGGCTGCCAACAATGGGGTTCGAACCCACTATCTCCCAGACGCAAGCTCTCAGCTGCGCATCCCTAACCACACAGCCAACTCGCCCGGTTGGTACAGTATTAATGTAGGTGGAATGCACCTTATTGATATTCACAGTTCTTTCTTCAGTGGAGAAACGAGGTGGTAGGGGCCTACAGTATTAATGTGGGTGGAAGGCACATATTGATATCCACAGTTCTATACTTTAGTGGAGAAATGAGATGGTACAGTATTAATGTGGGTGGAAGGCACATATTGCCGGCCCTGTGGTGTAGGGGTAGTGTGCCTGCCTCTCGCCCAGAGGCTCCGGGTTCGATTCCCAGCTAGGTCAGGGATTTTTTTCTCGACCTGAGGGCAGGTTCGAGGTCCACTCAGCCTACACGATTAGAATTGAGGAGCTATCTGACGGTGAGATGGTGGCCCTGGTTTCGAAAGCCCAGAATAACGGCCGAGAGGATGTGTCATGCTGACCACATGGCCCCTCGTAATCTGCAGGCCTTTGGGCTGAGCAGCGGTTGCTGGGCAGGCCAAAGCCCTTTCAAGGGAGTTAAGTGCCGTGGGTTTTCTTTTTGTTTGTTTGTTTGGCACATATGGATATCCATAGTCCTTTACTTCAGTGGAGAAACGAGATGCGAGATGGTACAGTATTAATGTGGGTAAAAGGCACCTTATTGATATCCATGGTTCTTTATTATGTGGAGAAATGAGACTACAGAATTAATGCTGGTAAATAATAATAATAATAATAATAATAATAATAATAATAATAATAATAATAATAATAATAATAATATTGGCTTTATGTCCCCTAACTACTTTTACGGTTTTCGGAGACGCCAAGGTGCCAGAATTTAGTCCCGCAGGAGTTCTTTAATGTGCCAGTAAAGCTACAGACACGGGGCTGACGTATTTGAGCACCTTCAAATAGCACCGGACTGAGCCAGGATCGAACCTGCCAAGTTGGGGTCAGAAGGCCAGCGCCTCAACTGTCTGAGCCACTCAGCCTAGCAAATTAATGTTGGTAGAAGGCACCTTATTGATATTCATAGTTCTTTACTTCAGTGGAGAAATGAGATAGTACCGTAGGTTATCTCTGAAAGAGGCTGCAGCAAACTTAGGCCAACAAAGAACACGGTAAAGCGAGGACATCCTCAACTAGGGAAGAATTAAAATGAGAGCTCAGAAACTTCTTGCAACTGAGCCCTTATGGAAGTGCTCCTTTAACTAATGTCAGAATATTCCATTTTTGTTAAATACTAGTAACTGGCAGTGAACATCTACACCCAGCAGCACATGTCACAATTTCTGCATGGAGCTTGGTTAGTTTGCTCGCCAGCTAATTTTAGAACGTGGAATTTCGACATGACATACATAAAGCAGAACAGGTAAACAATAGAACTCCAACGGACAACAATTCCGAAGCCTGGCGAGAGGCTAGAGAAGCTCTTAAGATCTTTTGCTACCATGTTTTTCCTTCATTCCCACCTAGATATACCTGCTCCCTTCACAAAGACGCTAATCCAAGACATATTGTATTAGATCTATCTCCTCAATTCTTTCGATTTCATCATCATCTGATGAAGTAGTATGCATATAAACCTACACTATTGTTGTGGGCATTTGCATGGTGTCTATCTTGACAAATATAATTCATTCATTATGCTGGTTGTAGTAGCTTACCAGTTGCCCTATTTTCTTTTTCACTATTAAACTAACTGCTGCACTTCCCACATTTGATATTGCCTGACCAAAAATACTGTTCTCGCTGCCAATGTACTTGTACCATCTACATCTAATTTTAGTCTATCCATTTCCCTCTTCAGATTCTCTAACCTATCGCAACGAGTCACACTTCTCATTACATGCGCCGACTCTCAGAATGTCAGTTTTAATTTTCCTAACGATTATCCTCCTCTGGTGTAGTCCCCACCCAGAGATCTGAATGGGGGGACGGACTATTTTACCTCCAGAATATTTTACCCACGAGAAAGCCATCGTTCACTCATTCACTTATTCATTCATTCATAGAGAGAGAGCTCATGTCCTCGGAAGTTTGTTACAGTTGCAGTTTCCCATTGCTTACAGCCATTTAGAAGCATGATGTTGTATCCTCAATCGGGGCCATCACTTCCATAGACCAATGCCTAGCCAAGATGACCGTGACCCTATCATATCATTGGTCCAGCACATCGTAGTTCTTAGTTGACCTCACCGTGTTCATGTTTAGTTATATGTTCCCCATCAAATCCAGGGTGTATGTAATTTTAGGGCATTTTTTAAATCATAGTTCGAATTGACCACTCCTGGGAGCGGCTGACTAGTCTGAGGCAAATTACCTTGATGGCAGAAACGGGGACACAACTGGTGTATATTTCGCGATTATTTGCACGATTCGCGCAATAAATCAAATTTTGCGATTTCGCGAGTTCATTTTGCTAAAATACGGTATTTTTAGTACCTGGGAAGTCATATATAGACAAGAAAGAACTACAAATAAAGCAAGGCGAAGCATGACATCAGTATTTGGAGGAAATCTGTTTAAATAAACAAGAAAAGTATTGGGCTCGTGATGCTTGCTTCAAAGTATCTCACAGGCTTCTTATTGGGTCGTCTTGGATTTTTTCTCTCTCTTCACCTAGTAGTCCTAGAGTGGAGTCTGATTCTACCCAGCATCTCACAACTTTGAAGTGATTCCTCATGCTCCCTACTCACCTGACCTGGCTCCTAGTGACTTTTGGCTTTTTCCAACAATGAAAGACACTCTCCGTGGCCGCGCATTCACCAGCCGTTAGTTTCTAATATTTAATGACAGTAAATTTTGCTTTGTTTGGAAGGACAGCGTCCTATTTAAAAGTAAATGTTAGGAAGCTTGTTAATGTAAAAGTAACTAACGTGAATGTGGACCGTTTGCATAAGGTCACAGCTTGCTTTCTTACAACTTAATTCTGGTTTATTTAGCTGAGTGGTTAGCGTGATTTCTTTTACGAGTCAATTTCTTGATGAGCCCTGGAAAATAGGACATGTTTTTATTTCTTTGAATGTGTATATTTGCCATTTATGTGATTTGATTTTGTGTGATTCCGATCCACATTGTTTGTTGTGCTCATGATTCGGGGTGTATATATTTGTGCGTAGGATGTTTTCCCACTCAGCGTGTTACATTTTGTACAGTTAGATTAGTTTTTGTCTCCCCTTTTTGTGCAGCGTGGTTATATCCTGAAAGAAAATCCGAACAAAACATCTCGATATAAATAATCGTCAACAGCAACACATAGTGACATGGACAAAAGTCAGTAAAATCATACGAAGTGTAGGCCGCTCAAATAAAACTCCTCGGTAGACAAACATATCACCCTCGTCAACACATGGCGGAGTGACTCAAAAGCGGAGGTTCACATCTCTCGAAATAATGCAGCAAATGCCAAAAACACAGGGTCTAACCCTTTACACACGCTGCTCAAATCTATCCGAGGCAAGTCGCACAATCAAGAAAAATGGAGGCCTTTCAGATGAGGAACGCATCCTCTTACTCAAAATCGCACTAAATAAAATCTCATGTCTTAAAGTTGCCCAATCTGGAAAAGTATATAAAATGACTTCTAACATACACTCACATGAAAAGAGGAGAGAAAGGTAAGTGAAAGAAAGAGGAGGTCTTGGAAATTTCTTATTTTAGCCTATTTATTTTTGATTTGTTTTGCTTTGATGTTTGAGACGCAGTGTGCGTCTCGGGGCTTAAATGTAAATAAGGATTCAAGTTAACGTCAGGAAGGACTAGGTTAAAGCATTATTAAAAGGAGCTCAAATTGTACGGAAACATGCCATCATGTTTTCTGGGATTTATTGCATGATGTGTGAATGAGAGAGTGTGTGAGACAGTGGAGTTTGGATCCACAAATTTTGATAGAGTCATCTTCACGACTATTTTGTATATCAAGATTGTAAATTAGTAACTGATTCATGAGTTCCACAAACGCAGTTTCGTATTTCGAGTTCCGAACATTAGAATAAATTTTCTGTAAAATTTATCATCATCATCATCATCATCATCATCAATGCGTGTTTCTCGAGTTGTAAGACTGAGGTATTTCAGTAACTTTCCAAGGTTCAGGCATGATCATCAATTGTCTACGTGGAAATTCCTTAGTTTCAGTTTATTATATTTATTGCAGAGTTGGCTAGTTTATTATTCATGTTGAACATTGGGTGCGAGTGCTTTGATTTGTGACCAGCGCAGTCTTGTTTCTTTTCATGATCCATTTCAGGCACTCCGTTTTTTGTTTTTTTTGCTAGTGGTTTTACGTCGCACTGACACAGATCTTATGGCGACGATGGGACAGGAAAGGCCTAGGAGTTGGAAGGAAGCGGCTGTGGCCTTAAGGTACAGCCCCAGCATTTGCCTGGTGCGAAAATGGGAAACCACGGAAAACCATCTTCAGGGCTGCCGACAGTGGGATTTAAACCCACTATCTCCCGGATGCAAGCTCACAGCCGCGAGCCTCTAACCGCATGGTCAACTTGCCCGGTACCCTCCGATTTAGTGGCTTCTCTTCAAATGATTTTAGACTGTCAACTCTTCCACTGAACTCTTCTATTGTGGATCATCTGCAACGTAATTCTAACTTCTTCCGCAGCCTTCTTGACCTCTTCTACGGACTTGGAGGTGGCCTTTAACTCCATGGAGTATTTGAGGATCCTTTTGGTCAGCCATTTATCATCCATTCTTACAAGGTGTCTGTAGAATTTCAGCCTTCGTTTCCGCATTGTGTCCGTGATCTTTTCAGTGTACTTGTAGAGCTCCTCATTTCTCCTTTTCTTCCAAGTCCCATCAGTAGTCTTCTGTGGTCCCAGAATTTTCCTCAGAACCTTCCTTCCCTTCTTTTTCAAAATCTTGCAGCTCCCCCTGAAAATCAGCGTGTAGCATCTGTTCTCCAGGTTAGGGGCGGCCTAAAATAAACTCTGGGGCTTACAATCCCAGTTTTAACTCTCGAGGAGTGGGCTATACCCACCCGCCCAATTACCTTAAACTTAACGCATGATGGAAACACTTTCGGTAAAGACTATTCCAGGAGGTAGCCAGAAACGGAAATCCTCCACCGCCATGAGCAGTAAAATATTCAATAGAGGGAAAAAACATTCTCGATGAAGGAAGCATTTGTGTAGGATGTAAACAGGGAATGGTTGAGAATAAACTTGTTTGTAGACTATGTGCAACCGAGAACACTAGAGCTTTGGTGTCAAGAAGTAAAAAACTCAATAGGTGAAGCTTCTTTCTGCGCCTCCATTCAGTTTCTCAGTAGATTTTATTAGGCTAGGCAATTTCTACCGGATTACAGAACTTCTTTTACATTTTACTCCACTCGAGAATCAAATTAGGGTCACTCACCAGCTTATTATTACAAATGTGGGCTTCTAAACTAGGCCTGATAATTAGCAAAATGGAAACAAGACAAAATTATGTAGGTAAGGCGCAATTTAAAAACATGTTTGTAAGCTGCGAAGAGAAGATTTGTGGCAGAACTTAGGCGAGAGTGAAGGAAAATGAGACATTGCTGGATGAAAAGGAAAAGGAGGTTCAATCAATCACTACTGATCTGCATTTAGGGCAGTCACAAAGGTGGCAGATTCCCGATCTGTTTTTTCCTAGCCTTTTCTTAAATGATTTCAAAGAAATTTATTGAACATCCCCCTTAGTAAGCTACTCCAATCCCTAACTCCCCTTCCTACAAATGAATATTTGCCCCAATTTGACCTCTTGAATTCCAACTCTATCTTCATATTGCGATTTTCCTTACTTTTAAAGGCACCAATCAAATTTATTTGTCAACTGATGTCTTTCCACGCCATCTCTCCACTGACAGATTGGAACATACAGCTTACATTGAATCAATGGCAGTAAATTTCCACCTTTTTGATACTTACAGTATATTTGCTTTAAGCAAATTAATTAATAATTTACAGTACATGTTCAGTTAGATTTGGGACATCTTCAACTATATTACAATGCCTAGGTGATAATAAAAATTATATTTTTTTTCTTAAAAATCATCTTAAGTACCTTATTAGGCTTAAAATCTATGTGAATTTAAAAAGTTAAAACAATTAAAATCAATGTGGATGGTTGAATAGGATGGTGAAATGGGAAGGGTAATGGATTTACTTATTTTTAACCTATTTTGAAACTATATTCATTTGAACAGATGTTAAAAATGCTTTTGTTCCCAGCACTTTTTTTACTATGATGTGTAATCACATCCCGCATCATCCGCAAAAAGTTTTATCTTCGATTCCACTTCTTTACTCGTGTCATTTATACTGCCGTAGCTCCTCCAAGGACACAGGTTTGTAGTAACAAGATTTCGGGGAAGCTCTTTTAATAATAAGACAGCAATCAGCTTCAAGGATCCTGCATTAACTGAATTCAAGAGACATTTTTATAAAATTAAAACAAACGACAACATTCATCTTGGGAAGAGCAAATGAAGAGAACATTCTTGTAAAAAACAGAACATTGACAAAGGAAAATTTTTAAAACTTTTTATTAGTACACAACTAGAAAATTACACACAGTGAAAAAAGAGCTGGGAACATTTTTTTTTTTTGACATCTGTTCAAATGAATATAGTTTTAAAATAGATTAAAATAAAGTAAATCCATTTCCCTTCACATTTCACTGCCCCATTCAACCATCCACAATGAAGTTATTTTAACTGTTTAAATTCACACAGATTTTAAGTTCATTTTTGTTTATTCGTTTAGCTGAAGATGTTCCATAATCGGAACAAAACATATTCTATCTATTTAGTATACACCTAGATTATGTCATGTAAACAATAAAACTGTTATAACAAATTGACAAGTATTGGAAGGTGGGATTCTCCTTATAACTTAGTTACGATAACATGCGATGGCAGGTAAGTATGTAGCTGCGTGCACTCCCCTCCTTTAAAGCAATTCACAACACGAAGTTTATTCACTTTCGAGATTTATTCCAATGACGAGTATGTGGATATGTTATTTATCTATGGAGAAGCTAGACAGAATGCATATCAGGCACTACACCTGTACCAAGAACGCTATCCAGATAGACGACAACCGACGGGCACGACATTTCGGAGTGTGGAAAGACGCCTGTGGGATATTGCATCCCTGGGAAGGACACTGCCTCTTCGAGATCATGCCGTGACGTCTGCTGACAATGAAGAGGTCATGTTTAACGCTATCCGGCGTAACCCTCATACTAGCATACGGGTCATTGCACAGGAGACGAACATCAGCTGAGCGTCCGTCATGCGGATATTGCATAACCGTGATACAATTCCTTTAGTTTTGCCAATTGCCACCTTTTCAATACAATAAAAATATAGTACAAACTTACATATTTATTATGATGTTTATATGGTACATGTTTCGCTCCTTTTCGTGAGCATCATCAGCCAAACTATCATTAATCTAAGATTGTATAAGATCATAAAACAATTCTTTGGTTCAAGATTGCTCTTGTAAAACTAATTGATAATCTTATAACATTTTAAATGTCACATAACAATAAAACTATATCTTAAGCTAACACTTTTTGTCTAAAATCTTCTTCAATCTAACATTTTATTGCCAAAACTCATCTGGTGAACATCTTTTAAAATTGTTTAAAAATAAGAATAAAATAAAAAAATTGAGATCTGGCTAGTTGTGTTGATTCCTGTTGTTTAACTTGTATAATTGTCATTAAAACTTCATAACCGTATTGAATATTTTCTGCAGTTGATATTTGTCATTATGGTCAATAGACTTGTTCTCGTTTATAAAATTTATAAAATGTATAAAATGTATTGGTATTAATTTATATTATCAATGGGGTAAAATTGTTCGTGAACAAACTTGTTGATGAAACACTTTCTGATGTGATATTGGATTTAAAATGTTCTCGAAGGTTCCATAATGGCTCGTTGGTATATCTGTAATAAAAGATAAAAATTATATGTTTATGGTTTTGATTGTATTTCTGTATAACATCTTATTGGAAGAATTGTCACTTTCCTTTTTGCTGCGTAATTGTTTGGTGTTACTCCTAGCCTCTTGAGAACTACTTGTCCTGTTTGCACTTCTTGTGTTGTATGAACGAGTGTGGATGAGTTTACGTTTTGGCGGGGAGGGGGAAGGGGAAGTTAAGGTAGGCGGCGTATTGATAGCTGCAGTAGACTGTGGAGGGGATAGTGTATAACCTGCAATATTGCATACCCACCGGTTTCACCCGTACCATCTGCACTCACATCAGGAGCTCCATGGTCACGAGTTTGATGCCTGGATGACATTCTGTCAATGGATCCTACAGCATGTGGACACTGATCCTGCTTTTCTACAGACTCTTATTTATGGATGAAGCACGATTCCACAACAATGGAACCGTTAATTGCCATAATATTGTAACGGTTATAGCGTCCGCCATGCCAAGTCGCTGTGCGCCGAGCTCGTCACCCATCGTCCCCACCCCCTTAGACTCTAGCACGCCAATCGCGAGCAACATTTACGGGCTGGGCGGGCCCTTCTCTCTTCTGTCTGTGGTCGCGCCGCATGGGACGACTGAAATTACTCGACGATTAATCTGGAGTCTTCCATCTCGCGAGGTTCCTGGATACATCTACCATCCGGACTGTTCCAGAAGGGTCGGCGCAGCTATGTAAGAGACGAGTGACATGCCAGCGAGTTAGACTGAGTGAGAAGTTGGTGTGGTTCAGTCATGAGCGACTGCCAGTGTAATGAAGTATGTGAACTGCCGTGATTATCGGACTAGTGTGCTACAGTCCGGACTGTCGGCGAAGGAGAGAACGGGTAGCCGTGCGACGTGGGACCTTGTGTCTGAGTGTAAAACTGTGTAGTGTGAGAAAAAGTGAGAAACGAAGGGAGAGAGAGAGAGCGCGTGAACTGTGTAAGTTCGTGTTATGAGCAAAAGTTGTGTGTAGTCTTGTGTAGTTTAGTGCGTAGCTAATAAATTTTAGTATTGAAGCTACCAGTCTAGTGTTAATTGATCATACTACCCCACCAACTCGTTACAATATGCATTACTGCTTAAAAACCAACAACCAGCTCTGCTCCACACGTTGCAGCACAAGGTCTACCTCACATTGAACTGCAAAATGCTACCACCTTATAGAAACTACAAATTTATTTAGACCTTCATGGGCAACAATCATCAGCGTTCAAAAACCTTTAATAATTAATGTTATTTGCTTTACGTCCCACTAACTACTTTTTACGGTCTTTGGAGACGCCGAGGTGCCGGAATTTAGCCCCGCATGAGTTCTTTTACGTGCCAGTAAATCTACCGATACGGGGCTGTCATATTTGAGCACCTTCAAATACCACTGGACTGAGCCAGGATCGAACCTGCCAAGTTGGGGTTAGAAGGCCAGCGCCTTAACTGTCTGAGCCACTCAGCCCGGCTCAAGAACCTTTAAACAGCAGCAACTTTTTTTAACAGCATGCATCGCACTCATGTGTATTGATTATGTGTTTATGTACATAGCTTCACTATTTTGAATGTCTTTGTGAATACAACTTGATGTCTGTCTGCTCAATTGAACTTTTTAACAGAATGTATAACTTGTAAGGTGTCAGCCTTAGTTAAACTTCTATGTGTTGGTCTTAATCAGCATTTAAAATATTTATCCGGAAGCAACTATTTAACTAAGTGTATTATATTCTAGAGCCTTGCCTTGATGCATATGTGTTATGTACATGGTTTAATCAATTTTAATGTTGTTATCAATACACATTTTTAGGATCACTAACTTTTAACAGGATGCATTCAAGTAACCAGTCTTAATTTTAATTCCCATGGGTTACACACAGTTTATTTTAATTACATTGTGCCTGTACATTGTTTTTGTTTATTCAATGTAACTGTGTGATTTGTGTTACGGCTGATGATGGCCTACAGTTAGGTTGAAACTAGTCCCAAAAAGAGATGTAATGTGATATATTGCACAACTTTGTATTGAAAAGATGGACCCTATAAATAAAATATTTAACTACTATTGTGACCACAGTTCAATATGGATCAATTATCATTAAATTTATATCTTATGATTAGACAGCGCATCACCGAGGCATGCCGATCCGTTTCGCGAGAGATGTTGCAACGGGCCAAACGGTCCTTACAACATTGCGCGCAGTTCTGTATCGACTATGGAGGTCGTCCTTTTGAGCAGGTGCTGTGTTAAACAACGGGGATAACTGAAATCCTGTCATGTTTCCCAGCCTCGATCAACCCAGCTCCATATAAACGGCCCTTTTAAGATCAGTCTGTGAAAAATACCAGTATTAAGTATACAACTTGCCACATCCCAGGCAACTGGCATAAAAAAAATACTTGCATGGGACTTGAAACTTCTAACCCTCAAGCACTGTCAACTATCACACATCCTACTGTGCACTAGCCATGTGAGCTACTGCAACACTTGACCTACGGCGCCACTTCCCAGCCTATACAGTACCATACTCCTGATCTGTGCATCCACTTCCTGTTTTAAAGTATGTGTTCTGCGTATCTGTACTCATTTTGCTCGTTCATTCGAGGTACGCATAATGAAGTAATAGTAGCGCTCGTGATTCCTGCCATCTTCTAGCCTGTAAACACACATCTCGTTATATTACGCCGGTTTAGGGAGAGGGACCAATTTCTTTCAGAATTGTAGTAAATGTGAAGGGATGCATAAAACTGGATTGCAAGGGGCTGGTGGACCACCCGGTATAACAACATTTTAAGGTCTAGCATTTAGGTTCACAACTGTCTTTAATTTATTGATCATTTTTACAGTTTATTACATTTGGGCTCCATTTTATCTTGATGACACACTTATGGGGATTAGTATGTTTTAAGGCAAAATGTCAGTGGTGAGTTGGCATGGAATGACATACTGAATGTAGAAGAATAAGCTTGAGCGGAGCTTTTAAAAGTAGGAAAGATCATAATATGAAGATAAAATTGGAATTCAAGTGGACATATTGGGGCAAATATTCACATATAGGAGAAGGAGTAAGGGAGTGGAATACATTATCAAGGGAAATGTTCGATAAATCTCCAAGTTTGCTGAAAAAAATTAAGAAAAAGCTAGGTAAACAACTGATAGATAACCTGCCACCTGTACGATAGCCCTAAATGCAGATCATTGATAACTGATTAAATAAATTTTTGACGACTGATGATGGACTTCATGTCTGAAAACCAGTTTTGAACCGAACACCTGTGTGCCGATAAAACTGATTTTAATAATAATAATAATAATAATAATAATAATAATACAACCATCAGCACTGTTTTGAACATAATGGCTTTGATATTTTATGATGATCACAACTCAAATTATATAGGTCGAGAAACTTCCAAAGCATTCAAATTTAGGAATGTAAGACTGAAAATACTATTAATGAGGACATCAGATTCAATCACTAATGTTTAAAGTACAATTTAACTCCCAACTGCATTAATCTGAAATGTAACAACACTTCAGTATACAGTCAACATTCTGTAAAAATAGCTGTAGCAACTGGGATAAAGAGCGAAATCAAGAGCCTACACACCAAAAAGGACCTGCTAAATGAGGAAGATTTTCACCTTCAAGGAATAGACTTGTTTTAGAACATATATTTATGAACACATAAGAAACAGACTAGAGAGAAAGGAAAAACAGCAAACCATCCAAAATAAAGTAAGTAAACTTCAGAATGAATACAAATGTAATAATTTTGAAGATTTAGAAGAACACACATTTTGTAAAACTGTTGTCAATATTTCCGACACACCATTAACCCAAGGTGAAACCTACTAAAAGTAGGTCCCAAACATAATTTCAAACAAAACTTTAATAATGCTACTCTAAAACAGTTAAGAACAGGAACTGAAACAGCAATTTTAAAAATAACTGACAACCAAAAAACTGTAAGACACTTAGTAGCAAATGAAACTGAGAAAATTAAAAACAAACCAACCAAAGAAAAACAGTACACAACGAAAATTAATAACTAATCTTAAATCTAAAATTACTGATGATGAACCTTAATGTCTGAAAACCAGTTATCAACCTAACACTTGTGTGCTGGTATGACTGATAATAATAATAATAATAATAATAATAATAAAAAACTCATTCCTGTCACCAGTACACACACACACACACACACACACACACACACACACACCTAGTACTCGCTTCGGCTGTGATAGGTCAACACATGTGTTTAAAAGTGCGCCTGGTGTTCTGCGTACATTAAAGGACAGCAAGTTGAAATGAATACCAGTGGAGGAAAGCAGTTAAGGTAATTTACAGTGAGGGAATATTGCAAGTTACCACTGACGCAGGAATAATAGGAAATCGTACTGCAGGTGGAAAGTACGAGAGAGGAAGGAAGCATCCGAGACTGGAGGAAAAATATATATTCCGAAGGCAACTCCAACACGAGGGCATTTCATGGCAAGAAACTGTTCTGACAGACTCTTGAAGAAAAGTTACTGGAGAACATCACAACCAAATGATAAGTTTGGTTACACCGTATCTATGGAGATGTGTCCACTCAGTTGATTCAGTTTGCTAGGTAAAACTTGAAGATTTCAAGGCAAGATGCTCGTGGATTGAAAAAATTTTCATGAACAATGGATTCATTTTGCTTCACTGTGCTACTATTGTTCAACATCATCCACATTCATACACTAATAAGATACTGAATCTTCAGCATTTCATCATTTGTCACAAATTGGATACGCAGATCAAACTCATGTGTATTTTGACATGCCTTTAAAAACTAGAGTAAACAAGAAGAGGAAAGTATTAGGACTGCAGGGAATGAGAAACAGTGTTATACCAAAACTGCTGATGGATGCAAACATCCACAGTACACAGTTTTCATACAAAAAACTGTGGCAGACTTAGGGATAAATGGTGCTATTTAAAGAGCACTGGATGCAACATGGATAGATCAAGCTATTGTGGAAGACTGGGTAAAAATGATGTGGCAGCGATGCCTAGGTAAGCTGTTAAATATGCTAGCATGCTTGTGTTGGACAGCATCCTAGAAGACAAACCAAATGTCCACAGTATAAAATCAGCAATCCTTGGATGCCTATTATACATACATTAAGAGATGCAGTGCACAACATACACACGCAGGACGAACCTCAAGTTACGTAATAGCACTGGCAATTCCCACCACCTGGCTGCGACACATAACGTTCCAGAATTCCCATGAGACCATTAGGAGCTTATGCCAGCCAGAGAGAAAGAGGATATTTAAGGCCAAGGACAGTAATCACAGTTTGATTAGCTGCCTGGGAGACTACCTCGGATCGAGTAGGGGTATTTCAGTCGCCTTGACAAAGAACAGTGCAATGTATTCGAAACTTCGGCAAACTGTATGGAATGTACAGAAAACACAGTTCAACCTGGAATAATTAAGTAACTTTACACACTGTGGAAGCTTCACAACTAAGATTTAGTTATTAATAGTGGGCTTACATTTGTTGTGTAGCCCTTGGAGGTTTATGTGAAGAGACCTTTTAAGGGCACAGTGAAGCAGCTGTACATGGAGTGGATGGCTTCTAACAATCGCCAACCTACAACCACAGGCTGTATTACGAAGCCAGATATCAAGCTTATCTGTACATGGATAAAAAGTATTCGGGGTTGTATGTCAGCTTAACTTTCGGTCACGAGCTTCACAAAATGTGGCATTTCAAACAGTATGGATGGAGAAAAAAAGACCATTCCATGTATGAGAAGAGGGATGACCGATGCAAATACTGGAAACACGTCCGTAGATGAGAGCAGTGATGAGTAATAACGTGTTTGTAGACCTAGGACCCTGATGCAAGTGTTACCCTTTTAAACACAGTGCCATCCACGAGTGTTTTTGCAATGTTTCAATTTGTGATCTCATTTACTTTTAACTTCCAGTTACAAAGTGCCCTTATTTATTTCGGACAAAAATATCATGAATATACTCTCAATTATGTTTATTCCTCTGATAAATGTGCTAGTTAATGAATGATATACAGCGTATACTCCGAAAAATTTTGTTTACAAACACTTAACTTGCTACTTGCCTTTTAAAATTTCATTTAATCTCTATTACATAAAGCCAACACCATTATGTAAATACAGAAGAATCTCGATAATTCAAAATCTGTTATTTCAAAATCCCGCCTAATTCGAAGAAGCTCTCATTCCCGGAAACATGAGATATGGTTTTGCACGTTATTTAAATTGCTTAATTCGAAATAGGGATAATTTGTAATTCAAAGTACAATGTCGGCCCCATTACTGAAATTCAAACTTTTAATTCGAAACTGCCTTTACATTTTAAAACAATAGTATGTTACAGAGTAATTTAAATTAAAAATTTATCCACGTCATGATAAAACGCGTTCCGGACATGGAGGGATAGCTTTCCGCATTACACTCACTTCAGTGGGTCTACAGTATGCTTCATAATTGCTAAGTTGAATGAATTCAGAATTCTTTTGTATTCAACCTTTTAAGGAACGCCGTAATATCACGCAGCAGGCAGTGTGCAGAAAGACAGAACACTGGCGATGCCGACAGTTGACGAAAAAGCATGGCTCATATAATAAATTCGAACGCATCGAACAATATTGTCATTGCCGATGGAACTGCACTGCTTTCTTTTAACGACGAGCCCAAACGGTCTTATGGTTTTAAAGGAGAAAGTGCCAGCCAGGCAATAGTACAAGGGTGGGGGTCATTGTAATGTGTTGCAAAGTTGCAATGCACATGGAAGCGAGAAACTTTAATCCCCTCGTTAGAGGAAAATTCGATAAGCCACAATGTTTTGAGGGCATCGGGCACTTTCCGTGGAAGTACAGTGAATCCAAAAAACAGTACCGTAATCCAAAAAATAATGCATTTGCACAGGGGAACCAGCATAATTTATCCTCGTCTTTGAATTGTGTGATTTCTTTTTCTTTCACTGCGTGAGGGTTTTTTTTTTTTTTTTTTTTTTTTTACAGAACTGTATATATCATTGGATCAATATACCAACCCAAATTACAATATCAATGAAATAACTGAAAAAACCAACACCATATTTAACAAAGTTATCCCCGCCTTAAAAAATTACTATCTTAAAACAGTCAACAAACAATGTCCAACACGCGCCACAGCGCAGACGACCGACACACCCAACTCCGCCCATATACATACGACAGCAACTCCCCCCCCGCCCGACCCTCCATTCCCCCCGCAGCAGCGGATACCAACACCAGGAGAACACGGCACAGTACACGCCAGGCAGCCAGGTCAAACGCAACTCATCCACTTCAGCAACAGTAAGTAACTACTACGGAAACACACATACAAGCAGGCACTTTCAGAACACAAATTTCTAACTTTACTTTTAGTTTCTTACAGTTATTTGTTGGCAATTATAGACAAGAAAAGACCTACCACCTAGCAACTGACATTTATACACTAACACAAACTGCATTCAATGTTTTTAACACAATTTTCAACCTCAGCTGCACATACCTACTTTTGAACATACACACATTTATTATTGACAACTGAAGATTGTAATCATACAAGTGGATGAACCTAATATAGAGCAGAATATTATGGAAGCACCCCGTATGAACACAAACACGGACATTTCCTCTTATGTTGGATAATGAAGTAAACAAACGCAAGATGTCAAATTCATTTCAAGAATGTGTTCCTATTCATCACACTGGACTTTAACATGAAATATGCATGTTAATGTGTAATTTTAATATGTACTGTGAATATTTTAATGTGTTTATGTATCTATATCTTAAAATAAGTTGATCAACACGATTTTTAGGCTCTCGGACACACTTAATATTAGATGTATACACATCCAATCCGGCTTTTACTTTGAAATATGCCTAATTTTAACTCTTGTTACATCCCTCGTTTTACTTAGCAAGGCACAATACCAACTTTGACTAATGTAAAGGTAATGTACAGCTGAAGATGACTTTATAAAAAGAGTTGGAACCGGTACTGTAATATAAGAACTTATAATAAACTTGTATTGATTAGGTGGATCCTTTCTCTTCTATGATATATGAGGTTATGTTTGTCAGTGATTTATCCAAGTGCATTATTTGAACATTGTAAATGCACCTTGTTGGATACATTTCGGAAATAGTTTTTTCCGTGGCATTTGAAAGGTTTAAACTGTGAATCGAGGTGACTGCATGCATTAATGGGTCTTAGGATACTTTGAGAGGTGGCAAGTGTTTACATAACTGAAGTACGAGAGAAGTGCCATGGCGGGAAATCGTATAAGGAAAGTTCGTTTAGCCACAATGTTTTAATGGGCATCAGGTACTTTCTGTGTAATTACAAGGCATCTAAAATGCACACAGTACAGTAATACAATGAATAAAGTACTTGCACATGGGAGCAAGCATAGATTTTTCTTCGTCTTTGAATCATAATTTTTTTTCTTTCTTTCGTTGCGTGAGGTTATGTTGGTCAGCCAGTTATCCAAGTGTATTATTTGAATACTGTAAATGCACCTTCTTGGATACATTTTGGAAGTTTTAAACTGTGAATCAAGATTAAATGCATGCAGTAACGGGCCTTAGAATATTTTGTAACGCGGCAAATTCTGAATTGCGAATTGGCGGTTAATTCAAAATCCGATTTTTGAGTCGCAACAACTTCAAATTAACGAGATTTTTCTGTACTGAACAATTATGTTATGTGTAATATGCTCCGTCATTTTTCAATGCTGAAACTTTAATCTATACTTGTGAATCAAGTGTCACGTACTATAGTATGATAAATACAGAAACTGAATTTCCTTTACCCTGCCAAAAACGGGGTGGGAGTTACGTAGGAAAATATGGTACTGTATGTGTTTATAGTTTCATGTCACTTTGCTCAATGTATTGTTGGAAGTGTTCATTACATATGTTAGTCACATGAGTTTTCCCACAGATTTTGATCTGAATAAATTGCAGGGACCTTATGCCCAGTATTCTAATTCTCAAACATAACTTCTGTAACCCCCCCCACTACTTTTTGTATTATGCCGCAGATCGTGTTGCAGATGTAGCCCTAGAAACATTTTCAGGGTATGCACAGCACGAGTGAGATGGTCGTGTCCTGAGTTTCCTCCGGGCACTTGACATACACTAACACTCGCTGTGTGCCCCCACAGCAAGAATGGCCCGCTGCTGCCCTAGGACAGCCCAGCTGTGCAGGCCTCATGTAACGTTTAAAGAGAGGCATATTTTACCTAGGCGCACAAATATCATTTTTCACAGAATCCTTGTCAGTTAAGCTTACTAAAAGGGGAATAACAAAGTAAAACATTCAGGGAAAAATTAAAGTTGTTCAATATTACCTGATGCAAATCCTTGATATGCCATATCAAAAAATGGAAACAATTTTCTCTTTTTCACAACATGAGATATTTCTGCCCATTGCTCTGGTTTTGGATCTACACCGGTAGGATTATGCGCACATGCATGGAACAAGATGATAGAATTCTCTGGAAGTTTCTGAAAAAGAAAAAAAGAAAAGTAACTCTGTTCTCAGGCATGAAATATTTTGAAGTACTAAACAATTTGGAACAGAGTATGGGAATATCTTTCTTACCGAAATATCTTCTAGGGCTCCTTGGAAATCAAAACCGCAAGTCTTGGGATCATAGTATCTATACTGCTTAACGTCTAATCCCGAATGCTTAAAAATAGGTGTGTGGTTACCCCAAGATGGTGTTGGCAAATATACAACTTTATTACCAGGAAAGAATTTGTGAAGGAACGCAGCACCAATTCGCAACGATCCAGTTCCAGATATTCCTTGCAGAGTTGCATTCTTTATATGCATAAAAAAGAAAATAAAGAAACATCAGTTTTCTCTTTTCACATTAGGAATATATATAAATAATATCATAACATACATACCACACCATTCTTAACGTGTTCACTGTCATCACCAAGAGCCAAAGAAATTGACAACTTGCAAAACTCTGGGCTTCCAGCAATTGGAGCATACTCCTTATCCAAGTTCTTGGCTCTCATTCGGTCTTCAGCCTGACAGACAACAATAAACATACATATATACACCTTCATTGTTATGCCCCTTAGCATTCAATCTGCAAAGTTCAGTGAATTAACTAAATGCCTCCACAATCTTATGTGCAAATAGTTCTGTATCATTTAGTTCCACAACCTCTTTCCATTAAAAACCAAATCTTAACATCTTTGACTACTTCTATTACCCTCAACAGCAGAGTCCATTACTCTCGTAAGCAATCTATCCTCTATTCACTCACGTGACCCCACCACAAAGCTAGTTTATACGTGCAGTCTCAATCATAGAGATTATTATTAACTTAGCCCTTATCTGCTCATTCAGAGTGCCCTTCTGCCATTATTTCCACCAGTTTGTACCAGTAATCATTCTCACTCCTTCCATGCCTCCTAACTTATGAATAAGATATCCTGAGTCCACCCAGTTTTCACTCACATACAGCAATGCTGGCCTGAGAACAAGACCGATGTAAATACAGTTTCATCTGGAAGGAAACTTCCTTCACACAGAATAATGCTGATCGCAACAGAAGGCTCACTGAATTAGCTTTGCTTTTCTTTCTCTCCCTTGTCTCATTTCAAATCTCTTAAAAGATTCTGCTCTTCGACCTCTTTCTCTACATTTAAGACCATATCGTCCTAATCAAATTCTAAGGAGCCCCCTTCTCTATACAACTATATATTATAACGCATCATCATAGTTTTACTAATCAATTTTATTCTAAGCTTTTAAACATAAGCAGCGACATAACTTACAAGTGTAGCACCATACACCTACAGATACAAGACCAGTTCTCATATGTATACATAGTGTTCGAATTACATGTCTCTCAACAAGTCTTAAAGAGACTTTAAAAGTTGTGTGTTAATCATTATTATTATTATTATTATTATATTACTCACACTTGTTCATGTTGTCCTACTCGCTACGAACTTTTCAGGTGATGTTATCTTCATACCTCCTTTTTATAGTGTTTTATAGACAGTCTGAAGATGACAGTTTTGAATAATTTTTTAACAACCACCTAAGTAATGTATTTTAGTGTTAATCTTTTCTAAGCAGCTGAAGAGGCCCAAAATAGGGGCAAAACATATTTTGCTTCGTTAATTTTATTATGTACATATAATTCTTGTAAACAAATGCTGTACTGATAAGGTGGACCTATTAAAAGAGGAAAAACTTCTCCCCATTGAAGTAAGATTGTATAGTACATATGGGACCTTTATCAAAAGGTATAAGGTGACATGGAGGGATTCAATTAAATGGAAATGTAGTGCGCAGTTTGTTTTATGCAAACAGTTTGCTATTAATGGTATACTGTGCTGAAAGCTTGCAATCTAATGTTCTGGAGCTCATCCACTTGTGATGTTCACACTGGAAATCCCAAGCTTCAAAGGAAGACCCCTTCAAGATGGCGACCGGGAGTAGTCGTGTGCCAGTATCGCTCCGTGTCTTGTCTATTAGTAGTGTTCAAATGTAATATCACGTCCGTTCGAGTTTGCCTCCGGGATGATAATGTGCTAGAGTTCGACACGAAATATGAAAACCGTTTGGAAAACACTTGTGTATGGCTCGGAGCTTTGTATTTTGTCCCACGTGCTGGCTTTAAATGGAACTATGTATCTGGTGACATCACAACCAAGCGGCCAGTCTGCAAGAAAACAGACAAAATCTAGCCCGATCTCGCTCAGTGATTTGTGTGCTTCTATTGGCTTTCTCCGGTCATATAAATCTCAACCCAGGACCCCAGCATGACAGCAGTATGAATATCTTCTACCAAAATGTAGGGAGTTTAACCTCGCTTTCAGTGACGCCAGCAAAGATTGTATTTGTAAAGTTGAAATTTGGTTAAATGATTCTGTTGGTGATAATGAACCATTCTCTACTGATTACTTTGTGTTTCGTCAAGACAGACATCAGGTCCATAGTAGCAAAGTGGAAGGGGGAGGGATTATGGTTGCTGTGAACTCTGCTCTAAGGCTAGTTTCCCGGCGAGAGCTGGTGGGAGACTGGGAGTGTCTCGTGGTCAAGGCCACCCAACACCAGGAAGGGCTGTGTTTGTGGTGTGCTCCTACCTGCCACCGGACGAAGTGACTGCTAGGAAAGTAATCTATGAGCAACACTGGTTAACATCACAGGTGATTTAAACCCACAGGATATTCCTGTAGTTTGCAGAGACTTTAAGGGGACATTAAAAGCCCTATGCTTATGTTAAATTTACCACATTGATAACCCATTTTGTCAAACTATTTCAGGTAGAGACTTGAACATTTTACTGAAGTTTATTGAGTATATATAATGTACACTGATCTACACTTAATACAATAGCTTACTTGGGAAATCTGTAATTTCTTTTACAAACTACCTTCTTTTTCAAACTTTTGGAACGTTTATTAACATAACTCCCAAGATATAAAAGCAATTTACATGAGTAGATCCATTGCACTAACAGATGTTACTTAGCTATTTCTGAAGATCAAGTGTCTATTTGTTATAGTTTCTGAGATAATGGGTCATTTGTACAAGAAAAACAGGTTTTTCAGAAATGAGGATTTTAAACTTACACACATGATTATTGTAATAAACGTTCATACAATTACTAGAAGCACCCTGCTCCATAGTCTGGATCCTGTTCCTTAGCTTCCACACCAAGTTTCTTGTTTCTTCTTTCTCTCCTAGCTCTCTTGGTCATGTTCTGAGCTGCAATTTCTGCTTTTTGTATCCATGATCAATCCAGGCCTGACAATATTTTTACCTATTCTGACACCAAGTTCCTGTAGGTCCCTCAGCCTTCCAACACTGCCATCATTAAATGTTACTACTGCATCCCATAAACCCAACCCTGATGTTTTCTTCCCAACAAAAACATTTTTAGGAATACGAGACCACACAACATTGTTAAAGGACTCGTTGGGATTTTGAGTCTCCCCATATAAGCACTTTCTTAACAGTTCTGTTGCTGCCAGTTCATGGTATATTGCTTTATTGATTCCATAACAGCTTCTGGCAATGCATTCTGGTGGTGGTAAGTGTCAATAGTTCCAGCTGCCTCAGCTTTCCTATATTTGCACCAAATTTCTGGAGGAGAAGGACATAGATGGTGAACTGGTTTCTCATCAGAACCACCCTTATGAAAATACGTGGCCCAAACTGCTCTTTTCATATATTGTAAATCATAGCTATAGTCTCCGATTGCTTTGCCATAGTAGTTTTGAAGTTCATCTATAAGCTTGTCAGTGAACCTTCCAGAATGTTTTATGGTTTCACCATCTGACAACATTTTGTCCATCTTGTGCTTTCAGTTTGCAAAGACGTGTCCCCATTCTCTTTTGGACGTGCCCTACATATTCCAACTTAGTAATAACAGTATCATAGGTTTTAGTCTCCATTACTGCCTTGAACGATTTAGGCCCGGTTGTATAAAGACATCTGACTGGAGATCAATTAAGAACTTAGTTCTGACAATGAACTGAGATTACGACTTCATCACGTTGTATAAAACTGAACTCTGTTTAACATGTGTAGTTCAAATGTAATCGAGTTCAAAAAAGTGGACGTGGCAACACCGCAAAACAAATGAAATACGAAATAGCTCGGCCCGTTGGATAATACTTAAATGGTGGGATTGACACTGCCGTGACTGGCAACAAATGAAATACGAAATTGCCGTGACTGTCGAAGAAGGATAAGAAGATAATATTGTAATCTCGCGAAGTAAACATGGAAGGAACTTCAAAGGAGCGTTCTGCGAATTTCACACCGAAAGAAAAGGACGATCTGGTACTCTCAAGGTACAAACATATAATAGAAAATAAGAGAACCAATATGGTAACATCAAAGTTGAAAGAGAAAGCCGTTGACCCGTTGACATGTCAATGTTAAAGAGATCTCCAACAACCATTTGAAAACTTCCTGTAGCATAAAACCTAACGGCCAGTCTCCACTGATTAACATTTAACACCAACATTAGAGTTATTAGTAACATACACATGGGTGACAGGGGATAATTTCTTTGAGTAGGTTTTTTTAGTGTGTTCCTTAACTTCAGCTCCAGTCGTTCCACAACATCTTTCGATAAACGAAATCTCATTTTGAACATTTGATCACTCATTTCAATCATCGGATTCCAACTGTGCCGAAAGACGCGAGGAGCTCGTAAAATAAACTCATCAGACGAAAAGTCAGAATAATCTGATATCCCTGCTAAATATATAATATGTATATATTACACAATTGCTTTGTTTTGTAAACTTGAAGCATAATTTAAAATAATTATTGAAGCAGTATCATAAAAATAAGTAACAACGTGTCGGTATTGCAGTAGGCTATTGTTTATATGATATTCACATAACCTCACTTCTGAAAAAAGTCGAGCTATTTTTAGCAATATTATTTAACTACTAGCATTCAAGATATTTATAACTCACCTCGATATTATTAAGGTACGGTATTCTTACGCAGATACGATCCAAAGGAAACACTTCTCAGGTCTTCAGGTCTAGTTCAATGTTTAATATGAATGATACTGATCTACGTTCAAGGAGATTAACCGACGAATATTCGGCAGTCAAATCTGAACTTAGATCGAGACGAGATGATCTTAGATTAGCGTTTATACAACGGAAAATCGAAGTTCACTTTGACTGGCAGCCATTCCTCGTTAAACTCAGATCAAATGTTTTATACAACCAGGCCTTAAGACTCTTCCTCTCCCAGCTTTTGCAGCAGCTGTCTCCATGCCCCCACTTGTACCGTCAAGTTTTGGTTATACACTGATTGATGGACAGCCTTTTTTTTGTCACCATTGTTGTAGAATATACAAATCTAAGTAACGAATATTTCACACCACAACCAAGTAATACTGAAAGTAAAAGTACGGGGAAGATAAAATAGATAAATATACCATGTCACCACCTTCTACATAAAATACTTTCCGAGACAAGCTAGAATTCACTTTATCTTTACTGCGAGTTACGCGCCCCATACTGCAGAGGAAGTTTATGTTCACATGGACTAAAGCCATTTTCCTTAAATGAGAGATCTCCTTTCGTTGTGTCCCTGGAATTTAATTGAAGACTCCCCTCCGTTGATGAGGTGTGAACCCCTTTTTATGACCTGTTTTGCTCTGTAATAAAAGGCACGGTATGGTCCCGGATAGTTAGCACGCGGAAGTAACCATGCTGGTATCAGTGAGGTAATAAATAAAAGAAGAGGAGAGGGCAAGAAGGAAGTAAAAAAACAAAACAGGCCATAGTAGTGATTATGTGCAATTTTTGACCATACGCTGTGAATTTAAGAGTCTTCAGCTCAAAAAATACAGAAACTATATAACTTCGATGGAATCGAAATTAGCTGCCAACCCGAAGTGTTTCTGGAATTTTGTAAAAAACAAACCGAGGTCATCTCGCCTATCACCTACTATGCTTCAGGATGGAAAAGAATTACAGGACAAGAGGAGCACCTTGGACAGTTTTGCAGATACCTTTGAAAAGTATCACTCACCTGCTGCAAGGTGTAATCTATCCACTTCGTCCATATGTGATATAGGCCTAACCTCAATAGTGACCTCTCCAGCAGAGGTATCTTCAATTCTTGCATCTTTGGATACCTCCAAATCATGTGGTCCCGATGACATACCGCAATAGTTTTGAAAGAATGTGCATCTGAGGTAGGTAGGCCACTTAGCATCATAATAAATATGTCAATCTCGTCAGGGTATTTTCTGTGTGAATGGAAGAAAGGTTACGTCATACCAGTGTTCAAGAAAGGAGACAAAATGGTGTTTGAAAACTATAGGCCTGTTGTGTTATTGTCCCTGATTTCAAAGGTGGCAGAGAACATAGTGTACAAGAGATCGTACAGTTCAGTTTCACAGTATATTAAACATAGCTCAGCATGGTTTTGTACAGATGATCGATTGATTGATTCTTGTTGTTTAAAGGGGCCTAACATCTACGTCATCCGCCTCTAAGGGTACAAAATGAGATGAAATGAAATGACAAATTAAAAACTCAAAATCCTCCACCGATCACAATTCAAAACGTGAGGACGAAGAATGAATGGATGGATATGAATTTAAAACGATCAGTGGAGCCGATCCACAGTGCCTGACATGCACAGAAGCTGGCGTAAAACAACAGTATTACTGACCAAGGGACGGCTTCTATAGCACGATACCGAATCGATGATGCTTGTAGTCGAAAGGAGTCCAAAATCCAAGTCATCGACCCCTCATAATGGTACTTATCGCTAGAAAAGTAGAACCGTGGTATTTGTCATGCTGCAGTACTAATCAAGAGTAGCTTAGATTCGCAGTATTCCACACATTATGGTACTACTCACAGGTAATGAAATTCGCACATGTATTACAGACCTACTGCGTTTCGCACATTGCGGCACCATTGACAGGCAACGCAAATCTATGGTGTTCATCACCTAAGTGTACTAACCACAGGGACTCTTACTATCCCGTGGTGTTCCTCATATAGTGGGTACTAATCATAGCCAGGCCAGAACCATCGGTTCTGTCATCCCATGGTGTCGCTCAGATAGTGCTACTAATCACAGGTACTGTAAAAGCTGTCGCGCTCTTGCTTGCTACTAATCACAAACCTATTTGGTACCTGACATAGTGGTACTACATGCAAGGAAAAGCGACCCATGGTGTTTCTCGCGTGGTGGTACTAATCACAAGGAGTTTCATGGTTCTAATATAATAATCCCTTGGTCACCCCTTTTAGACACCTCTTACGACAGGCAGGGGATACCGTGGGTGCATTCTTCGTCTGCATCCCCCACCCACAGGGGGTTGTGTGCTCGATCCGCAAGAGGTATTTTATTTCCCTCACGTCCGCCGGCAAGCCGGTTAGGACCCCCCCATCTGCCACCTGGGAGTATCACATCTCCCCCCTGCTATGCCAGCGCAACAGGTTCATGGGGTTTTGTAGAGAAACCCTCTACCGTGTCCAATATGGCGGTGTATACCAATTTAATTTCAGAATCTCTGGATAGGAGGCAACAAGTGGATGTTGTTTACATGGTATAGATAAGAAATGTGTTTTTCCACCAATCAATACACAATTTATTTTAAATAGATTAAATTGTGTATTGAATGGTGGAAAAACACATTTCTTATCTATACTTTGTATCTGTCAATACGGAAAATGAAATTTATAAATAATAATAAATGTTGTTTACATGGACTTCTCCAAAGCCTTTGACTCAGTTCAACATGATGCTCTACTCATCGAATTGTCAGCATATGGGATAGGAGGAATTGCTTTGGAGTAGATTAGAAGCTATCTCACTAATAGGGTTTGTGTAGTAAAAGCTAATGGTATTATATAAAAGCTGTACCACCGTAATTCTGGTGTCCCCCAAGGCTCTTTACTGGGCCCTCAATTCTTTGTCATATTCATTTATGATATAACAACATTTATACAACACACTAATTGCCTTCTCTATGCTGACGATGTAAAGATCTTTAAGGTGATAAATAGTGAGTTGGACTGTAAGATGCTACAGTCCGACTTAAACTCCTAAGGAACTGGTGTAAAAAGTGGCTGCTTGATTTGAATACAGTAAACTGAAAATGTTAAGGATCCACCTTTTCAATTCAATGACAATTTGTTGATGCGAGTTAGATCACATGTCCTTTATACAAGATTGGTACTAGTTTCGACGCTCATTATGAGTCATCAGCCAGTGAATCAATTGAGCAAATCACAGAAAAAAAAAACAATATAAAACACAAGACAAGCATCTATAATGACAAATGTTAAACAGTAACAAGTTAAAATTGTGGTACAAGATGATGAGAGTATGGTGCATCTGACCAAAGAGTAAAATCCTCTAAAATCTGAGATTGTAACTCAGTTGTTAGGTCTAGATACACAAGAAAATAGTCCAGCTTCAGGTATATAGATCATAAAGTGTATTTTTAGCCTTGTTAAAAAAAAAAAACCCTCGCAAAACGTGTTATCCGTGGGAAGAATAAAACTTGTTCTCTTAAACTGTGGTATTCAACAGGCATAACTCGGGTGGTTCCGAAGCAAACAATGTGGTCGTGTGAGATCTTCATTTGACCCAATGTTATGATTCCCAGTTCGATATGGCTACTGTAGCCCACCTCCACTCCTTTCAACAACTGCGCCAGCACGCTGCTCAAGACATCCACAGTTCCATATCGAACTGAATAATAATGCTTTTTGCTATGTTTCAATCAATCAATCAATCAATCAATCAATCAATCAATCAATCAATCAATCAATCAATCAATCAATCAATCAATCAATACATCTGCATTTAGGGCATCGCCCAGGTGGCAGATTCCCTATCTGTTGCTTTCCTAGCCTTTTCCGAAATGATTTCAAAGAAATTGGAAATTTTATGAACATCTCCCTTGGTAAGTTATTCCAATCCCTAACTCCCCTTCCTATAAATGAATATTTACCCCAGTTTGTCCTCTTGATTTCCAACTTCATCTTCATATTGTGATCTTTTCTACTTTTATAGACGCCATTCAAACCTATTCGTCTACTAATGTCATTCCACGCCATCTCTCCGCTGACAGCTCGGAACATACCACTTAGTCGAGCAGCTCTTCTTCTTTCTCTCAATTCTTCCCAACCCAAACATTGCAACATTTTTGTAACGCTACTATTTTGTCGGAAGTCACCCAGAACAAATCGAGCTGCTTTTCTTTGGATTTTTTCCAGTTCTTGAATCAGGTAATCCTGGTGAGGGTCCCATACACTGGAACCATACTCTAGTTGGGGTCTTACCAGAGACTTATATGCACTCTCCTTTACATCCTTACTACAACCCCTAAACACCCTCATAACCATGTGCAGAGATCGGTACCCTTTATTTACAATCCCATTTATGTGATTACCCCAGTGAAGATCTTTCCTTATATTAACACCTAGGTACTTACAATGATCCCCAAAAGGAACTTTCACCCCATCAACGCAGTAATTAAAACTGAGAGGACTTTTCCTATTTGTGAAACTCACAACCTGACTTTTAGCCCCGTTTATCAACATACCATTGCCTGCTGTCCATCTCACAATATTTTCGAGGTCACGTTGCAGTTTCTCACAATCTTGTAACTTATTTATCACTCTATAGAGAATAACATCATCCGCAAAAAGCCTTACCTCCGATTCCACTCCTTTACTCGTATCATTTATATATATAAGAAAACATAAAGGTCCGATAACACTGTCCTGAGGAACTCCCCTCTCAACTATTACAGGGTCAGATAAAGCTTCACCTACTCTAACTCTCTGAGATCTATTTTCTAGAAATATAGCAACCCATTCAGTCACTCTTCTGTCTAGTCCAATTGCACTCATTTTTGCCAGTAGTCTCCCATGATCCACCCTATCAAATGCTTTAGACAGGTCAATCGCGATACAGTCCATTTGACCTCCAGAATCCAAGATATCTGCTATATCTTGCTGGAATCCTACAAGTTGAGCTTCAGTGGAATAACCTTTCCTAAAACCGAATTGCCTTCTATCGAACAAGTTATTAATTTCACAAACATGTCTAATATAATCAGAAAGAATGCCTTCCCAAAGCTTACATACAATGCATGTCAAACTTGCTGGCCTGTAATTTTCAGCTTTATGTCTATCACCCTTTCCTTTATACACAGGGGCTACTATAGCAACTCTCCATTCATCTGGTATAGCTCCTTCAGCCAAACAATAATCAAATAAGTACTTCAGATCTGGTACTATATCCCAACCCATTGTCTTTAGTATATCCCCAGAAATCTGATCAATTCCAGCCGCTTTTCTAGTTTTCAACTTTTGTATCTTATTGTAAATGTCGTTATCATACGTAAATTTTATTACTTCTTTGGCCTTAGTCTCTTCCTCTATCTCGACATTATCCTTGTCCCACTAACCACTTTTACGCTTTTCAGAGACGCAGACGTGCCGGAATTTAGTCCCACAGGAGTTGTCTTACGTGCCAGTAAATCTACCGACATGAGACTGTCGTAACTGAGCACCTTCAAATACCACCAGACTGAGCGAGGAACAAACCTGCCAAGCTGGGGTCAGAAGGCCAGCGCATCAACCATCTGAGCCACTCAGGCTGGCATTTTAGTTGTGCTCGGTTTCACCTGAAATATTTTGAAGTAAATCACTACCATGCGCTTCTCCTCATCTTCACAAATCATCCTTCCAATGTGGTGTTTTATCCTTAAATGTGTTAGGAACCTCCTCAAAATAATGTTCGAACAAGTGTACTTTTCAAAAATAAAAACTTGTTGCTTGCATAACAAAATTGATAAATAGGAAACTATAAACTATATTACACATATCATCGTTATAGACTTATGTCTTTCAGAGTTAAGCCTGCAAGCCTCTGAACTTACCAAACATCGCCACAATTCCCTATTTGCAACTAGTGCTCTGGCCTCATTTAGTTCTATACCTCTTATCTTAAAATTGTTAGAAACCGAGTCTAACCATTGTTGTCTTGGTCTACCTCTACTTCTCTTACTCTCCATAACAAAGTCCATCATTCTCCTAGGTAACCTATCCTCCTCCATTCGCCTCACATGACCCCACCACCAAAGCCGGTTTATGCTTACAGTTTCATTCATTGAGTTCATTCCTAACTTAGCTTTATCTCCTCATTCCCAGCACCCTCCTGCCACTGTTCCCACCTGTTTGTACCAGCAATCATTCTCGCTACTTTCATGTCCGTTACTTCTAACTTATGAATAAGATATCCTGATTCCACCCTGCTTCCGCTCCCGTAAAGCTAAGTTGGTCTGAAAACAGACCGATGTAAAGATAATTTTGTCTGGGAGCTGACTTCCTTCTTACAGATCACTGTTGATTACAACTGCAAGTTTACTGCATTAGCTTTACTACACCTTGATTCAATCTCACTATATTACCATCCTAGGAGAACACACAACCTAAATACTTGAAATTATCTACCAGTTCCAGCTTTGTATCACCAACCTGATATTCAATTCTCTCTAATTTCTTACCTACCGACATCAATTTAGTAGTTGAAAGGCCAATTTTCATACCATACTCATTGCACCAATTTCATGTTCCGAGATATTAGACTGCAAGCTTTCGGTACTGTACCGGGAGTTACACCTCTACGCCGCACCTTTAAATCTTGCGCCTAAAAGAACTCCTCTACAGGAGAAACAGTGAACTTGAAAGCTAGACCTACTTAAACTTTTTCTCAGAAGATGTCACTACTGTAATTCAACATAATTTTGTTATTGTAAAGTTTCCAGTACTGTGTGAATTTCAACTTGTTTTGTTTTCCATTCATCAAGAAGTTTGGACATTCTCTCATAGATGTCACTGCTAGAAAACTATGATCATGCATCCTGGTGCGAAGTGAAAGAACTTTTTTGAAGAAATTTTGTATTCATAAGTTTTTTTTTTTTACTAACTGGTGTTCATTTAGTTTTGGATTGGCAATATTTATCTTTTCTTTCCGCCAGTTTTGAATCCAGCCAATACCTAATTTCTGTAATTAATTTCCAACCAATCCTGCATTTCTTCTTCGATTCTGAGGGCCATTTTTAAATTTGACCAATAAAATTCTGTGGGTGTGTCTTGATTATTCATGAAAGGTGCCTCTTTCATCAGGCAGCAGTACTCCGACAAGGTAAGGCCACTTATCTTCACTTTTTGCTAGCTCCGCAGTTTAACCCAAGGAAAAGGTTTGAAACTTTTAATGAACTTATTTAAAATGCAAATCTCCTTTCGGCTAATGTAAAAATTTCATAAATCTAACTGTAAATCGGGGATAGAGAGTGATCCACCCTTCATGTTGGTTTGAGGTGACTGCGTTTTGTAACTGGTTTTCTTCCTTCTGTAAAGTCTTTATTTTTTTCTTATACGAGTCATCTCAGTAGTTTGGGAATTGCCCCTGTGTCATCGGCCTAGTGCCCCTTAGGTTTTAAGAAATCTGCTCTAGGAGTGCAAGTACTCACCTCCATTCTATGTGTGTGTAGGGCCATTTACTTAACCATTATTCATATTCCATGAAGGCCTAGTGACAAGTAATTGTAAGTGTTCTGATATTGCCTTGAATAGGCTTGAAAAACTGAGAGCGTGTCAGCTCTTTTCTAGTGTTGTAAAAGTGCCTCTGGGAGGCTTGACATTTTAAGTTGGGAGCAAGTGCTCCAGGTATTAGGGGCTTTCTGCCCTTTGAACAAATTTGGGCTTGTCTGTAAAACTTGAGCTGGGAACTCAAAATTGTAATACTAGGGGCTTGTAGCCCAAGAATGTTAAAGTTCTGGAATCTTGGATCTTTCAAAGTCTTGTTTCTAAACTGCTATGTCATTGTTATTTCACTAAGTGAAAAGTTGTTAAAGTTTTGTTGCTTTTCGAAAATATAACCTGTGTTAAAATTTTAAATTAACTTTGACTTTGTAGTTAGACCCATTCATCTCAGCAACTTCTTTCACCTCTGCTGGTCGACGGGTAGCCCCGTAATTGGCACGATCTGCCAGTAAGACCACGTCATCAGCATAGGCCAGACTGCTTACTACATCTGTACCTAACCGAATCCCTCCCTGCCACTTTATACATTTCAGCAGATGATCCAGGTAAACTATGAACAGCAAAGGTGAAAGAAATATTACATCCTTGTCTAACGCCTGTACATAACCTGAACCAAGAACTCATTCTACCATCAATTCTCACTGAAGCCCAATTGTCAACATAAATGCCTTTGATTAATTTTAATAATCTACCCTTCATTCCGTAGTCTCCCAGTGTGGCGAACGTCTTTTCCCGCTGTACGCTGTCATATGCTTTCTCTAGATCTACGAAATATAAACAACTGTCTATTCCTCTCTTAAAATTTTTCAATTCGCTGGCGCAAATCGAAAATCTGATCCTGACAGCCCCTCTGTGGTCTGAAACCACACTGGTTTTCATACAACTTCCACTCAACCACTGATCACACCCTCCCTTCCAAGATGCCGGTCAGTACTTTTGGTATACCAATCAATGTGATACCTCGATAGTTGTTGCAATCCTTCCTGTCCCTAGGTCATAGACAGGTGCAATTACTGCTTTTGTCCAATCTGTAAGTACCTTACCAACAATCCATGGTAATCTTACTACTCTATGAAGCCATTTCATCCCCGCCTTCCCACTATACTTCACCATTTCAGGTCTAATTTTATTTATTCATGCTGCCTTATGACAATGGAGTGTATTTACCATCCTTTCCACTTCTTCAAGTGTAATTTCACCAACATTTTCTCCCTCCCTATGAGCTTGGTTGTTCGTGACACCACCAAGAAGATTTCCTTTTACGTTGAGAAGATTTTTAAAATATTCCTTCTACCTGTCCAGTGATTCACTGGGATCTATTATGAGTTCACCTGAAATACCCAAAACACTGTTATAATTTCCTTTTTTCCTCCCGCCTTAAGATTCTTTATTACTGTCCAGAAAGGTCTCCCTGCTGCTTGACCTAGCCTTTCCAGGTTATTACCAAAATCATCCCACGACTTCTTTTTGGATTCAACAGCTATTTGTTTTGCTCTGTTTCTTTCATCTATGTACAACTCCATGTCTGCATTGGCCCTCGTTTGAAACCATTTCTGATAAGTCTTCTTTTTACGTTTACAAGCAACTCTCATGTCATCATTCCACCAAGATGTTCGCCTTTTCCCATCTTTACACACAGTTGTTCTTAGGCATTCCCTTGCTGTTTCTACTACAGCATCCCTGTATGCCACCCATTCTTTTTCTATATCCTGAACCTGCTTCCTGTCTACTGTTTGAAACTTCTCACTAATCATATCCATGTACTTCTGTCTAATATCCTCGTCCTGCAGATTTTCTACCCTTATTTGTTTGCAGACAGATTTCACTTTCTCTACCCCAGGCATAAAGATACTTAGTTCACTACAGATCAGATAGGGGTCTGTATCATCGAAAAATCCCTGGAAAACTCGTACATTCCTAACAGATTTCCTGAATTCAAAGTCTGTTAAGATAGTCTAATATGGATCTGGTACCCCTAGTCTCCCATGTGTAGCGGTGAATAGTCTTATGCTTGAAGAATGTATTCGTAACAGCTAAACCCATACTAGCACAGAAGTCCAGCAGACACTTCCCATTCCATTAACTTTCATATCTTCCCCACATTTACCAATCACCCTTTCATATCCTTCAGTTCTATTTCCAACTCTGGCATTGAAATCAACCATTAGCACTATCCTATCCTTGCTGTTGACCCTGACTACGTCACTCAATGCTTCATAAAACTTCTCAACTTCACCCTCATCTGCACCCTCACATTGTGAATACAGTGAGAATTCTTATCCTAATTCCTCCAACTGACAAATCTACCCACATCATTCGCTCATTTACGTGCCTAACAGAAACTATGTTGCATGCAATAGTATTCCTGATGAACATCCCTATCCCACACCATGCCCTTCCCTTTCTAACACCCGTCAAGTACACTTTATAATCTCCTATCTCTTCCTCGTTATCTCCCCTTACCCGAATATCACTTACTCCTAGCACATCCTGCTGAGGCAGCCAGTTCTCCTTTCTTTCTTCCATAAGCCCCATTAATTTTGATAGCTCCCCATCAAATTCAATTTCGTTCGCCAAGTTGTTTCCAAGGAGTCCCTCGCCTGTCGAATGGGTGTGGGACTCCATTACTCCCATAGGTCCGAGGCTTGCTTAAAATGTCCTGAGCTCGGCAAATTCATGAAGCAGGATGCTAACTACTTATACATATTCCAAATGAGGATCGGTCCTCTAATGAGTTAGGGACCACCGGTGAATTGTGTAGTTCTGGCCGCTGGAGCACAAGGAGGGCCATGACTCAGTATGCCCGAGATGCCAACTCCCATTCCTTAACAACTGGTATCTTGACTTTCAGGACCACTTACTAGGCCACAGCTGTTGTCCACGGTTCACGAACTAGGACGTGACTACAGTAACCCATACGATGAAATAATTACGATATATCATAGGCATCAGCAGGGTCAGAAAAGTTCAAGTGAAGTGCCATTCCTAACTTTTAGTTTAAGTAATCCTGACTGGAAAGGACCTACACCTACGACCGGTGTATTTTTTTCTGCATCTGAACTGACTTTTTACACTGTAGTTAGTCTTTTCTTGATGATGATGCTTGTTGTTTAAAGGGCCCTAACATTTCCCCTCTACTCTCTGCTGGGTATCTTGAACGGGATGCTCTTCACCGTCACCCTTGAGGCAAAAGATTGTTGAGGAAAGGTACTTTCTCGTTCCGCTGCAGCACAGTCAACTGTCGTGTACCGACCTCCCAAGGACTCGAACCGGTGGACTGCCAGATGGACGGCAGCCGGGGTTCACAGCCGAGACTCGAACTCAAGGTGTCCAGGGAAACAAACTAGTATTAGAATAATAATCATCGATATGAGACACCTTTTAGTATCTGAGTAATTGTATAATAAGTATAATAATTATGGTCAGAATTAACAATTAGAAGGAAGAAGTAACTTTTCAAGAAGTTACATGTAGTGGAGAGCGGCTTATAAAATACGCTTACGAAGGTTTGTTGACCAGAGCGGAAGGTTGTTTATTTGATCTGGACAAACAGAGTTGGTATGTGAGCCGGGCGGCCGGCGAGCCTCAAAGGGACAAAGCCCCAGTACAATTGCACTTTAGAAAAACAAGGAAGGATGAGTGCAAAGTGAGACAGACAGCAGCGCCTAGATGGCAGCACGTACTGTAATAATTATTGGAGAATGAGTGATTGAGGGCGCCACCGACTAGATGAGTAGCTTAGCAACGCCCATAAGATCCAACCCCTAGGTAGCGGGAAGGGATCGACCTTTTGAGTCCAGGAGCAGAGATATAACCCTAGACCAAAATGGCGCGGGGCTCTCTCCCAACCAGTGATAGGTACTTTTCAGGACGAGGCTCTTTCGAGCAGTAAGACATACGTGCCGCAGGGCAAAATTCAGATACACGCGTAGTCGTAGAGTAGGCGCGTGGAGCAGGCTCGCTCTCTCCTCAGAACGACATATTGAACTTGTAAATACTTGTACATAGTAGACTTAGACGTCCTAGTTAATAAAGGACAGTAGAAATTATCAATTATTTCATTTCGTGAGTTGCGGGACAGAGTCGCACCTACAGTTACCTCCCTACTTTCCGCTCGGCAGGACAGGTAATACTTTAACATCCAACTGCCTGGTGACCAACCTACGAGAACGTCTCTCAGGACAGGTAGGTCACGACACAAACAAAAACTACACCTCCTTTATGAAGTTTGCACCACCTGTATTCCTTTCTAAATTATTATTTTCTGCTCCCAAATCATTATCTTCCACTTCTGACCCAGAACTGACCAAAATCTCCGCAATGTCATCGCTAGACAAATTACCGGCAGCCATTTTATTTGCCGAGCTCTGCCTGAGTGAACATCTACCACATGTGGTTACAGGTGACAGTTTCCTATAGGTGCTGTGACCTAGTGTATTGTTTTTTATGTACATGAAATTAAAAACAATAATGTGAAAACTAATGGTGCTCAGGCTTTGTATGAACACAAATGTTCAATGGAGAAGTTACAAATCCTCAAGCAGGTAGTAATAAAAGATGAAAATAAATCCGAAACAAAAGTACCGGGGTGCAGTCGAACAAAGTCAGGTGATGCAGGAAATATTAGATTATGAAATGAAATCTTAAAGGAAGTAAAAGAATATTGTAGCAGAAGTAAGGACAACATAAAACACAGACTAGCACAAGAAGGGATGGTTTTTCTTAATTAAACAAATTTGTTCAGTTTGAACACTGATATAGGAATTAGGAAGATATTATTGAAAACTTTTGTATGGATGAAAATGTAACTATATGGAGGTGAAACATGGACAAGCACAGAAAGAGAATGGAAACTTTTGAAATGTGGTGCACAGAAGAATGCTCAATGTAAGATTGGTAGATTGAATCATGAGATGGAAGATATACCGAGTCGAACTGGTGGGAGAACGATTTGGCAGAATTTGAAGAGAAGACACCCAGGACTTCTTCAGCTAGTTTTTGAGGGAAGCTTAAGCAGTAAGACTGGCAGGGGTGGACTACGGCTAAATACAAAAAACAGTGTAGTTATAGAGAAATGAAAAGTTAGCAAAGGATAGGGTGGCATGCAAACTGCATCAAACCAGTCTATGGTTGATGAGACACAAACTAGACATTACTTACAGCACTTCTGCAAGAGGTTAAAAATTTACCTCAAGGACACTGGGCAAGACAAATGGTTTTCCATTGTCGTCCCTGTATGCTCCAACTCCAAGGTTGATTTTCTTGGGATTTGTATCCCTTTTGTACGCCTCAGTGACACCCAAGATGGCATCAGGTGGGCCCATTTCTACATGCGACCACCATGAGCTGCTGAACAAAAGTGAAAAATATGTATTAATATGTAATGTTTTTTTACATATATTTGATAAAATTCATCACTTACCTACAACTCAACCTATCTAATAAAAACACCTGTTGCAATCATCAGAAATCCAAGATATAGATATCCTTTCTTATGAGCATTTGAATTTGATCACTTTTCATAGGGAGACAAGTGAAAATTGGAAACATGTCCTTCATATCGCACCAAGAAGTATCAATCGACTGCACGTTACTTTTTCAGGATAACTGTACATGTACAGTCATCACTCAAAAGAAGAATGAGTGCGTTGTATTGTACTGGAAGTTTCTCACATTTGATATATTACCAGATTAATTTTAATTATCAAAATATAATTCACTTCCTATGTAAATAGAAACCCTGTGTATACCCACAACAAACTTTTCGACAAGTACACCTGAGAAACTTATAAAATACCGGTACCATGCGTTTGTTTTTTCACGTGGCTAGACACAGGATTTACAACAAATTTATTGGAAAAATACAAACACCAATCATTGTATAGGCCTGCATCAAATTCACATTTACTAAATAAAAGAAAAACACTCACGATCAGTTTCCATATTAGAGAGAATGTGCAATAATAATCAAGTGATGGACTGATTTCTGTGAGGTATTTAAAGCTAGAGTACGAGCAATGATTGCAACACTGCTACCAGTAGCTTGTCATCAACATGTGTACGCTTTGTTTTATTTTATACTTTATAATAATGATCAATGAACTGTTTTAATGTTGGTGCAAACTTCAAACAAAAAGGAAAAAAATATTAAAATTGCAAAGATCATATTTCACTTCAATCTAAAGGTGGGTACTCACTAGGAGGCTGCAACATGCAACGCAATGGTTGCTGCAACCATATTTTTCTAATAAGTACGCCATGAGCTTCGTTGCTGCAACCGTTCGCAGTGAGGCGCGCTGTGATCCATCTGGTTGTCAGTATTCTGGCGAACACAAAGCGGCGCGCAGTGTGTTCGCTGAAGCGTTCCAGGCACATTTCGTAGTCAGGACGCGCAGAGGTCATGGAGTGGACTGAGGAATCCTGTCAAGTTACTAGAATTATATCGCACCGGGCGAGTTGGCCGTGCACGTAGAGGCGCGCGGCTGTGAGCTTGCATCCGGGAGACAGTAGGTTCGAATCCCACTGTCGGCAGCCCTGAAGATGGTTTGCCGTGGTTTCCCATTTTCGCACCAGGCAAATGCTGGGGCTGTACCTTAATTAAGGCCACGGCCGCTTCCTTCCAACTCCTAGGTCTTTCCTATCCCATCACCGCTATAAGACCTATCTGTGTCGGTGCGACGTAAAGCCCCTAGCAAAAAAAAATAATTATATCGCAATTCTGCATTATTATGGGATCCTTCAGTGAAGTGCCAAATGATTTCAATGACGTCTCACACAAAAAAATGTTCAATGAAATGAAATTAAATGAACCTTACCTCTATGTGATCTTTTAATTTGCTGATGATTGCTTGACACACTTGTAGTACAAATTTACTTAGGACTGCCGGGCGAGTTGGCCGTGCGGTTAGAGGCACGCAGTTGTGTACTTGCATCCACGAGATAGTGGGTTTGAATTCCACTGTCGGCAGCTCTGAATGTGGTTTTCCGTGGTTTCCCATTTTCACACCAGGCCGATGCTGGGGCTGTACCTTAATTAAGGCCACGGCCGCTTCCTTCCAACTCCAAGGCCTTTCCCATCCTATCGTCGCCATAAGACCTATATGTGTCGGTGCGACGTAAGCCACTAGCAAAGTAGCTTCCTTCCCAGTCCTAGCCCTTTCCTATCCCACAGTCGCCATAAGATCTATCTGTGTCGGTGCGACGTAGAGCAAATGTTAAAAAAATACTTATGACTTGCTTGGATATATATTCTGAAGAGATACTGCAAGCTGGTGAAGCTGTCACCGGTGGCTAAAAATCTCAAAGTAAGTGCCAATGTATATTGAACAGATATAGCTTTTCTAAATTTCGTGTCCATTGTTTTTATTTTAGGTTCAACAATATTTAGTAAACACTCAAAATCGGTCGGTGATATACGAGTGAAATTCGTAAAATATCCACTTCTTTTTTTTTTTTTTTTTTTTGCTATTTGTTTCACGTCGCACCAACACAGATAGGTCTTATGGCGACGATGGGATAGGAACGGCCTAGGAATAGGAAGGAAGCGGCCGTGGTCTTAAGGTACAGCCCAGCATTTGCCTGGTGTGAAAACGGGAAACCACGGAAAACCATCTTCAGGGCTGCCAACAGTGGGGTTCGAACCCACTATCTCCCGAATACTGGATACTGGCCGCACTTAAGCGACTGCAGCTATCGAGCTCGGTCCACTTATTTCTTGCGATTTCAAATCCAGAAGCAAACTGGAATTAGCTTTGCCTTTGTAAAAGACACCTTGCCACCAACGACAGGGTTGTTTATAGTCCTCGATTAGGTAATGCAGCAGAACATACACAGCACTTATAACGAGTATACAGGACGACATTGTTGCATGTGTCACAACGAACGCTGCGGAACTACTGGTGTTCGCATTGAGGTTTGACGAAGGTACACATTATACAAGGTTGCAGCAACCATTGCGTTGCATGTTGCAGCCTCCTAATGAGTACCCTCCTTAATGAAGATAATTTACTTTAAATAAAAGTAAATGTCTGTTAGGAACATTAGGTCTGAGCTAAAATACATAGTCATTCTTTTATACTCTTCCTGGTAATAAAACTGTGGCATATTGGACAACCAGACTTTTGCAGATTCTGATGAAAACATAAGGCTGCCTGGCCGGGGGGGTAAAGGCGTGCTCGGTTCGCCCAGAAGGATGTGGGTTCAAATCCCCGTCAGGAAGTCTTAAAATTTAAGAAACAAGAGGTGCACAACAGGAGGTGCACATGGGCCTGAGGTTCACTCAGCCTACACCCAAAATGAGTACCAGGTTAATTCCTGGGGGCAAAGGCGGCTGGGTGTAGAGCTTACCCCTCTACCCCATCAAGTTAGTGTCGAAGTTACAAACAGTGGAAGCCTCTACCTTCCACCCCTCCAACAGTCTTCATGGCCTGTACGAAGATGACTTTGCTTGCTACTTGATGTAAACACAGCTTCACATTCTTCACTTAACCCTCTTGGAGCCAAGAGCCGATCTAGTCGGCCGCTCCCCATGAGCTGGAAGAGGCCAGAGCTCCGCCTCCACTCTACTACTGTAAAGTGCCAGGCCGTTTTCAGTGGAAATACATGTATTTTAAAATTCGCGTATATCTACCGGTGTATAGCAAATACCGGCAGAAAATTTTCTACATATCGACTACGTAGAATAAGAAACTAGTTTGGAGTGATATAAAGAGTCAAAAACGTTTTATTGTTGATTTATAGTTGTCAATAACGTTTATTTTTAGGAAGAGAAAAATATTTTCGCACTTTCTCTCTCAATATCTACTTTGAAAAAATAATTTACGATACAAAAGAATATACGTAATTAGGTATAATGTATTTCTAAATACAATTCTATAGAATAACTAATTTGAACGAGAAAAATAAAAACGTAAAAAATAAAAATTCAAACATATGTCACTAATAAAAAGAAGACAATTTTACTCACCGATAAAATTCGCGTGTATGTATCGATGTTTGGCAAATACTGACAACAAATTTTCTACGTGTGGACAACACAGTATTAAAATAATTCTGAATTATTAAATAAGTAAAAAATAGTAGTTGATATTATAGTTTTTTTGTTTTCAGAAAAAGTAGTTTCTCGTTTTCGGTTGTAGTATATATTAGAAAAATAATTTTACAATACAACAGAATTTACGAAATTAAGAAATGTATGGCACTAAAGCCGTGATTTGCTTTGAACTACTAAGCGACCGCTGCTCAGTTCGGTACCTGCACTTTACGAGGTGAATCATGGTCAGTGAGACAGATCCTCTCAGTAATTATTCTTGGTTTTCCAGACCGGGGTCCCCTACCCTCAGATATCTCCTCAATTGCAATCACCTAGGGTCACTTAGATTGAGTGAACCTCGAACCAACCCTCAGGACCAGGCGAAAATTCTTGACCTGGGCGGGAATCGAACCCATGACCTCCGGGTGAGAGGCAGGCACGCTACAATTCGCCCGCGGAGTCCGGTATTTAGGTAATGATAGAGGACTATATGTGACTATAAGGTTTAGCAGAGAGTAAGTGGAAAGTAATAGAAGTGTGATACGGGCGGAGAATCAGACGGTAGGGCATGTTTAGGTCCAAGAACTTTCTTGAAGGAGACAGGAGGTTGCGGAATGTTGTCGGGTTCATTGGGACAAATTTCCACAAAATGTTCTCCAGAGACAGCATCATCATCATCATATTCGTTATCACTAGTTTCATCTACCACCATATTCAGAGCAGCTTTAGTGCTGTTAGACATAATTAAACGTCTCTCCTTTAGCTGCGGTGATTCCGCGGACGTGTCCGGTATAATTTCGTCGCTACTCTCTGAACTAAATTCCCTATCGCTATCCGATAAATCATCAGCGTTAACTTCGCACTGTTCTAAATACTGCATTAATTTATTGTCATCAATAACTGCTGAAAAATTATCACGTGAATAACATGCCATTTTCCTGTCACAAAACTACTCACTGCAAGGAGCAATCTCTTACTGACCGGTTAGCGGTATTTGTAAACACAGGAAACTACTCTTGTGAAAGGTATAACACCCTCTTAGAACTGCCAAAGCAAGGCCAGGCACACAATGACGTGTAGCCCATTTACTACAGGTTGTAACAAAAGTATGCACTTCACTATAGGTTGCCTCAAAATTACGTATATCACAGAATTTTAAGCCGGCCGATGTAATCGGCTCTGGCAACTTACGACTGGATTGTTAACGGCCGACCAGATCGGCTCTGGCAATTTAAAGGGTGGATGCTCGCAATACCGCCTGGCACCAAGAGAGTTAAAATTGTATAAGCACTATTTCTTCTGGTCACCAAGATGATGGACTTGACTCTTGGTCAATGCATGGAGACTTTACAAATGAAAATTCACGTCCCTGAAGATCAGAATCCACGTCAAACTAGGGGACCCATGGCTATGACAAAATTCTCAGTCAGAGAAAACTATTAGCTTCCTTGCTTTGCTGCTTCTTGTATCACCACAGAGAAGAACATAGCAAGTTCGTTCCTACTTATTCCTGGTACCTAATTTTTTGATTTAGTAACCTGTGCTAATCTGGCAATGTCACAAAAAGTAGCACATATTCTGGAGTAATTTACAATGTTTCTCCATCAATATTCATAATTTAAGGCAGTGTTACAACTCTGTCTACTTTATCAATGTAATTCAATTCTAGGATGACCCGAATATGCATGTATGCACATAGTGTTAGAGGCATGCAATATCTCATGCCAGGAGTAAGACCATAAGTCATGTTATATCAGGTTATCATAGTACAAGTCACTTGTTTAATTTTCGACAGTTAGTAGAAGGAAATGTATTAAAAAATGAAAATATGTTTATGCAGACATATTTAAGTCAAGCCCCCTACAATTAATACTGTCCGTTTTTAAAACTTCAAACTAATGTCCTGAAATGCAGCTATCTTTGACATACTTCTGGCATGAAGGATATACAGTAGAACCTGAATTATACGTATATCAAGGGGAGGAGCAAAAACTACTTGTAACTCAGAATTATTTAGAAATCAGACTTACGCAATATCACGTAGCCTATTTACTGATAAACCAATGGAATAGACCTACATGTGTAATACTTGCATATAATATGTACATTAAGACAGAAAATATTACTTTGTACTTGGCCCAGCCTTACAGAAATCAGTTTGGCTTGTTTCACTTTTCTTGCATTAAGAGTATAAACCTCCTTTAACAAACTTAGTAATGAATTCAAAGCATTTTCACTACAACTTTTCACACTGTTGTAACGCCTACACACTTCGAACTCAGTTCAGGTGTCAAGATTTAAGTTATCTCCATCCCCAATGTCACTATCGCTTGTAGCTGGTGCATCACTGCCGCGCTGTTGGCATACATCAGCAATAATCTCTTCATCCGGTAGTTCTCCACATATAGCCAGATTATCATCGAAATCCACAAAAGTATCGAATTCAACACTCTCCGGTAGAGTTAGCTTATTGCCAGACAAAACTTTGTATCCATAATCATTAGAGGCAGCCTCTTCTAGTAAGACACCAGCTTTGCAGAAACAGTTGCAGATTGTGGAGGATGACACCTGCTTCCAGGCAGCCAAAATAAAGTCCATGGCTTGTAGCAAATTAATGGAGAGAGGTTCATTTCCTGCATCACTCAGTGTTATTAAATGTGGAACCAGCATTTTTCTATAATGCACTTTGAAAATTGCAATGATGCCCAGATCAAGCGGTTGTAGAATACCGGTACAGTTAGGAGGGAAAAATTCTACTTGGACATTTTCCAGAACGATTTGAGGTGGATGTGCTGCACATCATAAGGATTTTCATCTGTTTCTTTTTCATTTTAATGTCCAGTTTTTTCAACCACTGTTCCATTGGATTCATATTCCTTAGGTTTTGTTTTCGCACTCTTAAAACACCTCAGATTTTTCGATTATCCTATCACAAGTGGAGGAAGTTTGTCAGATCCATCTGCATTGTTGGCGAAAAGTACTGTTACACAAATTTTACTTTTCTTCCCTCCATGGCATGAGTCACGTTTTTCAGCTTATGTTTTATTCGGAAGGAGATTATAGAATAGGCTGATCTCACAGTTGTAGATGTTTGGAGGCTGATAATCTCTTACAATACCGGGCAGAACCTCTTCTTTCCAGTGTTGCACTGTGACGTAGGTCCACAGATTCTGAGTCACCGCAAATTGTTCTCCCTGTGTTTCTATGATGATCCTTAAATCCTTGCAGCCATCTTGGTGAAGCCTTGAAAGCAGCAGTGATACTCATCATTTTAGCTAAATCTATCGCCTTTGCCTTCAGCATGTCTCCACTAATTGGTAGAGCTGCAGCCTGCTTTTGCTGGAACCATGTGAAAAGTGCTTTCTCCAAATCTATGTACCATCCTTCTTGCTGACGGCTGCGCTTTTGCTGATTTTGAACCCAGTTTTAAGAACTCATCCAAAATAGCGTTTCTTTTACTGACGACTGTACATAGCGTGGTATACGCAATCCCTAAGTCTGAAGCAATTCTTGTTTTTGTTTTGTGTGGATTAGCGTCCACGTCTCGTATAACCTTTCCTTTTTCTGTTCTCCATGGCTAATCAAAAGCAACTGAATGACAAAACTACTGTTCACCAGTAAACACCAGATACCGGCATCGTGGACATTTTACTTCTCGTTGGTCCCACGAAAGAAATTCTTATATTCAAACAAATTTACTGTATTTTGTTTTGTTTCCGCACCAAAACCGCCCACTTTGCTTATAATGTATCTTAATCTTTGGCGGCGTGTCAAAAACGACAAAGGTAGAGGAGGAGCGAAGGGGACTTGCCTTTGTTAAGGCGCCAGTTGGTAAGGGTCAACAAGGTCACGCGGCGAAACTGTTCTGTTTCAGCACCGAAACCCGAACGCTCTAGTTCCGCCTACGCCGACAAAGAGGAAACTTCGTAAATAAAGAAGTTCCTTCTTAAAATGCACATTCTCATTACAATTTCGCAAAACTCAGTTATATTTCACTGGCACTTAATACGTATAACAGCGAGTTACGTATAAACGGATTACGTATAAATAAGTTTTAATTAACACACTTTTAAATTATATTTTGCTAGGACCTAAAGGAAATTACGTACAAATACGAATTACGTAGAACAGAGTTACGCATAAAGCAGGTTCAACTGTATAATACTTTTACTCTGAGATGTTGCTCACTGGAGCAACTGCTGCCTTGGGCGGAGTGATCTTCGCAGATGTTACTGAAAGAAATGATGAACCTGTAGATTTTGTACTATTGCACTTCAGTACAGTGTATTGGCAGGTGCATTCATAGAATTATATGGCATTCTTCCAGGTAGGCAAGACTCTCCTGCGTCTTGATCGAGAGGATCATGAAGCTCTCTTTGCCATAATTTGAAATAAATGCGATAGAAAGGAAGATTGTAAAAGTATCAAAATCTCTTTATTTGCAAATGAGGTGCCTACCTCGGTGGCAAATGGTACACTAAAATACATTATTGTCAAGCACTAAATATTAAATTAACAAGAGAACAAAATTTTCCTATAATACAATATTATACAATTTACGCTAACAATTTTTTCTATTAAACACACAGCTCATCCTTAGTAAATTTATATTGTTTACAAAATTCTACTAATAATAACTCCTGTACTACTTATATAGTCAACTGATATACTTTATGTGGAATTACTTCAAATGATACTGTACAACTGGTATAAGATTAAAATTTACATTGCATTTATTTTCTTTTTTCCATTACCCATTCTGGAACCTAAGTAGCATAACGACCTGCTGCATCTTAAACAAGGCCCCTTTTGCCACCACTTTTCAGAGTTCCTGAAGGGCCTTCACAGCTACCGTAGCGGTCCCAGGGCCCTCGAAGTCCCCACTGTACTTCACCCCTACAGGCAGTCCCCTACTTTGGCTGTCCAAACTCCTTAGACTAGGGGATGGAATTAATTTATTCACACACATTTTTTATTTACATTAACCTGCACTGGTCGAATGCCCTCTAACATTTCATTTATTTTCTGTTGCTGTTTATTCTCTTGTTGAATATCTGTACAGATTTCGGAAAAGGATCAAACACTACCCCTGGTAAACTGTTCCACTCCTTTACACCCTTCCCAATGAATGAAAATTTACCACAATCGCTTCTACTAAAATTTCTTCTAATTTTACATTTGTGGTCAGTCCTGCCGATATAATTATTTTCCAACTGAAGCCTCTCACGGATATCTCCCCATGCTACTTCTCCTGTATAGGCTCTATATAACCCTATAAGTCTAGTTTTCTCCCTTCTCTTACTTAAAGTTTCCCACCCTAGTTCCTTTAACATTTCTGATACACTACACTTTCTCCTGAAATCCCCTGTCACAAACCTTGCTGCTTTCCTCTGCACACTGTCTATTTCTTTTATTAGGTATTCTTGGTGAGGATCCCAAACACTGTTTGCATATTCCAATAATGGACGAACCATACTTAGGTAACTTTTCTCTTTTAATTCTTTGTTGCATCCTTTAAGTAGCCTCATTATGACATGTAATGATCTGTATGCTTTCCCAACAATGTCATCCACATGACCCTTCCAGTGCAAATTACTTTCAAATTTTACACCTAAGTATTTGCACTTGCCATCTTTTGGGATAACTACCCCATCCAAAGTATATTCAAATTCAGTTTTATAACTCCTGTTTGTAAATGTTGTAACAGTTGATTTGCCTCCATTAACCTTCATATTATTCTCTTCAACCCATTGTTGGATACTCTTAAGGTCCCTTTGTAATTCTGAACAATCCTCAATGGTATTTATTTCCCTATAAACAATTATGTCATCTGCATACAACCTTATTTTTGATGTTATATTATTCCCTAAATCATTTACGTATATTAAGAAAAGTAACGGACCGATTATACTACCCCGTGCAATTCCCTTCCAAACTTTCTCTTCCTGCGATACGTTATTTCCTACTTTGACTTTCTGAACCCTTGAATTTAGAAATGTTTTCACCCAACGTGTAACCCTTACGTCCAGTCCTATTCCCTCCAATTTCTTTAATAATATTCCATGTTCCACTCTATCAAAGGCTTTGGAAAGATCTATGGCTATGCAATCTAACTGGCCTCCTGAATCCAATTGATCTGATATGTCCTGCTGAAATCCCACCAGTTGTGCCTCACAAGAAAATTTCTTTCTAAATCCATACTGGCTCCTCATGAACCAATTTTTATCATCACATATCCCTCTGATGTACTTTGCTATTAAACTCTCCAGTATTTTACAAACTATACTGGTCAGGCTGATTGGTCTGTAGTTTTTTGGTTTCCTTTTATCACCCTTTCCTTTATAAATTGGTATTATTATAGATTCCTTCCATTCCTTTGGTATTACACTATTATTTATGACATAGTCAAAGAGAAATTTTAAATAAGGCACTATGTACCACCCCATTGTCTTTAACACCTCCCCAGTAATTTGATCACTTCCTGGTGCTTTTCCTTGCTGAAGCAGTTGGATTTCTCTGAAAATATCTTCATTTGTGAATGAGAAGCTTCTTGTTTCCCCTCTGTGTCTCTCCTTCTGTATCTTCTGTTTTGGTTTCCAACTCCTGACAATCATCTACTGAATATCTGAATTCCTTACTAAAGAGGTTTGCTTTCTCAGTATCTGTTAAATAGTGTTCACCCCCTTCTCCCACCATTGTAGGAATTTGGATTCCTTTTCCTTTTTGATTCCTGATATATGAATACAGCTTTTTCCATTTCCCTTTGTGGTCATTGCGCTCTTGAAGAATGCCATTCATATAATTCTCTTTTGCTTCCTTTTTCACTCTATTCAGTTCCCTCATTAGCTGTTTTCTAGTTTCTCTACTCTCCCTACCTTCTTTGATTTTCCTGTTTACTATTCTACATTTTCTTTTTAATCTTCTTATTTCCCTTGTATAATAAATAGGGTCTGAGGTCATTTTACCCTTCTTAACAGGTACAAATCTCTTCTCTCCTTCCCAAATGATTCCTTTGAATTTAGCCCACAGTGTATCCACATTACTCCCTTCACTTATCCAACAACTGAATTGTGATTTAAGGTAAGTCCCAAATTCATCAACTTTAGTTTTTCTGTACAATTTCTTGTCTTGTGTGACCCTCTTATTAAGCCTTTTTGGTACCAGTCCTACATCCATTATTACAGCCTTATGGTCACCTATTCCTTCAATTACCTCAGTTTTATCAACAATTTCCCATGGTTTAATCAAGAATACATCTAGTAAGTTATTGAGACGAGTTGGTTCTTGTACTACTTGTGTAAATCCTCCCTCCCAGATTAACTTATTTGCCAGTTTCTGTTCATGGGCTTCACTTGTAGCTCCATTCCATTCAACTTCAGGCAAGTTTAGATCTCCCCCAATTATTACCACATTATTATTGTTTTTATGAGTATAATCTATTATTTTCTAAAATATTTCTACGTCCCTTTCCTCTCTTCCTGGCCTGTATGTTCCTATAATTCCCACCTCCATCATATTATCACAAATTAATTTTATCCCTAATATTTCATCCCTTTCATCGGTAAACCATTCATGTGAACAATAACTTTCCTTCACCAGAATAAACACCCCCCCTCCCTTTTTATCTCCTCGGTCTCTACGATAGACTGTGTATCCTTCTGGAAATACTTCTCTGTTACCCACCCCTTCACTCAACCATGATTAGTAGAATTATTAGGCAGTACTATATGGCTGATAAGACAGCCATGAGGGAGTTTTTGAAAAGTAATTATGGTCAGTGGAAAACAGTAAATAAAAATGTGAACATACTGTGGAATCCGTTAAAGCAATTGTTGAGGAATGTGAAAACAGGTTTGTACCTTCAAAGGTAGTTAGGAATGGTAAAGACCCGCTATAACACAAACAGAAGTAAAGAGACTAAGAAGCAGGTGCAGACTGGAAAGAAAGTTAGAAGTGATTATGGAAGGAGAAGTTGAAGGAACTTACTAGAAAACTGAATCTAGTAAAGAAGTCAGCTAAGGATAACATGATGGCAAGCATACATGGCAGTCTAACAAATTTTAGTGAAAAATGGAAAGGTATGGATACCTACTTCAAGGCAGAAACTGGTTCTAAGAAAATCATTTTAGGAATCATTAATGAACAAGGGGAGTGTGCATGCGAGGATCTACAGAAGGCAGAAGTATTCAGTCAATAGTACGGAGGGGCCCAGAAAAATGTAGACACTCTTTCATAGTTAATATCTTTGGAACAAAATGACATATCGTTGCAATTCTTGCATGGCAGTGTAGTCTATTGTTTTCTCAACAGACGCTGAAGGCCACGTGAATGGCGTGACAATCATTGCACAAGTTTTCCAGCAGATAACAGTGTTGCAATGAATGAAGTAAAATTGTCGTTTGAGCAACGCAAGGCCATATTGAAGTGGTACTGGGAGTACAAAAACATGGAGGTACAATGGCAATGGCGTAACGTGTACGGAACCCAGCCACCAACACATACAACAATTTATCGTATTTGGGATAAATTTGAAGCCAATCACACTGTTCATGACGTGCATAAGAAAAAGTATGGCTGACCAAAACCATCAACAACCCCAGCTTGCAGCGCTGCTGTGTTGCAACATTTTACTAGGTCACCTAAAAAATCTGTGAATAAAGGTGCACGTGAAAGCGGGATAAGCCGATCAACTGTACGAACGAATTCTGAAGGCTGCAAAGTGGAAAGCGTACATTCCAAAATCGCTACACATTATGAATGAGGAAGACACGAATCGAAGGATGGAGTACTGCAAGTGGTTTGAAGGTATGCTCCGCAAGGATGAATGGTTTGCAGGGATGGTAATCTGGTCTGACGAGGCACAATTCAAACAGAACAGTACTGTAAATCAGCATTACTGCGTGTATTGGGCTCCTAAAAATCTCCACGTTCACGTGGACAAACATGTTTATCTACCTGGTGTTAATGTGTGGTGTGGTCTGGCATCATGCGGCTTGATTGGGGCATTCTCCTTTGAAGATACCACAACTGGCGAGGTGAATCTTCATAGGCTGCAAACATTTTACCTGCCACCCGAGAGGTGTTTGGAAATGAAAGATTTTACCTCTGACCACAGAGAGGCCAGAGCCTACTTGGATGAAAATCTGCCTGTACAATGGATAGTTCAAAGAGGAGCTGTTGAGTACCCACCAGTCTCCAGACCTTACACCTCTTGACTACCTATGGGGGACCTTGAAAAAAGGAAGTTTACCCACAGAAGCCAGCTATGAGAAGCCATCGAGGCGCCCCGTGCGGCTATCCCACCGGCAACACTGACAACCATAGTTCGCTCAGCACTTCAGTGGCATCGACGTCATATGGCTGCTAATGGGGGCTGCATATAATTTAATCATACAAAAACTGTTTATTCCACCTATTCAATACGTTATGCTATAGGCATTGCCTATATTTACATTACAATGAGTCGTTAGGGACTAGTTTCGACCCTACTTGGGGTCATCATCAGCCATCATTAGATAAATACACAATTTTGTCGAACGTCCTAAAACATTACTGCCTATTAAGTACATACATACATACATATTATATAGTTCAGTTATTATGAGTTTCGACTTGACGTTTGAGCGCTGCCTTTTGGCGGAGGGTAAGTAAATTAATCAACAGCCAATCATAGGCAGCCGATCGCTCCGATAGAGCGCGTTAGACTCCAGCTTCGGTTAGCGGTGTTGTTTACTGTAATCATGTGCTGTCAGCTGTGTGTTGTATTGTGCTCAGTTCTTTTCGCGGTCATTGTGTGTCTTTGTGCTAGGTGGTTGTTCGTTTATATTTCGTAGTGTAGAGTTTAGAAATGTATTTTTAAAAGTATAGCGCGTTATACTGTAGTGAATAGTGTGTAACAGGTGATCTAGTTTATATAGTAGCTTAGTTTAATATTTCGTTCGGTAGTTATATAGTAGGTTAATTTTAGACCCGTGTGTGAATTTGATATTCTGTCATGTCGACGCCTATGTCTAAGGATAAAGCTCCCGAGAGAAGAAAGCCCTTTGGACGCTGTACTCCACTAAGGAGCCAGGCCTGGGAAATTGTTTGTAATGTTAGGGAGTCATTCTTGACAAAGCACCAACAATGGCGGCTAGAAAGAATGAGTTGATTAAGTGGTTGAAGGAGCACAATATTTTGGTTCATGGTGACATGGGGAAGGGCGTTCTCATGCATCTCTTGAAACAAAACAAGCCCCAGTGCCCAGTTTATGTGTGGATGAAATAGTCAGAAGGAACGGGCATAAAGTAGTCCACCTTCCACTATACCATTGCCATTTTAACGCCACAGAACTGATTTGGGTCCAAGTGAAGGATTAAGTAGCTGAGAATAATGGACTCGTTCACAGTTTCGGAAGTTGACTTATTTTCGAAGCCGTAGGCCTTATAAGTGCAGAGGACTGGAGCAACGTTGTGAGACACACGAAATCCGAGATGATTAAAGCTTGGGAGAAAGTCTCAGACTATTACGTTGAAGATTTTATTTTCTCTTTAGGGTCAAGCGAAAGTGAAACCTCAACAGACGATGAAAATGCCGATAGTGACTCAGAAATGAGTGGTATATTCGCTTTATAGGATTATTTCCTTCGGTACGGAAACTGAATTTAACAGCAACGCGAGATCTTCTACACAGTGAATAGAAATTTAATTTAATTTTCTCACGTTTTATCTGTTCGAGCCTTATCCTAAATGTGTTGTGTATTATTGATCTTATGTGAATCATGTATGTTGCTACATTATGGACTTATATTCCAGTATCTACATTTCTGTTCGTGTTGTGTATCGTAAATCAGCTGTTTGTATTCGTAGCAATTTGGCACCACCATCTGACTTCCGGCTAACTGTCAAGTCGAAACTCATAAAAACGGAACTATAGACTGTTATGCCTTTCAGACTTCAGTCTGCAAGCCTCTGTGAATTTACTAAACGTCACCACTAGTGTTGTGGCCTCATTTAGTTCTATACCTCTTATCTTTAAATCATTAGAAACCGAGTCTAACCATCATCGTCTTGGTCTCCCTCTACTTATCTTACCCTCCATACCAGACTCCATTATTCTCCTAGGTAACCTATCCTCCTCCATTCGCCTCACATGATCCCACCACCGAAGCCGGTTTATGCGTACAGCTTCATCCATCGAGTTCATTCCTAAATTAGCCTTTATCTCCTCATTCCAAGTAGTGATGGGCAACGCTCTCGCTCGAGACTGACGTCGCAGATCTCAAGGCTCTCGCGAGAATCTTGAGACTGATCCTCCTGTAGCGCAAGCTGTGGGACGTACCAGTAACTACGACTGTAAACTTCATAGTATATCATTGGCAGTTATTGTGTGAAATAACGCTCTTATGAAAAGCCTGGAAAAGTACTGCTTGTTCAACTATGAACCCCTTAATACCATTAACTAAAGTGGAAACAGAATGTCAGTATCTTAAACTGTTCACGACTTATTTGGGGTGGACATCTTAGGTGAATAACAATGCATAATTTGTGAATAACTGTAGGTAGGATGTACACCTACTTGCATATTAGAGGCGTGCATTATTCGAACCCGATACGGGGAAGATGTGCTTTGCTACATACGCAACGCCCATTACACATGAGTGGAACATGTAATCTAATATACCCGACTTTGCTCCAGTTCATTCAGCAGGGGTGATAGGCAACGCTCTCGAGACCGATTCTCGTGTGCTGTGAGCTATGCGACGTCCCAGTAACTACGAGTGTAAGCTTGATAGTTATCAGCAGTTCTTACATGGAAACGTGTGTGACGATTAATTTTGTCAAAATCCTAGGATAGCACTGCATGTTGAACTATGAGCTCCTTACCATTAACGAAAGTGAATACAGAATGCCAGTATCTTGAACTGTTCACGAGTTATGTCAGGTGGACTTCTTAGCTGAATAACCCGTATAATTTGTTAATTTTTATTAGGATGTAAACCTACCTGGATGCCTCACAATCGTTGTCGGCAGGGTAGTTTCTTGTGATTCAGACCGGGCCGGAGGTGTTCTGTGACGATTCCTCTTCATTGATATTATGCGTTTGTAAGTGCCGGATCATCCCAGAAGTATTTCTGCCGATGCATTTTACTTCTTTTGAATAAACAACACAGTGGACTGTGCTATGTGACATCTCTTAAAAATAACCGACATCCACGACTTACGTTGAGTTTCGGACATCGTTTTCCAGTTGTCGCGTACAATTAGACAGTTCACATTGCACAGTCATATTTCGAAGTACCTACCTAATTATGACGCGAATATTCTAAGTATGTTTCCTTCATCACCAAAATATCGGTAAACACAAGCGGTGGTCATATGTTATTGAATGCGGGGTGTGATAACGATGTACACCTCCCTGTCGGAAGAAATGGAGCAAATTGAAGCAATTTAGATTGCACATTTCACCCATGCGTAATGGTGGTTGCATATGCAGCAAGGCGCATCTTGCCTCGTCTCGAGTTCGAATAATGCACGCCCCTAGTATCCAGTTACGTGTACCTACAGTAGCCGTCAGGTTCTGTATTTAAACCACTCATTCGTGTACCTACCAGTGCATACAATGCACGAATGTGTATCCTTTATAATTATGTTATACTGCGTCAAAATAGACCTCGGTAGAAATGAACGCCCTAGTCGCTTGTTGACACGTATTTACGAAAATCAGAAGGCCCGAGGTTGGCTATTCAAGTATTCGGAACAAACAACATTCAGCTCCGACTAACTGTAGGCTTACGACACGCTGTACGCCGCACAATGTGGGGACAACGCTCTCGAGATATCTCGAAATTTCTCGCGAGAAATAATGCCTGTGCTAGTCTTGAGAAATCCCGAGACCTCGTCTCAGACTGGCCATCACCAATTCTGAGTACCCTCCTGCCATTGTTCCCACCTGTTTGTACCAGCAATCATTCTTGCTACTTTCATGTCTATTATTTCTAACTTATGAATAAGATGTCTCGAGTCCATCCAGCTTTCGCTCCCGTAAAGCAAAGTTGGTCTGAATACAGACCGATGTAAAGATAGTTTCGTCTGGGAGCCGACTTCCTTCTTACAGAATACTGCTGATCGCAACTGCAAGCTCACTGCGTTAGCTTTACTACACCTTGATTCAATCTCACTTACTATATTACCATCCTGGGAGAACATACAACCTAAATACTTGAAATTATCAGCCGGTTCTAGCTTTGAATCACCAATCTGACATTCAATTCTGTTGAATTTCTTACCTACTAACTTCAATTTAGTCTTCGGGGGGCTAATTTTCATACCATACTCATTGCACCTATTTACAAGTTCCAGGATATTAGACTGCAGGCTTTCGGCACAGTCTGCAATTAAGACAAAGTCGTCAGCATAGGCCAAACTGCTTACTACATTTCCACCTAAGTGAATAGCTCTCTGCCATTTTATATCTTTCAGCAGATGATCCATGTAAACTACAAACAGCAAAGGTGAAAGATTACAGCCTTGTCTAACCCCTAACCAAGAACTCATTCTACCATCAATTCTCACTGAAGCCCAATTGTCAACATAAATGCCTTTGATTGATTTTAATAATCTACGTTTAATTCCATAGTCCCCCAGTATAGTGAACAACTTTTACCTTGGTACTCTGTCATATGCTTTCTCTAGATCTACGAAACAAACACAACTGCCTATTCCTCTCATAATTTTTCTATTACCTGGTGCATACCGAAAATCTGATCCCGACAGCCTCTCTGTGGTCTGAAACCACACTAGTTTTCATTCTGTGGTCTGAAACCACACTAGTTTTCATCCAACTTCCTCTCAACCACTGATCACACCCTCCCTTCCAAGATGCCAGTGAATACTTTGCCTGGTATACTAATCAATGAGATACCTCGATAGTTGTTGCAATCCTTCCTGTTCCCTTGCTTATAGATAGGTGCAATTACTGCTTTTGTCCAATCTGAAGGTACCTTAAGAACACTCCATGCTAATTTTACTACTCTATGAAGCCATTTCATCCCTGCCTTCCCACTATACTTCACCATTTCAGGCCTAATTTAATCTATTCCTGCTGCCTTATGAAAATGGAGTTTATTTACCATCCTTTCCACTTCGTCAAGCATAATTTCACCAACATCATTTTCCTCCTCCCCATGAGCTTGGCTGTTTGCAACACCACCAGGATGATTTCCTTTTACATTGAGAAGATGTTCAAAATATTCCCTCCACCTCTAGCGATTCCCTGGGATCTATTATGAGTTCACCTGAATTACTCAAAACACTTAATTTCCTTTTTGCCTCCCTTCCTAAGATTCTTTATTACTGTCCAGAAAGGTTTCCCTGCTGCCTGACCTAGCCTTTCCAGGTTATTACCAAAATCTTCCCATGACTTCTGTTTGGATTCAACAACTATTTGTTTCGCTGCGTTTTTTTCATCTACGTACAAATCCCTGTCTGCCTCGGCCCTTGTTTGGAGCCATTTCTGATAAGCCTTCTTTTTACGTTTACAGGCTGCTCTCACTTCATTCCACCAAGATGTTTGCCTTTTCCCATCTTTACACACAGTTGTTCCTAGGCATTCCCTTGCTGTTTCTACTACTGCATCCCTGTATGCCACCCATTCACTTTCTATATCCTGAACCTGCTTATTGTCTACTGTTCGAACCTTATCACTAATCATATCCATGTACTTCTGTATAATTTCCCCGTCCTGGAATTATTCTATCCTTATTCGTTTGCAGACAGATTTCACTTTCTCTACTCTAGGCCTAGAGATATTTATTTCACTACAGATCAGATAGTGGTCTGTATCATCAAAAAATCCCTGGAAAACTCGTACATTGCTAACAGATTTCCTGAATTCAGAGTCTGTTAAGATATAGTCTATTATGGATCTGGTACCCCTCGCCTCCCATGTGTAGCGGTGAATAGCCTTATGCTTGAAGAATGTATTTGTAGCAGCTAAACCCATACTAGCACAGAAGTCCAGCAAACGCTTCCCATTCCCATTAGCTTCCATATCTTCCCCACATTTACCAATCACCCTTTCGTATCCTTCAGTTCTATTCCCAACTCTCGCATTGAAATCACCGATTAGCACTATTCTATCCTTGCTGTTGACCCTGACCACGATGTCACTCAATGCTTCATAAAACTTGTCAACTTCATCCTCATCTGCACCCTCACATGGTGAATACACGGACACAGCTCTTGTCCTAATTCCTCCAAATGACAAATCTACCCACATCATTCGTTCATTTACGTGCCTAACAGAAACTATGTTGCGTGCAATGGTATTCCTGATAAAGAGCTCTACCCCAGACTCTGCCCTTCCCTTTCTAACACCCGTCAAGTACCTTATAATCTCCTATCTCTTCCTCATTATCTCCCCTTACCCGAATATCACCTACTCCTAGCACATCCAGATGCATCCTCTTTGATGACTCAGCCAGTTTTACCTTCTTTCTTCCATAAGCCCCATTAATACTGATAGCTCCCCATCGAATTCCATTTCGTTCGCCAAGTTGTTTCCAAGGAGTCCCTCACCTGTCAAATGGGAGTGGGACTCCGTTACTCCCATAAGTCCAAGGCTTTCTTAAAATGTTCTGAGCTCGGTAAATTCATGAAGCAGGATGCTACCCTACTTGCACATAGTCCAAGTGAGGATCTCTCCTCTAACAGGTTATGGACCCACCGGTGAATTGTATAGTCCTAGTCACCTGAGCACAAGGAGGGCCATGACTCAATATGTCCAAGATGCCCACTCCCATTCCATAGCAACTGGTATCCCGACTCTCTGGACCACTTCCTAGGCCCCTCATCCGTTCCCCATGGTTCACAAACTAGGACGTGACTACAGTAACCCACAAACATGAACCTAAATTAAATAATAAAACTAATGTTGTGAGCTATATGAACAATATTATAACATGCATTATGATGTATGAATTGAACCAAGCGCTATGGTTCTTAAATATTACATGAATGTAAAAATATTATATGACAAATTCAATACATTGTGATAAAAATATACAAGGTATACTAGAATGGATTTCATGGAAGTTATCTGAATCACCCTCTGCGTCAGTGCCAAAAATTTTACTGCTATGAAAAGCATATTCAAACTACAACTCACAGAACCTACTAGAAACATTTGTACGGGTTGTCCGAGAAGTCCCCGTACCCCTAGTTTCATATCATTATTTTGTTATATTATGGCGTGGACAATTGAGTTTGTATAATTGGGGAATTCAATAGTTGTTTTATTGGTATTGGTATCCCTGCTGCTAGCGTTGTCAGTCTCATTGCAGTTAAGTCATGGCGGACGCGAACACAGCTACACTGTTGAGGAGCGATTAGCGGCGTGCGTGTGGGTGCACGAACAAGCACATACGGGGCAAACAATGACAGTGATGAGTGGATTTAGAGATCGCTTTGGCAAACCCCCACCTCGTAAAGCTACTCTGCATGATTGGAAGAAACGTGCGTTTGCTTCAGGCAGTGTCAAAGACAGTCCGCGTAGTGGACGTATGAAGACACGGGAAGAAACTTGTGCCGCCGTCGCTCAATCAATTGAGCGGTCTCCATTAAAATCCATTCGCAAAAGAGCAGCTGAACTTCAAGTACCACGGTCAACAATGCATGACCACATTAAGAGAGATTTGAAAATGAAAGGATTTAGGCCAATGCATGTGAATGAATTATCTGACAATGACATGGAGCAACGAGTTGCAGCCTCCCGTGCTTTGTTGGCACAATTCCTAACTGCCATGTCTCGCTCAAGGGCATTATTTTCTGATGAATGTGCGATATATCGCAGTTCACATAGGAGGAATGTGGTTTTTTGGTCTAGGGAAAATCCTCATTATGTGCAAGAGTTGGAAAGGAACCCCTCTCATGTTATGGTATGGGCCGGGATATCCTCACGTCACTTGTGCGGACCGTATTTTTTTTATGGGTATGTGAATGGAAAATCTTATTTGCGTATGTTACAATCTTGGTTAATACCTTAGCTTCAAGACAAGGGAATCATGGGTCGTGTGGTTACAATAGGATGGGGCTCCAGCACATTTTGCTATTCAAGTGCGCGAGTTTCTTGATGAATAATTTCAAGGCTGCTGGAATGGCCGTGGCTCACCAACATCTCCAGCCCCGTTAAATGGCCACCACGAAGCCCGACCTTACCACGCCAAACAACTCATTATGGGAAATGAGGTCCCATGTGGCTCAACGTCGGTACACGACTAATGAAGAATTGCGCCAAAGTGTGTAGGAAGCCTTTCGTTCCATAACTCCTGAGATGCTCCGCAAGATGTCAATGAGGACTTGGAGACTGATAGAACTCTGTAAGGCATGATGGTGTACGTACAGGTTCCCTGGATTCATAGTTTTTATATGCAAGTGCTCCACTATAATATGAAACTTATGAAACTAGGGGTACGGGGACTTCTCGGACATCCTGTATATTTGTACTCTGACATTTTAACGAATTTGTGTACTTTTATCACAATGTATTGAATGTGTCATAATATTTTAACATTCATGTAATATTTAAGAACCATAGCGTTCGGTTCAATTCAATCATACATCATAACGCATAATATTGCTCAGATAGCTCCCAACATTAGTTTTATTGTTTAATAGGTAGTAATGTTTTAGGACATTCGATAAAATTGTGTACTTATCTAATGATGGCTGATGACCCCAAGTAGGGTCGAAACTAGTCCTTAACGACTCATTGTAATGTAAATATAGGCAATGCATATAGCATAAAGTATTGAATAGGTGAAATAAACAGTTTTGGTATGATTAAGTTATATGTAATCTCAGTTCAATACGGACCCAAAAATTGATGCTAATGGGGGGTCACTTTGAACACAAAATAACCTTCCCCCTGTGCAAGAATAGTAACAGTATGCCATTTTATTCCATTAATATTAACTATCAAGGAGTGTCTACCTTTTTCTGGACCACTCTGTATAAACAGACTGTTTCTTACAAGTATGAATTCAAGATAAGGGTGGTGACTAATACTAACGATGTATTGAAATTTACCTACAATAACAAAGACATTTACAATAAGATACAAAAGTTGAAAACTAGAAAAGGAGCTGGAACTGATAAGATATCTGGGGATATACTAATATAGTACCATATCTAAAGTACTTACCTGATTGCTGTTTGCATGAAAGAGCTAAACCAAATGAATGGAGAGTTGCTATAGTAGCCCGTGCATAAAGGAAAGGGTAATAAAGCCAAAAATCACAGACCAGTCAGTTTGACCTGCATTGCATGTAAGCTTTGAGAAAAGCTTAACTCTGATTATATTAGACATGTCTGCAAAACTAATAACTGGTTCAATAGAAGGCAGTTCAGGTTTAGGAAAGGTTATTCTAGTGAAGCTCAACTTGTATGATTCCAGTAACATACCAGATATCTTGGATTCAGGAGGCCATTATAATTTTACCTTCCGCAGCCCAGTACTCGCTACATTCAGCTGTATGTGATACAAATTCTTATAATTTTGTTAATTACCACCTATTCAATACAATAAAAACGTAGTACAAACGTACATATTTACTAAGATGTTTATATGGTACATGTTTCGCTCCTTTTTCGTGAGCATCATCAGCCAACCATTATTCACTTAAGTTTGTATAAGATCTGAAACAATTCTTTTGGATTAAGATCATTCCTATAAAACTAATTGACAAATCTTATAATATTTTACAAGTCATAACAATAAAATTATGTCTAAGTTAAAACATTTAATTGATGAAACTCATCTGGTGAACATCTTTTAAATTGTTTAAAAAATAAAAATAAAATAAAAAAACTTTTGAGATCTGGCTAATTGTATTGATTCATGTTGCTTAACTTGTATGATTGTCGTTAAAACTTTGTAAACTATATTGACAATTTTCTGCAGTTGATAATTGTCTATGTTATGGACATTTGACTTGTTCTCGTTGCTGGAGTAACATTTATACAAATGTATTGGCATTAATTTTATACTGTCAATAGGATAATATTGTTCGTGAACAAACTTGTTGATGAAACACTTTCTAATGTGATATTGGATTTAAAATGTTCTCATATGTTTCAAAATGGCTTGTTGGTATATTTTTCTTTCTGCTGCGTAATTGTTTAGTGTTACTCCTAGCCTCTTGAGAACTACTACTTGTTCTGTTTGCACTTCTTGTATTATATGTACGCAGAACGACTGTCGTTTGTTTACACGCTCGGGAAGGATGTTGTCAAGCAGTGCTCAGTGCTGCCAAGCTCTATACTTAGGAACTGATGAGCGAGTGGTGCTTCGATACCTGGTGGTGATGATTAAAGTTACACGATTGGTCTGGACTGGTTCTTGCCGTCCGGACTGTTAGGATAGGATCTGGTCAAGATCATTGATCTGGACGGTTACAAGCCGCATTTTTTTCCTTACATGTGTTTTTTTGTTTGTGCTTTCATTCATCCGAGGTTGGTAATGCAATGTATTTATCAGCACTGATGGCAATGACGTCACATTCTGTTCATGTTGACCAATGAGAATGCAAGTAACTACTTTAGCCATGGCTGATGGCGGGTGCTGCTCTTTCTTAGGTTATAAAAGTAAATGTACTTCTTGGGGCGGGATGGTAGGTTCCTAGACATCGCAATGAACACATCTCTCCTCTAAAAGGAATTCCAAGATTTGAATTATTTTTGATTCCTTATAAGGTTATAAACTCTGGGCTGCAAAAGGTAAAATTATACCCAGGAGGCCAAATAGACTGTATTGCGATTGACCTATCCAAGACATTTGATAGGGAAGATCATGGGAAACAACTGGCAAAAATGAGTGCAACTGAACTAGATAAAAGAATGAACTGAATGGACCAATATATTACTGGAAAATAGAACTTGAGAATTAAGAATAGGTGAACATAGGATATAAACTTCATGTTTTTGATCCGTATTGAATTGTGATCATATTACTGATCCTGTAATTTTTTTAAATAATTTGTTTTATGTCACACCGACACAGATAGGTGTTACGGTGATGATGGGATGGGAAAGCCCTAGGAGTGGGAAGGAAGTGGCTGTGGCCTTAAGGTACAGCCCCTGGTGTGAAAATGGGAAACCATGGAAAACCATATTTAGGGCTGTCAATGATGGGGTTCAAACCCACTTACTGCGTTTTCAGATCGATCGATCTGAGTACATTTCCCGTATTGAAAACGCCATGTAAACGGGGACTCAGTTCGGATCAAGTCTCAAGGTCGATACAGTAAAATCTGGGATCATATCGTACTCTGTTCGAATTGAGTTCCATGTAAACTTGAATCGTACTGAGATTGTATTGAAAACTACTGCGCACACACTCCATATTTATTCGGTCGAAAATTATGTTCAAATCGATACTGTGCCTTCAACTGACAATTGGTTTTTTTTGAAGGGCACTTGCAATACTTCTTCTTGTTGTCAAAAGCAGAGGTTAATGACCGACAGAGTTTCCGAGTTTCGTGAACGCTAAAAGTGAAGAAAAAGTGAATTTTCATTCAAGTGCTCATTATTATTATTATTCCCTTCTGATCTTTATTTAATAACATCTTTCAAAAATGTCCATCAGCCAAAATGTGTGGTCGACTGAAGAAGTCCAGGTTATGCTGGAGATTTTCAAGGAAAAGGAGATCCATAAACTTTTCGATGGTAAGAGATTTGTGATGATGATGCTTGTTGTTTTAAGGGGCCTAACATCGAAGGTCATCGGCCCTGGTAAGAGATTTAAGAACACTGAAATCTATAAGTTGGTGCAGCAAGAAATGGAAAGGAGAGGCTACAGTTCAAAAAATGCTGAACAGATAAAAAACAAGTGGAAAAGTTTGAAGTCAGCTTATAACTGCTGCTTGAAAGATGAGTAAAATTGGTACGGGCAGGACGGAATGTGAATTTTTTCACATCCTGGACGAAATTTTAGGGTGCCATCCATGTGCTTCTCTGGAGGGGTTGGATACTGCAGACACTGCAGATCACAGTTTAGGCCTCTTGCAAGAAAAGTGTCCCCAGCCTGTGGAGGTTGAGGTACATCCATCTGTTAGTCCAGATGAGTTGAATATATTAATTCACTCTCCTGAAAGCAGCATGTCATCAACACCATCACGTGAGATGTGTGAAGATAGGCCTCGCCGCCCTTTGAAAAGGAAGGCAAAGGACTCTTGAAGTAACATTGATGAGTTCATAAAGAAGCAAAATGAACTCATGAATGAATTCTTCAAGAAGCAGGAAGAAAGAGAAGCTGCTAGCAAAAGAAGAGCAGAAGAGCTCCAAACTATTCTTTCTCCTTTCACCTCTGCAATAAGTTCAATTGCATCCATGCCATCACATTATCCCTACCCCTACCCTCTCTTTTCACAACAGGCTGCCCACTTCAGTTTCCCAGACCAACAACCTGGCCCCTCTACATCAAGAACACCTCATTTTCCAGACCATCATCCAGGCCCCTCCACATCACAAACTCCTCATGATGACAAGGAAGCAACAGACTGTGAGAACACAAAATCTGACAATGTATGAGAACATTTCACGTTTTCTGAAAATACAGTAATGAAAACAGTATCGTACTGGTATTGGTTGAAAGGAAATTTATTCAATGCTTTCTGTTTTAATACATTGTAATTTATCTATTGGCTTAATTAAATATTATAATTAGACTATTCTAATCTTCAATTTTTCCTCAGAAGTAAAGCATTAAACAAGTTGGTTACAGCATAAATTATACTACAGTATATACACCAGTCTTTGTCACTATACCAATAACTGACATTTTTTAGTATTTTGAGCTATAGTAAGCATAGTCTCCTTGGCCACATTGAATTCAAGGGAAATTTCAAGTTCAATTCTTTCTGAAGTCAGCTGGAATGATGTATGTATTCATTTCAATGTTTATAAAGGAGGGAAAATTGTCAGTGTCAGTAGTATTCTGCATACCAGTACATCTAAAGGAAAAGTTAAGGTAAGCACTTCTATTAAATAGCTTTACTGACAAAATCGCAATGAATCACTGAGAAGTTCAAAATTGTTAGTGCATCAGAAGGTTACAAGTAAAGAATACCATGATCAAAATTGAACATCTAAACCACTGTAAGCTTCTTGAGGGGGGTATCAATTAATGGGTCATTCATGTTACTGTGTTCGTCTTTGACATGCCCCATCAGTCACTGGGACGTGACTTTTTAAAGAAGATATAGACATAATGTACAGAAATGCATTTTAATTGTATTTTATCAATACCTGAAAATACATTTCAGTGTTATTTCTCTCCAGTGTTACCATGTCAATGATTGGCTCAAACAGCTGTCAATTATTAGTACCATTGCCATTGATGCTTTCACGGCCCATACTTATAGACATGATACTGTATAGGCTTTTGAGCTTATGCCGTGTCAAGGAAATAAGGTGTAATTCTGTATGTTTCGCAAAGAACTGTGCTCTGTGTCACCAGAAGAAAATCTTGACTGTCTGCAGCCGACTTCACAAGCCCTTCTTGTGGACAGTCAAGATTTTCTTCTGCAGCCGACTTCACAAGCCCTTCTTGTGGACAGTCAAGATTTTCTTCTGGTGAAACAGAGCACAGTTCTCTGCGAAACTTACAGAATTTCACTATACTTCCTTGACACGGCATAAGCCCATTAGCCTATACAGTATCATGTCTATTAGTACCATTGTTTGAAATTACAGACATGGAGCCTGAACTTAATTTCTCAGCCAGTCTAATGGCACGGGCTTTTGAACGAGTGAAAGCAGGCATGCCAGCAACAGCAGCAGCCAAACAATTCAATGTTTCTTGTACAACATCTGGTAAGAGCCCAGAAGCATGCAGAATCGGATCAACCATCATTCTAACTGCTGAAGAAAAAGCAGTTATGGTGAAGGGTTGTTGTTAACTGCCAGATTACAGTATCTGGTCATGAAAGAGCAACTTCCAGGGCAGTATAGAACATCTGATTAAAGAACTGAGGAGATCTAACCCTTTTACCAATGGCAGGCCAGGCTGAAAGTGGTGTTCTTCCTTTCTCAAAACACACCCTGAACTAAGAGAACACAAAATCTCACTGCTTCAAAGGGAAATGTCACATGTAAAGGTTTATTCAACTGAGAATAATCTCCTTCACATCATAAATGATCAGACATCTATATTTAATTCCAATGAGAGTGCTTTTCTTTTCTACAACCCAAAGGAGACAGAGTTATCACTGTATTAGTTCTCATATTTTATTTCACTGTTTGTTTACAGGTAGGCCTACCTCATGATTTGTTTAAAATTGCTAGTTAGGCTATAAATAACATTTGATTATATCGGAACATCTGCTGATCTTATTTTATGCTTTTTTGTTTATTTGGTTGTAAATTAACAATTTTATGAATCAATTTTACTAACATTCAGAATGATCAACAGTTATGAACCATGTTATTCTTCTTATATTTAACATACTAGCTGATGTACCCGTGCTTCGCTACTGAATTCTACATTGTACACAGAATTCTATGTTAAGTAGTGTACACCTTGTGAGCAAAACTGTATTATATTGCATAGCAACGTTACCCTAGAAACGCGACGGGGAAGTCTTTTCTCATATGAAGACTGGGTTAGGGAATTTTCATTGTGACGGTAGGTCTGCTTGCCTACTCTGTCACAATCAGGTTGGGGAGTTTTCATTATAATGGCAGACACTCACTCTCCACCTGCTTTTTTACATTCTCAGAAAGACTGCCTTAGTGGTTTTCCCAAGTGAAATGAACATAGGTCATTACAATGACCTCAGTAGGAATGGCACGATTAAAAGCAATATGAAATACTCGATCAAATGAAACACATTTTCTCACTTTTAACTAACAGTACTACGCTGCCGATCTAACAGTCCAAAGTTCCAGAGCTAGAATGGCCATGCCGCACAGCCTTGATCAGTGAACACTCTTCGTCTTTTTCGTCGGGGAAGGGGGGGTCGAATAGCGGGGAGTCCCAGGAGGACAAATCTATGCCCTTTTACTAATCTCTTTCCTAGGAGTGCCCGTCTGGGGTTGCATTGCTTCTGTACCCTTTCATTAACCAAGGCAACAATGGATATGCTGGGTCGCCTAATAGCATACAGGGTACTTCTGTTCCCTCAATCGTAATACTACTTTGAGGTAAAAGTGTATCTGCATGCTTGTACAAATTGGAATCTTTCAATACAGACGCATCATGACTACTTCCTGCATGTTGGCAGGTAGCATACCTGAACCTGCAAAGTTAGAGAAGGTGCTGTTAGGTCAGTGCATATGAAACTATTTAACATTTTAAAACATTAAAATGCAGGATTGTTTTGAGAGTGAAACATGCGCATAAAGGCATTAAGCCTACAGTTTGCTTAATAACAAATACACTAAGCCAGTAAATATATTTACCTGTATAAATGATCAACAACTGCCATCATATTATATGATGGCCAGCCCTTGCGATTAACAAAGTCACAACCTTCTGTTGGAATGTGTGTTCCATCTATGGCACCAATTACATTTGGATACCACACAATTTCAAAACCAAATGTTATCTCCTGGGCTTCTACTTCATTTGGTAAAGATAGGTAGTCGTCTTTGAATTCTAAGAATAACGCTTCACATACATCATACACACATTTGTGTACAACTGACGTGTGTCCCAAACTGATTTGCAACCACACAATATTCTGCACGAGATGCAAGTTTGTACACTGACTGAGCAAATGTTTTGGGATAGCGGAGCACTGATGCACAGGTGTGTTGTCTGTGCACCACACGCCCTCTGTGCCAGTGGCAGTTGTATAGGAGACCTTGTGAGCAGGGGCTGTGCATGTGACAGGTGTAACATGGAACGTCGTCGTGAGACGACACCGTTCGAACGGGGTATGGTGGTCGGTGCCCGACGGATGGGAAGTGCGATTTCGGAAGTGGTGCGGGAATTAGGCTTCACAAGATCAACCGTGTCCAGGATGTATCGTGAATGGTTGAATGCGGGTGTCACCGTCCACAACAGACGAACTGGCCATCCAGCCACCCTCAATGACAGCTCAATTCAACACAGGCCGTGCTAGACACGTCTCCCAGTGGAATATGGGTTCTATGGGGTATGGGAGCCGGCGCCGCACACGGGTGCCACTGTTAACCCAACGTCATCGGGCACAACGACGCGCATTTGTCGCTAGTCACCAGGGATGGACATTGGAAAATTGGGGTAACGTGATATGGTTGGATGAATCACGATTTCAACTGCACCATGCCGATAGGAGGCACCGTGTATGGTGCAGACCACACGAAGCGATGGATCCCGCCTGCCTCGAAGGTGTGGTCCAGGGCGCTGGTGTGTGTGTTATGGTCTGGAGTACAATTTCCTGGTATGGAATGGGCCCCCTAGTTGTTCTGGAAGAGACTTTGAATGGTACGCGGTATGTTGAGCTGCTCGGAGACCATCTCCACCCATTTTTGGCCTTCCAGCGCCCAAACGGTTCTCTGCGGTGTTTCAAGATGATAACGCGTCGCCACATCGCTCCCATGTCGCCCGGGAATGGTTCCAGGTACATGCAGCGGAGGACCAACGACTGCCATGGCCACCCAGAAGCCCCGATATGAACCCTATCGAGCACATCGGGGATGTCATGGAACGCGGGCTCCGTGCCATGGATCCTGCACCCACGAACAGACCAGCATTGATGGACGCTCTGCAAAGGATTTGGTGTCACATGCGCCCAGCGGACTACCAGGGACTTGTCGACTCACTTCCATGGCGTCTCACTGCAGTTCACAGGACCCAGAGGAGGCCCCACACGTTATTAGGTGACTATCCCAGGACATTTGCTAAGTCAGTGTATTAGGTAATGGCAACTTTCTTTTCAACAGAAATGGGTTGCCTTACACAAAATTCACTGGGTTTAATGTATGGTTAAAGACGTTGACATATATATTTAAATGTTCCATAACTCATCCTAAAATTTTCCAGCCAGTCCTGTGAAGTGGTACTTCATAACACGTTCCCACCACTCATGACTCCTCTCTTTAACCCAACAGCGTTTCTTCTGCTTTAGTTTTTAGAGTTGATTGCAAGTAAGCACAATTCTGAACTTGCAATTGCTGAAAGAAAAACACTGATTCTCTTTCCCGTGCCCTCCTCTCTTCTTCCCATTTTTCATGAAACTTGATTAAGATCACGAAGAAATTACAAATTGTCATCCACAGAAGTGCTTTTTTTACATCGATCCTTAATTTTTAACCTTGATTTTATACTTCACAACTTCAGTAAGCAGGAAAATATAAACATTACAATCGATCAAGTCGCGATTAGTTACATCGATCGATGAATGTAGGTGATATCGATTTTACTACAATTCTGCATCATTCGTATACATCGATGTTGCCTGGCGGATTCAATACGAAACTCAAACACTACATGTAAACGGGGATCGTATTCAATACGGTAAGTGTACTAAAATCAATCTCAATCCCCATGTAAACCTACTAACTATCTCCCAGATGCAAGCTCACAGCTGTGCGCTCCTAACTGCATGGCCAACTCGTCTGGTCCTGTAATCATTAAGAGGTGAATTCCTCAAGGCAGTAATATTGGACTTCTATGTTTTCTTATAAACAACTGGAATCAGATATAAGGCATTTTGCAGATGTTATACTGTACGGAGTAATGAGTAAGTTCATAGGATATAAACTTCATGGTTTTGATCCATATTAAATTGTGATCACAATAATAATTATTAAATTAATGTCGTATGGTCCACATTTTTCAATACTATATTATGCAATATTATTGAATTACATTACCGAAGAAGGGACTAGTTTCGGCCTTGGCTGGTCATCTTCAGCCTTAATGAATACATTTAATAACTAAAATGTAAAAACACACAATTGACATCAAAACTAATGTACAAACACACATTTAACATTAAAATCCGGGATGAACTAAGTGTAAAATCTGAAAAATATACTAGGCTCTAAATTCTTAGCATCTTAAGTTTGATCCTCATCCAGACCCTTTCTTGTATTGATATTCACAGAATTGTTAGTTCCATCACTGCTAATCATTACAGTTTCAATTGCAAAACGGGAACTGGTAAATGTTGATTCTGTAGTCAGATCATCAATCATCAAATCTACTTGAGTGGTGTTAGCAGTATGCAAGCCACTGGATGCCACTGTAAATAACCACCAGCTGACGCAGAACTGCTAGATGGTGTTTCCACGATAAATAAAATGAAATGTTCCCGTAGTGCTTGTTACAATCACGCTGAAATGTTGTTGGACTGAATATTCAGGTTAACTTCATGGACACCGCAATGAATTGCGAATTTATACCAACCACAAATTAAGAATGTGTCAGTTTTAACCATATCTTCATGTGCCGTCCTGACAACATTTCAGCAGATTCTAACAAGCACTATTAATCAATCAATCAATCAATCAATCAATCAATCAATCAATCAATCTGCATTTAGGGCAGTCGCCCAGGTGGCAGATTCCCTATTTGTTGTTTTCCTAGCCTTTTCCTAAATGATTTCAAAGAAATTGGAAATTTATTGAACATCTCTCTTGGTAAGTTATTCTAATCCCTAACTCCCCTTCCTATAAATGAATATTTGCCCCAGTTTGTCCTCTTGAATTCCAACTTTATCTTCATATTGTTATCTTTCCTACTTTTATAAACGCCATTCAAACTTATTCGTCTACTAATGTCATTCCACGCCATCTCTCCGCTGACAGCCCGGAACATACCACTTACAAGTAACAACTCTCATTATTGTTCCGTATTGAAGATGACGTTAGGCATAGATATCAAGGATAATTTAATTTAAAAAAAAACCACCTATTCAATACTTTCCACGTTTAATGTGGTTATTATCTACATGATTTTATGTAGACTTATTTGGTCAGGTACATGTTTCACCCATTATTTTGGGCATCTTCAGCCTGTAAACAACCTTTAGGTCAAGGTTTGGGACCTTTTTAACCAATATAAACATACCAATATATACACTATATACAACATATACATTATATACAATATATACAAACATAAGTTAATACAGTAAAGTTTTTTGGTCCTAATCTATCTAATATGGAAAATGTCCAAAACTAAAATGGATCTTCTTTTCGGTGAAGAGGATTGCATATCGGGGTTTATGTGACCCCTATATCATATTAAGTTCTTGACGTATCGTGTCTGGTGACAGGATGTGTCGTCAACAATAAGTGGAGATTTGAACTGATTGTAGGTTGGAGATATGCAATCCTCTTCACCGAAAAGAAGATCCATTTTAGTTTTGGACATTTTCCATATTAGATAGATTAGGACCAAAAAACTTTACTGTATTGACTTATGTTTGTATATAATGTATATGTTGTATATAGTGTATATATTGGTATGTTTATATTGGTTAAAAAGGTCCCAAACCTTGACCTAAAGGTTGTTTACAGGCTGAAGATACCCAAAATAATGGGTGAAACATGTACCTGGCCAAATAAGTCTACATAAAATCATGTAGATAATAACCACATTAAACGTGGAAAGTATTGAATAGGTGGTTTTTTTAATTAAATTATCCTTGATATCTATGCCTAACATACCACTTAGTCGAGCAGCTCTTCTTCTTTCTCTCAATTCTTCCCAACCCAAACATTGCAACATTTTTGTAACGCTACTCTTTTGTCGGAAATCGCCCAGAACAAATCGAGCTGCTTTTCATTGGATTTTTTCCAGTTCTTGAATCAGGTAATCTTGGTGAGGGTCCCATACACTGGAACCATACTCTAGTTGGGGTCTTACCAGAGACTTATATGCCCTCTCCTTTACATCCTTACTACAACCCCTAAACACCCTCATAACCATGTGCAGAGATCTGTACCCATTATTTACAATCCCATTTATGTGATTACCCCAATGAAGATCTTTCCTTATATTAACACCTAGATACTTACAATGATCCCCAAAAGGAACTTTCACCCCATCAACGCAGTAATTAAAACTGAGAGGACTTTTCCTACTTGTAAAACTCACAACCTGACTTTTAACCCCGTTTATCAACATACCATTGCCTGCTGTCCATCTCACAACATTTGAGGTCACGTTGCAGTTGCTCACAATCTTGTAACTTATTTATCACTCTATAGAGAATAACATCATCCGCAAAAAGCCTTACCTCCGATTCCACCCCTTTACTCATTTCATTTATATATATAAGAAAACAAAGGTCCGATAATACTGCCTTGAGGAATTCCCCTCTTAATTATTACAGGGTCAGATAAAGCTTCACCTACTCTAATTCTCTGAGATCTATTTTCTAGAAATTTTTCAGAATTTACACTTAGTTCATCCCAGATTTCACATTTGTTCAGTTATTAGATGTATTCATTAAGGCTGAAGGAGGTCAGACAAGACCAAAACTAGTCCCTACTTTAGTAACGTAATTCAATAATATTGCATAATACAGTATTGAAAAAGGTGGACCATATGACATTATTATTATTATTATTATTATTATTATTATTATTATTATTTAATCTCCAAAGTGCTGTGAACCCTATTTTACCATAAGGTATGTTAAGGTTTTAGTTTATACAAAATATACAATTTTTCTGATAAAATTCAATACATAAACAGCAAAATAGACATGAACAGAAATTGAAAGATAAAAGTATGATATATACAATCCTTAATACTAAGAGTACTATATTTAAAATACCAGATCACAATACAGTTGAACCTGCTTTACACGTAACTCTGTTCTGCGTAATTCGTATTTGTACGTTATTTCCGTTAGGTCCCGGCAAAATGTAATTTAAAAGCATGTTATTATACCTTATTTATACGTAATCCGTTTATACGTAATTCGCAGTTATACGTATTGTGATAGTACATATATCACACCCCCGAATTATACGTAGAAGTTAGAGATATTATTGTCAGTATTTGATTTATTATTATTATTATTATTATCATCAGTATTTCATTTGTATATTTTGCCATTTATATTGGTAAGCTGGAAGATATCCACATATGTAGGTATGAGTAATTTGTTTTGCACGAGTGGGAAAACATTGCTTTAATAACTCTGGTAATTTGAATGAGTCATATGGCTACCTCAGTGTTTGTTGTGATGTACTTGTGTCGGGTAACTCCATTAGTCATGTATATATCCCAGCCTGATGAGATGAGCTTGTTGTACCAGGGAAATTTGATGATTCATGTAAAACTCCCGAGTGTTTGTTTATAACTTGGGAGAAAGAAGAGGTTCACTCATGATTGGCTGGCAAGCACCAATCCAGACGTCCCATCTGAGAGGAGGGGGATGTTGATGTCTATAAAGGTTGATCATAGGGCGACAAACAGAAACATTGTAAGAAACATTGTAAGGGTGATTGTAGAGGTGATTGTAAAGGAACGAGAAGGAAGATAACTACAACAACAACTGACGCACTGTACGGGAAGGAAGTGGTGCTGATACACGGTACTGGAATGACACGGTTGCAATGGCCTGGACTTCAAACGTTCGTGGAGCGTAGTCTTGTTATGTTCGTGGAAAGTGGCTGATTGTGGAGAGTGCTTGCGCATTAAGTATTGTAGCACTTGTGGCGGCCTAGCATTATATGTTGGTGAAAGCTATCTCAGACTTTCCATAAATTTATATGTTGAGGATCGACAGATGTGTGTGTATATATCTTTACAACAAGTGTTAAAATATGTAAACACAGTAGTACAAGGTACAGTATCTGTGTGTTGTGATAACTGCCGATTATAAGAATCGGTAAGTCGAATTGATATAGAGACAGTGAAGGGTATTTATCTTCATACATGTACATTGTTCATCGGACTATCTACAAATGGTAGCTTAGTTCTCGCTTTCGTTTTCCCACGATTTTCATTATTGTTGTAAATATGGAGTCTTCCAGCAATATTGTGTGTGTATTATATGTATAATGTTGTATGTTGATGAGGTGCTCATGCACGGAATTTGTTCAGAATATAGTTAGCTATTTTAGAATCAGTGTTATTGATGAACCTAGGTGCAGTTCCTACCTAATTAGTCGTTTTCAGGTTAGGTAAGGCCTGCAGCAGATGTACCAGTACGCAGCATTATGTACACGCCCTGGGATATACAGTTTATCATGCTCTTATCTAAATTCGAGGGATCCATTCTGGTGAACTCTGGCGCCCATACTACGGACATTTCGGTTAATTATGCTTATTAATTTTATTAAGTTTCTGAGTAATTTTATTTATATATATTTATATTCATGATTTTATTTATTTATCAGTAAGCCATTAAAAAGTTACAGTATTAAGTGTCAGTGAAGTGTGTCGTACTGTGCTTTCATATCTACAACCATCCCTGAAGCAAGTGAAGTGTCGTGTAATTCAGTACTGCAATGGTGCTTCGCTGAACGGCATTATATTTTCTCTGCTTTGTCTGTCTCTGATCTCCCTGTACTTCGCCATGCCGCTGTCTCTTCCAGCGAAAGGACGAAAGGTTGCCATGCTTCCTCATGTGCTGTGTTCGCTATCTTACTACTTCTTTCCGGTGATGTTCATTTAAATCCAGGACTGCTTAATGTTTATTATCAGAATACCCAGAGTCTGAAAAACAAACTAACTGACTGTGTACTCAGTGAACCTGAATTTAGCGAGTTTGATATCTTATGTTTCACTGAAACTTGGTTACCTGATTTTGTCTCGGACAGTGAACTTCCATTCTCGTCTAACTTTTCAGTGTTCCGTAAAACAGAGGTACCGGTAAGCGTGGGGGTGGTGTAATGATTGCAGTAAGTAATAAACTTAAAGCCCGTCACAGGCCCGACCTAGAAACTGAATGTGAGATAACCTGGGTTGAAATTACGATCGCCAGAAGTAAAAACTTGTTAGTTGGCTGCTTCTACCGCCCACCCTCCGGTGATATCACAACGTTGGAAAATTGCTTTAATTCAACGGTTTTGGCTCTAAATCCAACGATATTGTGCTAATCGGTGATTTCAATTCGCACATATCCTGGCAATCTACAACCACTGGAACAGTAACCGAATCTGTGGACTCATTTATTTTGTCTAATTTCATAAACGGTCTTCATCTACATCAGTTCTGCTTAAAACCCACCAGAAATCTTGCAACACTGGACCTCCTCTTCTCTACAGTAACTAGTGTTAGTGTATCTGTTGGCAGAAACATTCTTAGCGTTGACCGTGACTCAATCGAGGTTACCCTCAGCCTACCTGCTTGTCAACATAAAGACTTACCACCCGCTGCGAGGCAAACATTTCCGCTCTGGAGTGAAGTGGACTGGCTAGTCGTCAACCAGGACTTGTCATCCCTCCCTTGGTGCTGGTTATCAGCTGAGCATGACGTCAATAGTGTGGTTTCCCTGTTTGAGGATTTAATATTTACCACCATTAAACAGCATGTACCTTTCTCCAAACCCAGAACACACAAATATCCCCCCTGGCCGAGTGCCGAAACTAAATTGCTACTAAAGAACAAAACCCATGCATGGTCACTCTGGAAGTCTATCCCCAATTCACACATGTATAATACTTTTAAACACCTCAGGAAAATCTCAAAATCGCATCTTAAAAATGACTACAACCGGCACATCACTTCTATAACTGGAAACCTTAAAAACAACCCTAAAAAGTTCTGGACCCTAATTTCGTCACGCAGAAAGTCACCCTGGATACCACTGAATCTTAAACTACATAGTGATGATGTCCCAACTGAATTAAGGTCTCAAAAATTCAATGAGTACTTTCACTCTACCTTTAGCCCTCCTGCACCTATTACAGAACTACCACAGATCAATAGTGTTTGCAGTTACTCACTGTCACAAACATCAATGACCCCTAATGAAGTACAAAATATTCTCAACAGTCTCCCAACAAACCGCTCCACCGGGCCCAATGATATTAGCCCTATATTCCTCAAAAATACTTCTGCATCTCTCTGTGCACCGTTATCTACAATTTTAAACCTGTGTATGGCTACTGGTACATTCCCCAACAGCTGGAAACAAGCTGATATCACACCTATTTTCAAATCTGGCAACAAATATGATATCTCATCATACCGCCCAATATCTATCGTTCCAATACTATCTTCTGTCCTCGAAAGAATAATCCACCGCCGACTCCTCTTTTTCACACAGCCGTACATATCTGAAGAACAACACGGATTCACTCCCGGAAAATCATGCCTCACTAACCTCACTGTTCTCAATCACCACATCATTTCAGCAATGGAAAATAAATCTCAGTTAGATGCAATCTATATAGATCTGGCCAAGGCATTCGACTCAGTGGATCATGCACTTCTTCATAAGCTCGCTACCAGATTTAATATCCATGGCCCCGTCTTGTCATTGATAACAAGTTTCCTCTCCGGCAGAAAACAAAGAGTGGTACTCCCTGAATCTGCCTCATCATGGTTATCTGTGTTATCAGGAGTATCTCAGGGCAGTATTCTGGGCCCCTACTCTTTGTTCTCTATATCGATGACAATTTTTTGCACCCGAAATAGTCAGTGTTCCCTCCTCTTGTACGCCAACGACCTGAAAATCCTAAGAGAAGTGTCTACGCCTGATGACTGACGAATTACAGACTGTTCTCAATTCGTGTGCTGACTGGTTTAAGAAATGGAATCTTTCTCCCAATTTTAAGAAGTGCAATACAATCTCCTTTTCACTGCTAAAGCAAGGAATGAACACTGCATATACCATCCACGGAAATACATTGCAATCTGCTTCTCAGCTAAGAGACCTAGGTGTTATAATAGACTGTAAACTAACCTCCTCTGCTCACATTCACTCCATAAAATCCCGTGCTATGCGTACTCTAGGCATTCTTTACAGGTTTACTGAAATTAATGATATTAATGCCTTAAAATTATACTTTGTCTCGTATGTTCTCCCCATTATTGACTTTTGTTCCCCTATTTGGTCCTCATCTGCTATCACAAACATATCTCAACTAAATAGTATTTTTAACTTTTTCACTTTCATTGTTAAGACTCGCAATCCTGTTTTTAAGAACAAAACTAAATCTGACATTATGAACTACCTGGGTATACTTGACCTGAGAAGCCGTTTACAGTTCTCTGATCTATGTTATCTACACAAAATAATCAATGGCTACACCAAATGTAATTCTCTTCCAGCGTACTTCCCTATACATGTTCCTCCCCGGCCTACACGCAACCGGCGCACCCATCATGTGTCCCATCCGCGCCTAACCTTACAACAACGCTCTATCTTCCACCGTCTCTCTACTCTTGGTAATTCACTACCCGATATCGACATATTCACACCTTTCGCATCCTTCAAACAAAAAATTAAAAGATTCCTTTGAAGTCCCCTCCAGGTTTTCACTTTCTTTCGTCCCTCCAACCCCTGACCTTTCTTCTTCCTTATTTCTGAAACCGACACTCGCCAGTTACCGTTGTCGTTGTTACATTGTTACTGTTAAAATTGTTAATTATTGTTGTTACTTAATATTGTTGTTTATACCTTTATCTTTTATACTTATTTAAACTTATTATTATTACTGTGATTATTATTATTATTATTATTATTATTATTAGTGTAAAATGGCCCTCCATAGGCTGTATCTAATAATTAAATAAATAAATAAATAAATAAATAAATAAATAAATAAATAAATAAATAAATAAATATAACTGAGTTTTGCGTAATTGTAATGAGCACGTGCTTTTTTAAAAGAAACTACTGTAATTACAAAGTTTCCTCTGTCGGCATAGGCAGAAGTAGAGCGGTCGGGTTTCGGTGCTGAAACAGAACACAAAGAGTTTTGCCGAGTGACATTCTTGACCCTTTCTTACTAGCGGCTTAATAAAGGCCAATCAAGCGAGTCCCCTTCGCTCTCTATCTCGCACCTTCTCTACTTTTGTCGTTTTTGACTTTCACAATGCCGCCAAAGATTAAGATACCTTACAAGCAAAGTGGGCGGTTTCGGTTTGGAAATAAATGAAAATACAGTAAATTTGTTTGAATATGAGAATTTCTTTCGAGGGAACTACAGAGAAAATGTCCACAGTGCTGGTATCTGGCGTTTACTGTTCAACAGTACTGTAGTTTTGTCATTCATTTGCTACTGATTAGCCATAGAGAACAGAAAAAAAAGTTATACCCTAGATGAAAAAGTAAAATTTATACGAGAAATGGACGCTAATCCACACAAAACAAAAATGAAATTGCTTCAGACTTGCGGATTGCGTATACCACGCTGTGTACAGTCATCAGTAAAAGAAACAATATTTTGGACGAGTTCTTAAAACTGGGTTCAAAATCAGGAAAGCGCAGCCGTTAACAGGAAGGAAGGTATGTAGTTTTGGAGAAAGCACTTTTCACATGGTTCCAGCAAAAGCGGGCTGCAGCTCTACCAATTAGTGGTGACATACTGAAGGCAATGGCGATAGAATTAGCTAGAATGATGAGTATCACTGCTGATTTCAAGACTTCATCAGGATGGTTGCAAGGTTTTAAAGATCGTCATGGAATCACAGGGACAACAATTTGCTGTGACTCAAAAGCTCTGGACGACGTCACGGTGCAACACTGGAAAGAAGAGGTTCTGCTGGGTATCTTAAGCGATTATCAGCCTCCAAACATCTACAATTGTGATGAGACCGGCCTATTCTACAATCTCCTTCCTAATAAAACATTAGCTGAAAAGCGTGACTCATGCCATGGAGGGAAGAAAAGTAAAATTTGTGTAACAGTACTTCTCGCCACCAATGCAGATGGATATGACAAACTTCCTCCACTTGTGATAGGAAAAATCAAAGAATCCGAGGTGTCTTAAGGGTGCGAAAACAAAACCTACAGAATATGAATCCAACAGAGATTCTTGGATGACTATGCTAATGGAACAGTGGTTGAAAAAACTAGACATTAAAATGAAAAATAAACAAAGAAAGGATCTTATGGATTGATGTGCAGCAAACCCACCTCGAACCGTTCTGAAGAATGCCTGTGTGGAATGTTTCCCTGATAACTGCACCAGTGTTCTACAACTGCTTGATTTGGGCATCATTGCAAATTTCAAAGTGCATTATAGAAAAATGCTGGTTCCACATTTAATAACACTGAGTGATGCAGGGAATGAACCTCTCTCCATTAATTTGCTACAAGCCATGAACTTTATTTCGGATGCCTGGAAGCAGGTGTCATCCTCCACAATCAGCAACTGCTTCTGTAAAGCTGGAGTCTTACTAGAAGAGGCAGCCTCTAATGATTATGGAAACGAAGGTTTGTCTGGCAATGAGATAACGCTACCAGAGGATGTAGAATTCGATACTTTTGTGGATTTCGATGATAATCTGGCTGTATGTGGAGAACTACCGGATGAAGAGATTATTGCTGATGTATGCCAACAACGCGGTGGTGATGGACCAGCTATAAGCGATAGTGACAGAGATGAAGATAACATGAATCTTGAAACACCTGAACTGAGTGAAGTGTTAAGTGCAATCGATGTGTGTAGGTGTTACATCAGGCGAAAAGTTGTAGTGAAAATGCACTGAATTCATTACTGAGTTTGCAAAAGGAGGTTTTATACTCTTAATGGAAGAAAAGTGAAACAAGCCAAACCATCTGATTTCTTTAAGGCTGGACCAAGTTCAAAATATTTTCTGTCTTAATGTATTTATTTGTAGGTCTATTCCACTGTATTTTCAGTAAATATGTGACGTATTGTGTAAGTCGGATTTCTAAGTAATTCAGAGTTACAAGTAGTTTTTTTCTCCTCCCCTTGATATACGTATAAGTCATATTCAACTGTAGGCTATTTACAATACATATGTTAAACAGCTAATAAGCAGATAATATCAAATTATATATGTTTAAATACATAATCAAATTCTGAAAATTGGAGAGTGCAGCATTTTTTATAAAATATGAAATTTAGTGGTTTTTCGAAATAGCAACTGCAAGTTAACAAATGCACCTTAAGTTCAAAACGTGCTCTCTCAAAAGCAGGACATTTGAACAGAATGTGTTCTACAGTTTGAATGTCTTCAGTGCAGAAGCACAGTGAGCCATTTTGTGTTTGAATTTTGAATCGCTCGAAATAAGCATTGAATTTACCATGACCTGATAGCACTTGAGTTAAATGAAAGTTGCACACTATATATTTACATCCCAGCCTACTATATACATTTGGAAAAAACAAGTCTTTCGTTACCAAGCCATTTTTACTTGCTAACCACAGTTCATCCCAACGAGAGAGCATTTCATCCTTTACGGTTCTTTTGACAAAATAAATTGGGCATTTAGTATAACTCTGACAAGTTAGAATTACAAGCTTCTATTTAATAATTGTTATTGTAATGAATAAGTTACAATATTGTGAGCAACTGCAAAAAGACCTCGACAATATTATGTGATTGACAGTAGGCAATGGTATGATAAACGTGGTTAGAAGTCAGGTGATATTTAGAAATTTCATGATGTGTATTGACGTGGGATTACAATCATTGAAATTAATTAATAGGGGTCCTCCTATTGAACACACAAACATTTATTAATGTGAATCAATCACATGTCGTTCACACTAGTTTCGGCACCAAACTTGTGCATCATCAGCCACCGAGTAAAATTAAGCAAACACAATAACCAGAAACAACCTTAAAACACACTGTAACACCTACATAGATTAATATTAAATAAAATATGGTACATGATAATATTGTACTTCAGTATAAAATCCTTTAAAATGACGATGACACCGTTGTTTTGTGTTGTACATATAGTGGTTTAACTAGCTTGTATACGTCTTTGATCTTGTTGAAATTACGCTGCAGAGTTTAAAGTCATATGAAGTTAACACTTTGTTTGATCTGTGGTTTGGTTCCGAAAATAAACGTGCATATGATGAACTTGGTTAGACCCATAGAATTAATTCTCACTTCAATAGGGTGCTTTTGGAACCTTGAGCAGCCTGTAGGAATGGATTTTGACAACAGCACGGTATGAAACCATTTTTCTTGTGCAGACATTTTTTTTTATCAAAAAGCAAATCCCCCATTTTATTTTATTTTATTTCATTTCATTTCAGAATTTGGGGAAGCTCCTTTATTATTAGCAAACGGCAATCAGCTTCAAAGTTCCGTAACTAACCCAATTCAAGATATAATATGCAAGTTCAAAAACAAATAGCAGCCTCCTTGGAGGGAGTGAACAATATTCAGAATAGTGTCAAAGGCAAGACATACATTTTTTCAAAAACTTTTTACTGGAAGACAAGCAAAATATTTTAGTGAAAAAGTGCTGGATACTTCTTAACAACTGTTCAAATGAATAGAAATAGTTTTCAAAATAGGCTAACTAAGTATATCCACCATTCCATCTCATTTCACTAACCCATTTAACCACCACATTGATTTTAATTCAATTTTTTTTTTTTTTTTTTTTTTACATAGTATAGGGATCAGATACCAAGAACGAAGAATTATCTACAATCTGTATAGAAATCAGTCTGCAGTTATAAGAATGGAGGGCTTTGAAAAAGAAGCAGCAATCCAGAAAGGAGTGAGGCAAGGCTGCAGTTTGTCCCCTCTCCTTTTCAATGTTTACATAGAACAGGCAGTAAAGGAAATCAAAGAGAAATTTGGAAAAGGAATCGCAGTCCAAGGAGAGGAAATCAATACCTTGAGATTTGCCGATGATGTTATTTTATCCGAGACTGCAGAAGATCGAGAAGTTGCTGAATGGTATGGAGGAAGTCATGGGTAAGGAGTACAAGATGAAAATAAATAAGTCGAAAACAAAAGTAATGGAGTGCAGTCGAACAAAGGCAGGTGATGTAGGAAATATTAGATTAGGAAATGAAGTCTTAAAGGAAGTAGATGAATATTGTTACTTGGGTAGTAAAATAACTAACGATGGCAGAAGGACATAAAATGCAGACTAGCACAAGCAAGGAAGAGCTTTCTTAAGAAATTTGCTCATTTCAAACATTGATATCGGAATTAGAAAGATGTTTTTGAAGACTTTCGTGTGGAGCGTGGGATTGTATGGAAGTGAAACATGGACGATAACTAGCTCAGAAAGGAAGAGAACAGAAGCTTTTGAAATGTGGTTACAGAAGAATGCTGCAGGTGAGATGGATAGATCAAATCACGAATGAAGACATACTGAATCGAATTGGTGAGAGATCGATTTGGCTAAATTTGACAAGAAGAAGAGATAGAATGATAGGACACATCTTAAGACACCCAGGACTTGTTCAGTTGGTTTTTGAAGGAAGTGTAGATGGTAAGAACGGTAGGGGTAGACCAAGGTATGAATATGACAAGCAGATTAGAGCAGATGTAGGATGCAATAGTTACGTAGAAATGAAAAGGTTAGCACAGGATAGGGTGGCATGTAGGGCTGCATCAAACCAGTCTATGGACTGATGACTCAAACACACAGTATTTAAGAAGAACAAGGTACCTGATTATACTGTACTTAAAAAGATAAACACTTAGTGAATCACCTAAGCTATGCAAACAGCTGAAGATGTTCTAAAAAAGAACAAAACATGTACTGTGTGTAATTAATTTGCTAAAATTGCAAATATAAGTATCAAAAAGGTGGAAGATTTTTATTGTTATAAGCCTTTGTACATACCACTTAGTCGGGCAGCTCGTCTTTCTCCCAATTCTTCCCAGCCCAAACTTTGCAACATTTTTGTAACGCTACTCTATTGTCGGAAATCACCCAGAACAAATCGGGCTGCTTTTCTTTGGATTTTTTCCAGTTCTTGAATCAAGTAATCCTGGTGAGGGTCCCATATGCCGGAACTATACTCTAGTTGGGGTCTTACCAGAGACTTATATGCACTCTCCTTTACATCCTTACAACCCCTAAACACCCTTATAACCATGTGCAGAGATCTGCACCCTTTATTTATAATCCCATTTATGTGATTAGGCCTACCCCAATGAAGATTTTCCCTTATATTAACACCTAGATACTTACAATGATCCCCAAAAGGAACTTTCACCCCCATCAACGCAGTAATTAAAACTAAGAGGACTTTTCCTATTTGTGAAACACTCAACCTGACTTTTAACCCTGTTTATCATCATACCATTGCCTGCTGTCCATCTCACAACATTATCGAAGTCACATTGCAGTTGCTCACAATCTTGGCCGCTGCATTTACCTGGTGTGGAAAATGGGAAACCACAGAAAACCATATTCAGGTCTGCCGATAGTGGGGTTCGAACCCACTATCTCCTGAATGCAACTCGCCATCTACATGACCCAAACCCGGCAGCCACTCGCTCCGTTTATGCATCCTCATATCATGGCAGCCATGTAACCACCATCCATCAGTGTTACATGTAATAAATATCATTTTTGGTCCGTATTGATGATATTAGATTGAAATAATAACATTAAGTTATTTATTAGACCACCTAATCAATACAAAATCGTCTTGGATGATTTACATAAATTTGTTAGCTAATGGTGGGACATGTTTCGCCTTCCCTGAAGGCATCATCAGCCATAGTCTTAACCTTAAATTAAAAATAAGCGTTTAAATAACATGTAGTGATGAAATGAATTTTAAAATCTTGAAGAGATTTGAAGTAAAATAACATTAAAAATAACAATGATGGTTTGAAAATACAATGTGATGAGATACAATAGTGGAAGTATTAGCAAAATTAACATTAGAAGGCTGCTAAAATAAGTACAATGGATAAAACAACAGATTGTTATACAACCAGTAGTAAGATTGCATAAAAGTAAAGTTGATAGTCATGGCGGTTATAATTAGACGATGGCGAAAAATCTTATATAATCAAAGTAAAGAGGAGAGAATAAATTTTGAGATGGTCCATAGTGATCCTATTTGAAACTGTTCTTCAACTTCTATTCACCAACTTCATATCCTCAACGTGTTCTACAACTTCACCATATGCATCTGACTTTCGTCTTTTATCTTCAAGATCATGATGAACTTCTGATCTCACGACTAACTTTGACTTTTATTCTCTCCTCTTTACTTTGATTATATAAGATTTTTCGCCATCGTCTAATTATAACCGCCATGACTATCAACTTTACTTTTATGCAATCTTACTACTGGTTGTATAACAATCTGTTGTTTTATCCATTGTACTTATTTTAGCAGCCTTCTAATGTTAATTTTGCTAATACTTCCACTATTGTATCTCATCACATTGTATTTTCAAACCATCATTGTTATTTTTAATGTTATTTTACTTCAAATCTCTTCAAGATTTTAAAATTCATTTCATCACTACATGTTATTTAAACGCTTATTTTTAATTTAAGGTTAAGACTATGGCTGATGATGCCTTCAGGGAAGGCGAAACATGTCCCACCATTAGCTAACAAATTTATGTAAATCATCCAAGACGATTTTGTATTGATTAGGTGGTCTAATAAATAACTTAATGTTATTATTTCAATCCATCAGTGTGCCGGGCAGAGAGCAATGGTGTGAGGAAAGAGTGAGAGGAAAAATAAAGCGACAATGTTATGACAACTACCAAGGTTTGAAATTAAACCAAATTTCTATTTATTTAGTAAGAACGTAACACGCATAAATTAAAAAATGCTAATGGCATATATTAAGGGGGGGGCCAATGCTCTAAATTTTACATCAGAATTATAACGTCTCTTAGAACCTGTCACCTACACCAACATAGGTTTTAAATCGTACAGCGTTATGTAATTACATGCACACACGAGTGAACAGCAGACTGTCGATACCTGGTGAGATAACAGTACTAAGTCAGCTTTTCCTTTAAACAAAAATACGCTATTTCCTACATGAAGCAGTCATGTATGTTGTAAATTCAGGAATGTGATTAGTTTTTTTAAAAAAATTGCCAGGCTGAGTGGCTCAGATCCTTGGTAACATTAACAAACACTCCAACTCGATAATAATTTAACTGTTAATGTTTTGTCACTGCCATTGTACAGATTAAATAAAGTAATGCTGTTACATGCTGTGAACTTTAACTTATTGAGACATAAATTATTTACTTGCAGTTAGGCCTATATTTCACATTATCAGTAAAATGAAATGGCGTATGGCTTTTAGTGCCGGGAGTGTCTGAGGACAAGTTCGGCTCGCCAGATGCAGGTCTTTTGATTAGACTCCCGTAGGTGACCTGCGCGTCATGATGAGGATGAAATGATGATGAAGACGACACATACACCCAGCCCCCGTGTCAGCGAAATTAACCAATTAAGGTTAAAATTCCCGACCCTGCCGGGAATCGAACCCGGGACCCCTGTGGCCAAAGGCCAGCGCGCTAACCATTTAGCCATGGAGCCGGACTCACATCAGTTTGTTACCCATACAGCTTCTTTTACATATGTGCTTGTTCTGAAAACTGAAAAGATTAGCACAAATTACTCTCATCTTATGGGCTTGTTTTGGTATTTATCCTGATAATGTTTACTGTTATTTTTCAAGAATGAGCAGGTTCTTTGTAGAAAGTTTAGGAAGTTGAAATCCAATAAGAGGGACAAATTAAGAAAACATGCTCTAATTTTTGTGGGTTTAGAGATTTACGAGGTAGGTGCTTGTCTGAATAGTAGGTATTATGCTGAAGAAAATTCCCTGTTACTGGTTCAGTTTGAACTGGTATGAAACTTAAAACACCTTTATTATGGCATCCTCAAGAAAATCCAGCTGATCCAGTGAAAAATACACACAAAAAGAAGTCTTTCTGGGGCCAGAACATGCCAGGTGCCCATAAAGCTATCATGGTCTTCCTACAAGAACTAAGATAAGTTTATTACATTATCATATTGTATGTGCCTGACCTAAGGGCAAAGGGCCTTACAGAAGAATACAAACCACTTTTCATGAATGTCATGACTCTGTTAAACGAGCATTTGATTTATAGGGTATCAAGTATGGCATTTCTCTCTAATTATTAATATACCGGTACATGAGTCTACTCTGCTGGTGAATGCCTCATCTCCTTAACACTGCCCAATACTTCACGATAGCGAAAGGAATAGATGAGGTGGCTTAATGAAACATAATACATAGCAGGGAGAGCAGAAGCTGGTATGGCCCTAACAAAGCAGTCCCTTCCTCCCAAGTTACTCTGCTTACTGTCTTTTTATACAATATCCAGTGTGTAAAAACTAAGGTAATTTATGAGGCAAGTGGGATGGAATGCTATTTTCAGGACAGATAATATTCTGAAAATCCAATATGAAGGTAAAGTTAAAAACACATGCAATAAATGTATGTGGGTTTTGGGATTTTCGAGATGCATACCGAATAGCTAGATACACGTATTCTTTATTTGATGTGGGGTACGAGGTATGCAATTTCTGCACAATTATTAACATAATGGAACAGTAGGTATTATGCTTAAGAAAATCATTGTCACTGGTTCAGTTCAAAGTATTATGCAACTTCCAAAGTCTTAATTAAGGCATCCTCGAAAAATTCCAGCTGATCCCAGAGGAAAAGAAAAGGAAACACCCTTTCTGGGGCCAGATAATGCCAGGTGCTCATAATGCTATAAAATTCTTCCTACAGTTTATTAAATTATGATATTGTACGCGCCTGACCTCAAGGCACCGGCAGGCAATTCCTATACCCTGATTAAACGCGGTACTGAATCTAGATAAATAGCAATGAAATGTTAGGAAGACACGCGGAATTGATGTATGGAAACTATTTTATTTAACATGCATAAAATCATCAATGTAAAAACGCGACCGAAAGCACTCTACGATTTATTAATAAGTGAAATGCGCACATCCACGATTTATGATAAGATACATCTGATGACAACACCCAAGGTCACCTTCAAACCCTGAGTACTATACTTCCAGGAAAAATGCTATATTATTATTTTTTTTTAAAGAAAGAAATGATACAATGGATTGTGGATTCTTATCAAACTGGGACCCCTGATCACTCTATGGGAAATTTATCCCAGTGCTTCACAGTACGTTAACCGGTGAAACTGACCAACACAGAAATACTTAAAAATAAAGCAGTAAATGAAGGAATTACCTTGCTCTGTTAGTCACAGATGTGATATTACTGTTGTTATGTCTCAAGATGTTACTGGAAAGTGACACCATTCTTTTAGTTGTAGCCATTGTTTTCAGTTATACACACACTGAGTAACCTAAAACCACATGAACGGAAAGGGCCCACGGTGCCAAGACGTGAAACTTTAACCAGGTGATAAAATAAAGCACGTGATTACGCGTGCGCTCTGCGCTACATAGAGTAACTAACTTCAGACAGAACTAGTTGGCAAATATATGACATAATGCAGACATATGGCCATATATATTCCATCAAGCTATTGTAGATAATTAACATTATTTCAATTTTACAATACCCAGTAAGGCAGTTTTGCTAGGACGTGGAATCTATGTTAGGCTGGAATTACTTCCTCAGGCAGAATTTTGCTACGAAGGTCCCTCTTTTGGAGCACTTTAGAACGTGATAACTTATTCATAATATGCTCACACACACACACACACACACACAGTCTTCAGCACGTGCATTGTGGGTTTTCCTTCAGCATAATCAGTGGTGGAAATTCAATTCAATTTTTTTAAATTTATTGTCTGTAAACTTTTACGGTTTCGTTTCCGTCCGGTGGCAGACTTAGGGATAATAAAAACCATACAAAAATGATGTGCAACGATACCTTCATGCTTGCCAGAAACCAAATTCCCCCCCCCCCCCCCAACGGATGTATTCTTATATAACAAATGAATTAAATAAATAAATGTTTTATTGCGCACAAATGTGCATGGAAACAATTCTTATGAGCAGTCGTCTGTTTACACTTAAGTACGTGATAGCGTTCACAAAGTTAGCCGCATCTTTTGCACCTGCAGTCCGGACTTGGCTCATGAAAGCTCGCTTTAATACACAGGCCTTGGTGAAACCCATGAACTGAGAGTCTGGTCACAACGTGTCTCAACTCATAGCCTCCCTGAGTCCAGTTGCGGTTGATCATCGCATCACACTGGTAAAAGTCCCACCATATGCTGTCTCTCTTTTGTTGAAGCTCTTGTAGAATTAAAACAACCGAGACTGTCTAAATCAGCTGACCATGGGCTGTGTTCGTATTGGCCGGCCAATATTTGTGCTGTGTTCCTATTCGCCGACCAAGCTTCGTATTGTTTCCGATAGATGTCGCATCGTCTGTAAGTACAAGGCAAAGTCTGTCTAGGGAGGTCAAGTCACGAATGCTACTTATGGAGCCGCCATATTGGGTCTTTAAGCGAGCGTAACCAAAGGCAAGTGTATTCGAATTTAGAGGATTTCGGTACCGTACATTGAAATAAAAACAAAATACCAACCAATTCTGATAAAGAATTTAATTGGGCATCTCCTGGCCATGTATATATAACTGTATAACACTTAAATGATATGAATACATTCACAGCTATTTGAATAGGAAAATAATTAACAGAGCCTGAAATTCTTTTTTTTTTCTTTTTTGAGAAACAAGAATCAACAGAAAAGCTCATGTTCTTCTCTTTTACTTCCTTACAACTTGGTCTTACTGTGTTTCTTATTAATATCATCTGTCAAATACGCAATCTTATTGATAGAAACATAGAAATCTGTACAGTACCTGTGTCATATTATGATTACCGGTACATGAAATACTGAACTTGAAGTACTGTATTTAAAGTACTAAACAACGGTTGTAATAAATTACCTTCAGCGTTTTCTTTATTAAGAGAGTAATTTCCGATACTGCGTTTCTAAAAGGTTACCCCAGTATGTTGACAAACACTGAATGCCTCTTGAGTTGAGTGCATTAAATTATGTATGGTAACTGTTGTTATCCATTCGTGTGGTATATCTTTCGGTTCTAAGGCAAAAATATTCTGCACGAATACAACAAGAGTGATGTTCTTATCTACTCTTAACTAGTTTTTTGATAACCCATGCAGCTATATAGTACAAAGTGGTGGTGGTGATTATTGTTTTAAGAGGAAGTACAACTGGACAACCATCCTCTATAAACACTAATCAGAAGAAAACAAATGGAAGGGGACAAAAACTTCGAAAAATGAAGGCATCGGCAAAAGAAAGATGAAGGCCACAAAGTGCGTGGAAATGAAAAAACTTCCCAGGCCTCGAATGCGCTAATGCCGTCGAGGTCGGAAAAGAACAAGTGTTGACCAGGGGAGGTCGGATGGGCTAGAATAGTGAAAGTAATGTCAAGACTCAGCTAAGGGCGTCGTAGTCACAACCCAAATTAGATTTCCCTCCGTGGGTGGGGGCAATAGAACAACAACTACGGTATTCCCTGCCTGTCATAAGAGGCGACTGAAAGGGGCGTCAGACTCTCCTAACCAGGGAGCGTGAGTTGGCCACCACGGGGCTCTTAGCTGAATCCTGATATTTGTGCATATAATAATAATAATAATAATAATAATAATAATAATAATAATAATAATAATAATAAACACCATATCCAAAGTGAAATTTCGAGGAGAGATCAGCAAACCCTTCCAGATAAAAACAGGTCTGAGACAGGGTGACAGCTTATCCCCAACACTCTTCAACGTGGTTCTAGATAAGGTCATGAAAACACTGTGGAAACATAATGACTCAGGTGCTATAATAGGTAGTAAAAATAAACATGTCAAACCCAAGTGTTTGGCCTTTGCTGATGATTTGGCACTCTTCGCTGAGACAGAACAGGAAGCAATAACACAGATAAATGAACTACAGGATATAGCTGAGAAAACAGGTTTAAAAATCTCCTTCACGAAAACAGAGATGATGAGCACGGACAGGAATTATGTGAAGAGAACAATGAAGACGAAATATGGCGAAGTGAAGGTCACAAAGCAGTTTAAATACCTGGGAGAAATTATCAGCAGCAACGGGATGGATAAAGCGGCCATGGAAAATAGAAGACTTAAGTTGGAAAGGCTAAACATTGCCACCAAAGCCATTTACAACAAAAAGAATCTCTCCATCAATGCGAAACTAAGACATTATGATGCTGTGGTAAAACCAGTGATTCTGTATGGGGTGGAAACAGCAACACTAACGAACCTGGAAAAACTACTAAAGATTGAAAGGAGAATATTGAGGATGATTTACGGCCCAAGGGTGGTAGAGGGAAACTACAGATTACGCTCAAATAAGGAGATATACAAAATAACAGAAGACCTGGAAACAACAATAAGGAAAAGACGGTTGCGATTCTATGGACACATGGTCAGAATGGATCCAACAAGGTTAAATAAACAAATTTTTAATAAAATATACTACTTGAAGAGCCAGGGGGGATATGCCAAACAGATGAAGGAAGAACTCAAGAGGTTAGGAATTGCAGATGAAGAATGTCGTGATAGAGACCAATTCAGGAAAAGACTTTCCAACATAAAAGTTCTGGTTGAAGAAAAGAAAGAGCGCAGAGGGGGAAGATGGACTGAAGAGAGAAGAGCGCAACATTCTGAAAGAATGAAGGCACTGTGGAGAAAGAGGAAGGAAGAAGGGATGATTAGAAGGAAGTGAAGTGGTATTGGCGTGGTCCTAAGTTTGGCCGGTTCGCAAGAAAGAAAGAAAGAATAATAATAATAATAATAATAATAATGGTTAAGAAAATTAAAGCCATTGGTAGACACGATTTCATAAGAAATAGAAATTCAGTCACTATTAAGTTGAGTTAACCTAGGTTAGGCTATTTTAGGGATTACATAAGGATATTATGTTAGGCTACGGTACATTCAATTACAGTAGTTGGTTAGTGCGAGTGAAGCGAGTGTTGTGATCTTTAAGTATTTGTCCAGCCATATAATGTACTCTATAGAGCATTTAAGATAAATGAAATTTAGCTGTAAATAATAACTACAGTACAGTATAAGACTGCTATTATCAATGCAATTGTTGTAATGATGGCCAGCTGGACATAAATTGTTGGTTTGAAGTGATAGGCCTATTGTTTGTTGTGATTATAATTGGTAACTGAACAGGAACAAGCATTTCAAATATCTGTGAAACATTTCTACGTTGCATGTAGGGTTAGAATGATACTGTCTGTAGTTTACATGAAAAGGAATGGAATGAAATGGCGTTTGGCTTTTAGTGCCAGGAGCGTCTGAGGACAAGTTCGCCACGCCAGGTGCAGGTCTTTTGATCTGACTCCCGTAGGCGACCTGCGCATCTGATGAGGATGAAATGAAGATGAAGACGACACATACACCCAGCTCCCGTGCCAGCGAAATTGACCAATTTTTGTCAAAATACCTGAACCTGCCGAGAATCGAACCTGCGACCCCTGTGACCAAAGGCCAGCACACTAACCATTTAACCATGGAGCCGGACACTTGACAAGGAAATTTTCATAAACATGAATACTAGTATTACACATTTCCTGTTACTTTCCTTGCTTGTTTTGAAAGACAATTCTCTTTCTTTGGGAGGTTTCCTATTATATGTCAAAGACATAGGTGGATTAGGGACTTTGAAAATTGTTGGAATGGAATTCCACTTGAGTAGTTTCCGTCCATCTGCCCTTGTTAGTTCAAATTGCTATTCTTCAAAATGATGCTAGAAGAAAATACATCGGGCGAGCTGGCCGTGCGGTTTGAGGCGCGCTGCTGTGAGCTTGCATGCGGGAGATAGTGGGTTCGAACCTCACTGTCGGCAGCCCTGAAGATGGCTTTCCGTGGTTTCCCATTTTCACACCAGGAAAATGCTGGGGCTGTGCTTTAATTAAGGCCACTGCCGCTTCCTTCCAACTTCTAGGCCTTTCCTCTACCATCGTCGCCATAAGACCTATCTGTGTCGGTGCGACGTAAAGCCACTAGCAAAAATAAACATAATAAGACCTATAAATATAAAACAACGTTCATATAAACATACTGTTATTCAGGAATAATACGAATGTATAATTTCACTAACCTCGCACAAGAAGTAATTATCTGTAGGTTGCCATTTGTCACGCCTACAGTTTTGTACCCACTGAGCTCTCCTTTGCTTATCTCTTGGGAAGCGAAACACTCTAATTCCGTCAGTTGTCTTATTTTGACAATTTGGTGCGGCGCAGTATCCCGTTTTCCTTCAAAATACAAGTAATAACTCACATCATTACATCGGGCACGCCCACTTAACAACGATATTTGAGACTCAATATGGCCGCCACCGCAAAGGATTGTGGTAGCGTGACCAGACCTCCCTAGACAGACCTTGGTACAAGGCTGCCAAAGTCCCTTAAAGTAAGAGAACCACCGATTTCAAAATTCGGAAAAATTAAAAAAAAGTCACTTTACAAGGGTTATGGCGTGTGCTGGATGTGAGTGCTCTATCCGCGGCATCATAACCATGTGTAATGATGAAATAAAATTCACAAACCAATAGTTTTGTCACTAACCTACCCTAACCAATCCAGGGGCATGTTTCATAAACCCAACTAATAATATTACCTAATAATATTAGAACTCATATAAAATAATTAATAGTTAACCACATTCTGTTTCATAAAGATGTAGGCATGACTAATAAAATGGCTTCACTCATAATATTAGTTCATTAGTCAGCTGATATAAGACCAACTACAACCTATCAGACCTTAATGCAGAATCTAACATGATGGAGGACCCCCATAAGTCCAACCCCTCGTCCACGTCGTGGGGGACGGGCAACGGTACGAAGTAGGGGATAGCCTGCAAGGGTGAAGTACAGCGGGGACCTTGTGTGCCCCAGGACCACTACGGTAGCTGTGAAGGCCTTACAGCAACCCTGAAAAGTAACGGCTAACGGGGCTCTGGAGAAGTCCTTAACGGCAACTGAGGCGGAGAAGGAGACCTTTGGTACGGCAAAGTTGGCGGAGGAGGCAACCCTTCCTCTTGGGGTAAAATAAAGAGGAAAACCACTGCCTTGTGGTGAAGTGGGATCTTCAAAGGCTAAGGGAGACTACCCCAACAGAAAACAGCAGGCTTGGAGGCGTAGGTGGCAGCCCCACCACCAAGCTCGGGTCCTGTGGGCCAATAACTCGCACAACCTTAAATTACCTTATTACAGAAACATCATCAATGAGAAACCGGACTGATCCAAAGATGACGACCTTTGGCTTGAAAAGGCTAACGAAAATTGGGCTATGGAATATGAGGACTCTGCGGGAAAGTGGAAGGCTACGACAGGCAGTGGCATGTATGAGGAGTTATGGCCTGAACATCCTAGGTTTGAGTGAGGTAAGATGGAGTGAGTTTGGGGAATTGGCAACCCATGATGGAGCTACATTTGTATACTATGGAAGACCCGAGGGCGACGGAGCGAGTTATGGAGGTGTGGGTACATTAATGGATAAGGAGGCCACGAGGAGCCTTACGGAGTTGTACCCAGTGACGGAAAGGATAATAGTGGCACGTTTTAAGACCAATATTAGAAACATACGGAGTCGGCGTTCTATGGACATCTTTAAGTTACAAAAGAAAATAATTAGAGGAATGGCCGGTGTCGGCAGGAGGACAAGCTGCAAGAAATACTTTAAACTTTATTTTATTTTATTTTATTTTATTTTATTTTACCATTGCCTAGCCTTTATATCTTCCATACACTTGTATATATGAAGGAGAATGTAAACAGCTACACCATAAACTCTGATGTACATAGGTATAATACTAGAAATAAACACAGTCTGCACATAGAACCACACAAAACTAAGCTATATGAATCAAGTTTGAGTTATGCAGGAGTACATTTATTTAATAAATTATCAGACTACATTAAGCAGATAAAACCATGTTCAAAATTTAAGAATTATTCAAATTTGTTTCTAACCATTGTTTTTATTCTATTGAAGAATACTTAGCTCTTGAAAATTAACTTATGTATCACTTTTTTAATTTTTTTAAAATCTGTGCCTCTTTACCACATTGTATATTTCTCTTTATTTAACATGGCATGTATATTACTGTTTTATCCTTTGTTACTGTAAATATGATTATTGACGTGTCCCATATCACTGTATGATCAGTTGGACGAAATAAAATACAATACAATACAATACAATACATGGAGTGTAGAGACCGGGAAAGGGTAGCGCTGACGCTGATTCAGATTTATTTGATAAGATAATCAGCTATGTTGGGAATGATATGGAAAGGAATGTTATAGTAGCAGGTGATCTCAATTTACCAAATGTCAATTGGGAAGGAAACGACAGGAAGCAAGAACAACAAATGGCAAGTAAGTTAATATGGGAAGGGAAGCTGATTCAGAAAGTGATCGAGCCAACTAGAGAGAAGAATATTTTGGATGTGGTGCAAGATAAAACCAGATGAACTCTATAGAGAAACTGAATTAATATATGGTATTAGTGATCACGAAGCTGTTTTTGTCTTAGTTAAAAATAAATATGAAAGGAAAGAAGGTATTAAAGTTAGGTCTATTAATCAGTACCATATGGCTGACAAAACAGGCATGAGGCAGTTTCTAAAAAGTAACTATGATCGCTGGAAAATTGTAAATAAAAATGTAAACAGACACTGGGATGAGTTTAAAGCAATTGTTGAGGAATATGAAAATAGGTTTGCACCTTTAAATGTGGCAAGGAGTTTTAAAGATCCACTATACTATAACAGAGAAGTAAAGAGACTAAGAAGGAGGTGCAGGTTGGAACGAAATAGAGTTAGAAATGGTTATGGAAATAAGTAGAAACTGAAGGAACTTACTAGGAAATTGAATCTAGCAAAGAGTCAGCTAAGGATAACATGATGGCAAGCATAATTGGTGGTCGTACAAATTTTAGTGAAAATGGAAAGGTATGTATAGGTACTTTAAGGCAGAAACAGGTTCAAAGAAGGACATTCCAGGAATCATAAATGAACAAGGGGAGTGTGTATCCGAGGATCTTCAAAAGGCAGAAGTATTCAGTCAGTAGTATGTAAAGATTGTTGGTTACAAGGATAATGTCCGGGTAGGGGAGGTGAGTAACAATAAAAATATTAAAATTTACCTATGATAATAATTATATTTACAATAAGATACAAAGTTGAAAACAAAAAAGCAGCTGTAATTGATAAGATTTCTGGGGATATACTAAATGCAATGGGTTGAGATATCGTACCATATCTGAAATACTTATTTGATTATTGCTTGGTTGAAAGAGCTATACCAAATGAATGGGGAGTTGCTATAGTAGCCCCTGTGTATAAAGGAAAGGGTGATAGACATAAAGCTGAAAATTACAGGCCAGTCAGTTTGACATGCATTGCATGTAAGCTTTAGGAAAGCCTTCTTTCTGAATATATTAGACATGTGTGCGAAATTAATAACTGGTTTATAGAAGGCAATTTGGGTTTAAGAAAGGTTATTCCACTGAAGCTCAGCTTGTAGGATTTCAGCAAGATATAGCAGATATCCAGGATTCAGGAGGCCAAATGGACTGTATTTCGATTGACCTATCTAAGGCATTTGATAGGGTAGATCATGGAAGACTACTGGCAAAAATGGGTGCTATTGGACCAGAAGAAAGAGTGACTGAATGGGAAATAGAAAATAGAAAATAGAACTCAGAGAATTAAAGTGGGCGAAGCTTTATCTGACCCTGTAATAATTAAGAGGGGAATTCCTGAAGGCAGTATTATTGGACCTTTATGTTTTCTTATACATATCAATGATATGTGTAAAGAAGTGGTATCAGAGATAAGGCTGTTTGCAGATGATATTTTTCTGTAGAGAGTAATAAATAAGTTACAAGTTTGTGAGCGGCTGCAGGGTGACCTCGATAGTGTTTTGAGATGGACGGTGGGCAACGGTATGTTGATAAACGGGGTTAAAAGTCAGGTTGTGAGTTTTACAAATAGGAAAAGTACACTCAGTTTTAATTACTGCGTTGACTGGGTGAAAATTTCTCTTGGGGATCATTGTAAGTACCTAGGTGTTAATATAAGCAAAGACCTTCATTGGGATAATCCCATAAATATGATTGTTAATAAAGGGTACAAATCTCTGCACATGGTTATGAGGGTATTTAGGGGTTGTACTAAGGATGTAAAAGAAAGGTCATATAAGTCTCTGGTAAGACCCCAACTAGAGTATGGTTCCAGTGTATGGGACCCTCACCAGGATTACTTGATTAAAGGACTGGAAAAAATCCAAAGAAAAGCAGCTCGATTTGTTCTGGGTTATTTGCGACAAAAGAGTAGCGTTATAAATACGTTGAAAAGTTTGGGCTGGGAAGACTTGGGGAAAGGAGACGAGCTGCTCGATTAAGTGGTGTGTTCCGAGCTGTCAGCGGGGAGATGGCGTGTGAGGACATCAGTAGACGAATAAGTTTGAGTTGTCTTTAAAAGTAAGAATGATCACAATATGAAGGTAAAGTTTGAATTCAAGACGACAAATTTGTTCAAATATTCGTTCATAGGAAGGGGAGTTAGGGATTGGAATAACTTACCAAGGGTAATATTCAATAATTTTCCAATTTCTTTGCGATCATTGATGAAAAGGTTAGGAAAACAACAGATAGGGAATCTGCCATCTGGGCGACTTCCCTAAATGTTGATCAGTAGTGATTGATTGATATTTACAAACGGAGTCACAGTCAAATGAATAGACTATTCTATAATCGAAATTTAAAAAATCACACTTCTGAAAAATAATGACATCCTACCACTAGTCTATATACAACTATACATTTGCAAGTTCCCCACACAAGGAGGTGTACGAAGGAAATTCAACGTCAGGTTACATAATATGAATATTTATGATGTTGGCTGATTACAGTGTCCAATAAAGTATTGTCACCAAAATCGCCGACCACCACGGCAATGAATAATATTGATATCGTGGTTATCCTCATATTTTCTACTATACGATTTAATTATATACTGAATGGACAGAATAAATTTTTATAAACCAGTAAAACATGTAGGTAAACACTACCTGAAAATTTTATTTACAGTAATAATAATAATGGGGCCGTTGACTTTCGATGTTAGGCCCCCTAAAACAACAAGCCATTATAATAATAATATTAGAAAAGTATGATGACCAAAAATCATGTCCATAACAATTTTAAATACATCAATAGGGTATTTTCTGGCTTTAATGCACATTGTCGGAACAATCCTAAGTGATTTAATCATGTAACTATTATCTCATAACGATGTTATGTAACTCACATTACTTTGCTTCTTCATTTGGCCCTTACCAGTTATTGGCAAACACAAATTGCCGTATGCATTCCTCCGCTCAATCAACTGATTCATTAATGCAATGTCTTCTTGTTCAACAACCTCTAACGCTTTGTCAGCTTCACTGCTGGCCTCAATTTCGTCAGCTCCTAGGCTGGCACATAAAATTCCTCTTTTATTCAATAGGAAGACTTTCACATAATATTACATATTCCATAATCTGGACCTTATTAAAATACGAGACCCTATAACGTCATTCAACATGGTATTTTTACAACAGTAAAATTCATATTTTCACAACAGTAAAATAGTTCCTACTATATAACTTTGTAACATCCCAATTGTTTTTTAGGACTATTAGGCAGTACCATATGGCTGATAAAACAGGCATGAGGCAGTTTCTAAAAAGTAACTATGATCGCTGGAAAATTGTAAATAAAAATGTAAACAGGCTCTGGGATGGGTTTAAAGCAATTGTTGAGGAATGTGAAAATAGGTTTGTACCTTTAAAGGTGGTAAGGAATGGTAAGGATCCACTAAATTATAACAGAGAAGTAAAGAGACTAAGAAGGAGGTGCAGGTTGGAACGAAATAGAGTTAGAAATGGTTATGGAAATAAGTAGAAATTGAAGGAACTTACTAGGAAATTGAATCTAGCAAAGAGTCAGCTAAGGATAACACGATGGCAAGCATAATTGGTGGTCGTACAAATTTTAGTGAAAATGGAAAGGTATGTATAGGTACTTTAAGGCAGAAACAGGTTCAATGAAGGACATTCCAGGAATCATAAATGAACAAGGGGAGTGTGTATCCGAGGATCTTCAAAAGGCAGAAGTATTCAGTCAGTAGTATGTAAAGATTGTTGGTTACAAGGATAATGTCCGGGTAGGGGAGGTGAGTAACAATAAAAATATTAAAATTTACCTATGATAACAATTATATTTACAGTAAGATACAAAGTTGAAAACTAGAAAAGCAGCTGGAATTGAAAATATTTCTGGGAATATACTAAAGGCAATGGGTTGAGATATAGTACCATATTTGAAATATTTATTTGATTATTGTTTGGTTGAAGGAGCTATACCAAATGAATGGAGAGTTGCCATAGTAGCCCCTGTGTATAAAGGAAAGGGTGATAGACATAAAGCTGATAACTACAGGCCAGTCAGTTTGACATGCATTGTATGTAAGCTTTGGGAATGCATTCTTTCTGATTATATTACACATGTTTGCGAAATTATTAACTGGTTTGATAGAAGGCAATTTGGATTTAGGAAAGGTCATTCCACTGAAGCTCAGCTTGTAGGATTTCAGCAAGATATACCAGATATCCTGGATTCAGGAGACCAAATGGAATGTATTACGATTGACCTATCTAAGGCATTTGATAAGGTAGATCATGGAAGACTACTGGCAAAAATGAGTGCTATTGGACTAGAAAAAAGAGTGACTGAATGGGTGGCTATTTTTCTAGAAAATAGAACTCTGAGAATTAGAGTAGGCGAAGCTTTATCTGACCCTGTAATAATTAAGAGGGGAATTCCTCAAGGCAGTATTATTGGACCTTTATGTTTTCTTATACATATCAATGATCAGGCTGTTTGCAGATAATATTTTTCTGTAGAGAGTAATAAATAAGTTACAAGTTTGTGAGCGGCTGCAGGGTGACCTCGATAGTGTTTTGAGATGGACAGTGGGCAACGGTATGTTGATAAACGGGGTTAAAAGTCAGGTTGTGAGTTTCACAAATAGGAAAAGTTTTAATTACTGCGTTGACTGGGTGAAAATTCCTTTTGGGTATCATTGTAAGTACCTAGGTGTTAATATAAGCAAAGACCTTCATTGGGGTAATCCCATAAATATGATTGTTAATAAAGGGTACACCATCTTCTCGCTTAACCTCACTTTATTTGGAGACTTCGAGACTGGTTCCGTTTGGATTTACTTATTTTCCTGCACATTTTCGAATTCCTCTTAATTTCCAGAACTGCACCTTCCCCCTACAGAATAAATTTGTTGCGATGAATTGCCCCAGCATAGGATGATTTTTGGTTAAATTGGTGGATCACATCTTACATTGACAATTAGAATTCTAATAAAACTCACAAAAATAATTGTATATTCCGTGCGAACCAGAGGTCGCCAACGCAGACATTTCTTGGAGATGTCCCGGAAAAATAAATACGGGAGCAGCAGAGTCTTCTTTCAAAACATTTTGGATGCAGCTGGCCTTAGTTAGTAACTATCAGCTGTAAAGTGTTTGCTGCAAATATGGTATGGAAGACCAATATTCTCTACGAATTGCTCACCCCCATTTATTTCATATTTCTGGGTTAGAGAAGAGGAACCTGCGTTTAACAGTTAAAAATCAGGATCAAATAAAAAATCGACAGAAGTACCGTAGAAGTTTAGGCACTTTTAACAATAATTTTCACACAAAATATGCTAACCTGTGAAACTGAATTCCACTCTAAAATGTTTGAAGTTGTGTAAAACCATATGCTACACAGCCCTTATGCATTTTAATTCACTTTGAACTATAATTAGGAATTTAACTTCACACCAACGCTTTCCATAAGCCCCACTTATATGTTTCCTATTGCCAATGATACGAAATACTATCGTCACAGTTTTTGGCACTCAGTCGCATCGGTGTTGTATGCCCATGGTTTAATTGAAGTCACGGTGTAGGATAGGCTGGAAAGGAAGCAGGCTTGATATTTGTGTCAGCGTAATCTACCTTAGTTCAATAGTTCACCATTATGCGTGGTGCAAACTGCGGGCTAAGATAACAGGCCATCAGGAAAACATAGAACTACATTGCATTTGAAACACTACAATTCTTAATGTAATGATTGACTCAGGAATGCTACATACTTAACTATACATTTTAAAGTCTCACAGACAAATCACACACAAGATACTAGAAAATTTAAACATATTGAACCCTTTGGTCCACACTGAAGTATACCTATCTTCCTTACCTATCAGCAAAATTTCATGAGATCTGTCTCTTGGGTCGTATCGGGTTCTTCGTCACTTGCTGAGGTAATGGTAGGGTTCAGTAATTCTAATCTATCTACTGAACCTGACAGGGGCATGATCTAAGGACCTTTGGCTAATACTGACCTTCCAAATTACAGACGCAATGCTATCTGAGAAAAGGGACATCGAAATTAATTAATATCCGCATCATTACGATAGATAAATTGAGTCTTCAGAATTTATATTACAGGATTTCTTTATTTGCAACTCACTGTGCAATACTTCCTTTGTGTAACGGGGGACGCAACAGTAGCCAAGCCTAGCCAGAGTCAAGTGGAGCTACAATCGGTGGTTTTCCATGACGTCACTCGAGAAGAAACATCCCTTCCTCACGACTGACAGAATGAGGGGGAACAGATTTTTCCGAAGCGGAATACCAGAGCCATCTTTATTTCGGACTAGCCAACTTAATTCTCTACGAGATAAAATTTATTCAAATCTGAATTCTGGAGTCGTTCTTCACTTTAAAAGAGACAACTATGATTGAGCCATTTATGTAGAGTCTCTAATGTCATATTACATGCTAACTTTTCATACAAAAAGGAATAAGGCCTCAGTTATGAGTGGAAAGTTACCAAAGGCCATCTGGTTATCGTCACCACTTACCCTTCAGACGGGAGTTCACCAGAGCAGAGAGGGGGAAGCTCGACAGACTTTAATTAATTACACGAAATCTAATGAAGGAAAATTGGGCGGTTATGTCTCGATCACGTCAGGAGGTTACTGGTCACCTGATAGTCGCACTATCACACCCCTGACTTGCCGTGGATGGGCCACATACGGATTCGGGGAAAGGGAAGACCGCCCCTTGTAAAAAGCGCTGCGTGTGGCAAGGCGCGTCACTCGGGATTTTCAGCTTGGTGACGGCGGAGCTATATTCGCTACGCTCGCACTAGTTCTTTGTTCTAGTGACTTAAACTTAAATTTTCAAGTGAAGTCAAATAACTCGTCTTAAAAAATGATGAACAGAGTTAGTCTCCGTGACATCTACGTGAATATTTAATGAACAGTGTTTTATCGCGAACTTACAGTGAGGAACGTAATGACATTATTATTATTACTGTAGCACGGCAGTGCCAACGAGCAACAAAGGCTATAGTAGCTGTGATAGACGGAATTCGGTACTGAACCGCGAGTGACCGAATAGTATTCGAAGTAGTGCCCGAACGTTCATGTTGAACGCTGATTGATTGAAGTGTAAATTTAAATAGTGACGTGTCTGTGCACAGGAGTACTACCAGTGGTTTCATCAGCAAGGAACAATGGACTTCAAGCCTGAAGCGGTGATGGAGCTGTAACTGATTACTGTGGTGTCCATGGAGCGGCAGTAAACCCAGGATGGATCTCCTGACCTGACAAAGATGTCGCCATCGTGATAGAGATGAGTATTAATCTTAATATCTGGCATGTCTAGAGGGGATGGGAAATGTTTATCATAAGCTGACGCTATAAAAGGTTAAAGATGTAGTCCAATGGACCGAAATGGGCACGTAGTTTTTAATTCCTAGTTTTTGAAGTCGGCGACAGGTCTGAGTGATTGATTGTAAATAATTTATGGAATATAATACGTTAGTTTTGCATGTGGCAGAGATTTATTCATTTATTTATCTTGGGAGGTTTTTTTGATTATTTGCGTCAGAAGACCGGTAATAATGAGTTTTGGGAATTGCAGTTAGAGTGCAATTATTCTCTTTTGATAAGTGCATGACAGATAAAAATGGTAAGTACTATATTTCGTGAGGGCACGGAGCTACAAGGATCGCCGGCAGAACTGATACCCTAAGGGCCTTCCATGAAATATTTAGATAAGGGGTGTTGTACTTAAGTTGGATTATTTAATCAAATTTATCAGGATGTGATTATAATGCGAGTGTCAAATATTAATCCGTGTGAATATCGAATTAATTAATTAATGACTTGCCGTGTGATTATAAAGTGACCTGGTATAACTATCAATAATTAGAAGTTATTAATTAGGGTTTAATTGCCGTTGAGGGCGCAATTAAATTGTGAGTGCAAAGTAGATTCCACACGATGACCAGGTATGATCAAAGCACCAGGTAAGTAATGTATATTGACAGTCAAAAGATGGAAATAATAATAATAATAATAATAATAATAATAATAATAATAATAATAATAATAGTCACGCAAATATTAGCATTTTAATACCGGTGTCGCGTTGTAAAAGTGACGTGATACTGTTGAAAAGTATGTGTTGAATTTAAGGTGATTTGCGCGTTTCATGAGGAATGAGCCCTTATATTATTTTGTGGATGTACTTCAGTGTGAAGTGTTTTTGTTTCTTTTTGAAAGGGAATGTTACGCTTGTTATATAGGGCTATCGACCCCTGGGGTGGCGGACGTGGCCATTCGACCTTGCTCCCAGTTGTGTTTTTTTGTGCGCGTGTCCCGTAACTGAGGAAAGAGGGACATTAAGTTAAAGGGAAGTATATGATTTATTCAACACGCCAGAGTAGTGTATTTATTAACAAGTGGTCCTGTCGATAATGCTAATGTTTGCCAGAGAATCATTGTTAATTGTTTGAATATAATATAGGTAGGGATTACAGGACCATGTCTTCATCGCAAGGGGTTGTCAGTTCAATGCTCAGCGTAGGCATTGGAAGACTACAATGCCAAAAAGAAGATTGGAGTGCCTCATGTATTTGCTGCATATCATGTATGATTTTTATGTGTTCTATGTGTCATGCTTTGATTGTAAATAAGGTCGGCGATGGTTCTGTCTATCGGCCCGGCAATGTCTATATTAGCGAGGGTTGGTTCGAACCGAGGTGTCGTTTCATATTTCATATTTGTGTATTTTTCTTTTATGTCATTTCATTGGGAAATCTAGGTTTTCATTAGAGTAGGGATCGCTCAGACATGTTGTTGCGTGCATGTTAGTTTTATGTGTTAGTGATATGATATAGCCTCAGTGTTACGGTAAAATTTTCCATTCGAGTCAAGTCATGATACATCGCTTCGCGATAAACTCACTCATTTCTATCACACATAATGAACAAATGTGCAGAGAATAATTCACAACAACACTTATAAATATTAATGTAGTTCATCAGTGTATTTTAATGCGTCATTCTCATCACCATCAAGGTTAAATAAACCGGCCTTGTTAGCTAAAATTTAGTCCGAATGTGTTCTCATTTTAGTAAGGTATGACCCGTATTTCCTACCCAGCATGCCTATAAGGATTACTTTAGTTCAGCGCCTATTTATTTATAATTTCTTAGACCCGTGTGCGACCCTATTGATCTCATACCGGAGCCTTTTTAGGATAGGGGCGGGTGCACTACTCAAAAGAAAGGTCTGTTTAAAAATATTCCTATTTTTTCAAGTAATCTCTGAAGAGTTAATCATTTATCATCGGTATCACTGGGATCCAATCGTGTCCACTGGACACCACTATCATTTTACACATATGGTCATAACACTGGTGTGAACCTTTGGCATATCTGCCTGATGGGCATCCTTATTAGAAACCATTGTCTTAATTATTAATTAAAGAAAGGGAAGTCTGGAAATCCTTAAATTCGGCTTCCATGTGAGACTACATATACCATCATAGTGATTCTTTATGGTCGAGCCCTCGTAACACGAACTCTGGACTCTGGGTATAATTAAGGCAGTCCAATCGGTGTGTGCCACACAGTGGTTATACGGCATGGACCCTTAATTGAATCGATGTGACCTGCGACTATGTCAGGGGCCGACATCTAAACTTCTAAATTACTTTAAAGTCATTGCGGATGATGACCGCAAGGAAAATGATGCTACAGTGGCATGTGGCCTTTAATCTAAGTCACTGAGGTTGATGACCTCCTGATCATCCAAGTTTCTAAGCTGAAGGCTAAACACAATTTAGTTACATCGGTTGATGACCAAAGTTTCCACTTTACCGTCCCCAGCACATTTTCTGCTCAATCAATCAAAGTCAAATAATGCAACAACAACAATGCTCACAATACTTTGTGGCAGTAAAATCCATTACCTTCGGATATGTCCCCTTAATCGTCACGTTAACATTTACATATACCCCAGAAAATAAACTACGATTTCCAGAATGCATCTTCGCGTTATACGCTTGATTTTAAAGTTATTTCAAAATATGGTTTTCACTGAAGTTAATAATTCAACAAATTCAAATGATTTAATGAAATCTTAAAGAACAACATATTCTATTTCCACGGACGAGTGGTTTCTTCAGAAGGTCCTACACAATTATTGACGTAATTCGTTTAATCATGTTTGATGCTAATCTGTTGATTCCTGATGCTGGAAAAGAAATATTACACAATTCATGTCCAGTTTATATCTTGTTTCATGATCTCACACTTTAAATCTAATCTAACCCTAGCCATTATTAACACTTGGATAACCCTAATAATTACGTACAAACCAAAAGTAATTCACCGTATAATGTAAGCCAATTACGATGTTATTACTCGTCATAACATTTCATAAAGTTTGCGCACCCCTCACGAAAGAACAATCATCACTACCACCGCTCTATATTTTGGACAACCCTGAATTTGGCTAACCTTACTCATTATACTCTAAGTTCGTGGTCTCAAATGTTCATTACGATCTGAATTTAACAAATTCCCAGTATCCAACAACTCGCAAGTTATTCCCGGATGGAAATTTCAACTAGATTTCGTAATTATAATAATAATAATTATTTATCTCCGTTACCAAGAATGCAATCTTCATCCTACACGCAAACCACTACACGTTCCGTTATACAACTGTCCCCCCTCGATCAGCTGGCGATCTCGATACAAACGACCCTTCTCTGACTGTCAGTCTCGATATGAAACATCTGTTCATCTTGCCTGACTGACCTCAAAGAATGAAACATTTAACTTCGCAAAAGACTAATTACAAAATACGATATATTCTGACCAACCAAATATGCTCATAGATTTACTTTTAAAAGTACCACAATAATCTACACGTCGCAAATTAACACCGGCGCGGATTCTTGTATTCTGCATTCCATTCCCAATATTATAAAGTCTTCCTCGGGCTCCCACAAGTCCCGGCTTCATTGACAGGTTTCCAAACACGTGATTCACAAATCCTATCTCGACTCACACGACACAACTAACCTCTCTTTCCCAAACTCAGCGACTATCACTGACAAAAGAACTGAAATAAAAATCCTTACTAGAATCCACGACGTCTAATAACGCACAATGCTTTAATAATGAATAACTTCGCGTAAAACTGATATCGTATGTTAATAACTGGATTTTCACGAAAAATGACTGAAAAAATTCCTGATTTATTGTCACTCAGACACGGTTAAAACGGACATAGAAGTTGACAAGTAAGATGGCGACTACTGTGTGTGAGTCTGTGATATCCGTAGTAGATAATGGTGTAAGATGCGGTGAAAAATGTGGCAAATGCAGAAGAGTAGTTAAAAATGGGATTCTGTGTCGTAAGTGTAATGAATGGTACCATTTTCGTTGTGCAAATATTGTAAATAGGACTGATATTGAAGAAAGTGAGTGGCTGTGTCGCGAGTGTAAACAAACCGATAGTGAGGCAGAACAACAAGAAAGAAAGACATACGAAACTATAATTAAGATTTTAGGAGTGCCACAAGAAGACTTATGCGCTCTGAAACATGAATATGAAAGCTTAAAGGACAGAATAAAGAAACTGGAAGGTAAAGAAGACATTGGAGAAGAAAGATCGCCTTGGACGGAAGTGATGCGTAGCCATTTTAGGCCTAATATTAAACATATGGGAGAAACTACGTACAACTTAAAACCGGGAAAAAACCCTTTGCAGTGCCAAAATAGATTTCAGTTACTTCAGCAAGTTCCAGAAGAAGGCACACCAAGTTTTCCAAATAATTTTAAATCCAGTGGAGGTAACCTAGAGAAAAAGAAAACCAACCGGAAGTCAAGATCGCCAAAGATTCATCTCTACGCGGACAGTCAAGGGCGGGGTATGGCAGAAGGCATCAAGGATGAGCTGCAGAATCCAGAAACTGAGGTTTTAGGACTAATAAAACCAGGTGCCAAAACTGAAGACGTCCTTTCAAGTTGTGATCCTGTGTTAGGGAAGGACAATTATGTGGTAATTGTGAGTGGTACAAATGACATTGCTGCAAATGAAGGTTAGGAACTAATTACGACTCTCAGAGGTAAGATTTCCAAACTACCTGTCTCAAAAGTAATTGTAGTTAATGTGCCACCTAGGTATGACCTTTTAGAGGACTCATGTGTGAACACAGCTGTACATGATGTAAATATAAAAATCAAGAGATTATGTAAGAGTTTTAGAAATGTCTATGTAGTAGATACTTTAGGTCTTGGCAGGCAAATGTTCACTAGGTATGGGTTACATCTGAATGGTAATGGAAAAGCAAATCTCTGTAGACAAATTGCTACAATTATCAAGAGAGATTTGCAAACTAATCTGTACTTAAGAAAACCCATACCACTAAACTGGCACATACAGGGAAACTTGCCAGAAAACCCAGACCTTAAATCTATGTACAAGGATCTGGGTTCCAGGGACGTTCTCAACTCATGAGTCAAACGTTACCCAATTGCAACAGTCAAGTTTTAGGGAGGAAGGAGGTCTGAGATTGCTCTTGGTAAACTGTCAGAGTGTAGTAAATAAACAATTAAAATTCGGTACATTGATGGAATTTTATGAGACTGATGTGGTGATAGGAGTGGAATCGTGGTTGAGAGAAGGGGTGGGTAATAGAGAAGTATTTCCAGAACGGTACACAGTCTATCGTAGAGACCGCGGAGATAAAACAGGAGGGGGGTATTTATTCTGGTGAAGGAAACTTATTGTTCACATGAATGGTTTACCGATGAAAGGGATGAATTATTAGGGATAAAATTAGTTTGTCATAATATGAAGGAGGTGGGAATTATATGAACATACAGGCCTGGAAGGGAGGAAAGAGACATGGAAATATTTGAGAAAATAATAGATTATACACATAAAAACAATAATAATGATATGGTATTAATTGGGGGAGATCTAAACTTCCCTGAAGTTGAAGGGAATGGAGCTGCAAGTGAAGCCTATGAACAGAAACTGGCAAATAAGTTAATTTGGGAGGGAGGATTTACACAAGTAGTACAAGAACCGACTCGTCTCAATAACTTACTAGATGTATTCTTGGTTAAACCATGGGAAATTGTTGATAAAACTGAGGTAATTGAAGGAATAGGTGACCATAAGGCTGTAATAATGGATGTAGGACTGGTACCAAAAAGGCTTAATAAGAGGGTCACACAAGACAAGAAATTATACAGAAAAACTAAAGTTGATGAAATTGGGACTTACCATAAATCAAAGTTCAGTTGTTGGGTAAGTGAAGGGAGTAATGTGGATACACTTTGGGCTAAATTTAAAGGAATCATTTGGGAAGGAGAGAAGAGATTTGTACCTGTTAAGGAGGGTAAAATGACCTCAGACCCTGTTTATTATACAAGGGAAATAAGAAAATTAAAAAGAAAATGTAGAATAGTAAACAGGAAAATCAAAGAGGGTAGGGAGAATAGGGAAACTAGAAAACAGCTAATGAGGGAACTGAATAGAGAGAAAAAGGAAGCAAAAGAGAATTATATGAATGGCATTCTTCAAGAGGGTAATGACCACAAAGGGAAATGGGAAAAGCTGTATTCATATATTAGGAATCAAAAAGGAAAAGGAATCCGAATTTCTACAATGGGGGAGAACGGGGTGAACACTATTTAACAGATACTGTGAAAGCAAATCTATTTAGTAGGGAATTCAGAGATTCAGTAGATGATTGTCAGGAGTTGGAAACCAAAGCAGAAGATACAGAAGGAGAGACACAGAGGGAAACAAGAAGCTTCTCATTCACAAATGAAGATATTTTCAGAGAAATCCAACTGCTTCAGCAAGGAAAAGCACCAGGAAGTGATCAAATTACTGGGGAGGTGTTAAATACAATGGGGTGGTACATAGTGCCTTATTTAAAATTTCTCTTTGACTATGTCATAAATAATAGTGTAATACCAAAGGAATGGAAGGAATCTATAATAATACCAATATATAAAGGAAAGGGTGATAAAAGGAAACCAGAGAACTACAGACCAATCAGCCTGACCAGTATAGTTTGTAAAATACTGGAGAGTTTAATAGCAAAGTACATCAGAGGGATATGTGATGATAAAAATTGGTTCATGAGGAGCCAGTATGGATTTAGAAAGAAATTTTCTTGCGAGGCACAACTGGTGGGATTTCAGCAGGACATATCAGATCAGTTGGATTCAGGAGGCCAGTTAGATTGCATAGCCATAGATCTTTCCAAAGACTTTGATAGAGTGGAACATGGAATATTATTTAAAAAAATTGGAGGGAATGGGATTGGACGTAAGCGTTATACGTTGGATAAGAACATTTCTAAATTCAAGGGTTCAGAAAGTCAAAATAGGAAATAATATATCACAGGAAGAGAAAGTTTGGAAGGGAATTGCACAGGGTAGTATAATCGGTCCGTTACTTTTCTTAATATACGCAAATGATTTAGGGGACAATATAACATCAAAAATAAGATTGTATGCAGATGACATAATTGTTTATAGGGAAATAAATAACATTGAGGATTGCTCAGAATTACAATGGGAACTTGAGAGTATCCAAGAATGGGTTGAAGAAAATAATATGAAGATTAATGGAGGCAAATCAACTGTTACAACATTTACAAACAGGAGCTTTAAAACTGAATTTGAATATACTTTGGATGAGGTAGTTATCCCTAAAGATGGCAAGTGCAAATACTTAGGTGTGAGATTTGAAAGTAATTTGCACTGGAAGGGTCATGTTGATGACATTGTTGGGAAAGCGTACAGATCGTCACATATCATAATGAGGCTACTTAAAGGATGCAACAAAGAATTAAAAGAAAAAAGTTATTTGAGTATGGTTCGTCCATTATTGGAATATGCAAACAGTGTTTGGGATCCTCACCAAGAATATCTAATAAAGGAATAGATAGTGGGCAGAGGAAAGCAGCAAGATTTGTAACAGGGGATTTCTGGAGAAAGAGTAGTGTATCAGAAATGTTAAATGAACTTGTGTGGGAAACTTTAAGTAAGAGAAGGGAGAAAACTAGACTTATAGGATTATATAGAGCCTATACAGGAGAAGAAGCATGGAGAGATATCCGTGAGAGGCTTCAGTTGGAAAATAATTATATTGGTAGAACTGACCGCAAGTACAAAATTAGAAGGAATTTTAGCAGAAGCGATTGGGGTAAATTTTCATTCATTGGGAAGGGTGTGAAAGAGTGGATCAGTTTACCAGGGGTAGTGTTTGATCCTTTTCCAAAATCTGTACAGATATTCAAGAAGAGAATAAACAACAAGAGAGAAAATCAATGAAATGTTAGAGGGCATTCGACCAGTGCAGGATATTGTAAATAATAAATGTGTGTGATTAAATTAATTCCATCCCCTGGTCTATGGAGTTTGGACAGCCCAAGTAGGGGACTGCCTGTAGGGGTGAAGTACAGTGGGGACTTCGAGGGCCCTGGGACCGCTACGGTAGCTGTGAAGGCCATTCAGGAACTCTGAAAAGTGGTGGCAAAAGGGGCTCTGGTTAAGACGCAGCAGGTCGTTATGCTACTTAGGTTCCAAAATGGGTAAAATATAAATATGTAAATAAATTCAATGTTAATTTTAATCTTATACCAGTTGTATATTATTATTAGAAGTAATTTCACATACCGTACTGTATATGAGTTGACTATGTTTGTAAGATATTATAAGTAGAATTTTGTAAACAATATAAATTTATTAAGGATGATGTGTGTGTTTAATAGAACAAATTTTTAGCGTAAATTGTATAATATTGTATTCTAGGAAAATTTTCTTCTTCTGTTGTTAATTTAAAATTTAGTGCTTGACAATAATGTATTTTGTGTACCATTTGCCACCGAGGTAGACACCTCATTTGCAAATAAAGAGATTTTGATTTGATTTGATTTGATTACACTCATGACAAATTCACCGACATGCGTTACTCAACACTTCGTACAGCGCTTCCATGCGATTGAAAATGGGTAACCACGGATCCCTTTTGCACCAACTCCATCAAAATTAGAACTGAAAATTTTACGTCGAATGAATATCTTAATTTGACATCACAAAATATAGGCAATAAACACACGAAAATGACGATCTACATTGGACGTGATATCACTTCGGAACCCTATTTAATAACTTTTTACAACATTATACGGCACTCGCAAGACTTCAAAAATTTATCCTAGTGAGAAATAAAACAAATGACCGTTTTTCGTCGTATTCTGACATTTTCAAAAACCACATAGGTGCGACCAACTGCGTCGTATATAGCCCATAAAATAAACTATAAGTTAGACATCATGAAACAAGATATTGTAGGTGGTAAGATGGTAAGTCACATACCTTACGTCACGCCAGCATTCATCCTAGGGCTCACCTGTGACCCTGGCATTTTTATTTGGCCATTTTTATATTTCTGACTGTACAGATCATTTTTGTCTTCCGGTTTCCTGGAAATAAAGCATAAAAAAAGAAAATGCCTTTCACTTGTCGTTCTTGTTGATCGCACACGACGGACTGTAATTATCTCCTGCACACGAATTACTTTCTTTACCACACACAATTTATACAAATTTCTTCGGTACCTTGACCGTCCTTTTTGTACAATTATTTCCACTCAAGAAAACTATCTCCACATGGAGTCAAGGCCCCAGCCACATCGGCTAAAATCTGTTGGTTGGACTTAGTCTACTTTTGTCGTTCGATTTTACAGAGCAGTTCAACCCTCTGTCTTCAGCCTCGTGATACAAAATGCAGGGGGTTTCAACATGGCGTCCCTTCTTATTTATAGAAACCACCCCCTCTCTCCGGGCATTTTACTTTGCCGCCAAGAACATTTCCGTAACTTTTCTGACTTAACTGAACTGTAATTAAAAGAGTTTTGAAGGTAACCACATACTTGCTACATTGCTGGCGGTAGTGTTCATGGACATTTAAAATTTATACATATTCAATTAGCTGGATAAATGGCCTCATTTGATAGGCACTATATTTTTGTCGACTTCGCGTGGGTACGCCATACATACGCGCTCTTCTGAAATAACCCACCAAAATGGCTTAGCAGTCTCAAACTTTCTTCGGTATCCTTCCTCGTACGACACGTGCGGATGACGTCACGTATCCCTGAGCGTGGGACGGAAAGTAGCTATCCCCTTGCCACGTGTTAACTCCGCGCTATCAAGAAATCGAACTTCTTATTCCAATTGACAATTTAATACATAATATGCTTAGGGCACAAAGGTCATGGGTTCAATATATTCCTCATCTTCAGATTAATGTCTGTGAATTTTATCCATTAAATTCAGGTAGACAATATATCCCACCTCCGCAAGTCATTGCAGATAAAATAGCTGTTAGCAGTATTCAGAATATGATGACTATTGCTTTCTATGGTGTATGGCAATGGCATTAATCTACCAACACATCATCGTTCGAGAACAACACAGTATGAAGATATATTTATTGAGTTGCAACGGACGTTAAATTTTGACGGTGTTACTTTTCGAATGGACTTAACAAACATTTCCAAATTTAAGGAAAGCAATCCAAATTTTTCATTTTTTGTGTACGGTGTAAACGGAGAGAGTTTTGTAGGACCATTTTATACAGTTTTTCTCTAAGACAACACCTTATTCAAGTTTTGTATGTTTGCAATGAAAACACAAGCCACTTCTCTCTTATAACAATCTTTTCACGATTGTGAATCTCGCAACATTCATCGCACAGAGAAAATAAGTTTATATGTGTCAGATGCTTGCAATACTTTACAACAGAAAGCATGTTAACTACACACTTAGTTGATTGTACAACGCACCCAGCCGTAAAACTTGTTCTTCCAAATTATAAAACTGCCGAAATGAAATTTGAGGATTTTATCATCAGGAACCTGTTCCGTTTACTGTTTATGCAGATTTCGAATGTTTTACAACACCTTTTCTTCGTTGTCAACGAGACTTGACTGAACCATATACTGATTATATACAGAAGCATACACCGTTTTATGTAGCATTCAAAGTTGTGTGTTCATATGATTCGTCATTATCACTTTTTAAGATGTATCGAGGAGTAAACTGTACTGAATGGCCGTTAAATGGAATACAAGAGTTAGCACTTCGCGTTCATTTTCTTATATCAAGTCCAGTTCCAATTCAAATGACATTGGATGATATGATTATGCATTATGAAACAGATGAATGTCGCATCTGTAATCAGCCAATTACATTCCCGGGGATTAAGGTTAGAGATCACTGCCACTTTACTGGAATATTTCGTGGACCTGTACATAATTCATGCATTGTTTAATATCGTGTTCCTAAATTTACTCCTTACTTTTTCATAACTTGTCAGGCTACGACAGCCACTTCATTGTTCGTGAGTTTGCAAGGTTAAATTGCACAAGGTTAGCTGTAATTGCACAAAATCATGAACGTTTCATTTCATTCAGTTATCGTGTAATGGTAGGCGATATTAGCATTCGCTTTATAGATTCCAATACATCTATAAATTTTTCTCTTATGCACTTGTGAATGGACTTTCAAGCGGGGACTTGAAATGCATTCATGAGTATTTTCCAGATCTTGAGAAATTTAATCTTTGTATAAGAAGATGTATACTGCCATATGACTATATTCAAAGCTTTCAAACTTTAGAAGAAACAAAATAAACTCATCAGTCTGCATTTACTAGTGTATTAAGTGAATGTATTACACCATCACTAAGCTCATCCTCATACGATAAGCACACAATAAGACTATTTGCATGCATGTAATGTGTGGTCAACATTTCATACAAAGTCATTAGGTGAATATGCTGTTCTGTATTTAAAAATAGACACAGTTTCACTCTGTGATGGGTTTGAAAAGTTCCGTTAAATGTGTTTAACTCTTTATGGATTAGACCCTTGGTATTTCTACAGGACTCTCGGTTTACGTGTGATGCCATTTTAAAGTACACTGACTGACAGAGCAAATGCAACACCAAGAAGGAGTGGTCAGAACTTTACGCCAATTGCAGGGTAGACTGACGTCACTGAGGTATGCTCATGATGTGAAATGCGCCGCTGTGCTGCGCACGTAGCGAACGATAAATGGGACACGGCGTTGGCGAATGGCCCACTTCGTACCGTGATTTCTCAGCCGACAGTCATTGTAGAACGTGTTGTCGTGTGCCACAGGACACGTGTATAGCTAAGAATGCCAGGCCGCCGTCAACGGAGGCATTTCCAGCAGACAGACGACTTTACGAGGGGTATGGTGATCGGGCTGAGAAGGGCAGGTTGGTCGCTTCGTCAACTCGCAGCCGATACCCATAGGGATGTGTCCACGGTGCAGCGCCTATGGCGAAGATGGTTGGCGCAGGGACATGTGGCACGTGCGAGGGGTCCAGGCGCAGCCCAAGTGACGTCAGCACGCGAGGATCGGCGCATCCGCCGCCAAGCGGTGGCAGCCCCGCACGCCACGTCAACCGCCATTCTTCAGCATGTGCAAGACACCCTGGCTGTTCCAATATCGACCAGAACAATTTCCCGTCGATTGGTTGAAGGAGGCCTGCACTCCCGGCGTCCGCTCAGAAGACTACCATTGACTCCACAGCATAGACGTGCACGCCTGGCATGGTGCCGGGCTAGAGCGACTTGGATGAGGGAATGGCGGAACGTCGTGTTCTCCGATGAGTCACGCTTCTGTTCTGTCAGTGATAGTCACCGCAGACGAGTGTGGCGTCGGCGTGGAGAAAGATCAAAACCGGCAGTAACTGTGGAGCGCCCTACCGCTAGACAACGCGGCATCATGGTTTGGGGCGCTATTGCGTATGATTCCACGTCACCTCTAGTGCGTATTCAAGGCACGTTAAATGCCCACCGCTACGTGCAGCATGTGCTGCGGCCGGTGGCAATCCCGTACCTTCAGGGGCTGCCCAATGCTCTGTTTCAGCAGGATAATGCCCGCCCACACACTGCTTGCATCTCCCAACAGGCTCTACGAGGTGTACAAATGCTTCCGTGACCAGCGTACTCTCCGGATCTCTCACCAATCGAACACATGTGGGATCTCATTGGACGCCGTTTGCAAACTCTGCCCCAGCCTCGTACGGACGACCAACTGTGGCAAATGGTTGACAGAGAATGGAGAACCATCCCTCAGGACACCATCCGCACTCTTATTGACTCTGTACCTCTACGTGTTTCTGCGTGCATCGCCGCTCGCGGTGGTCCTACATCCTACTGAGTCGATGCCGTGCGCATTGTGTAACCTGCATATCGGTTTGAAATAAACATCAATTATTCGTCCGTGCCGTCTCTGTTTTTTCCTCAACTTTCATCCCTTTCGAACCACTCCTTCTTGGTGTTGCATTTGCTCTGTCAGTCAGTGTATATAGGTATTAAACTTTATCTTCTTACTGACGATGACAGGCCTTTGTTATTTGAACGCGGAATTCGTGGTGGACTTGTTTAGCTTTTTAACAGACATGCCATTGCAAAGAAAACCTACCTCAAGAATTATGATTCAGGGAAGGAAGATTCTTATCTTATGTATTTCGCTGTTAATAATCTGTATGTTTCAGGCGTTACCATATAAAGATTTTGTACGGCTAACACAAACTGAATTTAAACATTTTTGAGGTTTTTCTAGCTGCTAAAAATCATTATTGCGGTTTTGCATTAGAGGTTACACTTGCATACACTATCAATCTGTTTAATTCATATTCTGATCTTCCTTTTTGCGTTGAAAAAATGATTCCGCGTGATAATACATCAAAGCATGTTTAACTGCTAGCTACTCTTTTTCCGAAAAGCGGTATGTTATTCACATACAATGTCAAGTTCCATGTCCAGAATACGGCTTACAATTGGAGTGTATTCAATGTATTATTGCGTTTAAGCAGGATGTATGGCGTAAACCGCACATGGATTTAAATACAGAGAATCGTCAACGTGCTACATCAATATTTGAGCGTACGTTTTTAAACTTATGAATAACTCCATCTTTGGAGAAGGTATGGAAAATGTACGCAAACATCGCGACATTCATTCATTTAATAAATGGGATGTACTATATGGGGCACAAAAGTACATCTCGGACCCTAATTTTAAATCTTATCATGTCATTTATCGTGACCTAATTTCTGTTGAAATTAAAAACTGAGATAATTTATGCGAAGCCAATTTATTTAGGAATGGTCATACTAGATTTTTCAAAAAATGTATGATTTTCATTATGGATTTGCAAAGCAGCAGTTTTCACATCATTCACTTTTGTATATGGATACAGAGTTTTATTTTTCATATTCGGAATACGAAAATCTACGACGTAATGCGAAACCATTCGGAATACTTTGACACTTCAAATCAAATCAAATCAAATCAAATCAAATCAAATCAAATCAAATCAAATCAAATCAAATCAAATCAAATCAAATCAAATCAAATCAAATCAAATCAAATCAAATCAAATCAAATCAAATCAAATCAAATCAAATCAAATCAAATCAAATCAAATCAAATCAAATCAAATCAAATCAAATCAAATCAAATCAAATCAAATCAAATCAAATCAAATCAAATCAAATCAAATCAAATCAAATCAAGTGAAATGAAATGAAATGAAATGAAATGAAATCAAATCAAATCAAATCAAAATCTCTTTATTTGCAAATGAGGTGTCTACCTCTGTGGCAAATGGTACACTAAAATACATTATTGGCAAACACTAATTTTTAAATTAACAAGAGAAGAATTTTTTTCTAGAATACAATAATATACAATTTATGCTAACAATTTTTTCTATTAAACAAACAGATCATCCTTAATAAAATTATACTGTTTACAAAATTCTACTTATAATATCTCCTATACTTACAAACATAGTCAACTCATATACAGTATGTGGAATTACTTCAAATAATACTATGCAACTGGTATAAGATTAAAATTTACATTGCATTTATTTACTTTTTTTTACCCATTTTGGAACCTAAGTAGCATAAAGACCTGCTGCGTCTTAACCAGAGCCCCCTTTTGCCACCACTTTTCAGAGTTCCTGAAGGGCCTTTACAGCTACCGTAGCGGTCCCAGGGCCCTCGAAGTCCCCACTGTACTTCACCCCTACAGGCAGTCCCCTACTTTGGCTGTCCATACTCCATGGACCAGGGGATGGAATTAATTTTTAACACACATTTTTTTATTTTCAATATCCTGCACTGGTCGAATGCCCTCTAACATTTCATTGATTTTCCCTGTTGCTGTATATTCTCTTCTTGAATACCTGTACAGATTTTGGAAAAGGATCAAACACTACCCCTGGTAAACTGTTCCACTCCTTCACGACCTTCCCAATGAATGAAAATTTACCCCAGTCGCTTCTGTTAAAATTCCTTCTAATTTTATACTTGTGGTCAGTTCTGCCAATATAATTATTTTCCAACTGAAGCCTCTCACGGATATCTCCCCATGCTTCTTCTCCTGTATAGGCTCTATATAATCCTATAAGTCTAGTTTTCTCCCTTCTCTTACTTAAAGTTTCCCACCCAAGTTCCTTTAACATTTTTGATACACTACTTTTTCTCCTGAAATCCCCTGTTGCGAATCTTGCTGCTTTCCTCTGCACACTATCTATTTCTTTTGTTAGGTATTCTTGGTGAGGATCCCAAACACTGTTTGCATATTCCAATAATGGACAAACCATACTTAAGTAACTTTTTCTTTTAATTCTTTATTGAATCCTTTAAGTAGCCTCATTATGACATGTAAGTATCTGTATGCTTTCCCAGCAATGTCATCAATATGACCCTTCCAGTGCAAATTTCTTTCAAATCTCACACCTAAGTATTTGCACTTGCCATCTTTTGGGATAACTACCTCATCCAAAGTATATTCAAATTCGATTTTAAAGCTCCTGTTTGTAAATGTTGTAACAGTTGATTTGCCTCCATTAATCTTCATATTATTTTCTTCAACCCACTGTTGGATACTTTCAAGGTCCCTTTGTAATTCTGAACAATTCTCAATGTTATTTATTTCCCTATAAACAATTATATCATCTGCATACAATCTTATTTTTGATGTTATATTGTTCCCTAAATCATTTGTGTATATTAAGAAAAGTAACGGACCGATTATACTACACTGTGCGATTCCCTTCCAAACTTTCTCTTCCTGTGATATATTATTTCCTACTTTAACTCTCTGAACCCTTGAATTTAGAAATGTTCTTATCCAACGTATAACGCTTACGTCCAATCCCATTCCCTCCAATTTCTTTAATAATATTCCATGTTCCACTCTATCAAAGTCTTTGGAAAGATCTATGGCTATGCAATCTAACTGGCCTCCTGAATCCAACTGATCTGATATGTCCTGCTGAAATCCCACCAGTTGTGCCTCACAAGAACATTTCTTTCTAAATCCATACTAGCTCCTCATGAACCAATTTTTATCATCACATATCCCTCCGATGTCCTTTGCTATTAAACTCTCCAGTATTTTACAAACTATACTGGTCAGGCTGATTGGCCTGTAGTTCTCTGGTTTCCTTTTATCACCCTTTCGTTTATAAATTGGTATTATTATAGATTCCTTCCATTCCTTTGGTATTACACTATTATTTATGATATAGTCAAACAGAAATTTTAAATAAGGCTCTACGTACCACCCCATTGTCTTTAATACCTCCCTAGTAATTTGATCACTTCCTGGTGCTTTTCCTTGCTGAATCAGTTTGATTTCTCTGAAAATATCTTCATTTGTGAATGAGAAGCTTCTTGTTTCCCTATGTGTCTCTCCCTCTCTATCTTCTGTTACTGTTTCCAACTCCTGACAATCATCTACTGAATCTCTGAATTCCCTACTAAATAGATTTGCTTTCTCAGTATCTGTTAAATAGTGTTCACCCCCTTCTCCCACAACTGAAGGAATTTGGATTCCTTTTCCTTTTTGATTCGTAATATATGAATACATCTTTTTCCATTTCCCTCTGTGGTCATTACCCTCTTGAAGTATGCCATTCATATATTTCTATTTTGCTTCCTTTTTTCACTCTATTCAGTCCCCTCATTAGCTCTTTTCTAGTATCTCTATTCTCCCTACCCTCTTTGATTTTCCTGTTTACTATTCTACATTTTCTTTTTAATTTCCTTATTTCCTTTGTATAATAAACAGGGTCTGAGGTCATTTTACCCTTCTTAACAGGTACAAATCTCTTCTCTCCTTCCCAAATGATTCCTTAAATTTAGCCCAAAGTGTATCCACATTACTCCCTTCACTTATCCAACAACTGAACTTTGATTTATGGTAAGTCCCAATTTCATCAACTTTAGTTTTTCTGTATAATTTCTTGTCTTGTGTGACCCTCTTATTAAGCATTTTTGGTACAACTCCTCCATCCATTATTACAGCCTTATGGTCACCTATTCCGTCAATTACCTCAGTTTTATCAATAATTTCCCATGGTTTAACCAAGAATACATCTAGCAAGTTGTTGAGACGAGTCGGTTCTTGTACTACTTGTGTAAATCCTCCCTCCCAAATTAACTTATTTGCCAGTTTCTGTTCATGGGCTTCACTTGCAGCTCCATTCCATTCAACTTCAGGCAAGTTTAGATCTCCCCCAATTATTACCATATCATTATAATTTTTTTATGTGTATAATCTATTATTTTCTCAAATATTTCCATGTCTCTTTCCTCTCTTCCAGGCCTATATGTTCCTATAATTCCCACCTCCTTCGTATTATCACAAACTAATTTTATCCCTAATATTTCATCCCTTTCATCGGCAAACCATTCATGTGAACAATAAGTTTCCTTCACCAGAATAGACACCCCCCGACCCTTTTTATCTCCTCGGTCTCTACGATAGACTGTAGACCCTTCTGGAAATACTTCTCTATTACCCACCCCTTCTCTCTCAACCATGATTATACTCCTATAACCACATCAGTCTCATAAGATTCCATGAATGTACTGAATTTTATTTGTTTATTTACTACACTCTGACAGTTTACCAAGAGCAATCTCAGACCCCCTTCCTCCGTATAACTTGACTGTTGTAACATTTGACTCATGAGTTGAGAACGTCCCTGGAACCCAGATCTTTGTACATAGATCTTGATTTAAGGATCTGGGTTTTCTGGCAAGTTTCCCTGTATATACCTTGCTTGTTGTTTAAAGGGGCCTAACATCGAAGGTCATCGGCCCCCTGTATATACCAATTTAGTGGTATGGTTTTTCTTAAGTGCATATTAGTTTGCAAATTTCTGTTGATAATTGTAGCAATTTGTCTACAGAGAGTTGCTTTTCCGTTACCTTTCAGATGTAACCCATGCCTAGTGAACATTTGCCTGACAAGACCTAAAGTATCTACTACATATACATTTCTAAAACTCTTACTTAATCTCTTGATTTTTATATTTACATCATGTAGAGCTTTGTTCACACACGAGTCTTCTATAAGGACATACCTGTGTGGCACATTAACTACAATTACTTTTGAGTCAGGTAGTTTCGAAATCTTACCTCTGAGGGTCGTAATTAGTTCCTCACCTTCATTTGCAGCAATGTCATTTGTACCAGTCACAATCACCACGTAGTTGTCCTTCTCTAACACGGGATCACAGCTTGAAAGTATGTCTTCAGTTTTGGCACCTGGTTTTATTAGTCCTAAAACCTCAGTTTCTGGATTATGTAGCTCATCCTTGATGCCTTCTGCCATACACCGCCCTTGACTGTCTGCGTAGAGATGAATTTTTGTCGATCTTGACTTCCGGTTGGTTTTCTTCTTCTCTAGGTTACCTCCACTGGATTTAAAATTATTCGGAAAACTTGATGTGCCTTAATCTGGAACTTGTTGCAATGACTGAAATCTATTTTGGCACTGCATAGAGTTTTTTCCCGGTTTTAAGTTGTACGTAGTTTCTCCCATATGTTTAATATTAGGCCTAAAATGGCTACGCATCACTTCCGTCCACGGCGATCTTTCTTCTCCACTGTCTTCTTTATCTTCCAGTTTCTTTATTCTATCCTTTAAGCTTTCATTTTCAGGTTTCAGAGCACATAAGTCTTCTTGTAGCACTCCTCAAATCTTAAGCATAGATTCGTAAGTCTCTCTTTCTTGTTGTTCTACCTCACTATCACTTTGTTTACACTCGGGACACAGCCACACACTTTCTTCAATATCAGACCTATTTACAATATTTGCACAACGAAAATGGTACCATTCATCACACTTACGACACAGAATCCCATTTTTAACTACTCTTCTGCATTTGCCACATTTTTCACTGCATCTTACACCATTATCTACTACGGATATCACAGACTCACACACAGTAGCCGCCATCTTGAAATCAAATACTATTTCCTTTTCACCATCTAATCAATTTTTGTCATGAAGCCATTTAATAAGAAAGTCATACGCCTTATGAAAAATGAATGTGGTATGACTATTATGACAGAGTTTATTGGTTTAGCACCAAAAATGTATGCTTATGAGAGAGAATTCACACTCTGTGAAAAAGGCAAAAGGCGTACGTTCAAGCGTAGTTAGCCATTTACATGTGCAACACTATCGTACTGTACTAGCATTTAAAAATGCTGCTTTTTACAAAGAAAAGAATAAAATCACACATACATCATGTTTTTACAATTCAACAGAATACAGTAAATGCTCATTATCTTCATTTGATGATAAACGTGTGCGGAAAAATAATTTTATTACGAGTATACCATGGGGGTACGACAACGTGTTTTTTATACCATGTGTAAATAATAATCATATAACTTTTATTATTGTAAATATTATAATTATCTGTATAAAAGGGGAAAGTTTATATACAAAATAGTATTGCATTATCATTTATTTAAAATTATATTTTTCTATATTCAAGATATCAAGTATCAATCACATATTCAAAATATAAGACTATGTTTATTTTCAAAACGTAATACATATGTTTTGCCTGCTGCCATTTCATGATGGATACAGTACTTTTATATCCATCTCTTGGCACAGGCCAGAGTAAAGTGTAGCTTCCACTGAAGTCCCAGTCTCATCCATGGCTGTGACAATATGGAAGTTGCTGGGGTATGGGTGGTGCTGAGTAATGACATTCAGAACACGACTAGTGCATTTGAGTGTTATGAAAGGTGGTGCTCATGGGGTCAGTCGTGCTGCAATAGCACTTTCTGACCAAGTGAGGAAAGCAATGGCAAACTACCTCACTCCTCGTCTTGCCTAGTACGCCTCATTTTGGTGCTGCCATTGGTTTTTGTGGTTTCCTTATAACCGCATAACCTTTGGTGGTGCTATTTGAGGATCCAACCAACCTCTAGGCTGATGACCTAACAGACAATAAATATGTAAAACATTTTCAGAAATTTTCAAAATCACTAATAATGATAATAATACAAGAATGCTATAATGTTTATTTTTACTATACTAGTTTAAATTGAAATATTCAAAAATCAATAATGGTAATGATGAAGATATATAATACAGAGATGGCATACTGTTTTATTTTGCTAAAATAAATTATCATCAGACATCTATTCCTCTTACTTCGTCCATCTATTTATGATTTTTAGAAAACCTGTTATGAATATGTTAAGAGTTGAGAAAACCGTAAAAAGGACTATCTTCTCCTTACCGCATCCTCCTCTTACTGCTCCCTCCTCTACTTTTATCAAAGAGGAAAGGGTAAGTAAAAACTTATGCGACGCTTCATATTAGGAGGTGAAAGGAACAAGAGGACAAAGCTTTCCAATTTAAATACGTAAGTATATCTGCACCAGAAAAAGGTAATATTAACGATAAACCTTTGACTAATCCTCTTATCCGTTATTCTTTAAAAACTAGACTAGGAGATCGTGAACAATTAGCTCTTTACTTGTATTAATAACAAAATTATGATTTCTAGCGAGATAGTGTCGAGAAGGCCGGCTGCCCTTAATCATAAGAGGTTAGGCTCCTCTGGCTATGTTCCGTTAGGATCGTTCCCTTTTTCAAAAGTTCCGCGTCTGCACGTAGTTAAGTCTACGTAATACCAGTGAGGTTATAGCCATGGATCACTTATTCAGAATTTCGCCGAAAAACAGCAGTGAGGTTAGCCACACGTTCAAAACAAGTCCGCATGGTTAAGGATAGCAGCTGTCATCTTAACAGCTGTTTAAATTCCGCGGCCCCTACATGGTTAAGATTGCAGCAGTGATGTTAGTGTCAGGTTAGCCGCGTTTACTTGTTCAACACGTGCACGTGGTTACGACCCACAATGACTAGACTAGACGGTAGGGGTCATCAGTTGGGTCGCAGTAGCAGGCCACGCCTCCTGACGTCATGTGGTACCCAAGTTCGCTAAGCCAAGCAGAGCTCCGTTAGTCTACTGATGGTGTTTACCTTCGTAACAGTGTAAGAGTTTAATTTTTCTGTGCTGTGCCATGGTGTGTTGTGCTGTCGCTGGTTGCTTCAACCACGACAGACACCAGAAGGACAGTGGCATTAAACTGAATTGGATTAATGCCTATAAACATGCTGATTCGTTTACTGTTGAAAATGCTCGTGTATGCTCTGTACACATCGACGACTCGGACTACATAAGGGACTTGAAGAGTGAGTTATAAAACCTTCCAATTAGATGTAACTTACGGCGTGACGCAGTACCACATTTATATTTGCCACTGAGTATACGTAATGATTTAGCGTGTCAGTCCAGTAAAGATCGTGAAATAGAGGCACAAAAGGCAAATCATCGTAAGGAGATATGGGAAATTTTACGATTGCAGGCACCAATTGAAGCAGAAAAAGTTAATAATTCAATCTTCAGGAAGGAATTAGATAACAAAAGTAAACATCAATGTTTCTGTGATGAGAAAATTGTTGACGTGACTGCTGAATTGGAGTCAATTAGACTAGGAAACTATGACTTAAAACAGCAAAATAAGGATCTTCAGGACCCTCTTAGTGTAGCTAATACAGAGATAATAAAATTAAAAATTAATGTTCAAGTTTTTGAGGGTACTTTTTCTACAAGTCAACACCAAGCTTTAGTAAACGACAGAAGCTCAAGGTGGTCATCTGAGAACATTGCTAATGCAGTCACCTTACGGTCTATATCAACTTTTTTTGCTATTTGCTTTACGTCGTACCGACACAGATAGGTCTTATGGCGTCGATGGGACAGGAAAGGCCTAGGAATGGGAAGGAAGCGGTCGTGGCCTTAATTAAGGTACAGGCAAAGCCCCAGCATTTGCCTGGTGTGAAAATGGGAAAACACGTAAAGCCATCTTCAGGGCTGTCGACAGTGGGGTTCGAACCAACTATCTCCCGGATGCGAACTCACAGCTGCACGCTCCTAACCGCACGGCCAACTCGCCCGGTATATATCATATAAAGCATTGTGTTTTGTTAGAGACTTGATTAATTACACTCTTCCTAGCGAAGTTACAATAAAACGATGGCTAAGACAGTTTTCTATTTCTCCTGGATTCATTGAGTTGAGCATTAATATCATTAAGATACAGCCCCAGCATTTGCCTGGTGTTAAAATGGGAAACAACGGGAAACCGCCTACAGAACTGCCGACAGTGGGGTTCGAACCCACTATCTCCCGGATGCAAGCTCACAGCCACGCGCCCCTAACCGCACAATCAACTCGCCCGTTAAAATGAAGAAATGATTAGAGGACCCCATGATAATGTCCAAGTCATTGTAATGAGAAGTTTAGCTCAAAAGTGGATACAACCTGTCTACTACAACTTTGATACAGCGATGTCAAGAGAACTGTTAGTAGAAGAAATTCAAGTCCTAGAAACCACTACATTTAAAGTTAGAACAGTTGTATGTGACATGGGACCTTCAAATAGCAAATGTATGACTGATGTGAGTATTTTGTTGGAAAATCCCTCGCTTTGTAAACCCATCAAGTAAAGAACGTAACATGTAGTTTTCTTGCGATGTGCCTCATCCACTTGAATTACTCGGGAAGGATATCAACAAAAACGTGGGTAACCTGTTACAAAAGAAGCATTTACAAAATTAATTGAAATCCAAAGTGATGGTGAAGAGTAGTATAATTGGATGGCTCCGCGGCCTCCTCCTCCTCCGGCTCTAGGGAGAAACCTCCTTCTCCCGCATGAAATTTGAATTTTGGCGGGTGATTTGAATTTTGGCGCGAGATTTGAATTTGTAAACAAAGCCACGTGCTTTTTGACAGCTGTCATCGACAACAACGCATCGCTAACCTCACTGCTGCCATCTTGACGGGCCCAAACCTCAGTCCTGAAACTTAACCTAACTAGCGCGAGATTTGAATTGGTAAACAAAGCCACGTGCTTTTTTGACAGCCAAGTGCTTTTTGACAGACAACAACGCATCGCTAACCTCAGTACTGCTATCTTGACGGGCCTAAAACTTAGTGGTACCAACTTAACCTAACTAGCGCGAGATTTGAATCGGTAAACAAATCCACGTGCTTTTTTGACAGCCATGTGCTTTTGGACAGACAACAACATATCGCAAACCTCAGTGCTGCCATCTTGACGGGCCTAAACATTAGTGCTGTCAACTTAACCGTACTAGCGCGAGATTTGAATCGGTAAACAAAGCCATGTGCTTTTTTGACAGCTAGCATCCGCCATCTTTAATCACGAGAGCACCGTGCTGCCCTCTTGCAGGTAATTTCGTCAGCTGTCATCCGCCATCTTTAATCTACAGAGCATCGTGCTGCCCTCTTTATGGCTACTACCTTAAGCACGTAGTAGCGGGCAATTTGAAAAGTTCCGCTAGCTGTCATCAACCATCTTTAATCAAGAGAGTACAGTGCTGCACTCTTTAGCTACTTACCTTTGAAATGTGGTGGTGGCAAATTCCACGTGCTCTTGTTTGGAAACAAACCCACATGCTTTTTTGACAGCTGTCATCCGCCATTTTTAATCAAGAGACCACCGTGCTGCACTCTTCAGCTACTTACCTTTGAAATGTGCTGGTGGCAAATTCCACGTGCTCTTGTTTGGAAAGAAACCCACATGCTTTTTGACAGCTGTCATCCGCAATCTTTAATCAAGAGAACACAGTGCTGCACTCTTTAGTTGAAATGTGGTGGTGGCAAATTCCACATTCTCTTGTTTGGAAACAAACCCACATGCTTTCTGTCATCTACCATCTTTATTCAAGAGAGCGCCGTGCTGCACTCTTTAGTTGAATTGTGGTGGCAGCAAATTCAAAGTGCTTTACTAACTTATGTGCTTTTTGACAGCTACCATCCGCCATCTTTAATCAAGAGAGGACCGTGCTGCCCTCTTTAGCTACATACCTTTAACATGTGGTGGCGGCAAATTCGAAGTGCTTTACAAACTCACGTCCTTTTTTGACAGCTGTCATCCGCCATCTTTAATCAAGAGAGCACCATGCTGCGCTCTTTAGTTGAAATGTGGTGGCGGCAAATTCGAAGTGCTTTACAAACTCACGTGCTTTTTCGACAGCTGCCATCCGCCATCTTTAAACAAGAGAGCACAGTGCTGCACTCTTTATCTACTTACTTTTAGGCGCACAATTTGAAAAAATTCTACAGCAGCCATCTTTAATCAGGACAGCACCGTGCTAAACACTATGTGGTGGCGGACAATTTGAAAAGCAGCCATCTCTAATCGACAGAGCACCGTGCTCCGTGCTGCACTCTTCATCATAGTAGTGGACAATTTCTACGTCACAGCGGTCATCCGCCATCTTGCATCGCAGAACTTAGTGCTGCCCTCTTTAGCTACTTACCTTTCAGGCGGACTATTTGAAAAATTCAATTTGACAAGCTGTTATCCGCCATCTCGCATCACAAACCTCAGTGCTGCACTCTTTCGTTGAAATGTGGTGGAGGACAATTTGACAGCAGCCATCTTTAATCAATAGAGCATCGTGCTGCACTCTTTGGCTGAAATGTGGTGGCGGGCAATTCCACGTGACAGCTGTCATCCGCCATCTTGCATCGCTAACCTTAGTGCTTCCCTCTTTACGACACTGCTGGTAATTTAAAATCCACGTGACTTTTTTAACAGCTGTCATCCTCCTTCTTGCATCGCAAACCTCAGTGCTGCCCTCTTTAGTTGAAATGTAGTGGCGGATAATTTTACAAGCTGCCATCTCTAACCAACACAGCTACCGCTATCTTACATCGCTTACCTCGGTGCTGCACTCTTTAGTTGAAATGTGGTGGCGGACAATTCTATTTGACAGCAGCCATCTTTATTCAACAGAGTACCGTGCTGCTATCTTTACGGCTACTACATCGCTAATTAGCACTTAGGTGCCTACGACACAAGATGGCGGTGGCTCTTATAGCCTCTTCCTCTGTTAAGGCATAGCTTTATCGAACAAGTTTAAACATGCATCGGGGACGCTAGAGTAAGCACGTGCTGCAGTGATGACGTCGTTGTGCATGTTTAGACCTGATCGTTTTCTTAAGAGTAAGTAAGTGGAAGGAATGCAATAAGTACAACATTCTGAATGCGATCAAATATTTATTTACAATGTACTACAACAGTGTTCGTTTTTGCTGCTGACAAGTTTGGTATGCTTCTTAACAACGTATGCTTCTGAAATGCCTCCTGCAACATTCAAATTAAACAAAACATTTAGAAATATATTATACTAAGTATGTTATGCTTTACAGAGAAGATCATACACTTCTTACCTTGTTGTTATTCCTTTTCGGAATCATCATCATCATCATGAGGTACTAGAGAAAGTTCATTCATACACTGTGTACAGTATTCAATCCTCGGATTTGGTCCATCCCAATCATCATCACCATTTTCTCCTCGATGATTGTAATGTCGTTGACAAGTTCTGCATAAAGCTACTTCGATCGACATCTTACTGTGTAGAGGAAGGATGTCCCAAAAATTATGTACGTAAGAGGCAGCGTACGTAGATAAAAATCCTGGTAGTAAGTATTGAATAAGATGTTTGGGCATCGACGATCTATGTTTATAGAACATCTTAATAGCCTCACTCACTCGTGTAAGATAAATAAGATGTTGCGTATGAGCAAGCAAACAGCATGCACATTTACAGTTTTGTTCCATAGCGTACGATTTTGAAGCACATACTAATGTAAATGATAAAGAGTATTCTTATTTATAGTATCGTAACAATATTCGTTAGCGGATGGTAAGTAACATCACTCATATGAATAATAAGACAATAGGCTGCTGTGTTAGCAGGAATGTTTTCATATGTTTCAAATTCTAAACGAATATCAACTGGAGATTCTTTTATAGATTCTTCATGATAAGAGCAGTCTATAACTACAATCAGTGCTTTATTTTTAAATTCTTGAGGTGTAAACAGCGGACGATCTTCTTTCTGATAATACGATGATTGAAATTACAAAACATGTCATAGAGCATCCCAAACTTATTTTTCTCAAAGTTAATGTCTATGTTTTCGTTGGGATACGTAATTCCGTTGAGATATAGTCTAACGTGTCTTAATTTACAGTGATCAAGCAGTGAGCAATCTTTTTCGTGATTGAATTTACGATTAGTTTGAAATCCAAAAATAATATACAAGGGCTTCTCAGTAAAACGTGATGTTTTAACAGCCCAGCTATGCTTGTTTGTAGGTGGTAACACAGGATATTCATGCAGTTCCCAACTTCGAAAACGTATAGGTAATGGTGTATCATTTTCTACAATCTTGAGCAACCGAAGTTTTTCACGATCAGATACGGTTACACGTGGAATCCTCCGCAGTATACGATGAAGTGTAATTTTCGATTCTACTGGTGTTTCTACTGCTTTAAGAGAATTGTAATCACTTTGATCACGGATTAGAATAACTTCTTGTTTTGCGTTGATTATAATACGTGTAATGTCTTCTGCGAATCCAAAAATATGTTTCAGTGATAACATACCCGTAAAAGTTCCATCCTCATTAATCATCCAGTTGTTAGTAGCTTTTGGACACCATCCAGCCATCCGCAAAAGATGACTTTCTTCATCACAGAAAGAAGGGTAGAGTTTCATTGCACTTGTAATACCAACATTCTTCGTTCGATCTATTTCAACATTATTTACTTCATATCGCGCTTCGGAAAAGAGAAAAGCTAGAGCATGTTTGTTTAGTTGTGAAGTGCTAGGTCCACTTCCATCAGACTTTTCTAATCGTCCTTCAATATAGAGGTAGCTTTCGTGTGGTAAGGTGTAAACATCTTGTTGATTAATAATAAAATGAATTTCATCATTGTTATTTAATCCAAACGTAAAAGGTTGATAGGAATGAAGCTCACTTCGTACTACACCTTCACGACTTTCTACTGTATTCGTAATGTCTAGCATTTCTTCCATTCTGTTGTAGTAGTGTATATCCTAAATCTTGGAGTATCTGCTTATGGGTATCTGTTAACTCGATGAGTCTCTGCACCCATGTAGTATGTCTTCGGAATGTACACCGTGTTTTATAGATGGTTTTCATACTGGTTTAAGATGTAGTTTGTAAGCTACGTACGCGTGCTGATCTAAATGAATAAGCTGATTATGTTTATTTACAAGTCTAAGAGTAATGTTGCTAATGTGTTTTACAGACGGAGGATGACAAAGAACTACGGATGCTTTCTCACAAATAGTATATCCACTTTCCTCTGTAACAATAAAGTCGTGCAGGACATGCGAAGGTTGTAGATTACTATTCAAGTCTGTAATAATGTTACAAGTAATGTTCACATGATAATCATCGAAGAGTGTTATAGGTTGATCAGACTTGTACGTTCGGTAGGAGCTCCCTCGATGAAAATCCACGCAACGGTCCAATCGAATCAGGTTGTGATTTGAAGTCAATCTTAAATGATGATTCAATAACACATTTATGTGTAATGTTGCTTATAGTGATTGAGAACTTGTAATTACGATTACTAAAACTATCTTCTCCAAACTGATCAATTACCGTACTTTCAATATAGTCATGAATATCATCTACTGAATACTATCTGAGGGTAGTGTTAGCACATACTCATCGTAATAGAACTTGTTTACACCATCACGCACATTATAGATTTTATTGTAGCTTTCAAACGATACTAGTTCAAGACTATGCGGCTGATAGCCAAGTTCGATTGGCGGATTAAAATAGACGGTTGTTTCAGGTCCTTCTCCACGTACAGTAAACGTTCCTTCACTGTTCGTCATCACGTAGACACTAATGCTCTTTCTCTACTGTCTGGGTTTGATATAAGAACATAAGACATAATCGTCCGCACATGCGTGTATTAAAGTTTTGCACACGGTTTTTATTGTAAACAATGTCTGCACTGGTTCCGATATAACGTATGAGCTCAAAAGGAGGAGGTAAGTCTCCATAGCTATCAAAATACCATACTTTAAATTTTCGTTTCACATAAGCAACGTACAGAGTTCCAGGTCCACGACTGTTGCCCAAGTTAATTACGGCACTTTCACGTTCACGTGGGCGCGCTGGTAGTTGATCGCGCATATACACTCCTCGAAAATAATGAATTCCTAGTTGTTTAGCAAACGTAAAATCCTCATCATGCGTTAGAGCTCGATGTGGCAGTGCATTCAGTAGACGTTTTTTGGAGAAATGTAGATACCAAGCCCTTTATTGTATGGCGCTAGCTTCATGTTCACACCTTTGCCTCGTAATGCAACTGCCTCCATCGTCTTTTTATGTCATTCACTCTCTTTCAACTGTTGTTTCGCTTCTTCTACAGCTTTGACAGTTCTCGCTACAGCACTAGCACCACCTAGCAATGATCCTAAAGCTGCTAGGCCAGCAAACAACGCGGGAAGAAATCCTGCTCGTTTTGGTACAGGAATAATTCGTGCACGTTTACTAAATATCGCTCTGCACTTTGGAGGAATTCTCACTCTTGCTGCGCGTAATGCCTTAGCAATAGCTACACGAGGATTGTATTCCCCTCAAATAGCTTTTTGCGCAGCCTTTATAACATCTTTCCATCCAACAGTTTTTACTTTCTTCTACTTCATGTCGTTTGGATATCGTTGTTTCAACATGCTGAACACGACTTTACTAGTCAAGAGCAAATCATAAACTAACCGTTACCTCTTGTTTCGTTTAATGTATGTATATATATTACTATTACGTACTTTATGATTCAGCTATCATGAAGATTATAAAGCAGCAAGACACACTACCTGTTAGCGACACTGTAGCACATCTCTTACCTAGTTCTAGTATAACTACAAGAAAACGTCATGGAACGTTGTTTCCTTTTACTGTTCGATGTATTATATCAGGCCCGTCGGGATGCGGGAAAACAAATCTTTTACTTATACTTATTACTTCTGTAAATGGTGTACGCTTCGAGAATATTTACGTTTTTGCAAAGTCACTCTATCAACCGCTATATACTATTCTACAAACTGAAATGCACGATCTAGTTAAAGATGGAATAAGATATTTTAAATTTAATTCGCATGAGCAAGTACCATCACCAGACGATGTGCTTCCTAATTCTCTTATGATCTTTGATGATGTCGTAACAGAACAGCAAAACGTTATTCGTGCATTCTTTAGTATGGATCGGCATAAATATGTTGATTGCATCTATTTGTGCTAAAACTATTCTCGTGTGCCTAAGCAGTTGATACGCGACAACGCAAATGTTATTGTGCTTTTTTCGGCAAGGTGAGCGCAACATGCGACATGTGTATAACGATCATGTTAACACTGATATGACATTCGATGACTTTAAACGTATGTGTGCTAAATGTTGGTCATTACACCGTTACAGCTTTTTAGTTATTGATAATGAAAGTGATGTTCAGCATGGACGATATCGCATGGGTTTCGATCATTTTATATGCAGTAACACAGAATTACAGTAACTACTTGATTAAAAACCATCATCATGTTAACATCTAGCAAGGAGGTTACAAAACATATCATCCAAGCTCGAAACAATATTCGACGGAAATTTAAAGAGCTTAAACGTATTCAAGCAGACACGGATTTTTATTTAAAAACACAACTAAGTACACCAATCAAAGAAATTTGTAATTCTACTTCATTACCGCAGTCTACTTCAAGTTCTGCTTCTCTGCAAACATCATATCATATAGAGAAGCATTTTTTTGCTATTTGCTTTACGTCGCACCGACACCGATATGCCTTACGGTGACGATGGGACAGGAAAGGCATAGGAATTGGAAGGGAGCGGCCGTGGCCTTAATTAATTTGCCTGGTGTGAAAATGGGAAACCACGGAAAACCATCTTCAGGGCTGCCGATAGTGGGGCTCGAACCGACGATCTCTCGATTACTGGATACTGGCCGCACTTAAGCGACTGAAGCTATCGAGCTCGGTAAAGAGAAGCATGAAGAAGAAGAGAAACATGAACAAGATAAGGAAGAGAAGAAGCAGGATGTAGATCAAGAAGAGGAAGAGGAAGATAAGGAAGAAGAAGAAGAACTTAATGATACATCAACATCTAAGCGTGTTGAGTTTTTAACTACAGATATTGCTGAAACACCTACTACATCGACGTAAAATCTACCACCTTTGTCTGAGGTTATGATAACACCAGAGTATCGCAATCAGTTTAGAACTTTTATTCAAGATACCTATGGATCTGTCTTTGCACCTTATATAGAAAAACCTTTTACAGGACAAACTGACACAACCTACGGTATTCGCTACGAAGATGGCTGTTTCTGGATAGGAAATTAAATGTTAAGATGTGTGTTACCTATAAAGGTGTTACCTATAAACGTACGAAAGGACTCTTAGAACTTCTTTTCTCACGAATACATGACAAGGATATAATTTTACAAGATGATCTTAAAAAATATAAAGCAATACTTTTGCTACTGACGCAACACGACGAAATTACAAGAGAACAGAAGCTGTAAATGCAAATAAGAGTTACAAGTAACGTGAGTTTATTTCTAAGCTGTTTCCGACTGCACGTAGTCTTGATGTTATCTACAAGCCTTTGTTGCCGTATGTGGATGTAAGATACTGGAATGACCCAAACTTACTCGTTGAACGATTACAACTTTTAAGAGCATCGCAAGAGGCTGGTCACACTGGTCACGGATCAGAAATTCTAGAAATAGAAAGAGAACTACGTTATGCCGGTATTATTTTGTAATGGCTCGTCAAGAGGAGATCTTACCTGTAAAGGTAAACATAGCACATGAGTTACTTAAACCAGCACGTCGCACCTACTGTCGCAGACGCGTTATTACACGAGGAAAAGATGATCTCTGGCAAGCAAACTTCGTAGTAGAAATGATTCCATATGCCTCTAGTAATAAGGGGTATAAGTATCTACTTACTGTTATCGATGTGTACTCGAAGTTACCTTTTGCACAACCCGTGCGTTCTAAAATAGCAGCTCAAGTTAAAGAAGCATTTAAACATATTGTTGAAGAATCGAAACGCTGATCAAGGCTTCTTCTAACTGATCACGGTAAAGAGTTTTACAACAACGATTTTTCTTCTTACCTCAAGTTACTTGGCATTTCACACTGCTCTACGTTCAGCAATCTCAAGGCGAGTGTTGTAGAACGCTTTAATCATACACTCAAAACAATGATGTGGCGAGAATTTACAGCGCAAAGTTCATATCGTTGGATTGATCTGCTACCTAGTCTTTTATCTTCCTACAAAGATACACCTCATCGCACTATTGGAACAAAGCCACGTCTTGTTACAAAGAATACACCTCGTATAGATGCTATTCATCTTATAATTAAAACAGCTGATCCACGTCGCTATCGCTTTAAAGAAGGTGATTTTGTTCGCATCAGCAAATACAAGTCTATTTTTGCAAAAGGATACACATCTAACTGGAGCACTGATATTTTTCAAATCAGAAGTGTTAAGCTTACTAATCCAGTTACGTATTGACTTCGCGATCTCAGAGGACAGCCTATTGAAGGAGGATTCTTCATCGAAGAACTGCAGAAAACAAAATATCCTGATCACTATTTAGTTGAACGTGTTATTCGACGTCGTGGGAATAAACTGTATGTTAAATGGTTTGGTTTTAATAACAGCTTTAATTCATGGATGAATAAAGAGGATGTACTTTATATCTTATGTGTGTTTTCTTTTAATCCTCTACTTCTCCTTCCTTCTAATTCACTAGGAGATGCTGTAGGATTAAACACAACCTGTTATATGTTTTGACAATTCATATGTATTTTAGAATATATATACATTTTATCCTTTGTTTATTTTACGGTCTTTGTCACTCAGTTTTTTATTGCACCAACAACGACACGTGCTGCTATCTTCTTCTGAGCAGCTAAAGCACTAGGTAATAACACATACACACACAGCATAACTTTACGAAGCAGATTTTAAAAGCTACACGACATGCTCTGTGTAGGCAGCAGGTAACTACGTGTCAGGCGAACGTGTTCTAGGGCCGCAGGGGAGATGAAGCTCGAAGAAAAGAAGATAAATCACTTTATTGATGAGTCTACGCCCAACATGCTTCCTCATCTTTTTCCCAGCACGTTTCTTCACCTTTTCCTTGTTTACTCTCTCCGCAACCATGATAAGTGTTTATAAGCGACGACAACTCGTTAGTTTTAGGTCCGTGATACAGTTTAATTAGTTGACATGTACGGCACTGTCTCACAGAAGGTCTTCTACCTAAACTCACGTGTTCATCATGTAAACTACACGTTTGAAGCTCTGACAAAACAGGATCTTGAGTCCACTCACGAGGCACCTTATCCCAAATCTTCTCTACAGCATTCGCAACTACATTAACTAAAAATGCCTTTGGTAATGCATTTAACTCTTCTTCAGTAAAAGTGTTTAGTTTCTTTTTGCATGCATAAAACTTTACGATCGCCTTTTCAACTGCGTTACACTTAGTATCTGTTAGAAATGACCTGATGTCTTTACTCTACAAATGTTTCTTTTACACTAAGGTTATTTCGACCCAGCAGTTTACATATGTTGTTCACTTCCCGGCATGCAGTGCAACACAACCAATCAAAGAGCATGCATACATGTTGCAAAGACTGTTTACTTGTTTCTCTACTATGCTCTTTCGGAAGAGTTTTGATGATGGACACCCCAATTCATGCATGTCGATAATTTCACACGATGATGGTAGATAATCCCGCAACCATTCTTTCATTTCACAACCCTTTAAAAGAACAAGATCTGCTCTTGACAAATGCGCATTCATCTTTAAAGGTAGAAAACGATAAGGTATTCGTTTTTCTTCCCACTTCAAACCTAAATTGTTTTCGATCCATTGAGTCAGATTTTTATCTTCATCTGTTTGCAAACAGTAAGGGCACGGTGGGCTAAATACTAAACTAGCAAGATTTGGTGCCCATTACACACCGCAATCCAGCACAGCAACCTCTTTAAAAACAAATTTTTTTCCGTTTACTTTAAAGCCTTGCACATCAACTATTAATGTTTTCGTCATGTTTGCACTCCACTCTCTATCACTGTTTCTCGATGACTAAAGCTTTTAGTCAACGAACAGGTTTAAACATACACACCTACAATAACGTCATCGCTGCAGCACATGCACACTCTTGCTTTTATGATCCATACTTATTGCATTCCTTTCACTTACTTACTCTTAAGAAAACGATCAGGTCTAAACATGCACAATGACGTCATCACTGCAGCACGTGCTTACTCTAGCTTTCCCCGATGCATGTTTAAACTTGTTCGATAAAGCTATGCCTTAACAGAGGAAGAGGCTTTAACAGCCACCGCCATCTTGTGTCGTAGGCACCTAAGTGCTAATTAGCGATGTAGTAGCCGTAAAGAATGCAGCACGGTACTCTATTGAATAAAGATGGCTGCTGTCAAATAGAATTGTCCGCCACCACATTTCATCTAAAGAGTGCAGCACCGAGGTAAGATAGCGGTAGCTGTGTTGATTAAAGATGGCAGCTTGTCAAATTATCCACCACTACATTTCAACTAAAGAGGGCAGCACTGAGGTTTGCGGTGCAAGAAGGAGGATGACAGCTGTTAAAAAAGTCACGTGGATTTTAAATTACCAGCAGTGTCGTAAAGAGGGAAGCACTAAGGTTAGCGATGCAAGATGGCGGATGACAACTGTCACGTGGATTTGCCCACCACCACATTTCAGCTAAGGAGTGCAGCACGATGCTCTATTGATTAAAGATGGCTGCTGTCAAATTGTCCTCCACCACATTTCAACGAAAGAGTGCAGCACTGAGGTTTGGGATGCGAGATTGCGGATAACAGCTTGTCAAATTGAATTTTTCAAATAGTCCGCCTGAAAGGTAAGTGGCTAAAGAGGGCAGCACTATGGTTTGCGATGCAAGATGGCGGATGACCGCTGTGACGTAGAAATTGTCCACTACTATGATGAAGAGTGCAGCACGGTGCTCTGTCGATTAGAGATGGCTGCTTTTCAAATTGTCCGCCACCACATAGTGTTTAGCACGGTGCTGTCCTGATTAAAGTTGGCTGCCTGAGAATTTTTCAAATAGTGCGCCTCAAAGGTAAGTAGCTTAAGAGTGCAGCACTGTGCTCTCTTGTTTAAAGATGGCGGATGGCAGCTGTCGAAAAAGCACGTGAGTTTGTAAAGCACTTCGAATTTGCCGCCACCACATTTCAACTAAAGAGCGCAGCACGGTGCTCTCTTGATTAAAGATGGCGGATGACAGCTGTCAAGAAAGGACGTGAGTTTGTAAAGCACTTCGAATTTGCCGCCACCACATGTTAAAGGTATGTAGCTAAAGAGGGCAGCACGGTCGTCTCTTGATTAAAGATGGCGGATGGTAGCTGTCAAAAAAGCACGTGAGTTAGTTAAGCACTTCGAATTTGCCGCCACCACAATTCAACTAAAGAGTGCAGCACGGTGCTGTCTTGAATAAAAATGGTAGATGGCAAAAAGCATGTGAGTTTTGCCAAACAAGAGAATGTGGAATTTGCCACCACAGTGAAGCACTGTGCTCTCTTGATTGAAGATGGCGGATGGCAGCTGTCAAAAAAGCAAGTGGATTTGTTTTCAAACAAGAGCTCGTTGAATTTTTCAAATTGCCGCCACCACATTTCAAAGGTAAGTAGCACTGTACTCTCTTGATTAAAGATGGTCGATGACAGCTAACAGAACTTTTCAAATTGCCCACTACTACGTGCTTAAGGTAGTAGCCATAAAGAGGGCAGCACGGTGCTCTGTAGATTAAAGATGGTGGATGACAGCTGACGAAATTACCTGGAAGAGGGCAGCACGGTGCTCTCTTGATTAAAGATGGCGGATGAAAGTTGTCAAAAAAGCACATGGCTTTGTTTACCGTTTTTAGGGTAAAGGGGCTCCCCATGATGAAAATTAATTCGAATAATTAGTCGGGAACATGATTGTGTTGCTCCATACAATTCCCATAGACACTTTATAAGTTGTTTGTACCACACCCGTGGACACGGGAGTTTAGGGCGCCAAATCCATTATTAATAGTGATTACAGTCTCTCCTACATAGCTGAGCTCTGGAAAGTTGTGGCATATTGCTTTACCCACAGTCAGTGATAACAGTTCAGCGGCTTTCCATACATTTTGCCTCTCCATTCCAGTCACAAGAAGAGGAGAGGTTGATGTTTCTTCAGGGGCTTTTCACCAACATTCCACCGGCCAGTACACGGCGCTCTCTTGATTAAAGATGGCGGATGACAGCTGTCAAAAAGCACGTGGATTTTTTTCAAACAAGAGCACGTAGAATTTTTCAAATTGCCACCGCCACATTTCAAAGGTAAGTAGCTGAAGATTGCAGCACGGTGCTCTCTTGATTAAGGATGGCGGATGACAGCTGTCATAAAAGCATGTGGGTTTGTTTCCAAACAAGAGCACGTGGAATTTGCCACCACCACATTTCAAAGGTAAGTAGCTAAAGAGTGCAGCACTGTACTCTCTTGATTAAAGATGGTCGATGACAGCTAACAGAACTTTTCAAATTGCCCACTACTACGTGCTTAAGGTAGTAGCCATAAAGAGGGCAGCACGGTGCTCTGTAGATTAAAGATGGCGGATGACAGCTGACGAAATTACCTGCAAGAGGGCAGCACGGTGCTCTCTTTATTAAAGATGCGGATGAAAGTTGTCAAAAAAGCACATGGCTTTGTTTACCGATTCAAATCTCGCGCTAGCAAGGTTAAGTTGGCAGCACTAAGGTTTAGGCCCGTGAAGGTAGCAGTACTGAGGTTAGCGATGCGTTGTTGTCTGTTAAAAAGCACGTGGCTGTCAAGAAAGCACGTGGCTTTCTTTACCAATTCAAATCTCGCGCTAGTTAGGTTAAGTTTTCAGCACTGAGGTTTAGGCCCGTCAAGATCGCAGCAGTGAGGTTAGCGATGCGTTGTTGTCGATGATAGCTGTCAAAAAGCACGTGGCTTTGTTTACAAATTCACTTCTCGCGCCAAAATTCAAATCTTCCCCCAAAATTCAAATTTCCCGCGGGAGGAGGAGGCCTCTCCCGAGAGCCGGAGGAGGAGGAGGCCGCAGAACCGTCCAATTATACTACTGTGAAGACCTGCAATATGAGCATACTCTTTCAATAAAGCATGTTCTTGTGACTGGAATGGAGAGGCAAAATATATGGAAAGCCGCTGAACTGTTATCACTGACTGTGTGTAAAGCAATATGCCACAACTTTCCAGAGCTCAGCTACGTAGGAGAGACTGTAATCACTATTAATAATGGATTTGGCGCCCTAAACTCCCGTGTCCACGTGTGTGGTACAAACAACTTATAAAGTGTCTATGGGAATTGTATGGAGCAACACAATCATGTTCCCGACTAATTATTCGAATTAATTTTCATCATGGGAAGCCTCTTTACCCTAAAAACGAGTGAACCCTGACATGGTGGAAGAGGTTGATGTTTCTTCAGGGGCTTTTCACCAACATTCCATCGGCCAGTACACATTTATAAATAATTACTTATACAATAATATAATGTTAAGTTTTCACAATACTACTTAATACTAACAATCCGCCAAAACAGCGGTAAAAAGCATCCCATGTGATTGGTTTTTTAAAATTTTAGTAAGTAGTTTTAGAAATAAAACTGGGTTTAAAGTCGTTCGAAAATCACTGGATGGATAGAAAATGCGAAAACCGAAACGTAAATACTTTATTTGCGTGGCGAAAGATAATTTGCTACTGAGAAAGCCAAGAGAATTGTTCGTGTTGATCAATGTTATTATATTACTTGTAATGCTCTGAAAAATACTGAAATAAATTACATCATTATCTACACATAACGACTGGCAATTATATTTGACAAAATTGAAATATATTAATCAAGTGGATAAATAAAAACAAGCAAATCATTAACAGTTACAATGGGTCGTGTTCACTGTAAGCTCGGCAGTGGAGGCCACATGACGTCACCAGCCAAAGCGAGCCTGCGCGTTACCCCTTCCGTCTAGTCTATTAACCGTGGTTACGACCTGTCATCTTGACAGCTGTCAGAAGCACGCGGATTTTAAATTCCGCCACCACGTCGATAAGACGGCAGCAGTGAGGTTAGGGTCTGTCAAGTTGGCACCAGTGAGGTGAGCGACGTCAATTTGTTCAACTAGTACACGTGGTTAGAACCTCTCAAGATGGCAGGTGTCAAAAGCACGTGGAATTTAAGTTCCGCCACCACGTCGTTAAGATGGCAACAGTGAGGTTAGACTCTGTCGATGGGCTGATGACCTTAGATGTTAGGCCCCTTTAAACAAGAAGCATCATTATCATCAGACTCTGTCAAGATGGCAGCAGTGAGGTTAATGATGTTCACTTGTCTGAAATCCACACCCACGTAGTTAGGATCTGTCAAGTTGACAGCTGTCGAAATGCACGTGGCTAAGTACTTGTTATTGTTTATAAACAATGTGACGTCACGGTCACGTGGTCATTATGTTCTGAGGTCAGTGACCTTGGCCGGTGTCAATTACCTCGTGCGAAAATGCTGATGCAGCTCGCATTGTCTCAGTACCCACACAGCTCATACTACTCGCATACCATCAGATAGCTCTTCAATTTTAATGTGAATTACTAAAATGATGATTCTGTTTAATCAAACCAAAATAAACTTTTCATTTTTTAAAAAGCCAGATATATGATAAAACCTACGGTTCTGAATGGAAACCGGGATATATAATAATAATAATAATAATAATAATAATAATAATAATAATAATAATAATAATAATAATAATAATAATAATAATAATAATAATAATAGTAATATGATTCATGATAATAACAGATATGCTAAAGGTAACGCAGATAATAGCTAAATTCTAACAGCTGTCACGTTAGGGAGTCCCAGGTTCAATTCCCGACGACATATCAACAGATAGCTCTTGAAATAATGTTAATTACTAAAATTAGGATTTCGTTTAATCAAACCAAACTAAACTTCCACATAGTTTTTAAAATCAGATATGTGATAAAACCCGTTTCTAAATAGAAACCAGGATATTAATAATAATAATAATAATAATAATAATAATAATAATAATAATAATAATAATAATAATAATATATGCAAAATATAACGCTGGTAATAGATTGCTATAGAGTCTATCAGCTGCCACGTGCGGGAGGCCTGGGTTCAATTCCCGGCTCTGCAACGAAATTTAAAGAGAGATGGTACCTTGCTATCTTCCCTGATATGGTTGTCGTCAGGAAGCGGACCCGGTTATAAAAAATCCATAGGATAGCTCTTCAATTGTAATGTTAACTTAAATTATGATTCCGTTTAATCAAAGCAAAATGAACTTCTGTATCATTAAAAAATCAGATTTGTGATAAAACCTAGGTTTCTAAATAGAAACCGTGATATATTATTATTAAGACATTCAAATGTAATGCAGGTAATAGATTGCTCTAGAGTCTAACAGCTGCCCATGTCCGGAAGGCTACCCACGCGACACCTCGTTGCGGAGCCGGCAAATTGGATAATTTGCCGGCTCCGCAACGAGGTGTCGCGTGGGTGCATGCACTATGACTTCTTACGTCTCCCGTATGACTGCGCTGTTATCGGCAGGGGCGCGGGTGCGTGCGCACCTCTCTCTCCCCTCTGTGTGGTTCCCCACTCCTCGTCCATCCCCCACCCGGTCGATGATGCAATAAAAAGGCGAAGCACAACGCGAAAAACTTAGAAAACTAACCATGCTATATCACATTAAAGACATCCAGCGGAAAACAAACGCACGACTGGCACAGCTCTATCCGATACTGAATAAAAGATCCAGTATTAACAAGCGAGTAGCAATAAACATGTACAAGGCCCTAATTAGGCCGATAATAACGTACGCAGCTCCCGCCTGGGGCTACACTGCTATGACAAACCTGGATAAGCTGGAACTAATACAAAACAAATGCATTCGAGCAGCGGCTAGACTCCCGTATGACACACCAATACGCCACCTACGCGCAATTGCGAAAGTCAGCTCGATAAGGCAACACATACGAAATCAAACACTCCGAATGTACAAGAAGTCATGGGGTAGTAAAGTCAACCCACTAGTCAGTGGAATAGGACGCTATGACGTCGATCTATACACCAAATACCCCACACCGAAACACATTCTGTTCAGGCACAGGGCCAGGAGGCCGGGGGCCCAAAACCGCCCTCGCTCTTAAACTGACACCAACTCACAATACCGCACCACTTAACACTATGCACACACACCGCAACACCTGTATATATGTGCATTCTTGTTTACAACATACATCCTTCCCTAGATTGTGTTATGTTATTACTATGTTTTAGCCAAGCGAGCGAGGATTGAGAAAAGTAATACATCACGACGAAGGCAACACAGCCATGAAAGAGACGATCCAATCCAACCTCGCCCCCACCAGCGACAAAGGAGTGGACGAAAAACCAACCCCTGCTAATACCACTAATTATTAATCTATTAATTGTAATTGTAATTGTACTTGTTCTACAGGACACGAGAGCGGAAAAGCGGCCCGCACTCTACAGAAGAAAGGTAATAATGTATATATAACAGGATGTGTGTATATTTGTGTATATATTTACAGAGACAAGTGTGTGACACCAACACCGCAAAGAAGGGACGTCATCAGGCGGGAAAGAAGATGCCCCTTACAACAAGTAAGGCTTGGCACTAATCCCCTTCTCCGTAAAAGGAGACTTGGCACCAGGGACTGCTGGCTGCTGGACCAAGGGACTAACCTGTGGCCCAAAGCCCAGACGCCAGCGGACCCGAGCCGCACCAGGCAGTGACAAGTAGGACTGATCCCCCATAATAATTGACAAAGCTAGGTAAATGGTTATGATTGCATGACACATATTCCTAACTAACACAACCTCTGGTCTTTTTCCAGCCCACATCCTTGCATGTGCTATCAAAAGATGTCAGGTTTTACATGTAGGCTCTTTCTTCTTTCTGCCTATGTGGTTTTTCCCTGACCCTTCAATACCATACTTCAACACCATATACCTAACACAATCTCGCCTGGTAACGTGTCTGACATGGAAACAGGCAGATACTCCTTGTATCACTTCCCACTCTACCCAGCTATCTCTTTTCTACTTAGAAATTAATAGCATGTCGGAGGCCATGTAGATTGAGTCGAGTTGACTGCCGTACGTGCCTCTCTCTCTCATTTCACCGAGAACTTCGAGAGAATACACTACTCTCGGTACCTAGGGTTAGATAGGGATTCCGTGGCCCAGGGACCCCCGTAACAAGGGATAATCCCGCGTCCACTAACTCGATTTCGTATGTCCCAACAGTTACACACACGGCACCAGGCTTGTTTTTCAAGAAAGAGCAATGTCACGCTTTGTAAAGAGCAATTTGTCAGCAAGCCTGGAACCATACAGACAAAACTTCAAGAACTTCAGGAAATGACGGAGAGTGAGGAGCTGTCGTTATTACGGCACTCTGACCACTCTACGGCCGTCAGTACATCAGCGGAGGGCAAAGCGCAGTTATCACAGCGCTGCCCCCCGCCAAACACTCCCACCGGCAATATATTGTTTAATAATAATATATTGAATATGTCTGCAGGGTGGAATGCTACAAGCGCGCATAGCTTGTCGCTACCGGCCCTCGCTCGGGTCAATGACCCGGCCGAGCGGGAGCTGGAGGTGACTCAGCGCCTAGCGTGCTCCGAGAGCAGGAAGCGAAATATGCAGGAGCTGGGAGCAGGCTTTACCCCTTCTTCTTCTTCTTCTTGGTTAGTTATTGGACATCGTCGTAAGACGCTACGTCCAGTCACTGGTTTGCGGGATAATTAATGTCTGGGAGAGGTGCCAACATTAGAAGAAATTAGTACACTACGAGATAGTAGGGTGAGCTATGTAATGAAGCTAATTACAGCCGGTAATAATGAAACTGAGGAAAATACCAATAATATGGAGGCTAAACTATCAAGGCATACACACAAAAACACTGGGACACAGGATTCTAATGCTTCACGTCTGTGTGGTCTGTCACGACGTCTTACTACAAACAAACAAGACCGGACCACAAATAGGGGTTGGGATGCGAAAGTTCGTACCTATAGGGAAGGAAAAGGTTACAATTGGATGTTACAGGTAACTAAAAAAGTAAGTATTAAGTCTACAACGCGAAAAGTCGGTTGGAACACTAAACACGAAACATTTAACGGCAGTTGGTAACCCGCATGAAGAAGCTTAGCTATGAATTCGCGACGTTGATGTTCATATGTCTGACACTGAAAAAAGATATGATTTACAGTACCTACTGCCCGACCGCATGGACATAAGTTACTTTCGATAAGATTAAGGCGATAGAGATGAGCAGGCGTACAGACATGATTTAAGCGGAGCCGTATGATTGTAGTAATATGACGCCGAGTGTAGTTACCAAAGGCGAACCACGGTTTATGAGGAATATCAGGCATAAGCGTGAATAAGTGCTTACCTTTCAACTGGGAAGTTCGGCGCCATTCTGCACACCACTGATCGTGGATGAAGTGACGACAGTGTTCCCATAAGTCTGTGTGGGAACTGCGATATAGTAGTCTAATTCAGTACCCTGGGCGGCCTCTTTAGCTAGGATATCTGCTGTGACGTTACCGTGTATTCCAGAATGGCCAGGAATCCATGCGAATAATACATTAACATTACGGAGGGACAAGTCATAACTTAATTTGCGTAAATTTTGAATGTACCAATTATTGGTATGTTCGGGATTGTCTAAAGCCATTACGGTGCTTAAGGAGTCAGTACAAATGAGAGCTTTTAATATTCCAGAATATTTTATGTACAATAAAGCCTGGCGTATGGCGAAAATTTCGGCCGTGAAAGAAGAAGCGAGGTGTGGGAGAGTGTATTTTTTGTTCACATCCAGCTGGGGGGAGTAAAATGCAGCACCTACACCAGTTGGGGATAGATTCTTTGAACCATCAGTGTAAAAAGTAATATATTGCTCTTGGCTATGCCTACTGAACGCAAATTGAAATAGACTGTTCGTGACATGACTATTTGTTCGTAGTATTGGAGGACTAGTTTCGAAGATAGTGTGAAGAATGTCGGGTTTAAATGTACTAGCTCGAAAAGGTATAGAGTATTTCGGGTGGTTTAATGTTTGTACCATGCTAGTACGAAAGTGACCGAATTGGTTAAATGCCCATAATAGAGCCGGTTGATGTTCTTCATTAACATTCCGGGTTTGAAAATATTCGTGTAACAGCTGTAGTTTCGGGAGGATTGGGTGGCGATATTTATTTAATTTGTTAAGAAGATATTTGCTAGCGAGTAGTCGTCGTCGAAATTTTAATGGCGGTTCCGATGCTTCAGCTAAAAGTGCGTTCGTTGGGGAGGAAGACATAGCCCCCATGATTAAGCGGAGTATTTTAAACTGAAAGGTATCAAGTTTGCGTAGTTGGCTATTAGAAGCTATATCAAGAAAATGACAGCCATATTCGAATACTGACCGGATGATATTTTTATATACCGTAAGAAGGACATATGGATCCGATCCCCAGGTGCGTTTAGTGAGAGATTTAATGATAAGGTATTTAGTTTCTAATTTGGAAAGAATATATTCGATATGTTCTTTCCAGAGTAATTTGTTATCAATTTTAATGCCTAAATATTTGATCGAAGTTTTGATACGAATCTCATAGGAACCAAAGGTAACTGGCGTATGATCATAATTTCGTTTCTTCGTAAAAATCATTGCAGAGGATTTTTGAAATTCTATTTCTAAATTATGATGTAGGAGCCATCTATGGAGGATCGTTAATGTACGTTCAATGGTAGTACGGGATTCAAGTGCCGATTCTTTAATGGAATAAATAACTATATCGTCAGCATATTGTAGGATTCTAGCCTGTTGAGAAATCACCCGCTCTAAGTCAAAGGTATATAACAGATATAAGATAGGGCTCAAAATATCACCTTGTGGGAGACCTTTAGAAGTGTACCTAGAATCGAGACTCTGGCCATTGGTCTTTAGAAAAATGTGACGATTGGTGAATAATTGCCGTATGATATTAATAAACGGAAGAGGAAATTGCCACTTATGTAATTTGGCAAGAAGTACTCCAATGTCCACATTATCATATGCTCCTTTTATATCGAGAAATATAGCCGTCAAAACGTCACCTCGACTTCGAGGAGTAATAAATCTGTAAAAAATATATTAAGAGCGTCTGCCGTACTTCGGCCTTTCAAAAACCCAAACTGATACACTGGAAGTATATTATAATATTCTAAACACCATAGAAGACGGTGCAAGAGGATTCGTTGAAAAGTTTTACGAAGGCAGGAACCCAAAGCGATCCCTCTATACCCGTTTGGGTCTTGAGGATGTTTACCTTGTTTTAATAGGGGTATAATTTGAAAATCGTTCCAATCGACAGGAATTGCATGGCTGTCGAGTATGGCGTTAAATGTATTTAGCAGCGTTTGCTTAGCGTGGAACGGTAGATATTTCAACATTTTATAGGTGATAGAATCTCTGCCCGGACTAGTATCTTTTCGATGTTCAAGTGCCATATCTAGCTCATGGAGGGAGATATTCTGTAATAGACTAGAAAATTTTTCGGAGGAAGGTATTAAACTATATTCATAAGAAGGTTCCACGTAATCTGGTGTTAGTTGGTGGTAAAATTGAGCAATTCCGTGAGGGTGCGATTGAGAAACAGAATTTGTATGAGTATTACTTAAATGTTGGATGGCTGCCCATATATCTTTGAGAGGAGTTTGTCGATTGATAGATGTGACAAATACTTTCCACGCTGTTCGTCGTTTTTCATTAAAAATAGTCTGTATAGAAGAGACTATTTTTTATATTGGATATAGTGATCATAGGAGCCAGATGTTCTATAAGCTTTTAAGGCAGCTTGTCTGCGACGAACTAAAGACGCACATTCGGAATCCCACCAACGAATAGCATTTCTCTGCATTTTAAAAAACCGCTTGTGTTCAATAGGATGATAAGTATCTAAATAAGAATGAATAAAGGATAATAGTAGATCATAGTCAAGAATATGGGGAGCTGGAAGTGTAGAGCGGATTTTATCTGCAAGAAAGGTCGTGAATAGCGTGGAATCAAAACAGCGGAGATTACGGGATGCAGTAAAGTGAGAGACATTCCTGATAACCTGTGGGCCTATATCTATTAGAATGGGAAAATGGTCGCTTTGATGGGTATCATAAATTACATTCCAATTTGTTTTATGTGCCAAATCTACTGTGCAAATAGTGAGATCTACTGCACTTTTATTAATGTTAGGAGCTGTTAAACGAGTAGGAGAACCGTCGTTGAGGATAACCAGTTCCTGTTTTACGGTGATTCTTCCAATATTCCGCCCTTTGGGGCAACTAGATATGCTCCCCCAAAGAGGATTGTGGGCATTAAAATCATCACCGATTAGGGTGTTGTTTTGTGAGAATTGTGAAAAAAATTTGTCCCATTGGACATAGTTACCTTTTATCCACGGCGGGCAGTATATTGAAACCACGGTCCAATCTTGAATTTTTACTACAAGGGCTTGAGTGCCCGGTATGATATAGTTTAATGGAGCTTCCTGAAAGTAGATGTCTTGTTTGAGTAAAATGCATGTACCTCCAGAGATGGGTGCATCATGCCGTATGACCGTAAAACCTTTCATACGAAAATGAAAATGAGATTTCAACCAAGTTTCACTCAATAAAATTACCGCAGGATCAAAAGAATTTATCAAACTCACTAATTCATGTTTCTTATTTAATATGCTCCTACAATTCCATTGCAGTATCCGCATGTTTTATTTGGCAGTAGGGGAAGGTCCCACGTATAGAAGAAACTCATCATATACTGATTTTAACTTATGCTTCCATGGGACGTTTGGGCCCATTTCTTCGAGTATATCTGCAAATTTGTTAAAGGCGTTTCGACATTGTTCATTAGAATTAACGTTTAATTTACAATGTAAAGCCATGACAGAGGGAGATGCCGATATTGGCGCGTGGGGATCCGAAGGTTGCCCTTGAGGACTTGGCTTCCGTGATGTAGATGCAGTCTCGGTAGGAGTAGCAGGTATCAAACGCACTATTGGAGTGCCAGAATGTTCTAGAACCGTTTTCGGATTACTTATTAAATTCAGATATGATGCCCTGTCATAACCTGGTGTGACAGGTGGGCGGGGGGGGGGGTTACTAACTACCATAGTAAATTTACGCTTTCGAGGGAGAGTTTCTTCCGATTGGGAAGATCTAGTGGGTAAAGGAGAGAAATGTTGGGGCATCATAAGGGGGTTAGATATGGACTCTAACGGGGCAACATTTTTTTACTTCGAAATATGATTTGTTTTCAACACTCATAATGCGTTTAATTTCTTTCTGTTGTTTGTGGATTTCACAACGTTCAGCCCCCGCAGGGTGATTTTCTGCACAATTAGCGCATTTAATTAGTTGGTGAGTGCAATCTTCGGTAGAGTGATTTAGTGAACATTTTCCACATCTCGGCTCCCTGGAACGACAATTAGTGGCGGTATGTCCATACCGCTGACATCGTTTGCATAATAAAGGAGAAAATATAAAGGCCCGAACCTCTAAAATGACCTTAAAAATGGACACACTTTTCGGAAGTTGTTGACTTTCAAATATAACCTTCACAGTACCTGTAGGAATATATTCAGTTTTTCCCTCTTTGGAGGATCGACGGTTTAGACGTTGTACTTTCACTACCGGATATGGCGATTATAAATAGGTGAGAATGTCGGATTCGGAAATAGTAGTATCTACTCCCCGTACTACTCCTACGCGATGAATATTCGATGACGGAATAAAAGCTTTCAATTTCTTTTCCTTCAGAATTGGATGAAAAAGAAAGGCGTTTGCAGCCTTGCTAGACATGAAAGTAGTTTGGATCCTATTTCGTCCCTTCCTATGAATGGCCTTGACTTCCCCAATTTGCTTTTCATAGAAAATCCGACCCAGAGTCATAGGATGAATATGTCCGATTTTATTTTGAGATTCGGTCGATTCCACATAAACTATGTAGGGGCCAATATGAGTGTTAGAATATTTAGATACAGGAACGTGCTGGCGCTGATCCATGTCACGTATTGTATCTTGAGAACTGTCTCGTTGGGTATCCGTGTTACTAGCGTCCATGTGTAAATCCTCACTTATGGCATCCTTGCCATTATCAGGAGGTCTGCCTAAAGGGCCACCGCCACTATCTACAGACATAGTACCCCGAAAGATGATTACACTATACAAGCACCTATACAACTACAAGGGAAGAATTACTAGGATACAAAACACAAAGCACTCTACTTATCTACAGACGTGAAAAGCCGCTGCACCAGTGACCGGAGAGAGACGTGTGCACTGCACAACAGCCGAACACCGAATGTGAGGCTTTACCCCTGACTCACAGCAAATAAACCTGACGGGAAACGTTTACCTGACGGGGCAAGCTGTGCGCAACTATGCGTGCGCCACCACCACCACCACTACTACCTACACCACGACATCTCCGATTATCACCCCGTCAGTACAAGCCAGCTCGCACATACCAGTGCAGCCGCTCCCCAATCGGCCGGCCAGCCACAGGGCTGACCCCCGAAATAAGAGCAGGCGAAGCCTGGAAGCTGAGCTGGAGTGCGTGACGTTGTGCTCGGGCGACCGGGAACCGGGGCTAGCCCCTGATGTGCCGGAACCCGAACACGGGAAGGAACAGTCGTATGGCTCCACTGAGCTAGCGGCTGCGGAGCAACACGAAAACAAAATGGAGGCTATTCCTCCCCCTAACATGAACCGAACCCTCAAACCCAACCCAGTGGTCAGCCAGTCGGACGCCCAGTTCCGCAAACCCGAGCGCGAAGACAACAGCGCACAAGGGAAGGAATAAGAGGAAGAAACGGACTCGGCGGATGGCGCCAACTAAAGTCCAACCCCCACCCGGGCGAGCGGGAAACTCGGACTCGGAGTCGGACGAGGCCCCACTGGTGATCGACCTTTCAGGCGCATCCCGGGAGGCCGAATCTGAGAGCTCCGAGGGAGAGGGACCCAGCCAGCACGGGGTGACCGAACCCGAGGTCCCAGCCACCCAGCCGGGAAACCAGGGTGACGGCTTCAGGGAGGCAAAAGGGAGGAAGAGGGGGAAGGGAAAGGGGAAAGGAAAAGTAACTCAGCCCCTGAGCCGCAAGGCCCAGGCAGGCGGGAGGAATAAGCCAAGTACCCGAGTCGATAGTAGCACCGAAACATCTATCGGCTCAACCCAACCCCAGCACTCCACACACAAGAGGCAGACTCGTCAGAGCCCACCTCCACCACCACAACAGAAGAAACAGATCACCCGTAAGGGGTCAACCCCCCACCCCTTACGGTCTACACTACCAACACCAAGGCACTCGAAACGGAGCCTCTCAAAAAGCTGCCGCATGAAGAGAGAAAATATTATTTCTCTAGGCCGAGAGTAGACGCACATTTAGCGATTCGGCTGCACATGACGAGCTTTGAGAGCTACGAAACCGCTATCGAGGTGCTAAAACGGCTAAATATTACATTTGTATGAATATTGCCCAATAGCACTATGAAGCGGTTCGTAGTGAGGACCCGCGTTAACGGAAGTAATGCGGACGAAATCCAGCTTGCATTGAAAGCTCAGGATATCCCCGCATTCTCCGTTGTGCGGATGCGAGCAGGGAACAGGCCAGCCAAGGGCAACTTATTCCTAGTTGCAGTGGCGGACACCCCAGACGCGGACAATCTGCGGAAAATGCGGATGCTCGCGAACATGCTGGTGTCGGTCGAGCCATACCGCCCCCCAGCCACTGGCCCCCAATGTGGAGTGTGTCAGAGGCATGGCCATCCAGGGGCGGCGTGCCGACTGGAGCCCAGATGCCGCAGATGCGCCGCCTCCCACTTGTCCCGCGACTGCCCCCACGGCAACGACCCCGCATACTCTAAGTGCGCTAACTGCGGGGGAAAACACGCGGCCAATTTTAAAGACTGTCCTAGCCGCAAGGACTACGAAGCCGCTCATCAAGGCAAAGGGCCAAAGGGTAATAAGCGTGGCAACCCTAAGGCCCAAGCAGGCCCCTCAGGCACAGGCGCTTCACGCAAACAGAACCCAGGCCCATCAGGTACAAAGGACCCTTCAGGTCTCGCAGGCCCGTCAGGCACAAAGGGCCAAAAACAAGGTCCTTCAGACAACCAGCGCCCATCAGGCGGAGGCATTTTAAATTTCAAGCTCGTACGGACGGTAGGCAAACACAAGCACGGGCCCTCAGCCCAACCAGCCCCCACCACCGTCCGAGCTAAGACCTCAAACAAGAACAACAAGAAGGCCCAGCCCCAAGAAAACAAACAAAGGCAGGTTAAGTCCACGCCAGCACTTCCCGAGCTGCTAGAAGGCCCACCCCAGGCCAGCTCCACCCCCCGCAGAGAACCTGCCGATAGTCAGCCGGCATCCACACCACCACCACAGTCGCCCCCACCTCTCACCACACCAATCTCACCAACTACACAGTTACAGGCACAACAGCCAGCGGGGAACATGGCAGTGAAGGCGTTAAGGGAAAGGATAGAAGAAATCCTGAAAACCTTCTTTCCGAACCTGAACCTGTCGGTAGCCATAACCACTGGGGTTATGATGGCCAACATGCTCCCCTACCCCTGGCTAAGGGTACTGGCTAATGCAATCTCCGAACTCCTAACCCCGGATGGCTGAACAAACCAACGAAGATAATAATAATATTAATAATAATAATAACAATAACACGCAGGAGCTTCGAGTTCTAATATGGAACTGCCAGGGCGTCAGGTCTAGGAAATATGAACTCGAAGCCTTCCTAGCCGCGAACTCAATACACGTAGCTCTCCTAACAGAGACCTTCCTCCCTCCGGGGAGGAAGTTCACTATAAGAGGCTACAAAATGCACAGAAGCGATAAGGCTAACAAAGTTGGAGGAGTGGCAGTCCTGGTAAGGAAGGACATCAAGCACATGGAGGTAGACATACCAGAGGTGGTCACGCTAGAGGCATGTGGAATAGCCCTACCAGTGCAGGGAACACTCATAAATGTAATAGCAGCATACTCCAGACCGACAAGCCTTAACACTCAGGACATAGAAACAGTACTAGGGCTAAATCGAAACACAGTGCAAGGAGGGGACTTAAACTCGAAACACGCCACCTGGGGATGCCTGAAACCAAACCCAGCAGGCACAAGGCTGTATGACCACATGCTATCCCAGGACTATGTGGTAACAGTCCCCAGTGAGCCCACGTTCCTAGCACCGAACGATCACGTATCCGACATACTTGACATAGCCCTATTGCGACATATTACTCAAAGGCATAGCATTAAGGTAGTGAACGACCTGGGGTCGAGGCACCAACCAGTGATATTTACACTAGATGCGAACCCAGAGGAATATGAGAAAAACCCCAGGCGCAGACTCAACTATAAAGCAGCCAACTGGGGCAAATTCGAACGCAAGCTAGACACACTCCTACAGGGAAGCGAAGGCATGCTAATAGACAGCACAGCCCAAATTGACGAAGCAGTCAAAACCCTCGTAGAAGCAATTCAAACAGCCACAACTGCGAGCATACCGCTAAGCAAACACAGAGAATCACCTCTTTTCGAGATTCCAGCGCACATAAAAGAGTTAATACGCAGGCGCAACAGCCACAGGCGTAACTGGGCTCGACATCACAGAGACGAAGACCGCGAGATGAAAAACGAACTAAACACGGAAATTCAAACTCAACTACTGGAATACAGGTCGGAAAAGTGGAACAACCACCTCAAACTTTTCGACACCAACACCAGGCCAGTGTGGAACTTAGCGAGACACTTCACGCTAGAATCACACAACATCCCTACCATCAAGGGACCTAACGGCCCGGTAAACGAGAACCGTGACAAAGCCGAAATCATAGCGGACTCCATAGAGGCGGCTTTCACTCCAAACGAAATACCATCTGACCCAGCCTTCGTCAGGCAAACTGAGGCAAAGGTAGCAGAATTCCTTGAAAACGCACCTAAGCCGGAGGTTAAGAGGACAAATATACACGAAATTAAGTGGATTATAGGTCATCTTAACTCCAAGAAGGCGCCAGGCCCAGACGAGATCCAGAATATAATAATTAAGAAATTAACTCACAAAGCCCTAACACTACTTACCAGCATCTTCAATGCAATGTTCAGACTCCAATATTACCCTGAACAATGGAAAAGGGCTAGGATTCTCGTATTTGGAAAACCAGGCAAAGACAAGTCAGACCCCAACAACTACAGGCCCATCAGCCTTCTGGACGCCCTCAGTAAAGTATTCGAGAAAATACTACTGAAAAGGTTAATAGGGTATATCAAGGAAAATGGTATAATTCGCAACGAGCAGTTTGGCTTTAGGAACGCACATTCTGCCCCACAACGGCTCACTCGATTCATAGAACAAGCCACCATAGGTCTCAACAAGCGAAGAGACACAGGAACGGTTTTCCTTGATATCCAGAAAGCATTCGACAAAGTCTGGCACGAAGGCCTACTAGCGAAACTAATAGACCACGAATTCCACCCAGGCTATATAAGACTTATTAAATCTTATCTGGAGGGCCGAGAGTTCAAAGTAGACGTACATAACACGCTGTCAAGTACTCGCAGGATTAGAGCGGCCGTAGCCCATGGGTCCCTTATCGGCCGAATCCTCTTCGTCCTGTATACAAACGACATGCCTACTACAGAACTCACTACCACACACCTCTACGCTGATGACACCGCTATCACAGTTCAACATCCACAGCTAGCGTGCGCTCGAAAGAGGCTACAAGTAGCACTAAGAACTCTCGAGCCTTGGCTAACGAAATGGCGCATCAAGGTCAATGTTGACAAGTGCCAAGCAGTGCTGTTCACTAAGAAGAACACACTCACACGCAAACCAGTCAACATAAAAGCGCTAAAACTTTTCAACGAAGATATAGTGTGGCATGACAAAGTCAAATACCTAGGAGTAGTCCTAGACAGAAAGCTCACCATGCTACACCACATCAATGATATTCAAAGAAAAGCACACATACGACTTAACCAGCTATATCCTATACTGAACAAAAAGTCCAGTATTAACACGGAAGTAGCCATAAACATGTATAAGGCCCTAATCAGACCAATAATCATGTACGCAGCCCCAGCGTGGGGGTTCACTGCAATGACGAACCTGGATAAGCTGGAATTAATACAAAATAAATGCCTACGAGCAGCGACCAGACTCCCTTTCGACACGCCAATAAGTCAACTACGCAGTATTGCGAAAGTCAGCTCAATAAGGCACCAAATACGTAAACAGACACTAAACATGTACAGAAAGTCATGGAGTAATAAGATCAACCCGTTAATAAGCGGGATCGGACGCTACGACGTTGATCTGTACAAAAAGTATCCTACACCGAAGCACATTCTGTTCAGCCACAGGGTTGGGTGGGCGAGGGGCCGATAGCCAACCCACTCCCGCCAAGCTGACACCTATATACCACACAAACCCACACACTGCAGACACCTATGTAAATATGCCTCATATGTTTCAGCTGTCCTAGACCCAGGGACCAGGCGAGGAAGATTGACAAAAAGTACAACCTAAGAAGACGACGGCAACACAGCCAGACGGCCAAGGACGTATCAATCCACCCCGCCCCCCGACAGAGACATGGGAGCGGAACACCGCCCGCGCCCTATAAACAGTTTAATAAGTTATCTCAATCCTATCTAGGTTGAACGCTGGACACGAGAGCAGGCAAACAGCCGGCACTCCAATGAGAACTTGTATATACATATGTTATTAATAACCTTAGTTTTTGATCTGCAGTGACAAGTGTGTTCAAACAACGCCGCATAGAGGGACGTCGACAGGAGGAAGAAGATAGCCCCTTACATCCAAAGCTTGGCTCTAATTCCCCCCTCTCCCAAAGGAGACTTGGCACCAGGGACTGCTGGCTGCTGGACAATGGGACGAACCTGTGGCCCAAAGCCCAGACGCTAGCAGACCCGAGCCGACCCGGCAGTGACAAGAAGGACTGATCCCCATAATAACAAAAATTGCAAGGAAATGGTTATGATTGCATGACACCTATTCCTAACTAACACAACCTCTGGACTTTATCCAGCCCACATCCTTGCATGTGCTATCACAAGATGTCAGGTTTTACATGTAGGCTCTTTCTTCTTTCTGCCTATGTGGTTTTTCCCTGACCCTTAAATACCATACTTCAACACCATATACCTAACACAAACTCTTGCCGTGGTAGCGAGTCTGACTCGGAAACCGGCAGATACTCCTTGTATCACCTCCCACTCCTCCCTGCTATCTCTTTCTTCTTCTTAGAAATAATAGCATGTCGGAGGCCATGTAGATTGAGTCGATGGTCACGCGGGGGGAGCGGGCTTCGGGCCCTCCCCGATAAAAAAAGCGAAAAACTTTGTCACTCTCTCGCAAGAGAGAGGTGGCCTTGCCTGGTTTCTTAGCCGGGCAATATTTTTTGTAAAGGACCACCAAGGCTTTTGACCTCTAGGGAGAGAGAGAGAGCAATCTCTCACTCACCCATACCCCTATTTTTGGTAGGGATGGAGGAGAGGACACTCTCCACCCACCCAAAGCAAACGAAAGCTTGATTCCCTAACCTAACCCAATGAGGAGAGGTTAGTGTGGTTACATGTTAGGTTAGACGTCATAATGCCGTCATAAAATTACTACGTGAGGTTAGGCCTACTCACATACGTAGGGCTTGACATCGTAATGACGTCAATGGTTTAAGACGTCATTAATGCGTCATAACCTTACCTACGTGAGGTTAGACATGTTCACGTACGTCATGTATGGCTTCATAATGACGTCATTACAGTGACGTCATTGACTGGGGGTCTATGACCTTGCCAGGGGTAAGTGACATCGTGGAAAAATGCTGACGCAGCACCCATTGTTTTAGGACCTACATTGCCCTACTACTAGTGTGTTACGTTAACTTTCAGCTCCGCATATTTCTACTCCATGTATCACCCTACTTATTACCACTGCTTTACACGCTATTCTCTGAATATTGTAATCGATACCTCGGAAATTTATTTTGCAGTATGCTTATACCTGAAATTGCTGCTAAACCCATCCACTCTTCTTGTTTAATTTGCTCGGACGATTTGCCATTCCTACTTATCCAAACGCCCAGATACTCTATCAGTCTCGCCTATTTCCTGTCTTTTTATCAGCCATTTCTTCTTTATCTTCCTTTTTCTACTTTTACTGCATATTATCACCTCTGTCTTATTAATATTTTTTCTCAACGAACATTTACTAGCATATTCTGATACTTCATTTATACTTTTTGTACATCCCCTCCTCACGGCGTTTTCAATAAGGCATCATCTTCAAATATCAAGCCTGGGCTTTCTTGTCCTCCCAATATAGGGCAAGCAGAGTTCTCCTCCCCATGCCCAGCTAATACGTCTTTTATAAATTTAAGAAATAGAATTGCAGACAATTTTAAACCCTGTTTTTACCTATATTTGACTCAATTAAACCACTTACAACGCATTCCTCTATTCTAATTCTACAATACACTTCATCATATATGGTCTCCGTCTCATCTTCTTTGAAATTCCCTCTCTTCCCAATATCTCAAACAGCGCCCTCCTAGTCACTGTATCAAAGATCTTTTAATAATCCACCGCTGCTATATACACATTTCTTCCTTCCTCACATATTTATCTATTATTGTCTTAAATATCATAACATTATCCATCGTCCTCCGTCCCTTCCTAAAACCACTCTGGTAAATCGATGGTATGGAAGACTCTTCCGCCCAGTTTCTCAACCTGTTCGCTTTTATGCCCCTATACACCTTACTTAATGCGTCTAATATAGTTATCCCCCTGTAATTACTGTGATTATTGCTTACTCCATTCTTTTATAAATAGGACACATGATACCCTGTTGTTACTCTTTCTGAAATTTATAATCTTCGAATATCTTGTTAAATAACTTGACTATACTCTCCTTCATCAGGCTATTTTTACAGCTTCTTTTCAAAACTTATTAGTTATTCCATTTTCACTTCCTTCGGTCCTATTTTTCGCTTTTACTACCACTTCCAACAGCTCTTTCCCTGGTATTCTTTTATCCTGGTCATAACTCCCTATTACTATCACACTCCCGAACTCCTTAGTCCGTTTCTACTCTTTCACCCCCATCCTTTTCTCCTAGCAGTTTCCGAAAATATTCCTCCCATGTTTCGTAGTCAATTTTAGATTTTGCATAATTCTTATCTCCCCTGTTAATTTTGTTGATTCTCTTCCATACCTTCTCTCCTTGCTTGTTTTTACAGTCGATGTTAATCGCTTCTGTTTGTTCCTTCTTCCAGAACTTTTCCTTCATATTATTATTCCCTTGTACTCCCTCCTCAGCCTGCAAAAATCCTCCCTCTCTCCCCTCCGCCCATGCTTCCTGAATGCTCTTAGCGCTCTCATGACTAATTTCCTCAATTCTCACCCTCCTGTACCCCCTTCTTTCTTTTTCCCACTGTATCTTTTAACTCTGCTACACTCTTAATGGGGTATTCTAGTAGCTCTCCAGCCATATCCATGTTATTACATCTCAAGATTCTTCACACCATCCCTTAATAGTTTGGATATCCCTTCCTAAATAATCATCTAGCTTCACTTTTACCTCCTCTGTTCACTTATATTTTATAAGTCTCATACCCTTTTCTCTACCCCTCCTTCCTAATACCTCCCCTTCCTCATACTCCATTCTCCTCAAGTTTATAAATACTGGGGCATGGTGAGATTTAGCCCAGTCAACAACCTCAATCTTATTTATTCCTGCCAATATATCCACTGAGCTGATTACCAAATAAAAAACACTACCTCCTTGTCTCGTAATGTAAGTCAAATTCCCATCCCTATCATCAGTCCACCCCCATTTATAATGCACCTGCCGAGCATAGTTCCAGAAGTTTCTGCCGATAACCATTTCTCCCTAAAACCTCACTCCGTCTCCCTCCCCTCATTACTTCCTCGCCCTCCGTTGTGTACTGGATTTAAACCACCTATTATTGCATTCCAGTCTCTCACCTATCATCCCATCCTCCTCATACATCTCACTGATCCCACAAATCTCCTCTATCAGCTCCTCGAGAAAACTATCATTAGCATATTCCGATCCCCTCGGGTGGTTATATAGCAAAGCCAGGCAAACCTCGTTTGCCTCCCCACCTCCCATCTTAAACCTAATCCAAATCACCTCCTCCATCTCATTTTCCATTTCTTCAATCAATTCTCGTATTTATGAATAATTTATTAATAATGTTCTTCCCCTGGATTTCTTCCCCTCCTACTCTGTTTCCTTTACGTTATGTTCCTTACCACAAACCCCTTCCACGATACACTTTTCCCTACTTCTAACCACGTCTCCAAAAAAGTGCCACAATATCAAAACTCTCCACTAATTTTACTACCTCCCCGCTACCCAACATGCTTAACACCCCTTCAATATTTACAAAACCTATCTTATAACACAGTTATTCATTCCACTCTCTGTCCTCTCCCCCTCCGTTATACTTGTTTTCTTCTGTTACATTGGTTGATTTACTTGTTGTCACTCTCGCTCCTTCCTTTCCGGCTTCCATTTCCTTCTGACAATTTTTGAAATCTCTTTACCGCCTTCGTCCTGCTCTTTATTTTTCTTACCCCACAAGTCTTTTTAACATGCTTCTTCCTCTACCCAGTTCTTCTCGTCGTCTTTTTCCTTCTCCTTCCACTGCTCCGCTTGAGTGCGCCGGCTCCAAACAATCCTCACTCGGTATTCTCAGCATTACCACTTCCTCCTCTGTGCACTGGACTTCGCTCGGTTCAGCACTGCTATTCCCTGCCCCTGAACCTGTCTCGATTTTGCTTTCACTTTCACTAGCCGACTGCTCTTCAAACCGCTGATGTTTGCCATCCATTTCCTGTGGCTTGTTCATCGACCACACACGTGACCATCTTCTGTTCCCAACGACCAGCAGCTGAGCTCTAGTATTATGATCTCAGAGGCCTTGCTGCCTAGCCTCCCATAAATGTTTCCTTAAAATTCTAAATTATTTACTTGCTTCACTATCCATATCGCTGTTCAACCACACTTCATCCCTTTTTAAGTTTCCTGCGTTCCCTAACACAATATCCGTCATCAGGGTGGATAATAGCGAAACGTTAACGGGCCTATTGCCCATCCTTCTCCCTATTCCATGCACATCGTCTATGTCCACCTCACCCATCTTATGGGTGCTATGGGTGCACCACATTCACCACCTTATGCACTAGATTCACTTTCTTATGCCTTACACCTTCCAGCACTCCATTAATAAAAGTGTTCTTCCTTCTTCTTTCCTGATCCCCATTAACTCCTTCCTTCTTCACCTTAACCAGCTCCTCCTCCAAGACTTCTTCCTCAGTACTTCTATCTCTACTTTATTGCTCTCCACATTCACCTTTAGCTAAGCGTATAATATTTCTTTCTTCTTTAGTTGATATTACAACCTTAATGTATTTCCTTCCGAATCGCTCTTCTTGCAGCTAACTTGCGTGCGCTTTTTCTTTCAATGTGCATTCAATTGGATTTTATTTTTCTAAGTTTTGGCGTTAACAATTCGATCATTTCTTTGTCTCGCTCACAGCCACTAGGATTCGGATCGTAACTGTTCCGTGCAAATCCATATTTCCTTGATGTTTTAACATCTTATGGGTGCTATTTAATTTCCTTAACGGTAATCACATGCAATTCGACTCCGCGTAGTTGCTCTCAGATCAATGAAACGGCACATTACTAAAGGGTACAGATCTCTTCTTTTAGTTAAAAGGATATTCGGGAAAGCAGCATGTGTATATCTAGGAGATTTCTTACAAAAGAGTAGTGTTACGAAAATGTTGCTAACTTTGCGCTAGGAAGACTTGGAAGTAAGGAGATAAGCTGTTCGGCTAAGCAGTATGTTGCGATTTGTCAGTAGAGAGATGCCGTGAAATGACATTAGTAGACGAATAAACTTCAGTGGAGCTTTTAAAAGAAGGATAGATCATAATATGAAGATAAAGATGGAATAGAAGACAAGTTGGGGAAAATATTCATTTATAAGAAGAGGAATTAGGGATTGGAATCATTCATTGAGGGAAATGTTTGATAAAATCTCAAGTTCTTTGAAATCATTTTAAAAAGTCTAGGTGAATAATAGGGAATCTGCCACCTGATCGACAGCCCTAAATGCAGATCAATAATGATATTTTAATTGAGTTTTATAAATCTAGATTATTAGTATAGTTTAGAACCTTCTCATTCTACCACTGGATAAAGTAAATTACCTCCTTATATATTTTTACATTATTTTTGTCACTTTTCTTCGGCCGTTCTTGCCTTTACCTTGATCAAAATATGATTTATTTGGCTATGTTGAATTTAACAAATTGGAAAATAATTGATAAATTTATCACACTATTTCGGTTAAATAGGGTACACAATTCCTAAGTTTTCTACCGAAACAATCCAATATTCAATATATCTGAACCTCCGACTGCGGTAAACGCACTGAGTTCAGACAACTACTCTGCAAAAAACATCATGAAATGACATAGAAATATAATCACACATCATTATAAACTGCACTACACATGCCTGAACTACATGACTTTTAAATGGTTTCTTTTACGTAACTTATCTGTTGATTATTATCATCCAAATTATTAGCCTTATTTGCCGTTAATTATAGTAGATGATCCTACTTGGTTTTCCTCTGCTCACCATTTACTAATGAACTTTGTGACTGAATGAAGTAAGAAATCACTTGGCTGAGATTCTTTACTTCTTTCAATAAACTCCTTCGTAAATTATCAGGAAGAATTCTAATTCCACAATGTTATCAGTAATATTTCATTTAACGAGTATTAACATTAATCAATGCATTAACACTTGTTGAGCCTTTAATTGAACGATTATTAAACTAAACCTGACAAGTAACTCTTGCGCACATGGCAATACGTAGTCAAATCATTCTCAATGTTGCCTGTATTTTGCTTTCTGTTCATAAAAATGGATTACTACTATTCTGTATCTTTCAACAGAAATTAAAATGGCGTATGGCTTTTAGCACCGGAGTGTCCGAGGACAAGTTCGGATCGCCAAGTGCAGGTCTTTTGAATTGACTCCCACAGGCGAACTTCGCGTTGTGATGAGAATCGCGAAATCAACCAATTATGGTTAAAATTCCCGACCCTGCCTGGAATCGAAACCGTGACCCCTGTGTCCAAAGACCAGCACACTAACCATTTAGGCATGGAGCCGGTCTTCAACAGAGAACTGACCATTTACGTTTACAGTAATTTAATAACTCATCTACGCATTTTATTGGCTCAACAATCTATTTTATACTTCCCGATTTGACCTCAACCTTAACATTATGATTATTATTAGTTGAGTTTATCTCCTATAATAGGCATAGGATAGAAGAACACTGACTTACGAATTCCTCTACTGAAGGAGGTAGTTATCCTACAACTCATGATCACATTTCAAATTGTAATATTCCATTAAACTTGAACATTAGTGATGTGGCATGTATTTATTATTAAAGGGATATTATTAATCATGTATGTCCTATTAGAATTAGCACTCAGATCAAAGATAGATCTACACTATTCTCCAACAATAAAATAGAGTAAGAAAAGAATCAATACTACTTCTATTTTAATGGAAAATGTCTACTCACTTAAATAAATCATACTTTTATCCACTGAAAGGAAATACGTTACAAAATGTTACTTAATTTTGGGGATTGGTCTGGATTCCCTCTGCCTAGATTATCAGGTTGGCAGATGACCTCGTCCTTAGACTAGATAGACTGCTTCATTGCACGGGCTACGCAATATCGTATTTAGTTGGACATGTCGACTACAAATTCCTCCACTGTATCTCTCGGGCGTCGATCCTGGACTAGTTGTGTTGAGTACATCCCTTGTTGAATTTGCAACATGTTACTAGTTTCCTTGAATATTGTTTGCTGAAAACTAACACAAATATCAGTATGTATCCTAGTACAGTTTCTGGTTAACGAAATACGGCACTTAACTTGAAATCCTAGAAAGATATTACCCTGCACTGCATTTGCACCTTATGCTTTCCACCACAGACTTCCAGGTTACTAATTCTATAAGTAGTATATACGCCCATTCAGGGCAGTTGGCCAATTTCGACAAAACCACTTTTCAAGAAAAATTCAATAACATTAAAATGTTATTTTAATCAATAACATTAAATTAGCGTGATTTTTGCCTATATTGTTAATAATTTATGCACTTTCAGAAAAAGGCCAATAACATTAAAACAGCGCGCGCCAACGGAAAAAAGAAAAATATATATGCTAAACTTAGTAATTTTTTGCAAAACCTGATGAGTATTATTTAGCTTCTACTTTCCTACCCCTGCGGGATAGACACGAGCTTGAGTCATTTTACCAACCGATGTATTGTCATTTTGTTTTTTATTTTTAACTTAATACATTTTAAACTTAATAAATTTTCTTCTAATAAATGGAGGCTGAACTGAGAAATAAAATGTTAATCAACTTCGAGAATATTGTAAACAAAATAATGTAATTAGGTATTATAAACTTAGAAAAGCTGATTTGATTAAAATCGTTATAGATGATATTCATAGAAAACAATTTAATAAAGAATTTAATTTTGATGCTGATCTATATGCTGAAGCTAGGAAACTAATACCTTATAAAAACCGGTATATAGAACTTTCAATTTTGATGAGGATATTTTTAACAAACCAAAAGAAGAAAAGCCGAAATCGTTAAGACAAATATTTCCATTTTGCGATAAAATACTTAAAGGAAACCTGAACAAAAGGTAACTGAAAATAAGATATTTAACATTTTGGAAATCAATTTGAAATTTAATAAGAAATTTAAAGCTTGGTCTTCTGATTATAAAATAATATTTACACCTAAAGGAAAACAAAAATTTGAGGATATTCGTAGATATATTGAAGAAGTAGTTGAGGCGCATTCGAAAAGTGGTGAAACTATTAATGCGATATCTAAATTTTTAACTGATCTTATAAAATTAGTACAAAGGAGAACTAAACTTCGTAAAGGTGATATGCTTAATATAGTTATTAGAAATCCTGAATTATATTAGCCTATTTTTTCCGGTTGTACGATATTTAAAACGATAAAAAGGTATATGAAAATTTGACTTAAAATTTTTTAGAAATAGAACTTTCAATTTTGATGAGGATATTTTTAACAAACCAAAAGAAGAAAAGCCGAAATCGTTAAGACAAATATTTCCATTTTGCGATGAAATACTTAAAGGAACTCAAGATATTTCAAAGTCAACCTTTAATATAAAAATGATTGCTATGCCCAGAGGTGCTGGGGGTGAAAAGAAAATTATAAATTCAGGTGAAAATATTAAAACAAATAAATGTATAACTCGGATATAAGATAACGATAATTTATGTTGTCCTAGAGCTGCTGTGTTGGCTTTAACTTATGAAGCAATCTTAGGAAGAGAATTGACAAACAACGAAATTGAAATAATTAGAAAGGGTGGTAACTTTAAATTACAAAAACAATTAACAACTGAATTATGTTATAAACTGGTCGAATACAACGAAGAAGGTTTTACTCTAGAAGATATAGAACGCGTAGAAGGATTATTAGATATACAAATAAATGTTGTTTGCTCTGAAAATTTTAATTCTGTCATATATCGTGGAGAAGAGAAATAAATAATAATATACTTGTATAAAACTAAAAATCATTTTGGTGTTATTAATCGCATGAAAGCCTTTTTAGGAGCATCTTATTTCTGTAAAAATGTAACGAACCTTATTATCATAAAGACAAACATAAGTGTAAATACGGAAAGAAAGTTTGTACAATGTGTGCTGGTGAAGAACATCAAACGGAAGAGAATAATATATACTGTGATAAATGTGATAGTTATTGTTATAGTCCCTTTTTGTCCTGTAAGAGAACAAGTATTCACCGTCCGTCCTTTAAAACTTCTGTGCTATCGCTTTAACCATCTCCATCAGACAGGTTGCAAATGCTATTAACACTGGTCGTGCCGTTGTCGTAAGTTGCTTCCCCTTCGGTTTTCTTGAGGATTCCGAATATCCCTTGAAATTTAGTTTGAGTTTCATTTGATTGTTCGGAAGAGCTTCTTGATTAGAAGGAATGGTATCGGATAAATCTTCTAGGCACTGAATCTCTTCTTCTGTAGAGAACACACCATAGTTCGTCGAGTCGTCTAAAAAGTCCTGGGCGTTTTGTGAGAATTGTTGAGTTAACGGTGATGGTGTTGTAAGTGACGTTACTTCTTCTTTTACTCAAGCCTGCGTTGTTGATGGTGGAAAGAAGGACTTCAACATTGTAGCGGTAGTAAATGATTTACCTGTAAAAAAGCCGAACTTGTTGCAAGCTGTTCTACTTAATAACTGAGAGGGGAGATTCGATCGCATGCAGAAATATATATATCCGTATTGTTCAAATTTCATCTACCGTCATCAATTTTAATACACCAATGCGCACACCGGATGTAGGGTTAATATCACGACTTTCTGACGTTATATTTACAGTACAAGCTCAATTCGATAGTATTTTAATGTAGTAACATACGACAGCCTTGCGCCTTTGAAAAATAAGAAAGCATAGGAAGGTGATCTAGCAAGATAGTAATGGCAAGGGGGCATTTATCTACTCTGCCCCCTCCAATATGGTGTTGGGAAGGGGTATCCACCAGCTTGCCTTAAAACCAGGGTCCTCTCAGGTTAATAGGGGTTTTAAGGGTAGCTCTATACAGGTGTGAAACCTTTCCTAACCCATCGCCACTATAATACCTATCTGTGTCGGTGCGCACTAGCAAAATAATAATAATTGTACGGATTATTTCTGTTGCGGCAAGCAAAATTCTCTCTTCACTGACTAGCCCTGTTGGTACCCCCTCGTAATAACGAAATTAAACTAAACCCTGTAGCGCAACAACCTCCTGAAGAGGCTTTGGCCTACTATATGACCGCTGATCAGCCAGAAGACCTGCAGATTACGAGGTGACGTGTATTCAGCACATCAAATCCTCATGGCTGTTGACTAATGCCAAACCACAGAAAAATCTTTATCAGCTAACGACAGTGGGATTCGAACCCAAAACTAAACCCTATTATAGTCGCTATCTTGCCTCCGGGGCTTTAGCACAAGGAAGTTGCACACGGCCGCTATCTTGCGCATTACTCCCTAGGGCGTCTCCTTATGTCCTATGTCTCCCCTGAACCAGCTTTCTCTACAAGAGCCTATGCATAGCCGTTATCTAGACCCTAGCACTAGGAAGTTGCACCAGCTAACAGAGGCGGACAAGGTACATATTCTTTAGTTGTTTTCCCTCTTAATAGCCTCTTACAACATGCAGGCCATTGTCTTAAGTTAGATACTATCCTACCAGCATTTGCCTAGAGGAGAAGACTACTCAGAAAAATTCCTAACCTGAGTGAGGAATCGAACTCCCGGCTACGAATAATCTTTAGATGTAGGTTAAAAATTCTAACCTGGCTTGAAATCGACCCCCGAGCACTCCGGATCCCAAGATAGCGGTTTCAAACTCGGCAGAGGCAGTCGGTAGGAGTGATTACTGTTTCCGAAGTACTCGGAGAAAACCCTGCCCCTCCTCCGCTTTGTTCAGTAAAATCTCACATAGAGTGACCAGGATATGTCCGTCTCCATGGCTAAATGGTTAGCGTGCTGGCCTTTGGCCATAGGGGTCCCGGGTTCGATTCCCGGCAAGGTCGGGAATTTTAACCTTAACTGGTTAATTTCGCTCTCACGGGGGCTGGGTGTATGTGTCGTCTTCATCATTTCATCCTCATCACGACCCGCAGGTCGCCTACGGGAGTCAAATCAGAAGACCTGCATCTGGCGAGCCGAACTTGTCCTCGGACACTCCCGGCACTAAAAGCCATACGCCATTTCATTTACCAGGATATGAACGACGGAACCCAGCGTTAAGAGGCCGGTGCGCTGCCACCTGAGCTAAGGAGGCTCTCTCAACGTTTAATATGTCTCTCAGTGAGATTACACATAAGATAATGTTGTACCGGGTAGGTTGGCCCTGGGTTACGTTCGCGCAGCTGTGAGCTTGCATGCGGGGGATGGTGAGTTCTCTTGTCCAGTTTTACAATTAAAAAATACTTGGTGAACATTATTTATGATATTTTTAAGAATGCTCACACACCCGAGGCGCACGTTTAATTCACGGCTCTTAACAGAACAAGAACGGTGTCTACTCAACAACAGATTAATTCCTTCACCGATAGATAGTGGGTTAAATACGAATTTACTGTATGCTAATCTATAACAGAGTACATTAATGTTGTTTACGTTTCCTATCCTCCTACATACCCTCTGTCGTGCATAGCAGGTGAGATCCACCTAGGGAGCGAGGTACTGGACATTCTCTCTAGTTGTATTCCGTGCGCTTAGGGATAGCCGCTATCTTGTCCCCGGGGCCGTAGTACTAGGAAGTTGCACACATCCGCCATCTTGCGCATTACTCCCTAGGCCGGCAAAGTAGAAAAATTATTGTTATTGTGAATTTGTTCCAAAGTTCTAAGTACATGCACATTCAAGAGACATTATAACATTGCCATTCACTAACGCAAGTAGCAGAGATAATGCAAGGACATTTTGCATGCATACAAACGTTGAGTCGAGTTCCTGTTTCCACTGCAGAAGACAACAGACTATATATATGTTCTAAACAAAAAATCCATCCTCTTGGTAGAGGGCACATCATTTCCGGTCCTCTGTAACAGGATTGATTAACACAATGTTTTATCTTGTTCAGGAGGGAGACCTAAAGCCTTAGCGACGGTACAGTTATAGGCTCCCTTCCATTATCAACAGGTTTTATCTTGTTTAGGAAGGCAAGTCACGCCTCGGATAGAGAGGTAAAGCCTTAGCGACGGTGTAGTTAGTCTTCCTCCAAAAATAGCAGTGGGGGAGAGCATCTGTCCGTAGAACTGTGTCAGATAACGGTAAAACTGTGAGGAGGAGGAGGGGTTGATCTGACCAATATAACGTAACGCTGTCGAGAAGCGCAGCAAGCCTTAAATTAGAGTCCTTAGGCTCCCACTCTAAGTTAGTGTCGAGAAGGGCATGTTGTCTATAAACTATGGCCCAGTGAGGTTTGACCACTCCAAGATTGTGTCCTCGAAGGTGTATGCCGAGAAGGGCAGCTAGCCATATAACTTTAATCCTCTGAAGTAATGTCCCCCTCCGAGATGTCGGGGAAGGGGTATGTCGAGAAGGGCAGTTAGCCTTAAAATGTTAATCCTCAGAGGTTAGATCCCCTCTAATATGGTGTCGGAGGAAGGGGATATCGAGAAGTGCAGCTAGCCTTAAAACTATCATCCTCTGTAGTTATGGACCCTGGCTCCGTCAACAGCAGTAAGGCAAGATGGTGTCAGGGAAGGGGTATGTCCAGACGGGCAGATAGCCTTTAACCGTAATCCTCTGAGGTGAGGCCCCCTCGAAGATTGTGTCGGGAAAGGGGGACGTCGAGAATGGCAGCTAGTCTTAAAACTTTAATCCTCTAAGGTTATGCCCCCTCTAAGATGGTGTCAGAGGATGGGAGGGATGTCGAGAATGGCAGGTAGCCTTAAGAATATAATCCTCTGTAGTTAAGCACCCCTGCCTATATCAACAGCAGTGAGGTTAGGCACATTAAAAAATTCCGCGCCAAAAACAAGTGCACGTAGTTACGACCTGTCAGGATAACAGCTGTCATCTTAACAGCTGTTCAAATTCCGCGTCACCACGTCGTTAAGATGGCAGCAGTGAGGTTAGGACCTATCAAGATGGTAACTATCATCTTGACAGCCATTTCTTTTTCAAATTCCTCGCCCACGTGGTTAGGATAGCTGCAGTTAGGTTAGGACCTATCAAGACGGTAACTATCATCTTGACAGCCATTTCTTTTTCAAATTCCTCGCCCACGTGGTTAGGATAGCTGCAGTTAGGTTAGGACCTGTCAGGATGGCAGCAGTGTGGTTAGCCGCGTTCACTTGTTCAAAATTTGCACCAAAACAAATGCACGTGGCCAGGACCTGTCAAGATGACAGCAGTGTTTGTCTGTAAACAATGTGACGCCACGGTCACGTGGTCATGACTTCATGGAGTCAATGACATTGGCCGGGGTCTATGACCTCGGGTGCTGACTCAGCAGAAAATTCTGACGCCATGGTTTAGAACCCGCCTACTACTTCAATGCAGCATTTAAACAGGCACATTCCGGTAACATAGATACGGAATATGAAGACACTTTTTCAGGGGAAATAGAAGCTGATATACAGTATATGGGAATCATTCCACTTCCAGAATCACGTGGTTATTGGTTTAGAGGGATTCATACAACATGAGAATGTGACAAATACAGCCTACTTCTGTATCGCGTACCACCATTAGAGGGGCGGAGGTTTGAACCAACAACCTTATGACTCAATGAATATAGAAATGGATGTGATGGTATGTTTTCTAATATTATTGAAAATTTGAATACATTGCGATGAAGAGTTTTTATTAAATTTAACTTTTTCTGAAACAATATGATCTGTTTCAATATTTCCTAAATAATAAGATGAAATCTGGGGATAAGCTGAATGAAAATGTGGGCGGAAAATGGGTAATGCATTTGAAATCTCATCGGCTGTGAATTCTAATGAGAACTGAGTGGCTGTTTCAGCGTGAGAAGACGTGGACTTTAGCTCCAGCTGTATTTTTCATCTTCTTTCTTATCATTATCAGCAGGATTTCTTTTCAGACCATCTAACTTAATTGCCATCTCGTCTGCCTTTATCTTGGAGCCCTTGCTGCTGAATTTTGGTGTACTTCTACCTAGTTTACTTGAAAGTGACCATGTTTTTCTGCTGGAATGTTGGAAGTTCATGTTTTCCATGAGCTCATTCCATTTCTCTTTCCTGGTTGTGTCGAGGGATTGTAATAATTCATCACCAATCTCCTGGTTATTACTGAGTTTATAAACTTTGTGCTTTTATGCCAGTTGGCTGTGGCAATGTTCCATCGTGGCAGTATGACTGATTTTATGACAGGAAACACTAGGCTGATGGGGGATCGTCGTTGCTTCACGTCCGTAGGTTTAACATTAAAAGTGCACCACACGTGATCCCCGCGTGTTGCTGGGCCTAAAGCTCTGCGGATGGACATCCCAGCAATCAGAGTATACATTACTACGTATACCGCCTTATGGACTCTCAGCAGTAGAAGTCAAACATAGACAAGAAACTATAAAGACCAAGTACCAAAATAACAAGTTAAACCCCTTAACACTTTTCTTAAGTAAGGCTATTAATTACCTAGAGACCATGAATCGAAATAAATCTTGGTATGGCATAAATTGATAATCTACAATTAATAAAACATGTTTCTCATAGTGAACATAATTTAGGTATTTATTTTATTAGATTATAATTAAACAATTACTAGCAGGTAAAAAGTCCAAGAAAAGAAAACCACCCAAACTTAGTTACAATAAATTAAATCTGGAGATTAAACCTTAATGCACCGTCCGGGCGGAGAAATAAATTTAAATGATACATTTGCATAACTTCCAAACAACCAAAAACTCTTATGAAATTATTATCATGTTTCATGCATCTCGTCTTCCATTAATATGTTCTTTTTGACAACATTTCTTTAACTTATACAAATAATTCATTATTCTGAAAACGCCTAGGCCTCTAGTACATGCCTTGCGGATCAGAAAATAGCAGGCTTAAGCTGACAGAAGGCGAGGAAAATATAAGCACCAAAGAGGAAGAAGGATAAATCAAATTACATTAAAGCGAGGATAGCTAGACGAAATATAACAAAGATGCAGGACAATACCCGCACAGGTCATTAAAAGTCACAACTCCACCAAACAACATTCAACAATCACTATCAGCAACGCGACCAGTTACAATGGCTACGTAAACACGCCAAGAGACCTTGGCAACCACCAAAAGATGAGCCAAAACAACAATGCTCCAACAAGAAAGGTATCAAGGGGAAAAGAATAAACAAAAGTTAACAAGAAATAAAAACGAATCAAGAGACTGGTACCCAAGTGAAATCTTACGTAGTTTTACAAGTTTACAAACAGAGTAGTTTCATAGAATTGCTGAATAATATTAATCTTAAATTATTTCAATTAATCACACACTTTCCTTTCTCGAAACGGTTTGGACGTGTAACTAAGTACAATTTTGAAACCCAACTTAGAGGAAACTAAAGGTAACTTAAAAAAGCGATAGTGGGACGACCTAACAAATTAAAGACCCACGACGATTCCGAAAATGAAAGAATTTCAACTAATTTTTCTTTACGCAGCAGGAAGCAGAAATGAAGAAGAGACTTACTTGCAGTGTCGGAGTTGCAGAAGCATGCTAGCATCCATTACTCACACGAATGAAATATTCTTGAAACTACTAAATTCATAATTAAAAAAATCGAGACGTTCCCCGAGACCAATAAAGCAGCACTAAGGACTAAATCTTTATGCAGAACTCTGTTATCCAGTATCCATTTGGTAGATCAGAACCCGATCGAGAAGTGAGAACGAAACACGTCTTGGCTCTATCGTGCTCCAGCGATTACTCATGGCGTCCCACACCTACAATCAGCATGGACATCCAACAAGGAAGGCTCCAAGCGCCATGATTGGCTGAAGAAGGAGAGGAGAGGGAGAGACTCGCTGTCGATGTAACACTTCAGGTTAGGGCAAGAGATCGTACAATGACGAAGTTCAAATGAGCAAGCCACGCAGGAAGAAATAGTGGAATACAAGACGGAAATAATTTCCGAATGATACCAATTTCTACAGCACGAATGCCGTTTCAAAAATGTGTCTCAGAAGAGCAATAAACACGTCACCAACGTGATATTATGGTAAAATGAGAAAACCTTGCTGAACTCATCTCAGAAGAAGACATGCCTGCCTGGAAATATTGGATGGCCGCGGATGTGGATCACCTACTTTCAACGGCGGTCTGCATATTCAATCGGCACTACCATGTAGAGTCCTCCCGTGACCTCCCCCGCAGTCATTGACATGCAAGAGGTGTCTGATCTATAATGATCATAGCACGGCGCAATGTAAAGCTAGGTGGCCAGTCTGTTGTCACTACAGCCATCCCCATCACACCCCGAAATGCCCCAACACCCAAGATCCTCGCCAGTGTCACACCCGCGGACAGAAGTATAGCAACATGGGTTCTAAAACAATGGGAGCTGAATCAGCATTTTCCCACGAGGTCATTGATCCATGGCAAGGTCATTGACCCCATGACGTCACGGCCACGTACTATTGTTTACAAACAGGAATGCGAGCTCGTGTTTTGACACCTGTCATCTTGACAGGTACTACCTTCACTTTTGACTACGTGCTCGTGTTTTGGAGCGGAATGTGAATGAGTGGGCGAGGCTAACCTCACAGCTGCCATCTTGACAAGTCTTAACCATGTGCTTTTGACAGGTATGAGACGCGAAATTTTGAAAAAGAGAACGACTCTAATCTTACAATTGTCACCTTGATGAGACGTAGCAAAACACCACGTGCTTTTGAAAGGCATGAGGCGCAGAATTTTAAAAAAGAGAACGACTCTAACCTTACAGCTGTTATCTTGACGGGACTTAGATACACACCACGTGCTTTTGGAGACACCATCTTATAGGAGCCAAACTTTACAGGGTCTAGTACTACGGTCGGATGCCCTTCCCAACACTATCTTGCAAGATGCTCATCCCGACGGCATCTTGGAGAGGCCTATCCTCAAAGCGCATAGTTTTTTAGACAGATGCCCTTCCCGACGCTAAGGGCGTAGTTTTACGACCAGATGCCCTTCTCGACACCATTTTCGAGAGGCCTAAACTCACAGGACTTTGATTTTACGGCAAGATGCATTTCCCGACGACATATCGCCAGATCCCCTTCCCAATACCATCTTGGATGCTTTACGTCTCCATCCGACGGACAAATAACTATGATCACACTTATTCTTCCTTTTTCACCTGTGTTATCGCGAGGTCTGCTTAAGGCTTTGAGTCTCCATCCGACGGATACCCTATTCCTCATCGTCTAGCCCTAGTTTTTTTACAGATAGATGCCGTTCACTCCTCCTCCTCACCGTCTGTCCCAATTTTACAGATGGATGCCTTCCCTCCGCCTCCTTGTTTGTCCTAGTTTTACGAATAGGCTACTGGATGCCCTTCATGACGCAGGGAAGATAAAAAGGTGAAATGAACGGTGCAGCAAAACTGGTTCAACCCTGCTTTCAGCTGTACCTATCCTAGTCGCTATTTTGTTGATGGCATGTTTTTTATGCTTTACGTCTCTATCCGACAGACTACTTAGTTGTGCTTTCTGCACATGGCTTTACATCACTATCCGATGGACGCAATTTTGGAGGGGATTTGAGTAGTATAATTCAAGGATTCGGGCGCCGCCGCCACCGCAGGCTCCCATAGGCCACCTCCACCACCACCACAGCCAGAGGCCTCCCAGATGCCTCCTCCACCACCACCACAGCCAGAGGCCTCCCAGAGGCCTCCTCCACCACCACCACAGCCAGAGGCCTCCTCCACCACCCGCGGGAAATTTGAATTTGTAAACAAAGCCACGTGCTTTTTGACAGCTATCATCGACAACAACGCATCGCTAACCTTGACGGGCCTAAACCTCAGTAGTGCAAACATAACCTAACTAGCGCGAGGTAAACAAAGCCACGTGTTTATGACAGCCACGTGCTTTTTGACAGACAACAACGCATCGCTAACCTCAGTACTGCCATCTTGACGGGCCTAAACCTCAGTAGTACCAACTTAACCTAACTAGCGTGAGATAAACAAATCTACGTGCCTTTGACAGCTGTCATCCGCCATCTTTAAACTACAGAGCACCGTGATGCCCTCTTTATCTCAGTAGCTGCAAATTCGTCACCTGTCATCCGCCATCTTTAATCAAGAGAGCATCGTACTGCACTCTCTAGTTGAAATGTGGTGGCGGCAATTTGAAAAATTCCACGTGCTCTTGTTTGAAAACAATGCTACATGCTTATTTGACAGCTACCATCCGCCATGTTTAATCAAGAAAGCACCGTGCTGCACTCACTAATTGAAATGTGGTGGCGGCAATTTGAAAAATTCCACGTGCTCTTGTTTGGAAACAATGCCACATGCTTATTTGACAGCTGTCATCCGCCATCTTTAATCTATAGAGCACAGTGCTGCCCTCTTTAGCTGAAATGTGGTGGCGGATAATTTGAAGAATGCTTTTTGACAGCAGCCATCTTTAATCAAGAGAGCACCGTGCTGCCCTCTTTGTGGCGGTGGCAAATTCCACGTGGTTTAAAAACTCACGCGTTTTTTTCTGACAGCTGTCATCCGCCATCTTGCATCACAAACCTCAGTGCTGCACTCTTTAGCTAGATACCTTTGAAATGTGGTGGCGGCAATTTGAAAAATTCTATGTGCTCTTGTTTGGAAACAAAGCCACGTGCTTTTTGACAGCTGTCATCCATTATCTTTAAGCAATAGAGCACTATGCTGCTATCATGCGGGCAATTTCGTCAGCTGTCATCCGCCATATTTAATCTACAGAGCACCGTGCTGCCATTTTTAGCTAGATACCTTTGAAATGTGGTGGCGGCAATTTGAAAAATTCTATGTGCTCTTGTTTAGTAAACAAAGCCACGTGCTTTTTTTGCCAGCTGTCATCCACCATCATTAATCAATACAGCAATGTGCTGCTATCATGCGGGCAATTTCGTCAGCTGTCATCCGCCATCTTTAATCTACAGAGCACCGTGCTGCTCTCTGTAGTAGCGGGCAATTTGAAAAGTTCTGTTAGCTGTCATCCGCCATCTTTAATCAAGAGAGCACCGTGCTGCCATATTTAGCTAGATACCTTTGAAATGTGGTGGCCGCAAATTGAAAAATTCCACGTGTTCTTGTTTAGTAAACAAACTCACGCGCTTTTTGTCAGCTGTCATCCGCCATCTTTAATCTATAGAGCTCAGTGCTACACTATTTAGGTACATACCTTTGAAATATGGTGGCGGATAATTTAAAAAGAAAAATTCTACATCAGCCATCTCTCGACGCTAATTGCACAAGATGGTGGCTATACATGAGTCCTTAAAGGTGCTTATACAAGATGGCCGCTATACATAGGTTCTTATGAGATGTCCTTGGGATGCTTGGGCGAGATGGCGGTTATACAAGGCTCCTTATGAGACGCCCTAGAGATGCTTGCGCATGATGGCGGTTGCTCTTATGAGGCGGCTTAAGGGTCCTTGCACAAGATGGCTAGAGATGCACTAAGGATGCTTGCGCAAGATGGCGGACGCAAGATGGCGGCTATACACGACTCCTTATGAGACGCCTTAAGGGTGCTTGCGCAAGATGGCTGCTGCTCTTATGAAGAAAGCTAGCTTAGAGGCTAACGTGTCGTGCTAGTTCGATTCATTAAATTTGGGGCTTAAATGCATATTGTTAAATATCTCGAAAACGGTGCATCGTAGAACAAAACGGACAAAATGTTTCTACCCAATACCTCGGTTCGCAGTATGGGGAACATGATATCATAAGAAAAACATAGTCTAATGATGAGATCAACGGTTCGGTTCTAACATAGGCCCTTTGACATTAGCTCTGTTTCAGCTTGTAATGAAGCAAGTCTTCGTAACATGATCAGGTCTAGCTATGGTGGAGAGTATAACGTACCGTGCAGGTTCGATTCATTACATTTGGGACTTAAATGCAAAATGTTAAATATCTCGAAAACGGACAAAACTTTTCTACCTGATACCTAGGTTTGCAGTATCAGGAAAATGATAGCGTAAGAAAACATAGTCTAATGATGAGATCGACGGTTCGATTCCTACTTAGGCCCTTTGGCATTGGCAGCTATCTATTTCTAAAAGATGGCGGCTATACATAGCTTCTTATGAGACAGCTTAAGAGCGCTTGCACAAGATGACTGCTGCTCTTATGAGACGCCCTAGGGGTGCTTGCGGGAGGTAGCAGCGACAAGACGATGACTATACACAGCTGCTTATGATACGGCCTAGAGGTGCTTACACAAGATGGTGGCTGCTCTGATGAAGAAAGCTAGCTTTGCATCGTGCAGGTATTTTTACAGCACTAAACCTCATACCTTTGAAATGTGGTGGCGGGTAATTTGAAAAATTCGACGTGCTTTTTCATAAGCTGTTAAGGCCTCCTCTTATGTCAAGGCATAGCTCTATCGAACAAGTTTAAACCTGCATCGGAATAGCTAGAATAAGCACGTGCTGCAGTGATGACGTCATTAAGCATGTTTAGACTTGCAAATCCCAGAAGAAACGTAACAAGGCTGGAATCGAAAACTGCACTCTATGCCGTTAACTTTATCATGTGATCGGAACATTGATTGAAGTGTTTAGAACACTAAATAAGTAGAACCGAACACTGTACTCGATACAACATGTGTTTAGAACATGTCAGGGGATACCTTTGTTCTAAGAAGATTAGTTTACCGCACATTCCTTGTAAGGCTAATAGGCTAAGGGGCTAATCGGCAAAAGGGCTAATGGGCAAAAGGGCTAAAGGGCTAAAGGGCTAATGGGCTAAAGGGCTAAAGGGCTAAAGGGCTAAAGGGCTAAAGGGCTAAAGGAGCAACAACCTCATCGATCGCTATCAGCAAGAACGCTTGTACTTTGTTAAGTGTAGAAAATTAATCTTTATTTGTAAATGGTTTCATGTTCAGAACAAGGAATGGAACCTAGGGGTTACGTCTTACCTAATGAAATCCCCGAGGTGCGATGAGTTACGTTTTTCGAACTAGTGTTTTTAACACTGAACTTTTCAAGATGATAGCAGAGAATTTAGCAATGTTCTGTTGTTGGATTATAAATTCAGCGCTACAACATGCATAAGGTGGCAGCCTTGAGGTTTACTGCCGTAAAGATGACAAGAGTGAGGTTAACAATGTTCCGTTGTTGGATTTTAAATTCCGCACTATAACATGCATAAAGTGGCAGCCTTGAGGTTTACCGCCGTAAAGATGGCAGCAGTGAGGTTAGCGACGCTCTATTGTCCTTTAAAGTGAGGTTAGGGTTCGTCAAGAAGACAGCTGTCAAAAAAGCACGTGGCTATGTTTACCAAACAAGAGCACTTGGCTGTGACGTCACGGTCACGTAATCAATCCTTAGCTCGACGTCGTTAAGAGCAGCATTAGGATTAGCTATGCTTAAAAGTCTTGGGAACAGAGCAGCAGTATGAATTGCCATTTTCAAAGCGTGTACACATCACCTATCGATTTTACATGCATTGACCATCGAACTAGACTTCATCCGCTAGATCGTGCTGCTATCTTAGCATAACCTATACCCATAAAATTAAAGTACAATGAATAGCCATGTTTCAAAGCGTGTACACATTACCTATCGATTTTGCATGCATCGACTCTCGTACTAAACTTCTTCCGCTAGATAGTGCTGTTATCTTAGCATAACCTATACGCGTGACCATAAAGTACAATGAATAGCCATGTTTCAAAGCGTGTACACATTACCTATCGACTTTGCATGCAACAAATATCGTACTAAACTTCTTCCGCTAGGTTGTGCTGCTATCTTAGCATCAAACAGGAGCTTTAAAACTGAATTTGAATATACTTTGGATGAGGTAGTTATCCCGAAAGATGGCAAGTGCAAATACTTAGGTGTGAGATTTGAAAGTAATTTGCACTGGAAGGGTCATGTTGATGACATTGTTGGGAAAGCATACAGATCGTTACATGTCATAGTGAGACTACTTAAAGGATGCAACAAAAATTAAAAGAGAAAAGTTACTTAAGTATGGTTCGTCCATTATTGGAATATGCAAACAGTGTTTGGGATCCTCACCAAGAATAACTAATAAAAGAACTAGATGGTGTGCAGAGGAAAGCAGCAAGGTTTGTAACAGGGGATTTCAGGAGAAAGAGTAGTGTATCAGAAATGTTAAAGGAACTTGGGTGGGAAACTTTAAGTAAGAGAAGGGAGAAAACTAGACTTATAGGATTATATAGAGCCTATACAGGAGAAGAAGCATGGGGAGATATCCGTGAGAGGCTTCGGTTGGAAAATAATTATATTGGTAGAACTGACCACAAGTACAAAATTAGAAGGAATTTTAGCAGAAGCGATTGGGGTAAATTTTCTTCCATTGGGAAGGGCGTGAAGGAGCGGAACAGTTTACCAGGGGTAGTGTTTGATCCTTTTCCAAAATCTGTACAGATATTCAAGAAGGGAATAAACAACAACAGAGATAATAAATTAAATGTTAGAGGGCATTCGACCAGTGCAGGATATTGTAAATAATAAATGTGTGTGATTAAATTAATTCCATCCCCTGGTCTAAGGAGTTTGGACAGCCCAAGTAGGGGACTGCCTGTAGGGGTGAAGTACAGTGGGGACTTCGAGGGCCCTGGGACCGCTACGGTAGCTGTGAAGGCCCTTCAGGAACTCTGAAAAGTGGTGGCAAAAGGGGCTCTGGTTAATACGCAGCAGGTCGTTATGCTACTTAGGTTCCAAAATGGGTAAAATATAAATATGTAAATAAATTCAGTGTTAATTTTAATCTTATACCAGTTGTATATTTTATTAGAAGTAATTTCACATACCGTACTGTATATGAGTTGACTATGTTTGTAAGATATTATAAGTAGAATTTTGTAAACAATATAAATTTATTAAGGATGATGCGTGTGTTTAATAGAACAATTTATTAGCGTAAATTGTATAATATTGTATTCTAGGAAAATTTTCTTCGTCTCCTGTTAATTTAAAATTTAGTGCTTGACAATAATGTATTTTAGTGTACCATTTGCCACCGAGGTAGACACCTCATTTGCAAATAAAGAGATTTTGATTTGATAACTTATACACATGAACTTAAAGTACAAAGAATAGCCATGTTTCAAAGCGTGTACACATTACTTATTGATTTTGCATTCATCGAATCTCGTACTGAACTTCTTCCGCTAGATTGTGCTGCTATCTTAGCATAACCTATACCCATGAACTTAAAGTACAATGAATAGTCATGTTTCAAAGCGTGTACACATCAACTATCCAATTTGCATGTATCGACTATCGTACTAAACTTCTGCAGGTAGGTTGTGCTGCTATCTTAGCATTACTAAGGCGCATGAACTTAAAGTACAAAGAATAGCTATGTCTCACAGCGTGTACACATTACCTATCGATTTTGCAAGCATCGACTCTCGTACTAAACTTCTTCCGCTCGATTGTGCTGCTATCTTACATAACCTATACGCTTGACCTTAAGGTACAAAGAATAGCTATGTTTCAAAGCGTGTACACATTACCTATCGACTTTGCATGCAACAAATATCGTACCAAACTTCTTCCGCTAGGTTGTGCTGCTATCTTAGCATAACGTATACACATGAACTTAAGGTACAAAGAATAGCCATGTTTCAAAGCGTGTACACATTATTTATTGATTTTGCATTCATCGAATCTCGTACTGAACTTCTTCCGCTAGATTGTGCTGCTATCTTAGCATAACATATACACATGAACTTAAAAGTACAAAGAATAGCCATGTTTCAAAGCGTGTACACATTACCTATCGATTTTGCATGCATTGACTCTCGTACTAAACTCCTTCCGCTAGATTGTGCTGTTATCTTAGCATAACCTGTACGCATGACCTTAAAGTAAAAAGAATAGCCATGTTTCAAAGTTTGTACACATCACCTATCGATTTTGCATGCAACAAATATCGTACTAAACTTCTTCCGCTGGATTGTGCAGCTATCTTAGCATAACTTATACACATGAACTTAAAGTACGAAGAATAGCCATGTTTCAAAGTGTGTACACATTACTTATTGATTTTGCATGCATCAAATATCGTACTAAAGTTCTTCCGCTAGATTGTGCTGCTATCTTAGCATAACCTTACCCATGATCTTAAAGTACAATGAATAGTCATGTTTCAAAGCGTGTACGCATCAACTATCGATTTTGCATGTATCGACTCTCGTACAAAACTTCTTCAGGTAGATTGTGCTGCTATCTTAGCATAACTAAGACGCATGAACTTAAAGTACAAAGAATAGCTATGTTTCAAAGCGTGTACACATCACCTATCGATTTTGCATTCATCGACTCTCGTACTAAACTTCTACGCTAGACTGTGCTGCTATCTTAGCCTAACGTATACGCATGAACTTAAAGTATGAAGAATAACCATGTTTCAAAGCGTGTACACGTCACCTATCGATTTTTTTGCTAGGGGCTTTACGTCACGCCGACACAGATAGGTCTTATGGCGACGATGGGATAGGAAAGGCCTAGGAGTTGGAAGGAAGCGGCCGTGGCCTTAATTAAGGTACAGCCCCAGCATTTGCCTGGTGCTGTACCTTAATTAAGTCCACGGCCGCTTCCTCCTATCGATTTTGCATGCATCAAATATCGTACTAAACTTCTTGCGCTAGATTGTGCTGCTATCTTAGCATAACCTGTACGCATGAACTTAAAGTACAAAGAATAGCCTTGTTTCAAGGCGTGTACACATTACCTAGTTATTTTGCATGAAACGACTATCATACTAAAATTTTTCCACTAGATTATGCTAAAATCGTGTAAGTGTGCTGCTATCTTAGCATAACCTATCGATTTTACATGCATCGACTATCGTACTAGACTTCTTCCGCTAGAGCATGTAAAATCGCTTTTGTGTATCCCTAACCCATGTGCACGAACTTAAAGCACAAAGAAGAGCTATGTTCTAAAGCGTGTACACATCACCTATCGATAATGTATGTATCGAATATCGTACTAAACATCTCCTGCCAGAGCGTACGACTATCGCTTGTGTGTGCACGAACTTAAAGAATAAAGAATAGCAATGTATAAAAATCTTGTAAACAAAGCAGCAGCATTTAGTATAGCCATGTTTAAATGCATGTACACATCATGTATCCATGATGCACGCAGTACTAAACTTATTCCATTAGAATGTACAAAGTTCGCATGTGTTTGTGCTGTTATCTTAGCATAGCCTATGTGCATGAACTTAAAGCATAAAGAATAGTTATGTGTAAAAAATCTTGTGAACATAGCAGAATGTTTACTACGTAGGTGTAGACACTGAACTTTGCATGCTGAGGCAGCATACTACGTGACCGTGATGTCACAGCCAAGTGCTCTTGTTTGGTAAACATAGCCATGTGCTTTTTTGACAGCTGTCTTCTTGACGAACCCTAACCTCACTTTAAAGGACAATAGAGCGTCGCTAACCTCACTGCTGCCATCTTTACGGCGGTAAACCTCAAGGCTGCCACTTTATGCATGTTATAGTGCGGAATTTAAAATCCAACAACGGAACATTGTTAACCTCACTCTTGTCATCTTTACGGCAGTAAACCTCAAGGCTGCCACCTTATGCATGTTGTAGCGCGGAATTTATAATCCAACAACAGAACATTGCTAAACTCTCTGCTATCATCTTGAAAAGTTCAGTGTTCCAAACACTAGTTCGAAAAACGTAACTCATCGCACCTCGGGGATTTTATTAGGTAAGACGTAACCCCTAGGTTCCATTCCTTGTTCTGAACATGAAACCATTTACAAATGAAGATTAATATTCTACACTTAACAAAGTACAAGCGTTCTTGCTGATAGCGATCGATGAGGTTGTTACTCCTTTAGCCCTTTAGCCCTTTAGCCCATTAGCCCTTTAGCACTTTAGCCCTTGTGCTCATTAGCCCTTTTGCCCATTAGCCCCTTAGCCTATTAGCCCTACAAGGAATGTGCGGTAAACTAATCTTCTTAGAACAAAGGTATCCCCTGACATGTTCTAAACACATGTTGTATCGAGTACAGTGTTCGGTTCTACTTATTTAGTGTTCTAAACACTTCAATCAATGTTCCGATCACATGATAAAATTAACGGCATAGAGTGCAGTTTTCGATTCCAGCCTTGTTACGTTTCTTCTGGGATTTGCAAGTCTAAACATGCTTAATGACGTCATCACTGCAGCACGTCCTTACACTTGCTATTCCGATGCAGGTTTAAACTTGTTCGATTGAGCTATGCCTTGACATAAGAGGAGGCCTTAACAGCTTATGAAAAAGCACGTCGAATTTTTCAAATTACCCGCCACCACATTTCAAAGGTATGAGGTTTAGTGCTGTAAAAATACCTGCACGATGTAAAGCCAGCTTTCTTCATCAGAGCAGCCACCATCTTGTGTAAGCATCTCTATGCCGTATCATAAGCAGCTGTGTATAGTCATCGTCTTGTCGCTGCTACCTCCCGCAAGCACCCCTAGGGCGTCTCATAAGAGCAGCAGTCATCTTGTGCAAGCGCTCTTAAGCTGTCTCATAAGAAGCTATGTATAGCCGCCATCTTGTAGAAATAGATAGCTGCCAATGCCAAAGGTCCTAAGTAGGAATCGAACCGTCGATCTCATCATTAGACTATTTTTTTCTTATGCTATCATGTTCCTGATACTGCAAACCTAGGTATCAGGTAGAAAATTGTTGTCCGTTTTCGAGATATTTAACATTTTGCATTTAAGCCCCAAATGTAATGAATCGAACCTGCACGGTACGTTATACACTCTACCATAGCTAGACCTGATCATGTTACGAAGACTTGCTTCATTACAAGCAGAAACAGAGCTAATGCCAAAGCGCCTAAGTTAGAACCGAACCGTTGATCTCATCATTAGACTATGTTTTTCTTATGATATCATGTTCCCCATACTGCGAACCGAGGTATTGGGTAGAAAAATTTTGTCCGTTTTGCTCTACGATGCACCGTTTTCGAGATATTTAACATTATGCATTTAAGCCCCAAATTTAATGAATCGAACTAGCATGACACGTTAGCCTCTAAGCTAGCTTTCTTCATAAGAGCAGCAGCCATCTTGTGCAAGCACCCTTAAAGCGTCTCATAAGGAGTCGTGTATAGCCGCCATCTTGCGTCCGCCATCTTGCACAAGCATCCTTAGGGCATCTCTAGCCATCTTGTGCAAGGACCCTTAAGCCGCCTCATAAGAGCAACAGCCATCTTGCGCAAGCATCTCTAGGGTGTCTCATAAGGAGCCTTGTATAACCGCCATCTCTCGCAATCATCCCAAGGGCATCTCATAAGAACCTATGTATAGCGGCCATCTTGCATAAGCACCTTTAAGGACTCATGTATAGCCACCATCTTGTGCAATTAGCGTCGAGAGATGGCTGATGTAGAATTTTTCTTTTTAAATTATCCGCCACCATTTTTCAACTAAAGAGTGTAGCACTGAGGTTTGCTATGTAAGATGGCGGATGACAGCTGACAAAAAGCGCGTGAGTTTGTTTACTAAACAAGAGCACGTGGAATTTGCCGCCACCACAGTTCAAAGGTATCTAGCTTAAGATGGCAGCACGGTGCTCTCTTGATTAAAGATGGCAGATGACAGCTAACAGAACTTTTCAAATTGCCCGCTACTACAGAGAGCAGCACGGTGCTCTGTAGATTAAAGATGGCGGATGACAGCTGATGAAATTGCCCGCATGATAGCAGCACAGTGCTCTACTGATTAAAGATGGTGGATGATAGCTGTCAAAAAAGCACGTGGCTTTGTTTACCAAACAAGAGCACATAGAATTTTTCCAATTGCCGCCACCACATTTCAAAGGTATCTAGCTAAAGATGGCAGCACGGTGCTCTCTTGATTAAAGATGGCGGATGACAGCTAACAGAACTTTTCAAATTGCCCGCTACTACATAGAGGGCAGCACGGTGCTCTGTAGATTAAATATGGCGGATGACAGCTGACGAAATTGCCCGCATGATAGCAGCACAGTGCTCTATTGATTAAAGATGGTGGATGATAGCTGTCAAAAAAGCACGTGGCTTTGTTTCCAAACAAGAGCACATAAAATTTTTCAAATTGCCGCCCCCACATTTCAAAGGTATCTAGCTAAAGAGTGCAGCACTGAGGTTTGTGATGCAAGATGGCGGATGACAGATGTCAGAAAAAAGCACGTGAGTTTGTAAAGCACGTGGAATTTGCCACCGCCACAAATAGGGCAGCACGGTGCTCTCTTGATTAAAGATGGCTGCTGTCAAAAAGCATTTTTCAAATTATACGCCACCACATTTCAGGTAAAGAGGGCAGCACTGTGCTCTATAGATGAAAGATGGCGGATGACAGCTGTCAAATAAGCATGTGGCATTGTTTCCAAACAAGAGCACGTGGAATTTTTCAATTTGCCGCCACCACATTTCAATTAGAGAATGCAGCACGGTGCTCTCTTGATTAAACATGGCGGATGGTAGCTGTCAAATAAGCATGTAGCGTTGTTTCCGAACAAGAGCACGTGGAATTTTTCAAATTGCCGCCACCACATTTCAACTAGAGAGTGCAGTACGATGCTCTCTTGATTAAAGATGGCGGATGACAGGTGACGAATTTGCAGCTACTGCGATAAAGATGGCAGCACTTTGCTCTGTAGTTTAAAGATGGAGGATGACAGCTGTCAAAAAAGCACGTGGATTTGTTTATCTCACGCTAGTTAGGTTAAGTTGGTACTACTGAGGTTTAGGCCCGTCAAGATGGCAGTACTGAGGTTAGCGATGCGTTGTTGTCTGTCAAAAAGCACGCGGCTGTCAAAAACACGTGGCTTTGTTTACCTCGCTCTAGTTAGGTTAAGTTGGCACTACTGAGGTTTAGGCCAGTCAAGATAGCAGTACTGAGGTTAGCGATGCGTTGTTGTCGATGATAGCGGTCAAAAAGCATGTGGCTTTGTTTACAAATTCAAATTTCCCGCGGGTGGTGGAGGAGGCCTCTGGCTGTGGTGGTGGTGGAGGAGGCTTCTGGGAGGCCTCTGGCTGTGGTGGTGGTGGAGGAGGCACCTGGAAGGCCTCTGGCTGTGGAGGTGGTGGAGGTGGCCTCTGGGAGCCTGCGGTGGCCGTGGCGCCCGAATCCTTGTATTATACTACTGATTTGGCCCAGTTCAAGGCTTTACGTCCCCATCCGACGGACAAATTAGGAACAAGTCTAAACATGACGCCAAGGCTCAAGTAAACTGTGCAGGTTCTATATTGTTACAGGGGACCGGAAATGCTGTGACATCTTAAGATGGCGACATGTCTAACAATTTTTTATAAATATGTGCTAGGTGAATGAGGAAGGCGCGTCGAGGAGAAACATTCGTAGGCAACCTAGGTCTTACAACTGTATGTCTCACTCAGTATAAAACACAACACTCGAAATTGACATGCAGGCAACCTAGATTGTGACGAGACACAATCACAAAATTCTCTATTACAGGCATGGATTCGAAACCTGATGCGGAAAACAACGGGAAACTAATTCAATCCTTATTTCTGCGAACTGTCTACACATGTACATAAAAATCAACACAGCTCGCAGTAAAAACTTAGATATGTTATACACATGCATTGAACTATATATATGACCGAATTCAAGGCACAAACACATAGTCACCGAGCGATAATAAAAAAATCTCTGTTATAGGCATGGATTAGAACCCTAAGGTGAGGAGGAAAAACAACGGGTGACTATGTGATTTACGGGGAAACTACCTCACTCCTTATTTCTGCGAGTTGTACAGATTAAACGCGAAGGAAAATTTAGTCATAGCATACGCACGTGCACTGTACTATATATCATCATATGGTAATCATGCCAGAAAAATTCTCTATCACATATAATCGAACCCTGAAGTGAAGAGGAAACTACCTCACTCCTTATTTCTGTGAGCTGGCTTTACACACGTGTAGATATACACTGACTGACAGAGCAAATGCAACACCAAGAAGGAGTGGTTCGAAAGGGATGAAAGTTGGGGAAAAAACAGAGACGGCACGGACGAATAATTGATGTTCATTTCAAACCGATATGCAGGTTACACAATGCTCACGGCATCGACTCAGCAGGATGTAGGATGTACGCAGAAACACGTCGAGGTACAGTGTCAATAAGAGTGCGGATGGTGTCCTGAGGGATGGTCCTCCTTTCTCTGTCAACCATTTGCCACAGTTGGTCGTCCGTACGAGGCTGGGGCAGAGTTTGCAAACAGCGTCCAATGAGATCCCACACGTGTTCGATTGGTGAGAGATCCGGAGAGTACGCTGGCCACGGAAGCATCTGTACACCTCGTAGAGCCTGTTGGGATATGCGAGCAGTGTGTGGGCGGCATTATCCTGCTGAAATAGAGCATTGGGCAGCCCCTGAAGGTACGGGAGTGCCACCGGCCGCAGCACATGCTGCACGTAGCGGTGGGCATTTAACGTGCCTTGAATACGCACTAGAGGTGACGTGGAATCATACGCAATAGCGCCCCAAACCATGATGCCGCGTTGTCTAGCGGTAGGGAGCTCCACAGTTATTGCCGGATTTGACCTTTCTCCACGCCGACGCCACACTCGTCTGCGGTGACTATCACTGACAGAACAGAAGCGTGACTCATCGGAGAACACGACGTTCCGCCATTCCCTCATCCAAGTCGGTCTAGCCCGGCACCATGCCAGGCGTGCACGTCTATGCTGTGGAGTCAATGGTAGTCTTCTGAGCGGACGCCGGGAGTGCAGGCCTCCTTCAACCAATCGACGGGAAATTGTTCTGGTCGATATTGGAACAGCCAGGGTGTCTTGCACATGCTGAAGAATGGCGGTTGACGTGGCGTGCGGGGCTGCCACCGCTCAGCGGCGGATGCGCCGATCCTCGAGTGCTGACGTCACTCGGGCTGCGCCTGGACCCCTCGCACGTGCCACATGTCCCTGCGCCAACCATCTTCGCCACAGGCGCTGCACCGTGGACACATCCCTATGGGTATCGGCTGCGATTTGACGAAGCGACCAACCTGCCCTTCTCAGCCCGATCACCATAACCCTCGTAAAGTCGTCTGTCTGCTGGAAATGCCTCCGTTGACGGCGGCCTGGCATTCTTAGCTATACACGTGTCCTGTGGCACACGACAACACGTTCTACAATGACTGTCGGCTGAGAAATCACGGTACGACGTGGGCCATTCGCCAACGCCGTGTCCCATTTATCGTTCGCTACGTGCGCAGCACAGCGACGCATTTCACATCATGAGCATACCTCAGTGACTCAGTCTACCCTGCAATTGGCATAAAGTTCTGACCACTCCTTCTTGGTGTTGCATTTGCTCTGTCAGTCAGTGTATATCTTTATAGCTAGCAGTAAAGTAACGGAAACCTTTGTTATAGCATACACATGCATTGGTTTGTATATCAACAACACAAGGGGTATTTTGTACACATGGCACGAGGAACTGCTGCATAACACAAGGGATTGTATTGTACCCTTTTGGTCCATATTTAGGGATACCTACCTTTCTTACCTATCAGCAAAATTCATGAGATCTGTCTCTTGGATCGTATCGGGTTCTTCGTCACTTGCTGAGGTAAAGGTAGGGTTCAGTAATTCTAATCTATCTACCTGAATGAAAGGTCTGTTTAAAAGATTCCTATTTACCCAGGAAATTCTGAAGCATTCTGATATGTCAACGGTATCATTGAAATCAAACGTGTCCACTGGACACCACAATCATTTTTATTACATAGAAGGTCAGAACACTGGTGAGCCTTTGACGTGTCTGCCTGATGGGCATTCTTACTAGAAACCATTGTCTCATTTTTTATTAAAGAAAGGGATGTCTGGAAATCCTTAAATTCGGCTTCCATGTGAGACCACATGTACCATCATAGTGATTCGTTATGGTCCAGCCCTCGTAACACGAACTCTGGACTCTGGGTATAATTAAGGCAGTCCAATCGGTGTGTGCCACACAGTGGTTCTACGGCATGGACCCTTAATTGAATCGATGTGACCTGCGTCTATGTCATGGACCGACATCTAAGTTACTTTAAAGTCATTGTGGATGATGACCGCACGGAAAATGATGCTACAGTGGCATATGGCCCTAATCTAAGTCACTGAGGTTGATGAGTCCCTGACCATCCAAGTTTCTAAGCTGAAGGCTAAACACAATTAAGTTACATCGGTTGATGACCAAAGTTTCCACTTTACTATCCCCAGCACATTCACTGCTCAATCAATCAAAGTTAAATAATACAACAATAGCAATGCTCAAAAACTTTGTGGCAGTAAAATCCATTTCCTTCGGATATGTCCCCTTAATCGTTACGTTACCATTTACATATTCCCCAGAAAACAAACTAAGATTTCCAGAATGCATCTCCAAGTTATTCGCTTGATTTAAAGTTATTTCGAAATGCGGTTTCACTGAATTTAATAATTAAATAAATTTAAATGATTTAATGAAATCTTACAGGACAACAAATTCTATCTTCGCGGACTCTGGTTTCTTCACAAATTCCTACGCAATTGTGTTCTCACAATTTTAAAATCCTATCGATGTTTATTTGTTGCTTCCTATTGTCTGGAAAAGAATTACATCATTCATGTCCAGTTTATATATCTCGTTTCATGACCTCACACTTTAAATCTAATCTAACCCTAGCCATTATTAACACTTGGATACCCTAATAATCTACGCACAAACCAAAAGCAACTCGCCATATAATTACGATGTCATATCTCGTCATAACATTTTATAAAGTTTGCGCACCCCTCACAAACAAACCATCATCACTATCATCGCTCTATATTTTGGACAGCCCTGAATTTGGCTTGTCTTGTTCATTATACTCTAAGTCCGTCGTATCAAATATTACGTCCCCAATTAAACAAATTTTACAGTATCTAATAACACTCAGGTTATTACCGGATGAAAATTTCAACTAAATCCAACATTTAACGTTCTCCCCGGCCGAGAAATACAATCTCAAGTCCACGCGTGTCCCGTTATCTTGCGGTGAACCCCTATAAGCTGAGGCCTCTCGCCCCCAAGTTCCATTGGCAGTTACACGAGACATCTGTCGTTGTACCTAACTGGCCTCTCTCTTTAAATCTTTAAACTCTGCCGACATAATTAAACAAATACGATATTCTAACCAACAAAATGCACAGATTATGCTTCAAGATGCCCACAATAATTATACTCGTCGCAAATTAATACCGCCATGGATTCCTATATATATTGCTTCCCATTCCCAACATTATAAAATATTCCTCGGGCTTCCATGTCCCGGCTTCAATGACAGGTCTCTAACCTGATTCACAAATCTCATCTCAACTCACACGACAACTAAGCTCTGTTTCCCAACTCGTAACTATCACCGACAAAGAACTGGAATAAAATCCTTACTAGGATTCATGACGTCTAATACGCACAATGCATTAATAATGAACAACTTCGCATAACATGATATCGTATTTTTAATAACTTGATTTTTACGAAAAATGACTGAAAATTTCTACTAGATCTTTTTATTGCCAGTCAGACACAGTTTAAAATGGGCCTATAAAAACGTTTCACTCCGTGACGAAATTCATCACACTATACTCTCACCCGACAGCGCGCTTCCACTCGATTGAAAATGGGTAACTATGGATTTCTTATATTATTTACGTCAAAATTTCAGACAGAAAAGTTTTACGTCGAATGAACATCATAATTTGACATCACAAAATATAGGCAGTAAACACACGGAAATGACGATCTACATTGGACGTGATATCACTTCGAAACCCTATTCAATAACATTTTACAACATTATACGTCACTCGCAAGACTTCAACATTTTTATCCAAGTGGAAAATAAAACAAATGACTCTTTTTAGTCGTATTCTTACATTTACAAAACCATATAGGGGTGACCATTGCGTCGTATATACCCCATTCAAATACACATTTAGAGATCATGAAACAAGATATAATAGGTAGTAAGATGGAAAGTCACATACCTTATGTAGTCACGCCAGTATTCGTAATAGGGCTCACCTGCGACCCTGGCATTTTTATTTAGCCATTTTTACATTCGTGGCTTTACAGATCATTATATATTCTTCAGGTTTCCTGGAATAAAGCATAAAAAAATGACCTTCACTTTTTTCTTTGAACGCACACGATGGACTGTAATTACTTCCACACACGAATTACTTTATTTATCCCATGAAAATTTATTCAGTACTTTGACCGTCCTATCTGGTACAATTATTTCCACTCAAGAAACTATCTCCACATGGAGACAAGACCCCAGCGATAATGGCTAAAATCTGCGGTTGAACTTAGTCTACTTTTGTTCTTTGGTTTCACAGAGCAGCTCAACACTTTTTCGTCCGCTTCGTACCCCAAAATGCAGGAGAAGGAGACTTCGTCATGGCGTACCTTCATATTTATAGCAGTTACCCCCTCTCTTCGGGCATCTCCCTTTGCCGCCAAGAAAATTTCTTTAAATTTTCTGACTTAACTAAACTGTAAATTACCGGGCGAGTTGGCCGTGCGCGTAGAGGCGCGCGGCTGTGAGCTTGCATCCGGGAGATAGTAGGTTCGAATCCCACTATCGGCAGCCCTGAAGATGGTTTTCCGTGGTTTCCCATTTTCACACCAGGCAAATGCTGGGGCTGTACCTTAATTAAGGCCACGGCCGCTTCCTTCCAACTCCTAGGCCTTTCCTATCCCATCGTCGCCATAAGACCTATCTGTGTCGGTGCGACGTAAAGCAACTAGCAAAAAAAACCTGTAATTACAAGAGTTTTGAAGGTGACTATATATTCGCTACATTTCAAGCAGTAGTGTTCATGGACATTTAAAATGTAAACGTGTTCGATTTGTGGGATAAATGACCTGCTTTGATAGGCACTATATTTCTGACTTGGCTTGGGGCACGTCATATACACGCGCTTTGAAATAGTACACAAAAATGACTTAAGATTCTTCCGCCGTTGACACGTGCGACTGACGTCACGTATCCCAGAGCGTGGGACCGAAGATAATCACCCCCTCGACACGAGTCAAATCCATGCTATCAAGAATCGAACTTCTTATTAAATTGACAATTTTTGCAAAATATTCTTAGGGCACAAAGGTCATGGTTTCAGTACGTCAACTGTTCTAAACTTTTCTGATCATTACAAAAATAATAAATTTATAAACGAGTAAGATAACAACAGACAATGTATAATATTCGCAAAACAAATGCACAACGTTTGATGATGAAAGCAACGTGAAACTACTCCACTTCTTACAACACTGCACGCATATAATACATTTCAACGGAAAAATGGTGTCTCAAGAAAGTGCTGTAAGCTGGCCCCACACACGAAAATATTTCAACACTGCACGCAGTAAAAACTTAAAAACAAGCGTACTACATTTAATTATAAAAGCAACGGGTAACTACTTCACTTCTTACAACACGGCATTCATTTAACACAATCGTGTGTCAAGCAAATGCTGTGAGCTGCCCCAAGCAACCAGTAAAAACATAGACATAGCATACACACACTTCATTCACATTATTTCCTTAACACAGAATACCATTATACTTACTTGTAATAAATAAGGGGAAATTAAACATGTTTATGATAGGTCTGCACACAGTGCATGGGGGCGTAAGAAGAAATGAATGAGACATTCGTAGAGGACACCGCGTCAGCTTGCACGTCGCTGGTCAGGAAAGGGATGTATCGACCAAGAAATATCTCTGGTGGTCGTGTGATGCAGTACAGTAAGAAAATTAACTATTTCAAATATTGGGCTGTGGTTTTAGGGGTAGCGTTCCTACCTCTTACTCGGGCGGGGGGCTCGTGTTCGATTCCCCCCCCACTGGGTCATGTGCGAGCAGAGTTTGTTAACTACGGAGCACTTAGCTGAGCCCTGGGCGCACTGCTGAATACCGTGGTACAAATCCCTGTTCACGTTACGTGTGATTTGTGCTGAGGCGGGGACAGATATACCCTGTCATATTTTAGCTCCACGGGTTCGATTCCTGATAAGGTCAGGGATTTTTACCTGCAACTATGGGGCTCATAGTGAGATTGCTATCCCGGTCTAGAAAGCGTAGAATAACGATCGTAGTGCTGACCGGGGCTAAGTGCTACAGCCCCCTAGCATTTGCTTGGTGCTAGGTAATAGATGTACTAATATTGAAGAACTCCTGCGGTGTATTCCGCTGAAATCACTAATAGTAATGATAATATTCTATCATTTAATTTTTCTATATCTGTATGCATGCAATATACAAAGTTCAAGGAACACACTATATTTCCACACCGCTAGATAGCGGCTTTATTCTATCCTTGACCCGGTCGAAAACCGATCCTTAATTTGCAGAGTAATCATAACGCATTACTATTGAGAGGGTTATGCAGGAATCTGCCTTAGGGTACGTCCAAGATGCGCGCTGGTTGTCTGAGTCAGACTACCAGTGCGAAGGCTTCCTGCGTGCAGGTGCATTATGGCTAGTCCCGCTTAGCAACAAAGGATATACTTATGCCGACTCGGCGCCGACTGTCTGACTCAGAAAACCAGCGTGCATCTTGGACGTACCCTTACACTTTATTCTGCAGTTGCGAGCTCGATAGCCGCAGTCACTTAAGTGCGGCCAGTATCCAGTATTCAGGAGATAGTGGCTTCGATCCGTAGTGTCTGCAGCCCTTTAGAGGGTTTTCCGCGGTTTCACATTTTCACACCAGGCAAATTCTGGGGCTGTAACTTAATTAAGGCTACGACCTCTTCCTTCTCTTATTCCTAAATCACCGGGCATGTTGGCTATTCGTAGGCGACCAACACGTCGCGTTAGCACTGCCCTGCATAATTGCCATCATAGTTGCTATATTCGTTAAGTTTTTCGCTGTAGTTATTATCTTCAAGTTTCGTTGGTTGAATTTTTGTTATTTTCAAGAAACGAAAACTAGGAGCCCTTATATTAATTGCGTTATTATAATCCAAAGCAAACCCCATAGCACTTGACCTACCAACCGCTGCACTACCCCGAAGGCATCCAGTGTCGCGTGGTCAGCACGACAAATCCTCTCGTCCGTTATCCGATTCTGACACTGTTCAATTTCCACTACCTCTCTATCGAATATCCATACAGTTTTCTGACCTGCCCCACGGAATCAAACCCGCGACATGATCTAAGGTCACTATCTTACTATCGGCGGTTGAATCTATAACTCTGTAGTCACTTTTATGTACAGTCTCTCTCTCTCTAGTCTCTATTCTATTATTATTATTATTATTATTATTATTATTATTTAGAAATTGCCCTTATCGTTATAATTGCTTTTTAATTATCGTAATATGTCTGTAGTGAACATAGGAAACCACGGAAAACTATCATCAGAGCTGGCAACAGTAGGGTTCAAACCCCTGGATGCAAGTCGTGATGTCGGTTACAACAACGCCTGAAACCCCATGTCGGCAGCCGTAAAGATAGTTTTACGTGGCATCCCCATTCGTAGTATGATACAGGGATTCTGCGGCCACCGCCACCACCACCACCGCAGTGCTCCCAGGGAACTCCTCCACCGCCACCGCACTGGGGGCCTCCCAAGTGCCTCCTCCACCGCAGCCTCTTCCAGTGCTGCCAACTTAACCTTACTAGCGCGAAATTTGAATTGGTAAACGAAGCCACATGATTTTTTTACAGCCACGTGCTTTTTGACAGACAACAACGCAGCGCTAACCTCAGTACTGCCATCTTGACGGGTCTAAACCTCAGTGCTACCAACTTAACCTAACTAGCGCGAGATTTGAATCGGTAAACAAATCCACGTGCTTTTTGACAGCCACGTGCTTTTTGACAGACAACAACGTATCGCAAACCTCAGTGCTGCCATCTTGACGGGCCTAAACCTTAGTGCTGCCAACTTAACCTTACTAGCGATAGGTTTGAATCAGTAAACAAATGTACGTGCTTTTTTGTGTCAGCTGTCATCCGCCATCTTTAATCAAGAGAGCGCCGTGCTGCCCTCTTACAGGTAATTTCGTCAGCTGTCATCCGCCATCTTTAATCAACAGAGCACAGTGCTGCAATCTTTAGATGAAATGTGGTGGCTGTAAATTCTACATGCTCTTGTTTGGGAACAAAGCCACGTGCTTTTTGTCATCCGCCATCTATAATCAACAGAGCGCCGTGCTGCTATCATGCGGGCAATTTCGTCAGCTGTCATCCGCCATCTTTAAACCGCAGAACAACGTGCTGCCCTCTTTATGGCATGTAGTAGCGTGCAATTTGAAAAGTTCTGTCATCTGTCATCCGCCATCTTTAATCTACAGAGCACAGTGCTGCCCTCTTGCTGGCAATTTCGTTAGCTGTCATCCGCCATCTTTAATCAACAGAGCACCGTGCCGCACTCTTTAGCTAGATACCATTCAGCGGGAAATTTCGTCAGCTGTCATTCGCCATCTTTAATCAAGAGAGCGCAGTGCCACACTCTTTAGTTGAAATGTGGTGGCGGACAATTTGACAAGCTGCCAGCTTTAATCAAGAGAGCATCGTGCTACCATCTTTATTCTTTGGCATGTGGTGCTAGGTAATATGCTTAGCTGCTATCTTTAATCAACAGAGCACCGTGCTGCACTCTTTATCGTAGTAGCGGACAATTTAAAAGAACGTGTCAAGGAATATCTTTGTACTGAGAGAAAAATAATAAGACTGCAGTTCTGAACAGCTTGCGTATGATAGCGATTGTTATAACCTCCTTTTCCCTGCTCTGTCAAGGCATAGCTTTATCGAACATACAACGCGATCTTATGCATAAGACATCACACAAATCGCGTACCTGCAGTGATGCATGTTTAGATTTAAACATATACTGGTTGTAGAAAACCTATTACAACTAGAATTGCATACTATAGTTCGATGTTGTTGAACACTGCATTGCATGACTAGAATCAAACACTGTTTAGAAAGGAAAAATTATCTTCTCAACATACTTACTAAGGTGCTCTTCTTCTACCTCCTCTGTCAAGGTACATCTCTATCGAACATGCATTGCAAAAGCAAGAGTGTGCAAGTTTAGACTTGAACACGTACTACCGTTCAAAACATATATACATACTAGAGTTCAATGTTGTTGAACACTGCATTGCAAGACTAGAATCAAACGCTGTTCAGAAAAAGTAAAATTCTCTTCTCAACATACTTACTGAGCTAGACGATAACATACTTAGGAATCTGCTCAACACCTTCTTTCTTGACATACTTACTATTCTTTTTTGAGTGATATAGTATTGAACAAAACTCTATCTTGCAAATAAGGAGCGGGAGGAAGAGGAGAATGTAATACCTAATCTAAAATAAAAGAATATGCCAATTCTACATTATTTATTTATATCATGTATGTACAAGTGTTATCTCGAATCATTTTACCGTAGTGATGTTTGCGTACTTCTCCTATTCTCGACGCAATTCTTGTAAGTACAAGTTTAAACTTGAATCATTTACCGTACAACGCGTTCAGCGTACCTCTCCCTATCTTTATACAATATGTACAGTGAATTGTGATGTAAGACAGCTTAACGTATATATTACAAATTACACACCTCTAGCATAATGTTTACACACACACACACACACACACACACACACACACACACACACACACACACACACACATCTGCCTTATGTAAAGTAGTACCTATCAATACTACTATGCCCCCAGTCTAGAGTGTTGGTAGAATTTGGAATGACAAACCGTTTGTAATCATTATTATTAAGGGCTACCTTACTAATTAAATGAGTGTACAACTGATGCTTCTTGCTTCTAATAACAGCCATTTGATTATGTAAAATAGATGGATTACTGTTAATACAATTTTTATAATTTTCTAATCTTAGCTCAGTCTGAACTACATTCCTTTTTAATTCCTTTCAATCCCTTTATTTGTAGTTGATTTAAGAGTATTATGCAATATGATTTGGATTTAGTACCTACAAGTGAATCGATAATATTTCCAGCACATTCGTCCTTCATTTTAGCTATAACATTTTTATTTACTAGTGGTAGATAATAATCATTATTTTTAGGATAGTTACTAGTATCAAACCTACCTAAGTTTGGCTTTATATCATTGTAATAGTCATCAGTTTTGATTTGGTAAATACACGAATCGGTATCTGTGTAGAGCAAGTGCGCATTATGCGCGTACTTCTTCATCATATAATCGTAATGAAATTTATACATGAGTGATTTAGCTAATTCAAGTACAGCAAAGCCAACGTAGGTAGGTTTGTCGTACTTTAACATTAACACGATTCATCTGTATAATAACTAAATTTTTATGTATGATAGTACAGCTATGTAAATTCGGTTTACTTATTAAATGGTTAGCACCGTACCTTTGCTTAATATTTTTCTAGTTTGTAATCAATTTTACATCAAGGCGTTTGTCAAAATTTTCCATATTCTTACCAAACACGCTGTTATTCATGAGCTTTTAGAAATCTTTCCCAAACTCGTTAACTGCATTTGTTCTTAAATCATTGTTGAGATCAATATATGGTTTTAGCCACGGTAACTGATTAAATTCTAGTACGCGATGAATTTTGGGTAACTTCAAACCATGCTGCAAACACTGTTTTAAATTTCGGTAATGAATGATATACTTAGATTTATCACACAAATTAGCAATTAGCATTTTTGTCGTTGATGTGATGTACGGGGCTTCATATTTTCAGGGCATAACGGTAAGTCATTATGAGAAGTGTGTAACTCTTTAGGATACTGTAAGTCAACTTCGAGGTAATAGCCTTTATTAGCTTCATCGTCTAGGGCGTGCAGCTGTAAATCATCAATTTCACACTGCGTTAGCCAGCGGAAACCACTAACCGGTAGATGCTGACTCATCGCCCACCCATACTGATTGTTAGCATCGAGATAAACAAAGTACTGAGATTCCTCACTAGAATCGGAACTCGGCATGTACTTATTATTTGCCTTAGAATACCGCCCGCTACACAGACTTAGACCGCCTCGAATAGACGATGTTATAAAGTGCACCATGTCAATACCAGTTAGCAGTTCCAAATTCACCAGTGTATTTTAACATGGCATCCCAACTTAACCCAGGTGCTGTAAAATACTGACATGGATCAAGGCTGTGGGTTTTCTTGCAAACACAGCGAAAATTTTCGAAAACATCAGCTAACAAAAGTACATCCGTCTTTAAATATAAGTCAGAGTATTCGCCTAGCGTCTGAATGTGGAACTGCTCCCAGATATGTTGTGCATGTAAATAGTCATCATCACTAATATCCGCTGAATTTAGCGAGCTGTAAAATGATTGTTTTGATGGTAAAGCACGTTCTTCGAGGCGTTCTAAGAAGTCAAGATATTCATAACAAAAACACCCTTACGCCGAAGTAAATTAAACTGCGCTTCTTCAGGAAAAACGCGTCGAATTTCCGTAAATTGTTCTGGCTGCAAATTACTAGAAAATTTTTCGAGGCTACTCGCCATAAAGCGAAACGAGTCAAGAAAACTAAGTTTTATAGAATGCTACTCATCTACTTTTACACACTTTGTAAATGCAATGTACCGCTCTTTGTTCTGAGGGATTATATCTACTTTTTCATCTGATGCTCCAAATTGTGAAATGATGAAATGTGAGTCGTAACCAGATAAGTTATGAAAAATTACAGGGATAAATTTTGGAACTCTATACTTAAGATTACAGCTATTATGAGCGGGACATCTGTACAAACAAGTGAAATGATCATGATCGAAAACTTAAGGGTCATTTTCGGAAAATCCCCCATCACAAATACTACATTTTGTAGCACGTTCATGTTCATGTAACTGAATTTCGGTGGGCGGTTTCATTGGAGCATTAGTATTTAGAATACTACCAAGACGTACTGCATCACTTTCAAGTCTTTCTAAAATACTTTAGCAGCATCAGGTCCTCGATACACCTCTAACTTGTTAAGCGTACTGTCATACCTACACTTGATGTAATACGCGAAGCTATACGGGACGTGCATATGTGTAGTATTAGTGAAAGAATTGTCAGGATTAGGCGAACATGTGCTGCATGGCTTGAGGATGGCTTCAAAGTCTGCGTAAATCACGAAAGGTACCCACATCTGCTTGTTATAATTTGAAAATTTTAAAACAATATTGCCTGTAGTAGGTATCTCTGTACGTACATGATTGAAGTCATTCTTGGAATGATTCGTTAACTGATCTTCAGTTCTAAAATACTGCAAGCATCCATCACATAGCCACTTTTTACACCTTTCTTTGGACAACTGACTATCAATAGGTCTACTCAAATTTATAATCCAATAAAAGTGGCTATTCTCACTGTTTTCGATATAGAGTAAGTTAACATGAGTACTCTTCTTATGACATGTATAATACAGAGGACCTACTACAGACTTTTTCTCTACACCATACACATTAATGCTAATATTATTTAGTTCTTCAAAGCGCTTAATGTCCTTTAACTGCATAGAAATTCTATAGTATCTAAATTTAGTTGCGTTGAATAGTGTGGATACGATGATGTTCTTTTAGCGACGTCTGATTTCGCAGGATTTAAAGCCGATACCACCGCCCATACAAAACACGCCTCGTCATCGTTTTGGATGTTTACAACAGCTTTCCTTCGCTGAATCCATGTCGGCAGCAACATGTGCGAAGATCCTCGCATGGGATTGTACTTATTGATGTTAACTTCTAGATACAAAATTTCTACTAAAGTCCACCCTGATTCCTTTTCCTGAAATTCCTCACTCTTAGTTGAAATAATGTTCAAGACATCCCTAAGTACATCACTAAAATTAGTCGACTCACTTACTACAAAATTCTTCGTATTAGATGATTTAATGTCAGTTATTCCGGATTCATCTGTGCTCTTAATATACAACGCAAAAAGTTCGAAATTAACTTTAAATAAATTATGATTGGACAAAGTTTTGTCAAGAAGCTGTTGTACATCCGGTTGAACACAATTTAAAACGTTTTCAGTACTTTGAAACTTCTGACTAGCACGAATTCTGCAACTAGAAATCCTACTTTTAAATGCTGTAATAATGTCCTCGATGTTTGTATTACTACCACTTCTACAGGCATTATTTTTATGCGTATTACTCCGTAAGTGTCCCTGAAAATGTGAAGATGGTACATCAGTGTTACAGTGTTCGCAGTGTATGGTTTGAAGTTCTTCATTTTTCCTTGGTTTTTTACTACTACTACTACTACATTCCTCGGCTACATCCGTATTTACACGTTTTTTTCCTAATACCTGAGGGTTATAGTTGTAAGTAGATACCTGATGTACCTCTACTAAGTGAGCCTGGTATTGCTCCGCATTAGCGAAATACACCCCACAAACTTCACACAAAGCACATGTTATGCTCGGGTGTTTTGCTTCTATATGTCGTGTGAGGATATCTTGTCTTGTGTAAGTCGCCTTACACTGCTCGCAGTGTAACAGAGTAAATGCCCGATGTTTTGTTTTTAGATGGCGTGCAAGGCTATCCCGTCTTGTAAACGTTACGTCACACTGCGAGCAAGGGAACATCGTATCTTCAAGTTATGAAAAGAGAACAACCATTTATCAGTAGAGATTAGTCTAAAGTTGCAATGTTCGGAAGAAACCAAGTTTTAACCTATAGAGGTCGGACATTGTCGTGAGTTTTGAAAAGCAGACAAAGAGAGATGAATGTTCTATACCTAACAAAGTAGAAGCACTCTTGTTGTTAAAACTATAGTTACTCAATATCCTTCTCTCGAGTCGCAAATAAAAGACGAAAATTTAATTAATAACGATCAACCAGCATGAAGGATTGAAGAGAACAACTATTTATCAATAGAGATTAGTCTGAAGTTGCAATGTTCTGAAGAAACCAAGTTTTACCTATAGAGGTCAGATATTGTCGTCAGTTTTGAAAAGCAGACAAAGAGAGATGAATGTTCTATACCTAACAAAGTAGAAGCACTCTTGTTGTTAAAACTATAGTAACTCAATATCCTTCTCTCGAGTCGCAAAGAAAAACGAAAATTCAATTAATAACGATCAACCAGCATGAAGGATTGAAGAGAACAACTATTTATCAATAGAGATTAGACTTAAGTTGCAATTTTCGGAAGAAACCAATTTTCAACCTATAGAGGTCGGACATTACAAGATTAACCTCTTCTATGTCTATGCCTTCTAATTCTCCTATCTTATAATGCTAAAAACAATGTAAACATATAAGATCGATAGAAATATTTCGAAACATACCTTAAAATGTACGTGCTGCAAACTGTTACTCGGACGAATAAAATGTGCACGTTCAAGCCTGTAACTCGAACGATAATATTTTTGTTGTACCTAAAAAAACAACAAAAATATATGAATGTAGTGTAGGGATATGAAAGGGTAAGTCAGGAAGCCTAGCTATCTTTACAAACATGCAACTCAAAGATGTTTATTACCTAGCGTAGATGTTGCTTTGCAAACACTAACCAACAGTTCAGGCTTACTTAATTTGAAGGCTGCAAACTGAAGAATAATATTCACAGCAGTCAGTAATTAGACGTTAAGTGAGAACGTAGAGGATGCGCACACAATTGACGCACGCAGAGAACAGTGAGCGCTTGACACAGGCTGCACCGTGTAATATGCAGTTTGTTACTAAGCGGATGTAGGAGTTGCAGACGTCTGCAGTACAGTTGGAACGAAATGTTTATGCAACAAGAGTTCTCGCGAGTGCCTTACGCTGAGTTCTGCAGGCTGACGTATTTAAGCACTAAGCCGGGATCGAACCTGCTGCTGATGCCGAGGTGCCAGAATTTAAGAGTTCTGCAGGCTGATGCGGATCGAACCTAGGAAGGTCAGCGCGCGATCCTCGACCTCTGAACTTAAACGGGAGGGCACTAAGCTAAGCAAAAAGCCGACATCTACGGTATCCCTTGCCTGTAGGTACTTAATGGTATTGAGCTAAGGCCGCATCTGCGGTATTCCCTACCTGTACTTAGCAGGGTGCTGAGCTAAGCAAAAAGTCAACATCTGCGGTATCCCTTGCCTGTAGGTACTTAAAGGTACCGAGCTAAGATCACATCTACGGTACCCCTACCTGTACTTAGCAGGGTGCTGAGATAAGCAAAAAGCCGACATCTACGGTATCCCTTTCCTGTAGGTACTTAAAGGTACTGAGCTAAGATCACATCTACGGTATTCCCTACCTGTACTTAGCAGGGTGCTAAGCTAAGCTAAGCTAAGCTAAGCAAAAAGCCGATATCTACGGTATCCCCTGCCTGTAGGTACTTAAAGGTTCTAAGCTACGATCACATCTACGGTATCCCCTACCTGTACTTAGTAGGGTGCTGAGCTAAGCAGAAAGCTTACATCTACGGTGTCCCATGTCTGTAGGTAAACAGAATGCGCAAGGCTAAGAAGCGGTTCTTAAGAGTATTGAGCTAAGACTGCATCTACGGTATTCCCTACCTGTAGGTAGATAAGGAGAGGACTAGGCTAAGAAGCGATTTTCAAAGGTATAAAGCTAAGACTGCATCTACGGTATTCCTTACTTGTAAGTAAACCGAGGCGCTAGGCTGAGAAGTAATCCTCAGGAGCACTAAGCTAAGCCTACATCCACAGTATCCCCTACCTGTTAGCGACCTTTGAGCTATGGTAAGGACAACACGAGACGCTGAGGTACCGAAATATAGAAGTTCTACAAGCAGACGTATTTGTACTACGATTAAACGAGAAGGTCTAAGCTCAGCTCGACAAGCTGCTACCGCTGCTAATAATTTTGATGTGGACTGTACGCGTGCAGTGGACTTCATACTTTGCTGAAGCATCACATTCTAACAGCAGCTCGCCAGCCTGATGTAGCTTGTGTATGTAGGCTTGCTTCAAACTTCATCTAAAACACATCCCAGATATTTTTTCTTGTTCAGGTATTCTAGAGTCTGCCTATTCGAAACCCAGTGCTAGTACATACCTATTCGCAGGTCATAAAGCTTGAACTACACTAGGAAGCAGCTAGCTGCTGCTCTCCTACTCCTAGTCCTGTTTTACAGCCGGATGCCCCTTCTGACATGTGATTTTAAGTCGCAAGAACCTGTTTCACAGCCGGATGCCCCTTCTAACGCAAGAATCTGTTTTTACAGCCGGATACCCGTTTAGGATTTTAAATCACAGAATCTAGTGTTTTACACCATGGACTATTGTTTTACGGCTAGATGACCTTCCTGACGCTGAAAGACCAGGATTTAGCCAGTTACCCTTCCTGATGTAACAAGACTCGAATTTATTTTTTTCGCTAATTTACAAAAGCATGTTAGGTGCAAGTTGTGCTAAGCAAACAATTGCTATCTTACACAAGCTGTTCAGAAGTGTGGTTTTATTATTTTTTCTCTTAGAACGAAGGTGTACCCCCAGACATGTTCTAAACACATCAATCGATGTTCTGATCATATGTTGTATCGAGTACAGTGTTCGATTATATTCTTAATCACTTCTTTTTTAATATAATCTTCAAGTATTCGATAAAGCTATGCTTTGACAGAGCAGGGAAAAGGAGGTTATAACAATCGCTATCTTACACAAGCTGTTCAGAACTGTAGTCTTATTATTTTTTCTTTTTTCTCTTAGAACAAAGGTATTCCTTGAGATGTTCTTTTAAATTGTCCGCCACCACATTTCAACTAAAGAGTGCGGCACGGTGCTCTGTAGATTAAAGATGGCGGATGTGGAATTTGCCGCCACCACATTTCAACTAAAGAGTGCGGCACTGCGCTCTCTTAATTAAAGATGGCGGATGACAGCTGACGAAATTGCCCGCTAAAAGGTATCTAGCTAAAGAGTGCGGTACGGTGCTCTGTTGAATAAAGATGGCGGATGACAGCTAACGAAATTGCCCGCTAAAAGGTATCTAGCTAAAGAGTGCGGCACGGTGCTCTGTAGATTAAGGATGGCGGATGACAGCTGACAGATCTTTTCAAATTGCCCGCTACTGCATGCCATAAAGAGGGCAGCACGGTGTTCTGTGGTTTAAAGATGGCGGATTACAGCTGACGAAATTGCCCGCATGACAGCAGCACGGTGCTCTGTTGATTAAAGATGGCGGCGGATGACAAAAAGCACGTGGTTTTGTTTCCAAACAAGAGCATCTGGAATTTACCGCCACCACATTTCAGCTAAAGATTACAGCACTGTGCTCTGTTGATTAAAGATGGCGGATGACAGCTGACGAAATTACCTGCAAGAGGGCAGCACGGCGCTCTCTTGATTAAAGATGGCGGATGACTGCTGACACAAAAAAGCACGTAGATTTGTTTACTGATTCAAACCTATCGCTAGTAAGGTTAAGTTGGCAGCACTAAGGTTTAGGCCCGTCAAGATGGCAGCACTGAGGTTTGCGATATGTTGTTGTCTCTCAAAAAGCACGTGGCTGTCAAAAAAGCACGTGGTTTGTTTACCGATTCAAATTTCGCGCTAGTAAAGTTAAGTTGGCAGCACTGGAAGAGGCCCCTGTCTGCGGTGGAGGAGGCCTCCGGGAGGCCCCCCAGTGCGGTGGCGGTGGAGGAGGCCCCTGGAAGTATTGCGGTGGCGGTGGCCGCAGAATCCCTGTAAATCCCTGTATTATATTACTCCCATTTTAACACCTGCCTAATACTGGAATAAACATTTTATAGGTGGACTTGTGTGTGTGTTGTCTATGAAATGAATGCGAGTGCCGGTCTGCTAGCGCGCGTGTCTGTCTGCTGCCTACAACAGGAAACAGGATGTATCAAATTTCTGTGATAACAGGATTTACCGTACCGACTTGTCCAGACCGCTAGGTAATATTCACTGTCATACAGTAGAGAAAGAGAATTATAAAAATTAAACAGATGCGATTTTTTAAAAATGTAGCACCACCGTGTAGTGTAGGGGTTGAGTTCTTGGCTCTCACCAAGATGCTTCGGGGAGGGTGTCGATTCCCTTCCAGTTTAGAGCCTATTACCTGCATCTAAGGGGATAGTTCATAGCCGGAGTTCGATCCCCGGTCAGTTCAGAGATTTTTCTGAGTAGTCTTCCCCTTTTTCCTCTAGGAAAATGCTGCGGATAGTACCTAACTTATGGCTACGGTCTACTACTCGTAAAACTGGGGGCACAGGACTTAGCTAACTGCGATGTGGTGCAATTACAACACTGTAATAATTGACGTTGGCTGTGTGTGCGTGGACTATGAACTAGCCTTACATGCAGGTAAGCAGGCTAGGAATCGAACCCGGGGACGCGCACTTGCCCATATTAAATACCTAACAAATGCTGGGATGTATGACACAGCCCCCCCGACAATATTGTCCCATCTCTTGATCAGTGATGATACCAAGCAAATGCTGGGAGGCTGTATTACTCAAATAATTAACAGTTTGCCATTTCAAAATGTTTTAACAATTATTGTGCTTTTGCTTAGAGGATAAGCGGGGAATCCACTTTACAGATATCTTTTGTTGTGGACGACCTATTAGAAGAACTGCATGTCCGTAAAAGGATAATGAACCTATCTAGGCTCCCTCCCGCTTGCTATTGGAATTAAGGACAAAATCGCCTCCTGACCCTGACTAGAAATCGAACCCGGGGGACCTACACAAACGTCAGCACACTAACTATTTTAGTCATGGTGTCGAACTAATCAAACACTAAACACTGAACCCTGCGAATTAAATTCCACAGACAGCAAAATACGATGGTCCGTGCGCGCGATTGTGTTTATTTTGCTATTGATGTAGAATGACGAAAATAATCAAACTGTGTCCAATTCATGAACATAACTGCAGAATAAAGTGTAAGGCAGATTACTGCATATGCCTCTCAACAGTAATGCATTATGATTACTCTGTAAATCCACACAAAGCATATTTTTTTATTAAGGATCGGTTTTCGAACGGGTCAGGGATAGAATGAACGCCCCATCTAGCGGTGAGGAAAATATGGTGTTTTCCATGAACATTTTATATTGCATACATGCAGATAAACATTCCTGATCTGACCGGGAATCGAACCCGGTCACGAACTATCCAATGTAGTCTGTGTAGACCACGAAATAGCCCTTAGATGCAGGTGAAAATCCCTAACCTGACGTTTAACGGAGTGTGGATTTTTATTTCAACGCAATATTCCAAAGTTGACGGCCGTTATTTACCGCTTTCTAGACAGGGATAGTCGTTTTTACGTTACACCGTAACAGATAGGTTTTAAGTCAAAGATGGGATAGGAAAGGGCTAGGAAATAAAAGGAATCGGCTGTGGCCTTAATTAAAGTACAGCTCTGAAATGATAATAATACCAATATTTTTCTCTAACCGCACAGCGAAACTCTCGAAACTGATTACCTCTGTTGAAATCTGTACACCCCTGCTACATGTCATTATACTGTGCATCGCCTCCGGGGTGTGAGCATTATACAGAAAAGTCACTGATAGTGTTCATCAATTTTTAAATTTATAATTTCATTTACATATTAAATATGTAATATTATACATTTGAAATATGACATTAAAACTGGGTTCAAGATGGCGACTGTGTCGTTAGGCCCCTCCAAAATTGAGGAGAGAAGGGCATCTTGCATAAAACTGGGATAGATAAGGAGGAGGGAAGGACATCTGACCGTAAAACTGCGTCAGATTAGGAGGAGGAGGGAAGGACATCCAACCGTAAAATTGGAATAGAGGAGGAGGAGGGAAGGAGCATCGATCCGTAAAACTGGGCCAGGTGAAGAGGAGGGATGGGGAACCAAACCGTAAATATGGGCCAGATGACGAGGAGGAGGTAAGGAGCATCTAATTGTAAATCTGAGCCAGGTGAGGAGGAGAGAAGGAGCATCTAACTGTAAAACTGCACCAGATGAGGATGAGGAGGATGAGGAGGATGAGGAGGATGAGGAGGAGGAAGGGAGCATCTAGCCGTAAAACTGGGCCAAATGAGGAGGAGGGTTGGCGTACCAAACCGTAAATCTGGGCCAGATGAGGAGGAAGAGGTAGGGAGCATCTAACCGTAAAATTTCGCCAGTTGATCAGAAGGAAGGAAAGAGCATCTAACCGTAAAACTGGCCCAAATGTGGAGGAGCGAAGGAGCATATAACCGTAAAATAGGGCCATATTGGAATGAGGAGGAGCATCTAATCGTAAAACTGGGCCAGAAGAGGATGAGGAGGGAAGGAGCATCTAATCGTAAAAGGGAGCCAGATGAGGAGGAGGAGGGAAGGGACATCTAACTGGACCTAAGATTTTGGCTGGCGTCAGATGAGGAGGAGGGCAGTGTATCGGGCCGTAAAACTAGGTCAACATCGGTGTACACTCTTCTCCTTATAGACTCTGTAGTTCTATAGGAAAAGGAAAATGTGTTATTACTTATATTTACATGACAATCAGTTCTACTTAAATTAGATAGACAGTTGTTATTGTCCGTTGCACTGTAAAAGTATAGATCATATTGTCCCCTTCACATTTGGCATATAAGAAGTATTTGTAATATCTACGAATGTAAGATTATCATTTTATTAGCACGGGCAGGAATTTCCCAACTCCGTGTTACAGAGAGCAGTGCTATGGCACGGAACCGGATTTTCCAAGCGAGAGGTTGAGCTATGGATTTTTTGTGTCAGGCTGCCAGCTGTCCTCACGTGACCCACTGGGAGAAGCCAAGGTCGTCCGATCGATAACGAGCAAGGCCACGTCACACCTGACAGTACTCTAATGAAATGTAACAGACTATCAGGTGCAAGTCACTGACCAATCACAGACTTCTACGGCGACACACCCTCATCTTAAGATGATTAAATACCGGTGTTTCCAGAAGAAACCTTTCTCTTGATTTTGACTCTTTCTTGGATGATTGTCTTGGGAATTCTACGCTGACATTCACGTTGCAGACTCTCTTGGGTTCGATAACTCGGCAGAACAGATTCATTGTCCATCCTAGATCTACGAGTTTAGCAGATTTTACGGACGAAGTTACGTATAATTCAATAATATAATTCATCGTGTGTGTGTACAGGGCACATCTTAAAACTTATTTGTCAGTTTCAGCTCCTACTACTTGTGAAGAGGGAAGAGGAACTACTGCTTGCTGATCGAGATAATTCAAGGTGCCACCACATCAGGAAGAGGAAGCCTACCACTATTCCATGTTAATCATCGCAGCTACAATGGTGTACTAAAATGTAAGGCAATCTCCGACATGGAGGAGATGACGACCGGTGGTGGATGACCTACCACATGTTCCGGGTCATCGGCAGAAATCCAGTCTCATAAATCATTAGGTACAATTTTATAATATTTATCTGTTCATCTTT